>NW_026138190.1:612500-1212500 GCF_025592945.1 Manacus candei
CTTCTTCCTCTATGGCCACCGGCCCCATTGTTCTCTCCTGAAGCTTGTAAAAGCGCCAACAAGCTCGCTTGTTGTTTCTTAGTACTTTCCTTTTCCCGATTGTTATATGCTTTCCAAGCCACTTCTAACAATTTCTCTAAATCTCTTGTTTCTCTCCCTTCCAGTTTTTGAAATTTCTTTCTAATATATTCTTGTGATTGTCCCATAAAGATCAATGCTAATTGTAATTTTCCAGACTCGTCTTCAACATCTAAGTCTGTATACCTCCTAGCTGTTTCCTTTAGCCTTTCTAAAAAGGCAGAAGGGGACTCAGTCTTATCTTGCATTACTGAATATAACTTAGACCAATTCAACGTTTTTGGAATGCCACATCGTATTCCCTCTACCAATAATTCCTGGTAAATTTTTAACTTTTTATAATCTGCGGGGTTATTAGCGTCCCAATCGGGATCCTCCCGCGGTACAAAATCATTTACCGTCCCCCGCGCTGCCCGAGGCAGGGTACGAATCCTTTCCTTTGCTCTCTCCACCATCACCTTTAATACCATTTCTTTTTCTGTTGAATCTAAAATTGTATCTATTAATACCTGTAAATCATTCCAGTCCGGGTCTTGTGTTTTTATAACCATTTTTATAACACGAGCCACCCGCTCAGGATTTTCTCTATATGTCCCAGCTGACTGTTTCCAAATTAGTAAATCATTAGGCGAAAAAGGAACTTTTATCATGATTTTTCCCTTGCCTGCTCCAACCGCTTCTCGCAAGGGAGCCATCAATCTAGGGGGTGAGAGCGAAACGTCTGTCTCCCTCCCCCCTCCCCGTCTTCTTTCCCTCTCCCTTCGCCCTCTCCGAGTCCGTTCTGCTAGAGGAGTTCTGTCACATTCCCACCCCCCTGTTTCTTCCTCATCCGAGGATGATTCTAACGGGGGCATGGTGTGTGATTGTGCCCTTGCACGTGAAGGGAGACTATTTCTCGGGGGCGCACTTGGAGTTACTCCGGGGGAGACTAACAAAGACACATCCTCCTCTGGTTCTGAAAACCGTATTTTCCGCCCATGCTTATCATCCAATCCTTTCAATATCTTTATACTCCGCTCTTGACATTTCTTACATTTATCATCCTCCAGTTCCAGTTCTTTCAACACTAAGATACCACATTCCTTTTGCCATTCAGTGTTTTGTTCTAAATAATAAAACAAATCCAGATATGGTATTTCATCCCACTTCTCATTCTCTCGTAAATATCGCATCAAAGGGGTTATAATTTCCAGAGTCAGTGATCCATTTCTGGGCCACAGCATTCCTTCTGTTTCATATTGAGGCCATACATTATTACAATAATCAATCAACTGTTTCTTGCTTAACTCTTGTCCAAAATTTCCTTCCTTCCAATGTTTTAACAAGCAACCAAGCGGAGAATCGCTAGGGATATCTTTTTCTGTGCAGGATAGTGCTCTAAAGGTTTTAAATGACATCATGCTTGCTACTGGCTCACACACACACCACAATCTAAATTCATCAAATTCACAATAACACAACAACACAAAACAATACTTTTAACGACCAGCACGATAACACAACAATATAAACCAGAACAAAACCAAAACCAAAACCAACTCGCCGATTCTCCCTCTGAGAGGCGAGTGCTGGTACTGCGCAGCTTTCGCCGCGTCTTACGACCAGCGCCTAGGCTTCCCAACCGAGGTACCTTTAGCCCAACCCAGCGGGACACTCACTATCCCGTCTTATAGGCAGGCTCCCAACCAACAAACCTAAAAGAATAAAGCACCTTCGGGCTTACCTAGAGGGTTGTCCGGCGGGCGCGGGTCGGGCACGGGTCGATGTCTCCCCAGAAATCACCTGGTTGCCGGCATGGAGTAGATCAGCTCGTGAGCCGCCCAGCTACCCCCGGAGTTCCATCTGGTGTCGCCAAAACTGTTGCCCGTAAACAAAGACACAAACCAACAGAGTGCCGGTTTATGGGTGCTTTATTCGGGGCCCCGGGAACCTGCGGGCTAACGCCCCAAGTCAGGATTCCGACGACCCTCGTTCTCAGTTCAACTTTTATACACAAACAAGTTTACATGTATTCTCACGGCTAAAACAATTACAGTTTCTATAGCAACCCAGGTGCAGTAGTTTATAACAATTAACAATCATCTACTTTAATCATAAATCTGCTTAAGTTGTCCTACCCCCCTAGAAACTGTTTAACAGACCCTTACCACATCTAAGGTACAAATCGTTACATACATGCTTGACTAAATCGTTTGATTATTGTTTCTACTTCTTCAGTACATTCTATTCCCACGAACAAGGCTGCTGCTTAACTCACTACTGTAAAGTGTTGCTTTCTAGGCCTACCCTCTTACTTAAGCCTTAGCCATTCTACTACTAAATTTAAACTGCTTTGCAACAAGCTGATTCTGTGATTCTCTGATTCCCATTCCTGTGGCAGCACATGCTTGAGGCTCCATCCCCAGGGTGATAGAGATGTCTGTCCATATCTATCTGCAAGGTTAGTCTGTAAATGTGTGGTGTTAGAAAAGCAGGCTGAGTTCTGGGCTGGTTGTAGAAGGAGAAAGAAGCCCAGAGGCCAGTGCAAGCAGGCAGCCCTCAGCTTGCACATCATCTCCCCTCCCTGCAGGTTCCTGTCCTTGAGCCCAGGCCCTGAGGTGAGGCTGAGAAGTGGCGCGGAGGTGAGCCCAGAGCTGTCCCTGAGGTGAGGCTGAGAATAAGTGCAAGGCAGAGGTGCTGCTGAGGAAGGAGAGCCCCGTGGTGGGGAAGGCACAAAGCTGTGTGTGCCCATCCCCGAGCAGGTGCTGTGTCCATCCCCTGTGTGCCAGGTGAGCTGGGGCTTTGCTGCAGAGCTGCGGGCGCTGATTTGAGCGGCTGCAAGTGCTGAGATGGTGGGCACCCAGGAACACCAACTGTGCCTGGCCACGGAGCCTGCAAGGAGGAGCAGAGACAGCCCTGGCAGTGTGGGGGGCCAGGTTGTCCCTGTGCCTTCCCCTGCAGGCCCTGGCTGTCCCTGCTGGGCCCCTGTCCATCCCCATCAGGTCCCTGCCTGTCCCCCCGGGCTGAGCTCCCCCCAGGAAGTGCCCTGGAGCTGAAGCTGCTGCCATCCCCCCCTGCAGCCGCTGCCCCAGCCAAGGGAGCAGCAAAGGCAGGGCCAGGAGCAGAGGCAGCAGCAGGGGAGCCCTGGGGGGCCGGGAAGCTCTTGTGTGGGGCAGGAAAGAGGCGCTGGGCACGAGGCCGGGGCTGTGCTGAGCAGGCCCAGCCCTCACATCCCCCCAGCCAACGCCGGCTGCCCGGGGGGCTTGGGAGGGACCCCCAGCCCGTGTGCCCCACACTGAGCTGGCAGAGAGAGAGCCAAGGGACAGGGATGTGGGCAGGGCCCCGGGTGAGGGACAGGCAGGGCCATTGCAGGGCCATGGTGAGGGCACAGCCTGTGGCAGCAGAGCTGCCCAGGGCCGGGGGCAGCCGGGGGTGTTGGTACCAGCCAGTGCTGGGGCCGAGCAGAGCACGAGGCCTCTTGCAGAGCCCTGGAGCAGCCTCCCACTTGCCAGCCCTGCCCTGGTGGGGTGACACTGTCCCCTCCCTACAGGACACTCCCCCAGAAATCTTCGTGGGGGCCTTTTGTGTCTATTCCTGGTTGCTGATTCCTGCTGGAGACCTGAGGGAGCCTCTGCAATCCCATCCATGGGGCACAGTCTCCTCTCCAGAGCTTGACTCCCTGCAGACTTTGCAGGGAAATCTGTGCTGGCAGCTGCATCCTGAGCCCCAGGGCAATTTGTATCTCCAAGTGCTGGTCCATCCTGGGGACCCAAGGGATCCTCTGCCATTCCATCCATGCAGCAGGAGTCACCCTCCTGCCCTTGACTTCCTGCAGAGGAACAAGTGCCATCTCTCTGTTAGGGAGAAGCCAGATGCTGCCCCCAGGCCATCAGAAGTGGTGCTGAAGCCTCTTTCAGCCCAGCCCCAGGTGCAGTTTTCTCATCCCCTCACCAAGTGCCCGCTGCCCCAGCCAGCACTGACCAACCAGGGCGTTTGGCACAGTTGGATTGGTGGTTTGGAGAAACAGCCTTGGACTGGCAGGGGGCCAGATAAGCTTGAGGAACAGCCCTGGCAAGTTTTAAGTGACACTACATTAATACAGCTTTTGATTAATACATAGCAACTCAATCAAGTGCTCATGAAATGACCTTACTCCTCTCATCCTCCCAATTAAACACCTTTTTTTTGGCAGAATCTTGATATTTTGGAGTATTTTCTGGCTAAACTTTAACTTTTTGCAGTTTGGAGGGGTTCATCTCACTATTTCTGAGGTGTTTTTTGCCTGAATTTCGGTGGTTTGGGTTTTTCTGGGCTGAATCTTGGTGTTTTGGAGGTTTTTATGGACACAGGATGCCCGATGAGTTCCAGAGATGGACTTGGGCAGGAGGAACCCCCAAGCCAACACGCTCAGCCCTTGTTTTCCCCCCCATCAGGATTTGTCTTTCCCAAAGCTTGGGCGGATGGAGGAGGAGGCTGCGAGGAAGAGGAAGATGCCTTGGGCCCCCCAGGCAGGTGAGGAGGAAGTCAGTGTCCCTTTGGGCGGGTGTTGTGCTGGCTCTGTCAGCCCAGCATGGCCCCGGCTGCAGGACAACCCCGCTGGCGCCGCCGTCCTGCCGGGGCCGGAGTTGGGGGGATGTCCTTGGCCTTCCCTGTGGGCCGGAGGCAAATCCCCTGCCTGTCCTTCTTGCTTCCTGCCCCAGGCCCCGAGCTGAGGACGGAGAGCCCGGAGGACAAATCTCCCCGTGAGACCCTGGTGGGAGAGGCCGTTTTGAAGGGCTCCCCGGCGCAGGAAGGCAGCGGGGAGGAAAAGGGCCGGAGATCCCCCCGCAGGAGGGGCTCCAAAGCCAGCCCAGGGTGCTCTGAGGAGGAAAGACCCAGCCTGTGCCGGGAAGGCGGCCGGAGCTTGAGGGGGAGCTCTGAGCTGGTGGTCCCTGAGCAGCCTCCCAGCAGGGAGAAGCCCTTCAGATGCTTGGAATGTGGGAAGAGCTTCAGGAAGAGCACCAAACTCCTCATCCACCAGCACATTCACACTGGGGAACGTCCCTACCCATGTGGGGAATGTGGGAAAAGCTTCAGGGACCGCTCCTACCTCCTCAAGCATCAGCGCATCCACACTGGGGAACGGCCCTACAGGTGTGGGGAATGTGGGATGAGCTTCAGGTACAGCAGCAATCTCCGCAACCACCAGCAGATCCACACTGGGGAACGGCCCTATTCATGTGGGGAATGTGGGAAGACCTTCAGGGACAGCTCTGACCTCCTCACTCATCAGCGCATCCACACTGGGGAACAGCCCTACACGTGTGGGGAATGTGGGAAGAGCTTCAAAGTGAGCTCCAACCTCCGCAAACACCAGCGCATCCACACCGGTGAGAGACCCTACAAGTGTGAGGAGTGTGGGAAGAGCTTCACCGAGAGCTCTACCTTGACCTCACACCAACGGACCCACCAGTAAGGGCCCCCTACGAGTGCCCCAAATGCAGGAAGAGCTTCAGTCGCTGCTTCCACCCCGTGATGCCTTAAGCCCCTAGTGGTTTTTTATTTTTCTAATACTTGTAAGTTTTGTAAGTAGTGGAAGTAGACTCTAAAGGCAGCATCCCTCCCTTCCTCCCTTATCCCTTTCCCTCTAGCACCCTTGTTTACACATTCCTTAACCCTCTTACCCCATTCTATGCTCCCTATATCACTCATACCCCTCAATACAGCAGAAATGTTTAGTCTTTTGTCAAGGCAAGGCCTAGATTGTTGGCAGAACAGCATATCAAGGCCTAAACCACGGAATACGGTCAAGAATTGGGTGACTATGTACCCTTTGTGCTCTGATGAAGATGAAGATGGGATGACCAGAGAGTCCCAAAACACACCCCAGACCCATTTTCAGGGGGTGGACCCGGGGTGGACCAGAGTAAAGGCCACAGGGTGGACACATCTGGGATTGGATGGATGGTATTATAAAATGTAACATCTCAGGCACGGCCTGCGCGCGTCTTGTAAGATCTTTGCCTTGGCATAATACACCCTTTCTTATCTCACCCCTAATTAACTGCTCCGGAGATTTTTCAGCACCTAACTCCCACGGCAACAGTTGGTGGCCCGTACGTTGGGGAAACCTGGACCAGGACTTCTTCAGACTGGAAACTTTCATCGCGCAGGAATTCCTCAGCAAGCTGGCTTTTATCTGAGATATTTCACGCCCTGGTCTGAGAAGCCCAGCTCCACAGAACCCACGGAAGCAAGCACGGAGCATAGAGGTGAGATAAGAAAAGAACGAATAAGGGAAAAAGGTACCTGGTTGGTTAGCAGCTGCGGGAAAAGTTTGTGTTCCAGGAGATAGGAAACACGGGTTACTGGAAAGTTAGCTTAAAGACTTGGGCCCGTTATAGTCGCAAAAGTCGCTTTCCAGGCGGTGAACGGGTGGTTCGTCAACACAGGTCAGGGCGGGTATTCAGCCTAGGGGCTGTTCTGGTTTTGGAAGGGACGCCTTCCGGTGCTCTGAGAATGTGGGGGAGCCGGTGGGGCCAGTGCGCTTCGCTAGTGGTTAAGTAGCTGAGAGGTTACGGTTACAGCCTCATAACCCCAAGGTAACAAGTTTGAATCCCAGTGTGTGACTGTGGTTTGGTTTTGTATTTTGTAATCATGGGTTGTGTAGATTCAAAAGTTGAGATCCCTAAAGAATCCCCCCTGAGAATGGTTTTGAAGTATTGGAAAATTTTAACTGATCCCAATACAAGTTTAAGAAAAGAAGAACTTTGTAAACTATCTGTAAGTGTATGGCCGTTATTTGGGCAGATGAAAGGAGTAACTTGGCCAGAATTCGGTTCCTCTGAGCTAGACACAGTATTGAAGTTAATTTTGCTCCTCAATGCGGAGCAAAAATGGGAAGAGATAAGGTATGCAGAGTTGTTTATGTTTCTGCTAACATGCCCTGGATTGAGGGGAGAGAAGAGAAACGAAAGCTCAGAAAAGGCAGAAAAATCGGGAGTTGGAAAAAAGGGGAAAAGACCTAGTTAAAACTACCCCTGTCTCACGAGTTTTATTTAAAAACACCACAGAAGATGATTTAGATATGTTGATATATCTGACAGGAGAGAAAGTAGCCCAGGAGCTCCACAAATTGGACTCCCCCCTGCAGCAGCGGGGGGGGGGGGGGGGGGGGGGGCTGGAGCTGCCGGGGTGGCGGCTCCTGGACCGGCTCCAACTGGGCAGGCAGGAGCCATTGAAGGACCCCCTGGTGTGGATCTTGCTGCACCGGGAGGGATTAGGCAAATGAAAGCCTCTGGAGAAGTTAGCTCGAGTCCAGCAGAGTCCAGCGGGAGTGAGTCCTGTCGGTTTAGTTGGAGTACGCACAGACGTGCAGATAAGATCAGCTTTTGTTGAAGCTGCTTTTAGCCTGACAGAGCCAAGCGGGAGTTATGCAGACGCTGTGGGGCTGGCTAGCCCAGAAATAACAGGAGTAACAACAGGAAAAACTCCTGGCCCCACATGGGCAATGGTTGCGGGGTCTGCCCTGCCTGTTCCAGTGAACGGGGAAGCACTCTGTAGCTCTGCAGCTGCCAGCAGCTTTGCCGGAGCAGGCAAAATTCTCATAGCAACAGCAGAAGTGAGCTTGAAAGTAGAGGAACAAGTAACAGCTAAAGTTGATAGTTGTATCAGCAATGGAGTAAGAACGGTGAAGGCTGAAAAGTCAGCTTTTAGTAAGATTGCTTTTGGTATAGTAACATCAGAGAAAGTTATTATGGATGTGGCATCTGTTGCAGAAGCAAAAGAGATTTTAGAAGTCACAGCGAAAGCGCCGCAGCATTTGGCCAGTGTAGGGACGGCAGCAGGCGTAGGAGTCGCTGATTCAGATAGTAGCAGTGAAGCGAAGGCGTCGGCCCCAGGGGGGGCGTCGGCCCCAAATGTAGAGGTGTTTGTGAGAGCGAGTAGCCCAGCACCACGGATGGGTGCTCAGGTAGTTGACTCTATCGGTGGCGATAGCAATATGAGAGTTGTAAGAACGGGGCTGCATGCCCCGAGTGTAAGAGAGACCCCAAAGTTTGCTGTAGGCTGTACTGTTGTAGAGGAAAAAACAAGAGAAATGAGTTGGGTTAAAATGTGTGAAACCAGGCAAAAAGCAAATGAGTCGCCCACAGAGTTTTTGAACAGATTGAAAGATGTTGTTAGAAAATATAGTGATATTGATATAGAATCAGAAATGGGAAAGAAACATCTGGTATACCTGTTTGTGGGACAGTCCACAAACGATATAAGGAGGAAATTGTAAAAGGCAGGTGGTAGTGAAAGAGACATTGATGAACTATTAGATATAGCCTGGGCAGTATATCAAGAGAGAGAGCAGAAAGCTAGTACGGTGGGCGGTGATCCGAGTATAAGAACAGCCGTTGCCGCGGCAACGGAACTCCCGGCTCAGAGAGCAGGGGAGGCTTCTGGAACGGCCGTTACCGCGGCAACAGAACTGGCTGTGCGGTGAAGAAAAAAGTGTTACCTGTGTGTGATACAGGGGGAATGCGTGTGACAGAGAGAGCGAGATTGGAGCAGGGAGCGATCCCAAAGCTTAGAACTGTAGCGAGCACAGTAGGGCGGGGACAGGAAAAACTAGTCCCAGTTGTTGCTCCGACTAATGAGGAGGTTTTGGCTCCTATTAGTGTGGTCCAAACAGAGACGGCAAATGCGAGTGCCGTGAAACCTATGGGACCGTTGAGCGTAGCAGCAAGAGAGAGAGAGATGGGGCTTCTGATTTTGCAGGGGTGGCGGGACCCAATTCTGCCCTTGCTGTTTCGGGAACCGCCCCAGGTGTGGCAGGCGCGACCAGAGGTCGGCAGGGAACAAAGACACCGAGAGCTGCGAGAAAAGCGGGGGGGGGGGGGTGGGTGTAGCTCCTTCCCGTGTAACATCTAACCCCACACAGGCAGCTGCAGTGGGTGCGAGTGCTGTAGAAATTTTAAAGCCACCCGACGATTTCACGGTTCTTATAACAATAAAGATGCCTGCTCCCATAACAAGCGGAGCAGAGCCGAAAGCCAGAGTGGCCAGTACCCAGCCTATTCCAACGTGTAAGGGGGGAAGAGAGGACAAAATTAGTGTAAATTCCCGGCGAACACAAAAACTAAAACCCGCCGGTGCAATATATGTCATAAGACAATAAGGTGATGTTTTGAAAATTATGAGAGCTATTTAGATCCAAAGGGAGAAACTGATTTGTCCCCAACAAACGAAACTGGAAAAAGAAACTCTCTACTAACCCTTACATCCCCTGTCTTTTAAAACTGTCATAGGCTCATGACCTATGAAAGAATATTTCCACTCTATCCCAGTAAGGGGGAATACTGATCTATTTTAAATGTAAATTAACAATGTGTCAGAAGTTAACTGTTCACAGACAGTTTGTTCCAGCAACCAGACCTGAAGCTGTACCACTAAAATTCAGGCTGAGAGCCATGAGAATAACTTTTATGCAGAAGTAGACAAATGTCTCAACTGCAAATGAAATACACCAGACCAAGAGTGAGTAGGTAAAAGCCTTCTGACACAACTGAAATCAACTTGCACTAAAGGTGGTACAGAAACGTATACATATATTGTAATTACTGTGTCTATTTTGTTACTTTCTATGTTATATTATTTTAAGCTTCGCTTATTGTTAGCTTAATTGCTAAGAATTGAAAGCTTATATTGCTTTTGCTTTTGCCACATGAAGTGCTTTAAAGCTTGCAATGTTTATACGTGCACATATCTTGTTCCAATGACAATTTGTAAACATCTATGTCTCTCTGCAGCCTGTGGAAGAATTTCTCCTAAAAGCAATTTGATGAGAGATCCATAGAACTTTCATGTGGTTGTGGAATCACGTTTATCTATTTATGTTTTTAAGATGCTTTTTATCTAGTGTCATCTAGGAATGTATGTGAACCTGGATTTGCATAAGAAGACCTACACTAAGACCAAGGACGGATAAGAAAGTGGGATCAATGCTGTAGTGAAAAGCAACAGAGCTGAGAAAGCACAGAGTGACCCTTTGCCTGGACACCATTGCAGCTTCTGTAAAGCAGCGAGTAAAGCCATCTGAAGCCAGGAGCTGCCTTTTCCCAGCCACACTGAACAGCTTCTGAGAAACACACTCTGCATGAACCTTCTATGGCCTTTTCTCACTTATCACAGAACCCCAATATTCTCTAGGGCAGGAAATTTCACAGTGGTGTTGTACTTATGAGAAAATGTATCTCCTTGTTATCCTGTGAGAAAATCCTGATATAATGAATCTTATGTCTTTATCAGTGGCATAAATAATGTTTTCTATTTCCAAGTACTTAGCTAGTAATGTCTAATATTCTTGTATTTTCAGTACTACTCTGTAGGAGGCGTGGCTAAGGTGGCACAGAGGATGTGCCCAGGTACAGAGCCCAAGGAGCATGCCCCAGAGTTAGTAAACTGGTTGGTTAAGAAAGTCACATGATATGTAAGGATAAAAGAGCGCGCGAGTTTGAATAAATCCTCTTTGTCTCACCATCCACGGGGAGCATCATTCATTCCTTGTTATACAAGGGCCTAACCACAACACTACTCTAGCATGTTCAACACTGCATCATGGGAATCCTGGTTCTGACTGCTAACCAGGAATTTACAGCACTGCAACAGCACTGGTTTTGTGAACTCTCCGATAAGACCCTAAGAATCTGGCTTGCCCCATTGCTTACAATCCTCAAGACAATCTGGTAACATCGTTGTTGGAATAATAGGTTTAAGTTACTTAAATAGTTTGCTGAGAATGCTTTCTTAGTTTTATTGCTTTGTTGGTATTCATGGCTTCATGGCCAGTCTTCACGAACGAAGATTTGGGAAAGGTCATTACCCTTTGAGCCTGCGCAGTGGATTTTTTTTTAGGTGAGACACAGTGTGCACTGAACTGAGCCCACCCTTTAATCCTGAGGTTCATCTGCTGGGGCCAAGCAAGCTTGGACGGTGGCAGCGAGGTCCTCAGGACGTAGGTTTGTTTAGAGTGACCTTCTCTTAGATGGATGGCCTTACAGGGCTGATGAGCTCCATCTGCCCGGAGGAGTTCCCTGACCGGGAATTGAACCCAGGCCACGGTGGTGAGAGTGCCGCATCCTGACCGCTAGACCACCAGGGGTCCTCTTGTTGGTATTCATATATCTATAAATGCACCTATTTTAACAGGTGAGGCAGCTTTTATCCATGGAGGCAAGGGATCCCTGTAAGATCACTCCATGAGATAAAGATGATTGACTGCAGTCTGGGACAGGTTGGAACAGGACAACTGTCCTAGTTAGGACAGCTGAGACTAGTTCATCATGATAGGTGTAACCCAAAACTGTGTATTCTATAGCCTTCCATGCCATTTCCCAGAAATTGTTGTCAATAGACTATTCGCACCCTCTGCCCATAGAGCCTGACTCCTCAGGCTATAAACTAGGTGTTAAGAGGCCTGTGAGATAGGAGGATGCTTTTGTCCTCACACCCTTTGTGGAACTCCCCGCCCAGAGGGGAGCACTGAACATTCCTGCCTGAACTGGAGGATATATAATCTTGGAGTTTTGGAACATTTTTTACCCACTCGTGGGATCCAGAGGGCGGCTGCATCTCATCGCTCTCAACCAGACTTAGACCACCACTGGACTGCGATCACCAGTTCTGGCCAGACTGCAGCAGCTCTCCCACCAGCAGGTTCTTCCCCTCTCCCTTTACTTTGGACTCAAGTGGGGCCCAAGGAACACCACTTTGTTCAGGCCCCAGGGTACTGGGTTATACATTTGGGTTTTGTGGGTTGAGACCAATTGTTTGTTTGTATGATTGTACTCACTGTATTATTTTAATAAATTGTTATTCTGACTTATAATCTCTCCTTTGAGTTGAGTTCATTTCCCCTGCTGGTTAAATCTTAAACCAGCACAACAACCTGCCCCCGGTAAGGCCTAGAATTTGTCCAGAGAGTATAAGCTCTCTGTGGTGAGCTACTAGCACTGCCAGGGTGCTGTTTGCATCCAGATGCAGTCTGCTTCAAGTAAGCTCTCGACTGGCCTATTAAATCTGTGACTGGCAGTTAATCACTTTATGTGATAAAAGCACAAGCTCCTCTCTCAGAAGATTGAAATGCAGGAATTCCAAGATCCAAAATTCCTGTGAAATTGTCATCAGACAGAGAGTCGCACTTCATCGACTCCCTAGTTGCATAAAGAGGTTTATTTGTAGAACTGTTTAATGTTTTAAGATCTGCTTTGCAGGAACTGCAGAAACTCATCATGTCATCTAAGCCTGTGAGACTGGACACTCCTGCTCATCTGTTCCAGCCCAAGGACTGAGTTTATGTTAAGCTATGAGACTGAAACTCCTGCAAGCCAAATAGAAAGAACTGTTTTCAAGTCCAACAGACCATCTCCAACGTGGACAGAGTTATCATCAAGGACCCTGAATTTCACCCAGGAAGAAGAAAACCTCTGTTCCTGAGACAAGTAGAGCAACAAAGACTGTTACAAGGACTGTTAAAATAGTGTTTAAGTTTGCTTCTCTTGTTTGTATTGCTTAGTATGGCCAGTAACTATGAATTAACTTTAAAACCTAAATTTACATTTGGCTTTAGCAAAATGCACCAAACATCCTTTGTAAGTTGAGTGCTGAATTTGCACTATGGATTTGGCTAAAATTTGGCAACAAGTTTAAATTACATATTGGGTAGTTCTTAAAAATGTTTCATTAAGTTCATTTCCACAAATTTACTTCATAGTTACCAAGCTGAATATGAATAGAGCAGCCACTCATGTTAGTATAAAAATATAGCTTGTTATATGGTTAATGCTATGTATAAGTAGTAGAGATTGAACAAGATCTTTGAACCTTGTTTAATCTCTAAAGGGGGGACTGATGCCTTAAGCCCCTAATGGTTTTTTATTTTTCTAATACTTGTAAGTTTTATAAGTAGTGGAAGTAGACTCTAAAGGCAGCATCCCTCCCTTCCTCCCTTATCCCTTTCCCTCTAGCACCCTTGTTTACACATTCCTTAACCCTCTTACCCCATTCTATGCTCCCTATATCACTCATACCCCTCAATACAGCAGAAATGTTTAGTCTTTTGTCAAGGCAAGGCCTAGATTGTTGGCAGAACAGCATTATCAGGGCCTAAACCACAGAATACGGTCAAGAATTGGGTGACTATGTACCCTTTGTGCTCTGATGAAGATGAAGATGGGATGACCAGAGAGTCCCAAAACACACCCCAGACCCATTTTCAGGGGGTGGACCCGGGGTGGACCAGAGTAAAGGCCACAGGGTGGACACATCTGGGATTGGATGGATGATATTATAAAATGTAACATCTCAGGCACGGCCTGCGCGCGTCTTGTAAGATCTTTGCCTTGGCATAATAAACCCTTTCTTATCTCACCCCTAATTAACTGCTCCGGAGATTTTTCAGCACCTAAATTCCACGGCAACACCCGAATGAACCCCCTGATGGGGAGGCAACCCCTGGAGTCCAGTGACTGTCAGTCCATCCCTTTCGACCAGAAAGGGCCAGTCCCCTTTCACAGGGGCAGCTTCTTCCAACAGAACCCTTCTTGGGGGTTGTGTGGAGATTCCTGCTTTGGCTGGGGACCCCCCAAGGTCACTCCTGGAGGTTGAGAGCAGAGATCTCCCCACGAGCGTTGGTCTGGGGGAGTTCCATCCATCTCTAATTAAGAATTATTGCTTTTGTGCCAGGTTTAGTGGAATTGCTTCAACAATTGCTTTCGTGTAAAGCACTGTCCTATCTTATCCTGTACTCATGGTAGTTTTAGTGTTTGTATTGTGCAGTAAATAATTCTGATGAAGAAGTTTTGTGTGATCATTTGTAGCCCTAAGTAATTTCTATCAATAGATCTGATTTGCCATCATTACAACCTGGGGGACAAAAGTGGTTTAGTCACACCTCTGTAATTCCTCTAAACTGAAACTGTTGACATAATCCAAGGCTGAGATTGGATCCAGCAGCCCCCAGCACCCCACAGTAAGTTGGGAGCTCAGGGACCACCTCCCTTTCCCAGTTCCCCTGTGCCCAAAGACCCCCATGGGACCGTTGGACCTGCCAGACCCACCCCCCTTTTCCACCCTTCTCCCTGTTCCTCCCACTTTCCCATGGTCCCTCAATCCTCAGCCTGCCCAGGATCACTTTTGGGGTCCCAACCCTTAATTTTTTTCTCCCTTTCCCACCCCTTCCACATCATCCCCCCACTCCCCAGCCCCCTCATGCTCAGTTTGGGGGTCCCACCCTCTTCTTTCCCCCCTCTTCTGACCTCTCCCATCCTATTCCCATCATCCCCCAAACTACAGTGCCCTGCCCCCCTCCACTTTTGGGGGGTCCCACTCCCCTCCCACTCAATCTGGGGTCCCACCACCCCTTTTCTCCACTCTGACCCCCCTTTTCCCACCGACTGCCTCCTTCCCATCCCCCACTCACCCAAGAGCTCCTCACCTGCAGCCATGGGGGCTCCCAGCACCACCAGTGCCCAGCGAAGTCCCCATAAAAAGGGATTCGGTGGGGACCCTGGGTGTTCTTTGAGTGTGTTTGGGGGCCCTTGAGGGACTGTGGGGAGGTTTTGGAGGTTTCCCAGCACCTTTTGGTGTGTGCTGGGTGCCCATTGAGGGGCAGGTGCCCTCCCAAAGCCCCCCAGAGCGGGTTGACATTGGGGGAACAGCTCAGGGTGGGGAGTAGGCAGAAGCTTGGGGGGGGGGGTATTTTTCTGCTGGCAGTGTCTGGTTCATGATTAGGAGAAGAGCTTTTTGGGCTGGGTCAGGATTAAAGCTTGGCTTTTCACACTGACAGTGCAAGTCTGGGAGTGGGCTGGGCACTGGAGTACAAAGAGTCTGGATTTCTGGGTTTGGGCTTTGCCTTCAAGGTCAGGCTGAGGCTGGGAGTAGAGCAGTGGATTCCTTCCAATGGGAGGGGCAGCACTTTTATATAGTGTTGGGGATTGAGGGTACAAAGAGGGGAAAGGCATATCAGGAGTGTTTGCACAGGCAGTGCTGCAGCACCCTCAGCATTAACTGAACCTGGTTTTACCTCATCAAAATCTTTGATCTCTGTTGACCAAGCCTCTCTTCCCTCCCCCAAATATCCTATCCCCTATGTCCCAGTTCCTCCTGACCTCCCCAAGTCTTTCATCTGGATGGGCTCAGCTCTGTGATGACCCTCAGGACCCCTGAGAATCTGCCTGCCCTCCTTGGCCAGTCAGTTCCTGGGAACAGCCCTGGCAGCCCAGCCTCCAAGGGCACATGATGTCCTGCTGTGCTAGAGAGGACCCTCCTCAGTCTGTGCAGCAGGGCTGGAGGGGGGGATTCCCTGCCCCTCCCCAGCTGGGCCCTTCCTGCCCACCAGCTCCTGCTCCAAAGGGCTCCCACACACCCTGGGGCACTTGTCCCACTTGGGTACTTGAGCTGCCCCAGGGCATCTCTGGGCAGTGGCCAGCTCTGGGACTGCTCTGGTAAGTCATGGCCTGAACCCACAAGTGTGGAATTTCAGAGATACTTGATACCTCTGCAGAACAGAACTCTTGGGAATTGCTGAAGGCTTCCTGGCCAGCATTGCCAGACCTTTTATTTTTTTTTTTTTAATTTCAACAATTTTTCTCCATTTGTTTTCATTGACAACACCTTCTATATATTATATTAAGCTTATTCTTTCATTGTCTACATGAATAGTTTTGTGCAACTACTCATCAAACTAAATATCTCACCAGTGATTCAATTATGGAAACATGGCTCAGAGGAAGCTCCTGATTTTTGGGGCACCTTTTGTATCTCTAATTTTGCCTCTTTTGTTCTTCCTCTCCCTATTTTTGTCTTGAAAAAGCTCTCCAGGATGTGTGTGCCTGGGAGTGTTTTCACACTCTGAGCTGTGCCCTGTGCCATGTGACAGGGAACAAATGCACTTTCTAGAGAATTCTGTCAGTCTTGCTCACAGAAGCCCTCTACGTGCAGAGGTGAGATGGTGCCCAGGTTGCTTTGCTGGTGTGGAATGAAAGGGCTGGGCCAGAAAGGCAGAGGAGGGTGATGGAGGAGACAGGGCCATTTGCAGTGGATGTGTGTGAGGCTGGGGAGATGAATGTCCCTGGGCCAGTGAAGGCTGTTCCTGGAGTCACCCCCAAAAGTGTCAGGGCTCTGACAGGGCTCCAGAGCTGAGCTGGGCTCCTGCCCTGCTCACACCCCCAGGGCTGTGCAGGGACAGGAGTCCTTCCCTTGCACACACACCCCAGTTCCTGGCAGCAGGGGCAGTGTCTCCCTGGCTCCTGCTGCCACTGCCAGGGGCTGGAGGCCCCTCAGCCCTGCAGAGCCCCCGCCCTGCACACTCATACACTTCAGCTCAACATTGGGGTTTTCCCCTCCCTGGCACTGCCCAGTCCAGCCCCTCCCTGGTCCCCCCATCTCCCTGCCCCTACCCCAGCCCAGCAGAGCAGCACACTCAGGTCTGGCCCTGCAGCAGGACATGGAGGCCATGGAGCTCAGGGACAGGCCCTCTGGGGCTGCAATGCTCAGCACATCATCAGCTCAGGCAGCTCCTGCAGCCCCAGGGCCAGCCCCGCTCCCCAGCACAGCAGCAGAGAAGCGGCCCCGGGCTCCTCAGGCCCCATTTGCCATCTCCAGGGGCACTGGCCACCACCAGCACCAGCTGGAGCAGCCTCAGCCCCTCAGCCCCCACAGTGGGACCCTGAGGGCAGCACACAGACTCCAGGGAGAAACCAGCAAGGCAAGGACCCTCTGGAGAGTCTGCTCCTTGGCCTTGTTCTTGAGAGCCCTGGAGAAGAAGACTTGAGGCTTCAGGCTGTGCCCAGAGCAAATGGAGCCCCTTGTGTGGTGGAAAGAGTGCAGTGGAGCCCAGCTCATGCCAGCAGTGCCATGGCCACGGGACTGACCCAGCCCAGCCCAGGGACCAAGGCCCAGAGCACTGAGGCCTCACCGAGGCCCAGAAGGGGAGGGTGGCAGGAGAAAAAGAGCAGCTCTCAACAGGCCAAATGCTGCTGCTCCCTGGCACTGCTGCTGGGCTGGGACTCTGTTTCCCTGCCCCTCTGCACACAGGCACTGCCCTGCCAGACTCATCAGAGGTCTCAGAAGATTGAACTCACAAAAGCAAGTCACTGAAGGATCCTTGACTTTGTTTCAATGCATTCCTCATTTACACAGACTCTGGGTCAAATTCAAGGTGTAGACAGTGAACCAGACATGGGATGAATAATCAATATTCATTGTACACAACTTTATCCCAGGAGAAAAACCACATGAAAACCCTAACCCAGCACCACAAAAACCTGAGCAGGCAGGCTGGAACAAGGAGTCCCATTCTGAATGCTGTGGAAGAGAAAACAGGCTGTTTGTGCCTTCAGAAAAGCATCCAGTCATCATTTTCCTCAGGGCATCCTTGAAACAAAAGATTTCTTAAGACAGATGCCAGAGCTTGGCAGCAGGCTGTCCTTCTTAGCTTGGAAAATCTCTGCTAACTTACCTAACAGTGGTACAAACCCCCCACGTTAATGGTGTCAAACAGCTGCATCTGCAGGATTCATGTTCCAGCATTACCTAATGCACAATTATCACATCTCTTTTTAAAATTAAAGGGGAGGGGAAAAAAATGCAGGGGTGGGGGGAGACTCCCCACCCCAGTCATCCATCAAGTGTACATCCTGGCCACTGCTCCCAAGAAATTTAATATATGCTAAAAAGATATAAAAAGACATAAAAAGCTTTCAGAAATAAAAGTGCTTCAGAAGCTAGATTTTAATATGCCAAGTGGGTTTTTGCCAGATTATAAAGTTGACTTAAATGCCAGGATACTGCATTTTGGAAGCAGCAGCAGCTCACATATTGCCTTGTATTAGTGGCTGAAGTGTGTTGCTGATTCCAAAGCTAGACTATCATCATCTGTAGGGGAGAGTAGATAAATAAATAAATAAATAAAAATTGGCATTCCCTACCAACCCTGCTGCCTTGAAGCACCCTTTTCAAGTGCAGCCTCCACAGGAAAAAAAAATTAAGACCATTTTATTTTGATTATAGTGCTTTCTCCAGGCAGGAATTTTTATTTCAGTTAGAATCTTTGAACATTTTCAGTGAGGCATTTTTATATTTACAGTTGACATCTTCATAGAAGAATGAAACCTTTGAGCAACAGCCCTAAAGCACGAAGGTTGCCTGCAGGAAATACTTAAAGTATTTTACATCCAAATGGAACCTGTTTAGCTAAAATTTAATAAACCTTAAAGTTGTGTTTAGCTAAAATTTAATAAACCTTAAATCAATGACCCTTCTTTTACTGACAGCCTGCACTTTGGAAAACTAACCTTCCCAAGAAACATATTTTGGTGAATAAATGCCAAACAAAGGGCTATTTAAATATAAACATTTTCTCCATTTATAGCTTGTGAACATTTAGTTCCTAAATTCCCAACTGCTACCTGATGTACAGAACAGTGGTGCCTTGGTTGAATCACATATCATTGATTTCAGTGTCACAGTGATCTCATTGACAGGAATCAATTAGAATCCAAAATCAATCAAATATGTTCGTGCATACCATTCATCAAATTTGAATATCCCAAAATTAATTGTAAGCATGTGAAAGAACTTAGAAATAAATTTTGAAAAGCTACAAAAATAAAAATCAGTCAACTTTGAGAAGATAATAGTGCATCCGAGCATGTTTCATGCCTGCTGGGGTAAGTTAATGGTGAATCACATCTTCCCTTCCCAGCACAGGCTGAGATATATTCTTTTTGGAACATGAAAATACCCAGTGACTGAAGGCAGAGGACACACCAGTCAATGATCCAGCATTATTTTATGAACAACCTGTTACACACCCAATATCAAACAAGCTGCCAGGATATTACAAAATGCACAAGTGTGTGACACTCTGAAAAACTGCACATTGTAAGTGAGCCACTGCACTTCAGGGAGACAGAAAGGAGGGAATTCCTGAATCTCTACCAAAAGCAGGAATAGATGTGGCCACTTATCCAAAGAGCTGTTATTGTTGCTGAGGACTCCTCTCTGAACACATTCACCTGTAATTCTGTCAAGGTAATAAATCCTTCCACTCATTACAGAACACTCAAAAGCACCCTGCTATTTAATTTCAATTGAAAAATGGCCCAAAGTGTCTAAAACATTTCCTTTTGCTCATGTAAAAGTGCTGGCATTTTACTTCCTTCCTGATAAGCCAGTGCCAATGGACATGATTATTCTTTTCTTATTCAAAGCATATCAGTAGTTCCAAAGCACCCTCAATCTTATCAGGTATCTGAACAGCACAGTTACTGAAAACAGTTTGTCCTGCTCCTCTCTCTTTCTGCCAGGCTATCAGATAAACCCAACTAACTCTCTGTATTTAAACACAATCAAACATAAGCTGTGTCTTCAGCACACTGTAGCCTGTTTCTGGCATGTTACAGGTTTGCTGCTTGACATTAGTTGTACCCAAAACAGCAGCAGTGAATTAGCTTAGAACAAAAATCTAGTCACTGAATAGCATGTAACACAAAAGGGACACAGGATAGGAAAAAAAAAAGATAAATACTTTGTGAAGTAAGAATGATTACTCTCATCTCAGTAGTTCATAGGTATTTATCTGGTGCTACTTGAAAAAGAGCCTGGAAGCAGTAGGATTCAAATGCATTCAAAACAAACCTGACACAGGCCTCAAGAGTAGAAAAATAATTTCTTCTTTTGTTTATTTTATTCTCCTGTCCTCTAGGAACTGTCTCTGATTTGCAAGGGGTGAGAAAGTGAAAGAAAGGAAAATGGTTACAGTGTCTGAAAACTTTTAAATGCCTTTACAGTTTTTGTCTGTAACAAGACTGATTTTCATGATCCAACCTTCATCTGGCACTAAAAGACCTCCACAAAAACAAACCAAAAAAACACTCTCCCCCAAACAAACCTCTCGGCAACTCTCCTTTTCATTCAGTGTCTCAGATACAGAATTTTCAGTGCTGACTACTGAGGAATAACACAAGATCAACTCCTGCAGAAGGGCCACGGCTTTGAAGATTTTGCTTCCTGCACAGCCCTAGGGAACAGGCACAGCATCTCCCTTCCTCTTCTCAGGATGACAGGATATCCTGGGATGAGTGCAGTGTTGGAAGAGTTAAACATTAACCTGGCTGTGCCCTGGGCACTCTCAGCTGGCTAAATGAAAAGTTCTGGAATGCTGGGAGAAATCCTGAGTTGCAGCTCTTTGATTAAGTACAGCCTTCTTTAGAAGCTAAAGCTCCAGCCCCTGAGTGGAGGCTCCTTCCCACCACCCCCTCCCACTGACAGCCCATCCCTGAGTCCTTCTGATGGAGCAGCAAAGGGCAGGCACGTGCCCCCCCTGAGCCCATCCTGTGCTCCTGCCTGGGCTCTGGGCACAGAACCAGCCACCCTCTGGATCTGCAGGAGAACAAGGAGCCCAACTGAGCAGAGGGTGCAGCGCCAGGTAATTCAGGCCATTGTTGTTTCTCCCCCTGTGACCCCACGGCCTGGTGACTGAGGGGACAGGTGTCAGTCAGACCAATGTCAGCCACTGACAGCGGCTGCTCCGCCCTGTAAACCTCACCCAGCACCACCTGGGCCTGAGCAGGTCCTGGAGAAGAGCAATGGGGTGTCCCTGGATGTCACTCAGCTCCTGGGAATCTGATTCTCACCCCTTTAACGCTCAGGGGAACAGCTGGTTGAAGACGTGGCACTTCATGGCACTTCAAACCATCTCATCTGTCCCCCCACGTTAACGGCAGCGACGAGAACATTGCTGGGGAATTCTGCTGATGGAAAAGTGCACATAATTCAGCAGAGGAAATCTTGCATTCACGGAGCATTAAACTACCACAGTGGGGGAAAAAAATATCCACTTTTTGCTGGAAGAATTTTACCATTCTCCAGAGATAATTTTACTAGCAATGCTGTGCACTTGCTTTTGGAAACATGCTCTGAATCTGTTTTAGACAGCACATGAGTTTTAGCCTTTTTTTTTCTTAACTAGATGCTTTTTTTTGGCTTTTGTCTTTTTCCTTAAAAGAGAAAAATAATTGTGCAGAAGAAACCTCATAGACTTTCTGAAATTAATTCCTCTGAAAACTATTTTAGCATTAACATTTGCCAATTGAGTATATCACAGTACCCCTAAGCAATAAAATATCAGCTTAAACATTAAAGGAGTCACTTCTTGAGCTCTGTCAGCCTTGGTGCTGTGCCCGCTGCCCTGGGGAGCCTGTTCAGTGCCAACCACCCTGTGGGGGAACACACGATGTTCCAAAATATCCCACCATTCCCTTGGCTCCAAGAGGCTCCCCAGTGTCCCACCGGCCCCTGGATTCCAGCAGGCCCTGCAGTGTCCCAGTGGCCACTCGGTTCCAGGAGCTCCTGTTGTGGCTGAGCTCAATTTCCCCATCCCCTGCTGTGCTCAGCTGCCGTGAGAACTGCAGAGAAGCGAGCTGAGAACACGGCGGGCCCTGGTCCTCTTTGGTGCCCGGGGCTGCCCCGAGAGGGAGTCCCCGGCCCTGCCCCCGGAGCCGCCGCGCCGTCCCCTGAGCGCCGCTGAGGCGGCAGCGCTGGAGCGGGGCCGTGTCTGCCCGGAGCCGCCGCTGCCACGAGGCTGCCGCCGCTGCCGCTTTTGGCCTGCGCTGCCCCGCAGCCGCCCGGGACCGGCTTCCCAACACTGCCGGCGCCTGCGAGCGGAGCCGGCGCTCCTGCAGCGCCTCGGAGTCGCTGCTCCGCCGCCACAGCGGCTGCCGCCGGCGTCTGTGCCCGGAGCCGCCGCTCCCACGGGGCTGCCGCACTCACCGCCGGGGTTGCCGCTCGCGCAGCCGCCGCTCTGCCCCGGCTGCACCGGGACCCGGCACCGCCTCGGGCCTGCGCTGCCGCCTCAGCGGCCACAGGGACACAGCCATGGGGGACCTTTGCTCTGACACTCATGGGCCTGGCTTTGTTCTGCTTGGCCCTGGGCTTTGGGAAAGTTGCTGTTCATTTTCATGCTCCACCGGAACACCTCCTGAATTCCAAAGGTTTCCTAATCCAGGGGAGGGGTTTCTGTGGCATCGGAGGTGCTGCCCCTCGGGACACATTGTCAATAAACCATCCAGCTGACTGGGATGGGTGTAAGAGCTGGGGAACACAGGATAATCAGTCATCCCATGAAAGCCTTGGAACATTCCCTGACTGAATCACAGTTCTAATGGAACAGTTTGGATACAATTCCCAAATAGTTTGGAAAATCCAGTCATTCCTGACACCAGGATGGCAATTCAGCAGATAACCAAAGCCAGTCCCCTTGGGAGCCCACACCCAGCGGGGCTGAGGGAGGCCCTGGCAGCTCCCCAGCACCTCCCTCTCAGTGGGACACCTCTGGCAGCCTCTCCCAGCTCGGGAACCCTCCAGTTTGCAACACTCCAAAGAGCGGCGCTGATGCCCAGGACAATTCTGATCCCCCTCCACAAACACTCCTCCAGCTGGGACCCTTGTCTGGTGGCAAACACAAAGGGATTGGTGGGAGTGTTTCCCTGGCAACAAGGAGAATTTGGGAGAGGGACCTTTCCACACCCGGCTATTGATGTGTCCACACATCTCTGCCTGGGTGTGGGTGTGAATTGACTGGTGGGAATGTTGTTCTTGAAAATCTATAATTCAGCCACTGCTAAAATTGTAGCAAATGCTATTGAACCAGTTGATAATCGTTCAATTGGTCAATGATTAAGGGCTACTAATGTCTTTTGACCCCTTGTCTTTGTGTCCAAATCCTTTGCACCCTGACCCTCTTGCATCTGCTGAGATGAAGAAATAAAAGAAAAAGAGCTGTGCAGCACATCCCATGTAGGAGATGGTTGTGGTGTTTTGGAGGAAATTGTGCATGGCTTTGGGGACAGTGGTGCAGATGCAGCCCAGGTCTGTGAGGGAGAGGTTGAGCAGGAAGAAGCCCATGGGGGTGTGCAGGTGGTGGTCACAGGCTACGGCGCTGAGGATGAGGCCGTTGGCCAGGAGGGCAGCCAGGGAGATGGCCAGGAAGAGCCAGAAGTGCAGGAGCTGCAGCTCCCGCCTGTCTGCCAATGCCAGGAGGAGGAACTGGGCCATGGAGCTGCTGTTGGACATTTCTCCTTTCCCAGGGTATTTTGATCTGTTGAGGAGGAAAAGTCACTGCTGAGTTAGACCAGGCTTCTGCAGCCAAACATTACCCATCTCAGCCACCCCACTCTCAGGCTCTCTCTCCTCTCTCAGACCTCCCTGCAGCTCCCTCCCCTGAGCTCTGCCTTTTGCTGGCTGAGGGGACCATTGGAAGCAGGAACTCTGGGATGGGCTCCCAAGGACTCCTTCTTGCTCTGCTGGAGAGGGAACCTGGAATGCAGGTTGATCTCAAATTAAATGTACTCGTGATACATCCAAGAGCTTCTCAGCTTTGATGTTTGCAACTTGCCCAAATGAAGGACTGAGCTGAGGGAATTCTTTGGATTTGTTCACCCACTTGCACCTGCCACACTTAAAAGTGGTTGTGGAGGTTTGAAAACCCTGACATTCCTATTGCACTGCAGGTCAAGTCTTGTGGGTTCTGAGGGGCACAGGGACGGTCCCTTAGTGCAGAGAGAGGAGCTGCTCTGCCCATCAGTCCTGGGCTCAGCTGCCCTGTGCTGGCAGCTTGGAGCTGGAGGAGCATCACACTCAACTGTTCCCCTACAGAGAAACTGCCCAGAGATCCAGGAATCCATGTCCAAAGAATAGACTGACAGACTCCTCAGCTTTTCATCTCTCCCCTCCCAGAGTGAGACACAAAATGCTCCTTGCAGCTGCCCAGAGCAGCTAAATCCATTTCCATGGATTTAGCACTGAGGAGTTTTCTCCAGGGGGATCCTGTGCAGCACAGAGATCCTATGGCAGAGCTGTGCCCTTCTGGAGGGCACCTGCAGCCCTGCAGGACACCCAGGCAAACAGCTGAGAACCCTGAAGGTGCCTGGAGGGCACTTGGGCACTTGGCTCCCACAGACACATCCCCCCAGCAGCACCCAAAGGGTTTGGGTCTGCACAGGAATCTGCCCCCACAAAACCCCACACTGGCTCAGAAACCCCAATGGTGAGAACAGGGAGAGCCCAGGCAGCAGGGGATGGCAGTGAAATGCCACAGTGCTGCTGCCAAGGGAGGAGGGACACACAGAGACAGCTGGAAATCAGGGCCTTGTCCTTGCCTGGGCTCTGGCTGCTACAGGGCAATGCACAGCCCAGCCCCCGTGGGCCTGAGGGCACAGGCTCTGCTTAGGCTGGGAAAGGAGCCCAGGCAGGAGCTGCTCAGGGAAGGGGTCTGTGCCACAGGGACAGCAGGGAGGGGCCCCCATCCCCCTGCCCAGCCCTTGTGGCAGCAGCTCCCTCTCCCTGCCTGCCTGTCTCTGGCTGAGGAGCTGTTCCTGCCAGCAGCCCCTCCCTGTGCCCAGCTCAGCTCCCTGCCAGTGCTGCCAGAGCCATCCCCAGCCCAGTGCCCAGGGGCAGCTCTGCCTGGGCAGGGGCTGCAGAGCAGATCCCAGAGCCCTGCGGTGGCTGGGAAGGGGGAGGTGTTCTGGGGGGATGTGCTTCCTGAGAAGGGCCCCTGGAAATGGAGGAGGTGGAGCTGAAGCTGTGAGGAGCCCTGAGCCTGCAGCTGAAGGGCCCTGCCCAGCCCTGCCCTGCCCTGAGGGGTCACTCCTTCCACCCACCCCTTCTCCCTGCAGGGCCGTGGCAGCTCCTTGGCCGGGCTGAGAGCTGACCCTGGCAGGCAGCAGAGTCCCTGCCCCAGCACACAGAGCCCTGGGGGCAGGACCCTGCTCTGCCCCACAGCCCTGGGTACCCCTGGCTGCACCCCCACCTTCCCACCCCACAGCCAGCCCTGGCACAGGGAACCTTCTTGCCCTGGGCCTCTGATGGGGCAGCAGCAAGTCCTGCTCTGCAGCAGCTTCTCCTGCTGCACCCCAGCAAATCCAGCAGAGCCATCCTGACAGCTCCTGCCACTGCTGCCATTTGGCAGCTGGCAGAGGCACTTGCAGGAACTCACCTGCACTGCTCTGCAGCCACAGCCTGACCATGGCAAAGGGCTGGCAAGGTTCCTGTCCTGAGCAGCTCTGCCCTGTCCTCCCAGCCCAGGATCCCTTGAACCTCCTGCTCCCTTCTCCTCTCTGCCCTTGCTGCCTGCAGCTCCTGCCCTTCTCTGCCATGTGGCCACTTCCTCTGCACTGCAGCAACTGGGAGAGTCCTGCTGAAAGATCCTGGAAGCTGTGGGATGTGCCAGCTTTAGGAGATGCCTCCAGGAAGGCAAGTTGAACTTTCCTACAGCCAGAGAATTCTTCCTTCAAATCCTTGGAAGGTTTTTCAAGTATTGAGAGCTCAGTCACCTCCCAGCCCAGGCTGCCTCTCATCTCTCTGCCTTCTCTCCTGTGCCCTGGGTGCTGCAGGCAGTGCCCTCAGCCCTGCTGGGCTGTGCAGAGGAGCTGCTCCTGGGCAGAGCTGTCTCTTTGAAGCTCTTCTTGGTTGCCAGGAGCTCCCTGTGTGCCAGGAGCCCGGCCCAGCTCAGCAGCACAGCAACAGCCCCAGGCATTTCATGACCCCCAGGGGGGTTTGGGGTTGTTTACATAAGACAGTCCCTGAGAATAAGTTCAAACAACTTTTGAGGAAGTCAAAGTGAGATTGAAACACTAAAGTTTCTTGTAGTGCTAATGAGTCTCACTGAGGGACAGGACTGAGAACATGTCCCCAGGTTCCAGTTAGAGCAGAAAACTGCAGACAGTGATGACAAGGATGGACAAGCAAGGGAAAGGTGGCTCTGATGCTGAAGAAACCTTGACTTGTTTCCTTAATACAAGGGGCCAAGCCCTGACCCGAGTCCCTGGGAAGGCAGATGCTGTCCCTGCCTCATTCCTCAGGGCTCTTCCTGGGGCACTGGGATGTGGGATATGCAATGCCAAGGGCAGGCCCATGGGGTGGCACCTGCCAGGCTGCTGAGCAGGGACAAGGAGGCCATGAGGCCCCAGGGCTGCAAGGGGCACTCCCCTCCTCCTGGCCTCAGGGGCACAGACAGCAGCCATGGCCAAAGGCCTGCAGAAGGTGGCTCTGTCAGGGCCTTTCAGCTTCTCCCCCTCCCTGTCTCCTCTCCAGCCCAGGCTGTCCTACGGTGTCCATGCCCTGCCCCTTTCCCTGCAGGCTGTCGTCATCCCCCCGGCTGCCCCACCTGGCTGGCACCTTCCTGCACTGACATCTCTGCGTCCTCCCTGGCTCTTCCTGCACACACAAAGCCTTGGCCTCATCCACACTCCTTTCTGACATATTGCACCACAAGACTGACCTTGGAGGGAAATTTCTTACTTCTTGTCACCAGTCTAGACCACCCCAGCTGCCCTTGGTGGCACTAGTTCTTTCTTAGGCTTGGGCTGTATAAAAGTGACAGCCCAGAAGCACAACTTGGGGACCCTCCACCGAGCAGAGTAGGGGGAAGAAGGACCGGTGGGAGCCTCAGGGATCTCCATGGGGTGATACATTTACTTCATCTCTGTCTCTCTCTCACTGGCTTCCCACCACCCCCCTCTTCTCTCTCTTTCTTTCTATTTCTTTCTCTACCTCCTATTTACTGTCAAATCAAACCTGGACTGCTGACTTTGGCACATGGTCTCCTTTGCAGCTGAATTTGGGCAGAAGTGTCTTTTAATAATGGGAACCTGACAGTATCCATGAGGTTTTACAGTATGGGAATGGCCACTGGATTCCATGAGGTTCCACAGAGTCGCAGGGTCCATTTGGATTTGGAAGGCTCTGTAGTGTGATAATGGACCCTTGATTCCATGAGTTTGCAAAATGTCTCAGGACTCCTTTGGTTCTAGGAGGCCCCACATATCACAGTGGCCCCTTGGTTCCATGAGGTTCCACAGTGTCCCAGGAATCCTTTGGTTCCATGAGGCCCTGCAGTGTCACAGTGGCCTGGTAATTCCATGTGGTTCCACAGTGTCCCAGGGTTCCTTTGGTTGAATGAGCTTCTGCAGTGTCACAGTGGCTCCTTGATTCCATCATTCCACAGTGTCCCAGGGCCCATTTAGCTCTATAAGGCTCTGCAGGATGACAGTGGTCCCTTGATTCCACAAGGTCCTGAAATGTCTCAGGGTTCCTTTGGTTCCATGAGGCCCCACATGTCACAAAGGCCCCTTGACTCCATCAGGTTCCACAGTGTCACAATGGTCACTTAGACTCAATAATGCCCTGCAGTGTAAGAATGTCTCCTTGATTCCATGACATTCCACAGTGCCAATATGGGCCCTTGATTTCTTGAGGTCTACAGTGTCCTGGGGTCCCTTTGTCTCCCTCACGCTCTGCAGTGTCACAGTGGCCCTTTGATTCCAGTGGTGAAAAGTCTCAGGGCTCCTTTGGTTCCATGAGGCCCTGCAGTGTCATAATGGTCCTTGGTTCCATGAGATTCCACCATGTCCTTGCTGGAACACACAGGGCTGTAATGTTGTCACCCCTGCAGAGCTGCCTCCAGCTCTGGGCCCCAGCACAGGAAGGACATGGACCTGCTGGACCGAGTCCAGAGGGGAACAGCAAGGGGATCAAAGGGATGGAGCAGCTCTGTTGTGAGGAAAGGCTGAGAGAATTGGGATTGTTCAGCCTGGAGAAGAGAAGGTGTTGGGGTTACCTAACTGTGGCCTTCCAGTCCCTGAACGATTCAACAGGAAAGATGGAGAGAGATTACTTACAAGGTCCTGGAGTGACAGGATAAGGGGAATGGCTTCAGATTGACAAAGGGCAGGGTTAGATGGGATATTGGGAAGAAATTCTTGACTGTGAGGGTAGTGAGATCCTGGTACAGGTTGCTCTGAGAAGTTCTGGCTGCTCCATCCCTGGAAGTGTTCATGGTTGGATGAGGCTCTGAGCAACCTTTCACTAGAAAGTGTCCCTGTCCATGGCACGGGGTTGGACTGAGATACTTTTTAAGGTCTCTTCCCACCCAAACCATTCCATGATTCTGGGACTGGTGGGGGATGTGGTGGTCGGAGCCGTCAGGCACAGAGACCCCAAAATGCTGGAGTTTTCCATTCTGGGTGGAGGAAGGAGGGGGCAGCAGAACTGACACCTTGGACTGACGGCAGGCAGACTTTGGCCTGTTTGGGAGAATGATTGCTGGAGTCCCTTGGGAGTCGGTCCTGCAGAACAAAAGAGTTCAGGAAGGCTGGAGGTGCTTTAAGAAGGAATCTCAAAGCTCCAGGAGCTGTGCCCATGTGCCCTAAGACAAGCCAGGGGACCCGGCCCAGCCAGCTTGGGGTTGGGAAAGGCAGGTCCTGCCTGACCAACCTCATCTCCTTCTCTGACAAAGGACACACTCAGCAGCTGAGGGAAAGGCTGGGGATGTGTCTCAGTTGGGCTCAGCTGGCCTACTTGGGTCCTCTGCCAGGCTCTTGCCCTCAGCTAAGGAAGGAATGTCCCAGTGTTGGTGCTGTGCTCAGCAGTGGCCAAAACACTGGGGTGTTCTCAACCCCCTTCCAGCTGCCAATGCCAAGCCCGGCCCTGGGAGGGCTGCTGTGGGGAACTGAACTGCAGCTCAGCCAGACCCAACCCAAATATCTATGGCACATATTCTATAGAATCCATCCTTAGGTGTTGTATGATAGATCTATAGGATATTACAAATAATAAGCAAGAATAAGGCAAGTGTCCTCCTTAGGGACACCCCCCCAAACTCCTGCCTGGGTTTGTTCCCTGGGGGTCTCTGCAGCAGCAAGCACAGCCCCACACTGACTGCTCTGGGCTGTGCAGGCATTTGTGGTTCTGCCTGTCTGACACACCCCCCCAGCCTTGGGATGGATCTGGATGTCACTGGATGTGATGTCACAGGGGAGCTGTGATGTCACAGGGACTATATGATATCACAGGAGAGGTATGATGACATATGATGGATGTGACACCACAGCGGAAAAGTGATGTCACAGGAAGGAAGTGATGTCATGGGGAGGATGTGATGTCACAAGGTAGATGTGATGTCACACAAGGGATGGGATGGGATGTCATAAGGGAGCTGTTACGTCACAGGAAGGATGTGATGTCACAAGAGAGCTGTGATGTCACAAGGAGGATGTGATATCACAGGAGAGGACATGACATCACAGGGAGGATATGATATCACAGGACAGATGTGATGTCATATGATGGTTGTGACATCATAGGGGAGATGTGATGTCACAATGGATGTGTGATGTCATAGGGGAGATGTGATGTCACAGGGAGTTTTGATTTCACAGGAAGGATGTGATGTCACAGGGAGGTGTGATGTCATGGGGAGGATGTGATGTCAGACGTGAGGATGTGAGGTCACAAACGAGCACGGGATGTCACAGGCATGATATGATATCACAGGAGAGATGTGATGTCACAGGAAGGCTGTGATGTCATAGGGATGATATGATATCACAGGAGAGGTGTGATGTCATATGATGGATGTGACGTCTTTTGAGAAGCCTTGATGTCACAACAAGGATGTGATGTCATAGGGGAGCTGTGCTGTCACGGGGAGGTTGTGATGTTGGAGGGGAGGACATGATGTCACAGAGATGATATGACATCACAGGAGAGGTGATGTCATAGGGGAGCTGTGATGTCATGGGGAGATGTGATGTCACAGAGGAGCTGTCATGTTATGGGGAGGTGTGATGTCATAGAGGAGATGTGATGTCATAGAGGAGATGTCATGTCACAGGAAGGATGTGATGTCATAGACGAGATGTGATGACATGGGGAAAGTGGGATGTCACAGGGGAGGGAGGACATGACATCACAGGGATGATATGATAAACAGGAGAGATGTGATATCATATGATGGATGTGACATCATAGGGGAGATGTGATGTCACAATGGAGGTGTGATGTCACAGGGGAGATGTGATGTCACAGGGATTATATGATATCACAGGAGAGATGTGATGTCATATGATGAATGTGACACCATAGAGGAGCCTTGATATCACAAAAAACATGTGATGTCACATGGATGATATGATGTCACAGGGGAGGAAGTGATGTCACAGGAATTATATGATATTACAGGAGAGGCGTGATGTCATATTGTGGATGTGACGTCATAGAGGATGATATGATGTCATAGGGGAGCTGTGATGTCACAGGGGAGGATGTGACGTCACAGGGATGATATGGTTTCACAGGAGAGATGTGTTGTCATATGATGGATGTGACGTCATATGATGGATGTGATGTCATAGGGGACATGTGATGTTATAGGGGAGGTGGGATGTCACAGGAAGGATGTGATGTCATAGAGCAGTGACACATCCCCCCCCAACCTTGCTCCAGCCAAAGCCATGGAATTTGTCTTTGTTTCCCTTGGGTTCAAGGTCAGGCTGTTTCATTTCCAGGGATGTCTAGAGATGAGTTAAGGGGAGCTCAGACCTTTTGGTGAGGAAGGACTTGTTTACTCTGGAGCATTTGAACTCAGCCTTTGTTCCTGGTTTCTTCCCACTCCTTCAGAGCAGTTCATTTCCCAGGGGGAAAGCTCTGATTCCCCAGCACAGTCAGGTTCTCCTGAGCTCAGGAGGTTTCACTGGTCTCATTTTTCTCCAATATTAATTCTGTGACAAATTCTTGCTTCCTAGGTCAGTGAAATGTTAGAAGAGAGAGAATCTCACCTTGATCTTGGACAGAACACTTATAGACTTTTTTATTCTATGGAATTCTTCCCTTATAGTTCTGGATGACAGGACACCCATGTGGAAAGTCCCTTTTCTGGTTTTCAGAACTTAAAATAGATGCTTTTCTGATGTCGGTATTTATTGTAGTGTTATTGATTCAACTGTGAGGGTTGAATTGAGTGTTCCTTGCACCTTTTAAAAAGTGCAACCCCTTTAATCTCTTGTTTTAAAACCCACGCATTGGATGTCAGACGACACAAGGACAGCAGGTAGAGATAACCCTGATGTAAGTGATGGTTCCAGTCATCCCGTGGATGGATCAAAGATTCCCAAGGCTTTGTTCCAAGGCCGCTGCCCCGCCCCCACCCTCTGCCCCAGCGCCTGATTGGCCGCCGCCCCCCCAATGGGCCGTCCCGGGGGATGCAAATGTCCCGCCCTGCTGCATATTCATGAGCTGTGGGCGGGGCTTTGAGCCCTCGATCAGGGCCCGGGCGAGCTTTTGGTCCCCGCCCGTGCCGAGTGCGCGGGGTCGGCCACGGGAACTTTGCTGTTCTCCGCGGGGCGCACGGAGGGTTTGTCGCCGGGCGCACATGGACTGGGGAGAACTCTGCCCGCCGGAGCCGCTCTCCCTGCACCGCCAGGAAGAGCAGGGACCGCTCCCGCCCCCAGCCCACCACAAGTTTTCAGTGTGGATATGGATATTCTTTAGCCCTGGTTTCTTCATTGAGATCTTTTCCTGAAAAACTGAGATCCTGTTATCTGGTATAAACTACGAGTAAAGTGGGAAGAGTTTTTCTGAGGTTTTTCTCCAATAGCAGCCTTAGGGAAAGAAGGCCCTCAGATACTTTGGGGGAGCTGTGGAGAGCTGAGCAGGAAGGCTCAGGAAAAGAACAAAACCATCACTGTGCACAAATCTGGAAAGATGAAGGAGCTTCGGGAAGCCCTTCACGTCTGCAAAGGGTTTAGTCTTTTTTAACAGCTTACAGGAGATGGTGGCTCTGAGCCTCCTCCCCTTCCAATTCAGCTTTTGGCACAGTTGTTTGCAATGTCTGAAGTGTTGAAGGACACGGTGAACCAGATCTAGGAGTTTGTTTTCTGCCTCTTTCGGTTCTTCCTGTGTTGTGCAGAGCCCTTGCTTGTTGGAGTGCTGGTGTCTGTTCCTGGCAGCAATGACAAGGCGAGTGCAGGAACAAGGAGGTTCTGGTACAAACCACTTGTCTGAAGGAAACAATGTCTTTTAGGACTGTCCTGGTATCTGAGGCACCTGCTGTTCAGATCTGCAGCAGACTTGCTGGTGGGCTACAGTAGGACCTGTGAGCAGGATGGAGAGAAAAACACCCATGACAAATGGCAAAAGAGAGGCCTCGTCCACTTCTCCTCACCAATTGGGTTTCCACTGGGGCAGGCTGGGCAGGAATGGCATGGAATGATGTGACAGGGTTGTCACTGTGTCACTGTCTGTCAGGCTGAACCTCTGGGTCTGCATTTTCCAGCCCACTGAAAGCTGAGGGGAAGCAGTGAGAAGTGTCCTTCTGACATTTTCCTTGCCAGCAGCAGTAAGTTGCATGGCTGGGAAGAGGGATAAAAACACCTTTGGTCTGTGTAAAATTCGAGTTAGGAAACTTGCAAGTACTCCTTGGCTTTTTATTAGAAGCAATGAAAAATATTGAGCTTCTGTGTTGTCAATCTCATTGTAAATTTGCAAGTTCGTTTTTGAGCTGAATCAAATGGTGATGTAATTACATACTTCTCCTAATTATCGAGTAATTATATACTTCTTCTAATTGCCAAGTAATCACTCTGCTATAACTAGAATTTAATGTTGCAACTAATTGTATAATTACTGTATATTAATATTGTTATCCTGGCAACTTGGAATAGAGTGTTATCCTTTTAATTCATATTCTGTTACTGGAATAAAAATATCATCAGAGGAAACACATGTTTTCCTTCCAGGTTCAGGTGGATGAAAATAAAAATATTAACATGTTAAAACTGTACTGTAGATAGAAAAAGTTTAATTTTCTCATGAATTTGGCATATAAATTGCTACTAGGCAGCCCACTTTTATGCTTAAAGTTTGAATCTCTCCTATGTGCCAACCTGTCAACACTAATTTTTAAACTTTCCTACACATTGGAGGGGAAATGTTTAAAAAATGCATCTTTTTTTCCACAACCAGCTGAGTCCTTAAGTGTTTCATGTCACTAGGGACAGTTTCACAAAGGTGCAGAAGGAGGGTTTGATGTCCAATTGAAGAGCTGAGTTCAAGGACTGTGGATGCATTTTTGTGGTGCTGGTTGAGCAGCCTGGGTCCATAAGAGTAATGTCAGACAAAATCACTTTGCTCCTGCAGGATTCTGTGTGTGGAATGTGTCAAACGTGGTTGTTCTTCTGGCAGGATAAGAAGCTTTGCCTTCATTGCTGTGTCTAAAACGGGGTCTGGGGATTTCAGTGAAATCCCAACTGAATCCATCAGGCTCCATGAAACCATTCCACCTTCACCCTGCTGGAGTCTGTCCGGGTGCTCTGGTGCTGTGGCACGGTGTCATCCAGGGAGAATTGGAGCAATAAGGAACTGGGCTACAAGGCAGGTGTACAAAGAGTTTTACAAAACTGCCCCCCCTCCACAAAACCTCAGAAAATAAGTTTGTCATGTGTTACCAGAAGAATCACTGCAAACACCCTTTGTGCCACTCTGTGAACACCAAAATCATGGAATTGTGTGGACTTGGACTGTAAGTAAATCAGAGATTGTTTGTAGGAATCCCCAAATTAGAAGAAAATCCAGTCACTCCTCTGTGGTGAAATGTCCTGTGAGCAGGACTGAAATGTGCTGCACACACACGTGTTAGAACACATCCTGGAAATATGGGAGAGTGGAAAACCATTTTCAGATTTAATAACATTTCAGTTTTAACAGCTCATTTAAAACTTGAATAACAATGTGTAAATCCAAGGAGTTTCCCTTAAAAAATTAATTAAAACGTTAATTTTCTGGGGTTTTTGTAATTCTGTCTTATCTAGGTTTTGTAGAGGACTCAGATGTGAATATTCAATCTGCTGCCTGTGACAGTGCCTGACTTCACTTCCAATATTTTTAGTAGTTATATACTGTTTAATGTCATTCTCATACCTGTGATCTTAGACTTGTGTGATTCTGCTGTGGTTTGTAACAGAGAATTTCCTTTGACTTCACTGTGAGAGCTCTGCATGGAATGATGAACAGTAGTAATAATATTAATCATTTATAGAGGGCTTTATATGTTCAAAATACAGGATAATCTTTAAATGAGCTCAGCTTTGCTCTCAGATATGTGAGTGAACTCTTCATTGATTTGAAAAAAATTGTTGCCTGGCATGCAATTTGTTTTTATTTTCTAGTCTTAGTAGGTATTTTGGAAAGGGTTTCTTTATTTTTGTAAGGCAGAATATTGTCTGATATTAGGTTTGAGACCTTAAAAGGTTTGCAAAGGACATGGAGGTTCTGTGGTGTCCTCTGATGGTTTCAGCTGATCAACTGAATGCTTCCAATCCTTTTATCTGTGAGGGGACTGCAGGCCATGCTGGAAAGCAGGTGTTACTGCAGGGGACTTTCTCTGCTCTATGCAATGAGTTAGCTTATAAAGGTGAGCATTTTTCTGGTGAATTCAGAAATTGTTAGCAGTGTATCAGAGGCATAAGAATTAACACTAATGTTTGGAATTTGCAGTTATCCCACAACTTTTCTAGAAGATCAGTAATTTCTGAGAGCTGGCTCCTGTTTGCAGTATAGAGCAGTCAGCTCTGCAACTGCAGGGTTGCTTCATGCATTGGTTGGTTTATTTTCCAAGGTTTACAGGTACCATAAACTGTTGCCAAAAGCAGGAGAAATGATGAATAATATTTTTTCTCCCCAATAGCCAAAATTCTGTGTGTGTGTGTTATTGCTATAAATAGCAAGTCTTCTTCTGAGTAAGAATAAGACTTAGTTCCTAAAGACAGTGAATAGTAGCAGACAGAGGGTCTTACATTTGTTCTTCTCCCCCTTTCTTGTTTTTTCCTAACAGATAATGCTCATTATTCTGTGGTAAATGATACTCAGATGTTCTGCAGCAGCAGGAAATTCAATGTATTGGTACCATTAAAGGCCTGATTCCATTTTCTAACTCCACAGTGCAAGTGAATGCATCCAACAGCCAGGGCAGCTTGATAAGTGATGCTGTAACAATTGTCAGGCCTCCAGGAGGTGAGTGTGAAAAAGTGCTTTTTCTGTCCATGTAACAATTCCACAAACACTCTGTTGAACAAAATGTTATTTGTTATCTCAACTGAGGACTGGGAGTTCAGAAGAATAGGTTTGCATTAGGAGTTCTCACTACCAAAATTGTACTTTTTGGCTTCTAATTTGTCACATGGTTAACTTTAAGAACTAGAGAATGAAAACAGTTGTATAGTTAACATATTGTGAAGGTGAGAGGTGTATCATGTACTTCATTTTTTCCTGTGAATGGTGGTGTGTTCTATCAGGGACAGCTGATCTAGTCCAAGAATAGAGAGAGACTCAGCTGCATTTTGGAACCTGTTTTAGAATAGAAGCTGAAAGTGCTGACAAGGAGCACTTACTGGATAGACAGAGAATTTGTTTAATAACAGTAATATAAGCCACTGGCAATATATTGAGCCAGAACCCACCAAGTTCTTTAGTTGTAAGAAAGTCAGTTCCAATGTGCTGATTTACAGTGACTGAGGCTCCAAACCCCTCTGGCTGTTCTCTTCATAACAATTGGAAATAAGGGCATTGAGCAAATACACCCTGAACACTGTGAGTGTTTTGTTCTGTGGTTTTGTTTTGGTTGGTTGGTGGGGGTTTTTTTTTGTCAAGAAAGCTTTTCCATTTCTAGCTGGTGTAGGTGTGTCCCTTTTGCATTCCCTTTGCATGGCCATTCACTTGGACAGAAGTTTTGTTTGATCAAAGAGCAGAGGAAGACAGGCTGCTGCTCAGATGGGAGCAGGAAGGTGAGGTTCAATCATCACCTGCAAGGAACAGAAAAGGATTCCCAAGTCATACCAAGAGAGATGAAGGTTGTGGTGGCTGCTGATTCTGTGCTGCATTGCAGAGTTGTCTCTGGGGGGTTCTTGGTGCTGACTCAGTAACTCGGTGCTGACTCATCTACAGAGCAGAGCCTCAAAGAACTGGTTTGTATTTCCTGTGTGAAACAGAAAAGGGAAGATACTCTGAAAAAAGAATGGCCTGAGCAGTGAAGGGCTTCTTTAAGCTCTCATGTGCTCTGTGTGTGATTTGCACAGCACAGGAATGTTCAGCAGTGACAGATGTGAGATTTTGCTTTGGACTCTTAAGCACCTGCCCTTTCCTGTCTGCTTGTTTGCCTCTGGAATAGTGCATTGGCTCTGCCTCTGGAATAGTGCATTGGCTCTGCCTCTGGAATAGTGCATTGCCTATGGAATCCTGCACTGCCTCTGCCTATGGAATACTGCATTGCCTATGGAATACTGCACTGCCTCTGCCTATGGCTTGGGCTTGTTCCCAGCAGCCAACATTGACCCTACGGACCTGTAGCTGCTGCTGTTGGTTCAATCCCTACAGGAGATGGTTCCTGCAGCCAGGGGATCTCAGCCAATGTTAGTTTAGGCAGCAACACCTCTGGGACTGGATGTTGAACCCCATCACAGGATCCCTGATCTAATCATGCAAACAAGTGGGAATTCTATCATACAACTTATATTTGCATCTGAAAGAATTTGTTCCTGCAAGTGGATCACTGAAGCCAACAGGCCTCCTTAGAGGAATGAACAAACACAGCAAACTGATGTTAGGTCAGAATTAAATAGGAAAAAGATCAAACCTGGATATAGTAGATTTTTCCCTGTGAGACAGATTTGGTTTTCCATTTTGCTTAGTATTGCACTGAGAGTCACATCATCAAACTGTTTTTGAAAGATTTCCTTTACGTCAAATTTCAGTCCTTTGGATACATCAGTTGTTCTCTCTTCTCCTCTTCCTTTTTCTCTCTCTCTTTTCTCTCTCTTCTTTCTCTCTTTTCTTTGTCTTTCTCTCTCTTTTCTTTTTCTCTTCTTTGCTTCTTTCCTTCTTTCCACCAGGATTCTTTTCCAACAGGATTCTTTCTGTTCCATGTCTTCTGCTTCTTTTTAATTTTTCTTCTCTTACTTTCTCTTATGTCACTTCATGGGAATTTAAAAATGAAAAGAAAAATTAAAAGTAGTTTTTTTAAAAAAGCTCATTGTGAAAAAAATCACATTTAAAAATATTTCAAATTCTCAAACACTTGCATGATATCTGTCTAACTTCAGAGTAATATAATCTCTGATTTTGATGAAGGGCAGGAAATGTTTTAAACAAAGTTCTTAAGTGAAAAATTGTGACCATTTCTTTTCTAGAGGCAGTTTAAGGAGACAGCAGGATAGAGCAGGGAGGAGGAAAGAGCTCTCCTACATCTCTCATCAGTGACCCAGCTAATTAAATAGTGTCAGTGGCAAGCTGTGCATTGTCCATTCCAGTTCCTTTTGTCCAGACAGATGATTTCATGGGGATACGAGGGTAGGATTGCAAAAGTGCTTGTGTGGAACATTGAGAGTTGTTCTAATGAAACCAGAATTCTTCCCTAAGCTCTGCAGTATTGAACTGATTGTCATGTTCATTAGTGCTACTTTCTTCTTTTCTTCCCCTCTCCCAGGCTGTTCAGCACATCTCTCAGTGAGCTCACCCTGTGTCTGTTCTTGGTTTTGGGGGGGTGTTGTGGATGGCAAGAGATGAGAGAAGTGAGTCTCCTTCCTGAACAGTTGTGTCTTCAGCCTCTGGCAGTGGGAGGCACAGAGGTGCCCTCTTTGCTGCTCCCCTTCCTAAACTGCAGCCAGCTGGGGCTCAGCCTGACCCCACACATCATAAAGGGCCACCTCAAGGTTGCTTTAAATTGCCCCTGAATGGAAGTCCCTGCTCATCAAACTGTGGAGTTTTCCCAGCAGGCAGTGATGCTCCAACTGTGTCCTTCTCTTCCAATTCCCTCCTTCCCTTTGCCTCCACTCCTGTGCTTTTGGGGCTGGGCAGATCTCCCCCAGCTCCAGCTGGGCCCTTTCCATGCTGCAGACATGTGGCACCTGCACTGATCAGCTTTGGGGTTGCTTTCTGTCTTCTGGAGCTGCACGAGACAGTTGGGACACGAAGATCCAAACAGCAGCTGGAGTTGCCTGGGAGAACATGGATGGTTTTGCTTGCTTGGGGAGAGCCAGGAGAGAAAGGGAAAACTGCACAACAGCTTGGAAGAGCAGATTGATCATCTGTGAGCAGGGAATTCACCTCATTGCAGAGGTCTCACTCCAGGCCTTTCCAAAACCTGAGCCTTGGCATGAGATCCAGGCTGTGCTTAAGATCTCTGGGAAGAACTCTGTGCTAGAGGAGATTTCCTGCTGCAAAACTGCAGCTTGCTTATACTTCTAAAAAAAGAAGAATATATAAACATGGGGGAAATGGGTCATGTGAAATGTAGCTGTAGAGTATTACTTAAAATTCCTACCCACAATCACATTAACCTATTTGAGACCAATTTCAATTTTACCCAGAAAAGGATACAATTTAGATGAAGTATGCCATTTTTATATAATCTCAGGGGTATTCATCCTTGGGGTTTTTTTTGTGTTGGTTTTCCTTTTCATTCTGTGTAAATCAACTGGACTTTTCAGTACTGTAATTAGAGTCAACCTTATTTATGTGACAAGTTAGGTTCTTCTGTTGAAAGAATTCTACAATAAAATGACATTTGGGAGGGCACCTGCCCCTCAACAGGCACCCAGCTCACCCCAAGAGGTGCTGGGACCCCTAAAACCTCCCCACAGCCCCTCAAGGACCCCCAAATGCACTCAAAGCCCACCCAGGACTCCACCCAACCCCTTTTCTGGGGGATTTCTCTGGGCACTGGTGGTGCTGGGAGCCCCCCGGCCGTGGGCGAGGAGCTCTCGGGTGAGTGGGGGGTGGGAAGGGGGCAGTTGGTGGGAAAAGGGGGGTCAGAGTGGAGAAGAGGGGTGGTGGGACCCCAAACTGAGTGGGAGGGGAGTGGGACCCCTCAAAAGTGGAGGGGGAAGAGCACTGAGGTTTGGGGGGTGATGAGAAATAAGTGGGAGAGGTCAGAAGAGTGGGGAAAGGGGATGGTGGGACCCCCAAACTGAGCATGAGGGGGCTGGGGAGTGGGGGGATGATGTGGAAGGGGTGGGATGGGGGGAAAAAGTGGGGGTTGGGACCCCAAAAGTGATCCTGAGGGGGCTGGGGATTGAGGGGACCACGGAAAAGTGGGAGGAACAGGGAGAAGGGTGGAAAAGGAGGGGTTGTCTGGTGGGTCCGGCAGACCCATGGGGGTCTTTGGCACCAGGTTTTGGGAAAGGGAGTAGTTCCCCTGAGCTCCCAACTTCCTGTGGGGTGCTGGGGGCCGCTGGATCCAATCTCAGCCTTGAATCTTGCCAACATTTTAAGTTTAGAGGAATTAGGGAGGTGTGACTGAACCACTTTTGTCCCCCATGTTTTATTGATGGCAAATCAGATCTATTGATAGAAATGAATTTATTTAGGGTTACAAATTATCAGACAAAAGATCTTCATCACAATTATTTACTGCACAATAGAAACACTAAAACTACCAGGAGTACAGGATAAGATAGGACAGTGCTCTACACTAAAGCAATTGTTGAAGCAATTCTACTCAAGCTGGCACCAAAGCAGTAATTGTTTATTAGAGATGGATGGAACTCCAGACCAATGGGGAGATCTCTGCTCTCAACCTCCAGCAGTGACCCTGGGGGGTCCCCAGCCAAGGCAGGAATCTCCACACACCCGCCAAGAAGGGTTCTGTTGGAAGAAGCTGCCCCTGGGAAAGGGGACTGGTCCTTTCTGGTCGAAAGGGATGGACTGACAGTCACTGGACTCCAGGGGTTGCCTCCCCATCAGGGGGTTCATTTGGGGTGGAAGCAGCAGTCGAAGCTCTTCCTGCAGTCGGGGCACTCGAGGGCTTCCCTTGCCGGTGGGTCCGTTGGTGTGAGGTCAACTTAGAGCTCTCGGTGAAGCTCTTCCCACACTCCCCACACTTGTAGGGCCTCTCACCGGTGTGGATGCGCCGGTGCCTGACGAGGTAGGAGTTCTGGATGAAGCCCTTCCCACATTCGGTGCAGAGGAAGGGCCTCTCATCCATGTGGGTCCGCTCATGCACGAGGAGATGTGAGCTGGTCTGAAACCTCTTCCCACATTCCCCACACACATACGGCCGTTCCCCAGTGTGGATGCGCTGGTGTAGGATCATTTCAAAGCTGTGGCTAAAGCTCTTCCCACATTCCCCACACTTGTAGGGCTTCTGCCTAGTGTGGATGCGCTGGTGTAGGATCATTCCAGACCTCTGCCTAAAGCTCTTCCCACATTCCCCACAGTTGTAGGGCTTCTGCCCAGTGTGGATGTGCTGGTGCTTGACGAGGGTGGATCTCTGCCTGAATCTCTTCCCACATTCCCCACACGTGTAGGGCCGTTCCCCAGTGTGGATGCGCTGATGTTGGATAAGGCGGGAGCTGCAGCTGAAGCTCTTCCCACATTCCCCACACGTGTAGGGCCGTACCCCAGTGTGGATGTGCTGGTGTCGGATAAGGTAGGAGCTGCAGTTGAAGCTCTTCCCACATTCCCCACACTTGTAGGGCTTCTGCACAGTGTGGATGCGCTGGTGTTTGCGGAGGGTGGAGCTGTCACTGAATCTCTTCCCACATTCCTCACACATGTAGGGCCGTTCCCCAGTGTGGATGCGACGGTGTTGGATAAGGTGGGAGCTGCAGTTAAAGCTCTTCCCACATTCCCCACATGAGAAGGGCCGTGCCCCAGTGTGAATGTGCTGGTGGGTGAAGAGGCTCGAGCTCTTCCTGAAGCTCTTCCCACATTCCAAGCATCTGAAGGGCTTCTCCCTGCTGGGAGGCTGCTCAGGGACCACCAGCTCAGAGCTCTGCCTCAAGCTCTGGCCGCCTTCCCGGCACAGGCTGGCTCTTTCCTCCTCAGAGCACCCTGGGCTGGCTTTGGAGCCCCTCCTGCGGGGGGATCTCCGGCCCTTTTCCTCCCCGCTGCCTTCCTGCGCCGGGGAGCCCTTCAAAACGGCCTCTCCCACCAGGCTCTGCCGGGGGGATTTGTCCTCCGGGCTCTCCGTCCTCAGCTCGGGGCCTGGGGCAGGAAGCAAGAAGGACAGGCAGGGGATTTGCCTCCGGCCCACAGGGAAGGCCAAGGACATCCCCCCAACTCCGGCCCCGGCAGGACGGCGGCGGCAGCGGGGTTGTCCTGCAGCCGGGGCCATGCTGGGCTGACAGAGCCAGCACAACACCCGCCCAAAGGGACACTGACTTCCTCCTCACCTGCCTGGGGGGCCCAAGGCATCTTCCTCTTCCTCACAGCCTCCTCCATCTGCCCAAGCTTTGGGAAGGACAAATCCTGATGGGGGGGAAAACAAGGGCTGAGCACATTGGCTTGGGGGTTCCTCCTGCCCAAGTCCATCTCTAGAACTCACCGGGCATCCTGTGTCCATAAAAACCTCCAAAACACCAAGATTCAGCCCAGATAAACCCAAACCACTAACAAGATTCACGTGAAAAGCCTCTCAGAAATAGCAAGATGAACCCCTCCCCAAACTGCAAAAGGTTAAGATTCAGCCAAAATATACTCCAGAATATGAAGATTCAGCCCAAAAAAAAGGTGTTTAATTGGGAGGATGAGGGGAGTGAGGTCACTTCATGAGCACCTGATTGAATTTCTGTATATTAATCAAAACTGAATTAACATAAAAACTCAATTTTTTTCTTCCTAGTTTCAGTGTAGAGAATAAATATGAATTCACTGGACTTCAGGCCTTGATCATTACCCCTGTGCTTTGGGGTGCAAATGCTTTCTCCTTCCACTTCTCCCCTGCCATCCTGTCTGACAACTGGACTCCTCTGCTGTGCTGTGCCAATATCCTGGGATGTGGAGTTTCCATGTTTGCAAGGATTAAAGGCTACTTTTGCCTACCAGTGCCAAAGGCTGCTCTGTGAAGTTCAGTGTGAGAGAATCCTGGGCAGTCAGACACTGAAATTGTTGAGCTGGAACAGGTCATGCAAATGGAATGACAGAATCCATTCTGCTGGCCCAGACACAGAAGCCAATATCTGGCTGTGGCTCTTTGCCTCACTGGCACCATCCTCTGTGGTTCCTGCTGCCCACCATGGCACTGGCAGCCCCAGGGGCACAGGTACGTCCATCCTGTAAATGAAGTCAGTCAGATTGTCCACAAGTGTTAGCAGGAGTAAAACAGTGCACTGCTGACCTTCTCAAATTTATCTCTGTTAATGTCTGACTTCACTTGGTCAATCTGTGTTCTCTTGCACAGCGTTACGTGGGTTTATGATTTTTATTATCACTGCACCAAATTAATCTGGAATGTGTGGTCAGAACAGTAATTACCTGTATTTGTGTATAACTGTGCTCTTCTATTTTTCATGCTTTCTGGCAAATTCACTGACAACTTCTTTCACGACTACATGATGGGGAGTGAATTTAATATTGGGGGGTTTTCCTGAGGGCAGCACTAACCAGACTGTTGTGTGTGTGTGGGAGACAGGCAGAACCACAAATGCCTGCACAGCCCAGAGCAGTCAGTGTGGGGCTGTGCTTGCTGCTGCAGAGACCCCCAGGGAACAAACCCAGGCAATACTTTGGGTTTATTCCTTGCTCTGTGTCACTGGAATAGGATGTTCCACAGGAGCTCTGTCCCCCTCTGTGGCACCAGGTGGCTCGAAGCTGAAGAGAGGGGGGGTCAAGTGTGAAGTGTGTCCCTAAGGAGGACACTTGCCTTGTTATTGCTTGTTACTTGTAATATCTTACAGATATATCATACAATAGCTAAGGATGGATTCTATAGAATATGTGCCATATATATGATACAGAATATATCTGATTATTGCTTTACCTGCCTGTCCAGACAGATCTTGTGTATGCAGAGAGATTGTATTTGAGGGGATATGTTCCTCTCAATACCCTGTGAGCTCCACTCTCAATGCCAGCAAATTCCTGAAGCTCCCCCTCCTGTGCCCTGCAGGTTTTGGCAGATTTGCAAGAGCAGGGGAATCATTCCCTGCAGCCCCTTTGCACTGTAGGAAATGGGAGCCCTGTGCACATCCTGCTGCCCCCAGATTCCATTCTGGGTGTGGGAACGACCCTGGGGAGCAAAGAAATGCCTGGTTCTGCAGGAGTTGGAGATGCTCAAGGGGCAGCAAGACCAAATCAGGGGCCTGGGGGGGCCTGGGGGGCTTTGGGGTGCAGGAGGGTCCTGGGGGAGCTGGGGAGGGGCTTTGAGGATTGGGGGTACAGACCAGTACAGACCAGGACAGACCAGCACAGACCAGTACCTCCTCACTGCTCCCCGGATCTCTCCTAGAGGTGGGCCATGTTGTTGTGGGAGACCTGAGCCCCCCCCAGTGCCCTCCCAGTACAGCCCAGTGCCCCCAGTACAGCCCACTGTGTTCCTGTCCCAGGGTGCCGGGTGATCCCTATTTAAGGGGGTTGGAAGGGATTTTGGGGGGTTTTGGAGGTCTCTGGGTGTATTTGGGGGAGTTAAAACAGGTTTTGGGGGCATTGGGGCATCAAAGGGATCTGTGGGGGGAGGGGATTAAAGGGAAAATGGAGGTTAGGGGACATTTGGGGGAGTTAGAGGGGCTTGGGGGGGAGAGAAGGGGCTGCAGCATGAGCAGGTGAGTCCTGAGACCCCCCCGGTGTCCCCAAGGCCTTCTTGGTGTCCCCAGTTCCCCCCTTGACACCCTGAGACCCCCCTGGTGTCTCCAATGTTCCCAGGGACTTCCCACAGACCCAATTCCCCCCTTGGAACCCCCAATTCCACTGTCCCCAAACCCCTCCCCACTGTCCCCAAACCCCATCCCTGATGTCCCCAACCCTCCATCTCACCCCAGGAGCCCCCCCTGGACCCTCTGACCACAAAAACGCCCCCCCCCCCCCGCTCACAGAAAGGCCAAGGGCATCTGGGGGCACATTGGGGACAGTTGGGGGGCTTTGGGGGGCACTGAGTGATTACTGGAGGATACTGGGACACACTGAGGGGAACCAGGGGGAACTGGGGGGTTACTGAAAGACACTGGGATGGCACTGGGAGGGACTGGAGGTGAACTGGGGCACACTGGGAGGTTACTGGGCCATACTGGGGGTTACTGGGTACTCACTGAAGGATCACTGGCCCATACTTGAAAGCAGTGGGAGGTCACTGGGACACACTGGGTGGTCACTGGGGGGTTACTGGGCTGTACTGAGGGTCACTGGGAGGCCACTGGGATATACTGGGGGCACTGGGATCCCCTTTACTCAGATGTGGTACATCTCCCTCCCCTGGATTTTGGGGGACATCCCTAGGACCCCTGGGGGATGGGGGACCCCATGAACCCACTGCTGGGCTTTAGGGGACTCCACAAAATCCCCTCAAAACCCCTGAAATCCCCCCCTCGACCCATCAAAACCTCCTCGAGGTCCCCTTAAATCCCCTCAGAGACCTCATCCCTCCCCAGCACCCCCTAAACCCTCCCAGTGACCCGCAAATCCCACCCGGGACCCCCCAAGCCCATTCAGGGACCCCCCAATCTCCCTCAAGGACCCTCAAAACCGTCTAGGACCCCTTAAACCCCCCAGAGACGCCAAAACTGCCTAAAAGGTCCCCGCAAAGCCCCCCAGGACCCTCAAACCTCCTCACAGACCCCCAAAGCCCACCTGGGAAACCTCAAATCTTTTCAGAAACCAAAACCCCCTCAGAGACCCCCAAACCCCTTCAGGGACCTTCAATTTCCCCCCCGAGTCCCCTCAGGACACCGAATCCCCTCAGGGACCCCTAAAAACGTCTCCGGGAACCCCGAACTCCTCTGCTAAACCCTCCCGAGCCCTCCAGCCTTTCCACCCACAGCCGCGCTCCCCGCAGCCCCCGAGGGGATCCCCAGAGCGCCGCTCTCGCCACAGCCCCCGCCAGATCTTACAGCGACAAACAGGCCCCGGCGCCATCCCCGAGTCCCGGAAGCCAAGGCGGCGCTCTGCGCGTGCACCGCGTTCAGAAAACACCACCGCAGCCAATCAGCACACGGACGCGCCCCCGCACGTTCGCCGCCGCGCCTGCGCTTTGCGCGGTGCGCTGTGGGAGTTGTAGTCCTTGTGGACGATCACAGCGGCCCTTTGCACGTGAGCGGACGAAAGACAAGACGAGGAATAAATAAAGAAGAAAGAAAAAAGAAAGAAAAGGAAAAAAAAAAAGGAGAAAATAAAGACAGAAAAACTAAAAACCAAAAAGTCTAATCCTCGTTTGCCGCAGGGACTACAATTCCCACAGTGCACCGCGCGCGGCGAAGGCGTGGCGGAATGCAGGCAGGGGCCGTGGCCGCGCGCTGATTGGCTGCGGCGCGGGTCAGTCCGGGCAGTGCGCGCGCACAGGATCGGTGATGGCGGCGGGGTCTGTTTGTCGTTGTGAGTCTGGCGGGGGGGGGGCGGCGAGAGCGGGGTCTGGGGATCCCCTCGGGGGCTGCGGGGAGCGCGGCTGTGCGTTGGAGGGCTCGGGAGGGTTTAGCAGAGGAGTTCGGGGTTTCCGGAGACGTTTTTAGGGGTCCCTGAGGGGATTCGGTGTCCTGAGGGGACTCGGGGGGGAAATTGAAGGTCCCTGAAGGGGTTTGGGGGTCTCTGAGGGGGTTTTGGTTTCTGAAAAGATTTGAGGTTTCCCAGGTGGGCTTTGGGGGTCTGTGAGGAGGTTTGAGAGTCCTGAGGGGCTTTGCGAGGACCTTTTAGGCAGTTTTGGGGTCTCTGGGGGGTTTAAGGGGTCCCAGACGGTTTTGAGGGTCCTTGAGGGAGATTGGGGGGTCCCTGAATGGGCTTGGGGGGGTCCCAGGTGGGTTTTGTGGGTCACTGGGAGGGTTTAGGGGGTGCTGGGGAGGGATGAGGTCTCTGAGGGGATTTAAGGGGACCTCGAGGAGGTTTTGATGGGTCGAGGGGGGGATTTCAGGGGTTTTGAGGGGATTTTGTGGAGTCCCCTAAAGCCCAGCAGTGGGTTCATGGAGTCCCCCATCCCCCAGGGGTCCTAGGGATGTCCCCCAAAATCCAGGGGAGGGAGATGTACCACATCTGAGTAAAGGGGATCCCAGTGCCCCCAGTATATCCCAGTGGCCTCCCAGTGACCCTCAGTACAGCCCAGTAACCACCCAGTGTGTCCCAGTGACCTCCCACTGCTTTCAAGTATGGGCCAGTGATCCTTCAGTGAGTACCCAGTAACCCCCAGTATGGCCCAGTAACCTCCCAGTGTGCCCCAGTTCACCTCCAGTCCCTCCCAGTGCCATCCCAGTGTCTTTCAGTAACCCCCCAGTTCCCCCTGGTTCCCCTCAGTGTGTCCCAGTATCCTCCAGTAATCCCCCAGTGCCCCCCAAAGCCCCCCAACTGTCCCCAGTGTGTCCCCAGATGCCCTTGGCCTTTCTGTGAGTGGGGGGGGTGTCGTTTTTGTGGTCAGAGGGTCCAGGGGGGGCTCCTGGGGTGAGATGGAGGGTTGGAGGCATCAGGGATGGGGTCTGGGGACAGTGGGGAGGGGTTTGGGGACAGTGGAATTGGGGGTTCCAAGGGGGGAATTGGGTCTGTGGGAAGTCCCTGGGAACATTGGAGACACCAGGGGGGTCTCAGGGTGTCAAGGGGGGAACTGGGGACACCAAGAAGGCCTTGGGGACACCGGGGGGGTCTCAGGACTCACCTGCTCATGCTGCAGCCCCTTCTCTCCCCCCCAAGCCCCTCTAACTCCCCCCAAATGTCCCCTAACCTCCATTTTCCCTTTAATCCCCTCCCCCCACAGATCCCTTTGATGCCCCAATGCCGCCAAAACCTGTTTTAACTCCCCCAAATACACCCAGAGACCTCCAAAACCCCCCAAAATCCCTTCCAACCCCCTTAAATAGGGATCACCCGGCACCCTGGGACAGGAACACAGTGGGCTGTACTGGGGGCACTGGGCTGTACTGGGAGGGCACTGGGGGGGGCTCAGGTCTCCCACAACAACATGGCCCACCTCTAGGAGAGATCCGGGGAGCAGTGAGGAGGTACTGGTCTGTGCTGGTCTGTCCTGGTCTGTGCTGGTCTGTCCTGATCTGTCCTGGTCTGTACTGGTCTGTACCCCCAATCCCCAAAGCCCCTCCCCAGCTCCCCCAGGACCCTCCCGCACCCCAAAGCCCCCCAGGCCCCCCCAGGCCCCTGATTTGGTCTTGCTGCCCCTTGAGCATCTCCAACTCCTGCAGAACCAGGCATTTCTTTGCTCCCCAGGGTCATTCCCACACCCAGAGTGGAATCTGGGGGCAGCAGGATGTGCACAGTGCTCCCATTTCCTACAGTGCAAAGGGGCTGCAGGGAATGATTCCCCTGCTCTTGCAAATCTGCCAAAACCCCCCCACCCTTGCTCCAGCTATAGCCTGGAATTTGTCTTTGTTTCCCTTGGGTTCAGGGTCAGGCTGTGCCTTTGTCCAGCCCAGAGGCTCAGAAAAGTGTTTCTCCTGTCGCACTGCAATCTGCTGCTGCAGACAGGACCCAGGCACTGGTGGCACTGGGAGTGAACAGCAGAGTGTTTCCAGGGGCTCTCTGAAGGAACACAAGTGTCCAAAGAAACCAGCACAAGTGTCCACAGAAGTCCCAGTCCTTCATCCCTGAATGAGCCCAGGAAAAACTAAGTTTTATTTCCATGGAAGGAGGTTGTGCTGGTTTAAAAGTTAACCAGCAGGGGGAATGAACTCAACTCAAAGGAGAGATTATAAGTCAGAATAACAATTTATTAAAATAATACAGTAAGTACAATAATACAAACAAACAATTGGTCTCAACCCACAAAAACCCAAATGTATGACCCAGTACCCTGGGGCCTGAACAAAGTGGTGTTCCTTGGGCCCTGTTTGAGTCCAAAGTAAAGGGAGAGGGGAAGAACCTGCTGGTGGGAGAGCTGCTGCAGTCTGGCCAGAACTGGTGATCGCAGTCCAGTGGTGGTCTAAGTCTGGTTGAGAGCGATGAGATGCAGCCGTCCTCTGGATCCCACGAGTGGGTTGAAAAATGTTCCAAAACTCCAAGATTATATATCCTCCAGTTCAGGCAGGAATGCTTGGTACTCTCCTCAGGGCGGGGAGTTCCACAAAGGGTGTGAGGACAGGAGCATCCTCCTATCTCACAGGCCTCTTAACACCTAGTTTATAGCCTGAGGAGTCAGGCTCTATGGGCAGAGGGTGCGAATAGTCTATTGACAACAATAGTCTAGTTTCTGGGAAATGACATGGAAGGCTATAGAATACAGTTTTGGGTTACACCCACCATGATGAACTGATCTCAGCTGTCCTAACTAGGACAGAGGTTTTTCCCACTTTAACGTGGCTTTAGTTCCAAACCAGTTCCTTCATTTCCTCCTCCCAATTTCCCTGAAGGACACTGACAGGGACCATGGACACTGACAGGGATCACAGAGTTTGTCCCTTGGCCGTACAGCTCCTGCTGTTTGGCAGCACAGGAGAGGTTAATTAGAGCCCAGGCTCCAGTCTCGGGGCGCCCCTTGAAGACAAGCTTGAAATCAAACAACTTTCCTGCTGGAGGGTTAAATTCAGTCCTCATCATCTTTTTTTGGGCTGAATCTTCATATTTTGGAGTATTTTTTAGCTCAATCCTAACTTTTTGCAGTTTGGGGTGGCGAGGGTCTTCTTGCTATTTCTGAGGGGGTTTTTGCCTGAATCTTGATGGTTTGGGTTTCTCTGGGCTGAATCTTGGTGTTTTGGAGGTTTTTATGGTCACAGGATGCCCAGTGAGTTGTAGAGGAGGGCTTGGGCAGGAGGAACCCCCAAGCCAACACACTCAACCCTTGTTTTCCCCCCATCAGGATTTGTCCTTCCCAAAGCTTGGGCAGATGAAGGAGGCTGCGAGGAAGAGGAAGATGCCTTGGGCCCCCCAGGCAGGTGAGGAGGAAGTCAGTGTCCCTTTGGGCGGGTGTTGTGCTGGCTCTGTCAGCCCAGCATGGCCCCGGCTGCAGGACAACCCCGCTGCTGCCGCCGTCCTGCCGGGGCCGGAGTTGGGGGGATGTCCTTGGCCTTCCCTGTGGGCCGGAGGCAAATCCCCTGCCTGTCCTTCTTGCTTCCTGCCCCAGGCCCCGAGCTGAGGACGGAGAGCCCGGAGGACAAATCCCCCCGGCAGAGCCTGGTGGGAGAGGCCGTTTTGAAGGGCTCCCCGGCGCAGGAAGGCAGCGGGGAGGAAAAGGGCCGGAGATCCCCCCGCAGGAGGGGCTCCAAAGCCAGCCCAGGGTGCTCTGAGGAGGAAAGAGCCAGCCTGTGCCGGGAAGGCGGCCAGAGCTTGAGGCAGAGCTCTGAGCTGGTGGTCCCTGAGCAGCCTCCCAGCAGGGAGAAGCCCTTCAGATGCTTGGAATGTGGGAAGAGCTTCAGGAAGAGCTTCAGCCTCATCCGACACCAGCACATGCACACTGGGGCACGTCCCTACATGTGTGGGGAATGTGGGAAGAGCTTCAGCCAGAGCTCCAACCTCTGCACCCACCAGCTCACCCACACCGGGGAACGGCCCTACACGTGTGGGGAATGTGGGAAGAGCTTCAGCCATAGCTCAACCCTCCGCATCCACCAGCACATCCACACTGGAGAATGTCCGTACACATGTGGGGAATGTGGGAAGAGCTTCAGTGACAGCTCTACCCTTCGCAAACACCATCGCATCCACACTGGGGAGCGGCCCTACAAGTGCTTGGATTGTGGGAAGAGGTTTCGGACCAGAGAGAATCTCCTCAGGCATGAGCGGACGCACACAGATGAGAGGCCCTTCCGCTGCACCGACTGTGGGAAGAGCTTCAATCAGAACTCCCACCTCATCAGGCACCGGCGCATCCACACCGGGGAGAGGCCCTACAAGTGTGGGAAGTGTGGGAAGAGCTTCACCCAGAGCTTTAACTTGACCTCACACCAACGGACCCACCGGTAAGGGAAGCCCTTGAGTGCCCCGACTGCGGGAAGAGCTTCAGCCGCTGCTTGCACCCCAAATGAACCCCCTGATGGGGAGGCAACCCCTGGAGTCCAGTGACTGTCAGTCCATCCCTTTCGACCACAAAGGGCCAGTCCCCTTTCACAGGGGCAGCTTCTTCCAACAGAACCCTTCCTGGGGGTGTGTGGAGATTCCTGCCTTGGCTGGGGACCCCCCAAGGTCACTCCTGGAGGCTGAGAGCAGAGATCTCCCCATTGGTCTGGGGGAGTTCCATCCATCTCTAATAAACAATTACTGCTTTGGTGCCAGCTTGAGTAGAATTGCTTCAACAATTGCTTTAGTGTAGAGCACTGTCCTATCTTATCCTGTACTCCTGGTAGTTTTAGTGTTTCTATTGTGCAGTAATTAATTGTGATGAAGATCTTTTGTCTGATCATTTGTAACCCTAAATAATTCATTTCTATCAATAGATCTGATTTGCCATCATTAAAACCTGAGAGACAAAAGTGGTTCAGTCGCACCTCTGTAATTCCTCTAAACTGAAACTGTTGGGATAATACAAGCCTGAGAGTGGATCCAGCAGCCCTCAGCACCCCACAGGAAATTGGGAGCTCAGGGGGGCCACCTCTCTTTTCCCAACCCCCCTGTGCCCAAAGACCCCTATGGGACTGTCGGACCCGCCAGACCACCCCCCCTTTTCCACCCTTCTCCCTGTTCCTCCCACTTTCCCATTGTCCCCTCAATCCCCAATTCCCCCTCAAAAAAATTTTGGGGTCCCAACCCCCACTTTTTGCCCTTTCTCCTGTGGGTGCTGAAGGAGAAAATGAGGCTGCACACACAGAATTCCATTACAGGACTTGTCCGCCCATCTTTCCAGTGTCCCCCTTTCATTGGGGTTCCTTTGCAAGTAGCGCCTGGGCTTTGTCTTTTAGTCCACCAGAATTCCCAGCGTGGCCCCAAAACAGTGCCCTGATCCCACACATTCCCCTCCCCTCATGTGCTGGCTGTGTTCAGCCAGCAGAGAAAAACACAGGCTACCATGCAGAGCGTTCCAAGTGGTTTCCACTTTGGCAAACAGCACTCTCTGGATGGAAAACACCAGTCAAGGCCAAAACACTCCTGGTCGATCCTGATTAACTGAATGCAGCTGCTGCTGCCTTAACTTGTTCCCACAGAAATTCTGCAGTTTCACAAGGAGCACTTGAATGCAGGAGGTTCTGCAGGGTCCCAATGGCCCCTGGATTCTGGGAGGTTCAGAAATATCTCAGCGCTCCCTTGGTTCCAGGAGGACACGCATGTCACCAGCAACCCTTGGTTCCAGGAGGTTTGACAGTGTCCCAGAGTTCCTTTGATTTCATGAGGCTCGAGATTGTCCCAATAGACTCCTGATTCCATCAACCCCCTCAATGTCACAATGGTCCCTTGGTTCCAGGAGTTTCTGCAGCATCCCAGGGTTCCTTTTATTCCATGGGGATCTGGAATGTCACAATGGGCCCTGAATTCCAGGAGTTTTCCCAGGGTGACAGTGCTCCCTTGATTCCATGACATTGCACAGTGTCCCAGGGCTCCAGAAGGCCCTGCAGTGTCCCAATGGTCCTTCATTCCATGAGGTTACTTATTGCTTTATTTGCCTCAGTCTTTAACACCCAAAGAGTTGTCCTCAGGATCCCCAGCTCCCAGGGCTGGCAGTTGGTGATGGGGAGCTGAGTGAAGCCCCCACAATGCAGGAGGAAATGGTCAGTGACCTGCTCTGCCAGTGAGACCCCCACAAGTGCCTGGGCCCACATGGGATGCACCCAAGAGTCCTGAGGGAGCTGGAGAAAGAGCTGGCCAAGCCACTCTCCTTCCCCAGCAGTGCTGCAGAACCGCACAAGTCCCAGCTGACTGACAGCAAGCAAATGGGATGCCCATGCACAGGAAGGGCCAAAAGGAGCATCTGGGCAACTCCTGGCCTGTCCCATTGACCTCAGGACTGGGGAAGTCCACGCAGCAGATCCTCCTCAGTGCCATCCCATGGCACGGGCAGGACAACCAGGGGACCAGGCCCAACCAGCGTGGGGTTGGGAAAGGCAGGTCCTGCCTGACCAACCTCATCTCCTTCTCTGACAAAGGACCCGCTCAGCAGCTGAGGGAAAGGCTGGGGATGTGTCTCTGTGGAATTCCAGAAAGCCTTTGTCACCCAGCAAACAGTTACCCGGGCAAGCCATGAGCAACCAGTTTGTGCAGGAGATGCTGGGGGAGATGGTGCCAAAGTGTCTGATGGCCCAGGGAGTGGTGGGGAATGGAAGGAAATCCAGGTGGGGCCGGTCACTAGTGGGGTTCCCAAGGGCTCAGGGTTGGGGCTGCTCCTGTTTAACACCGTTCTTGATGATCTGGGCCAGGGGATCGAGTGCCCCCTCAGTAAAGTCATGGACAACACCAAGTTAGGTGTGAGTGTGGATGTGCTGGAGGGCAGGAAGGCTGTGCAGAGGGATCTGGACAGGCTGGATCAATAAGGCCAAGTGTCAGGGCCTGCCCTTGGCTCCCAACAACCCTCTGGAACACTCCAGGCTGGGGGCAGAGGGGCTGGAGAGCTGCTCAGCAGGAAGAGACTTGGGGGTACTGCTTGACAGCAGCTGGATATGAGCCAGAGTGTGCCCAGGGGGGCAAGAAGGCCAAGGGCATCCTGGCCTTTGTGGAGAAGACTGTGGCCAGCAGGAGCAGAGAACTGATTGCCCCTCTGTGCTGGGCACTGCTGAGGCCCCACCTCGATTTCTGTGTCCAGTTCTGGTCCCTCAGTGCCAAAAGGCCCTTGAGGGGCTGGAGCGTGTCCAGAGAAGGGAACGGAGCTGGGGAAGGCTCTGGAAAACATGTCTGCTGAGGGACGGCTGAGGGAACTGGGCTGGTTGAGTCTGGAGAAGGGGAGGCTCAGGGGGGACCTCATTGCTCTCTACAATGACCTGAAAGGAGGTTTTAGTGGGGTGGGGGTTGGTCTCTTCTGCCAAGACTGTAGTGAAAGGTTGTGAGGGAATGGCCTTAAATTGCATTGGGCAAGGTTCATATTAGATATTAAAGAAACCTTTTTCCACTGAGGGAGTGTTGAGGAACAAGTAGCCCAGGGAAGTGGTGGAGTCTCTGGAAGTGTTCAGGTGTGTGGTGGGTTGATTTTGGCTGGACACCAGGTGCTCACCCAGCCACTCTATCACTCCCCTTCCCAGTGGGACAGGGGAGAGAGTAAGGTGGGAAAAAACAAACTCGTGGGTTGGGATAAGGCAATTTTTATAAAGCAAAAAGCAAAGCAAAGCTTGCGCGCGCAGAAGCCAAAGACAGCAGGGTTTGTTCTCTGCTCCCCATGAGCAGCCATGGTCGGCCACTCCCGAGGAGCAGGGCTTGGGTACCTGTGAGGGTTCCTCAGCAGGCAGCCATCAGACAATGAATGCCCCCCTCCTGCTCCCTGCCTCAGCTTTTAGAGCTGACCTGACCTCCCATGGGCTGCAATGTCCCTTGGGTCAGTTGGGCTCAGCTGGTCTACTTGGGTCCCCTGCCAGGCTCTTGCCCTCAGCTAAGGAGGGAATGTCCCAGTGTTGGTGCTGTGCTCAGCAGTGGCCAAAACACTGGGGTGTTCTCAACCCCCTTCCAGCTGCCAATGCCAAGCCCAGCCCTGGGAGGGCTGCTGTGGGGAACTGAACTGCAGCTCAGCCAGACCCAACCCAAATATCTATGGCACATATTCTATAGAATCCATCCTTAGGTGTTGTATGATAGATCTGTAAGATATTACAAATAATGAGTAATAATAAGGCAAGTGTCCTCCTTAGGGACACCCCCCCAAACTCCTGCCTGTGTTTGTTCCCTGGGGGTCTCTGCAGCAGCAAGCACAGCCCCACACTGACTGCTCTGGGCTGTGCAGGCATTTGTGGTTCTGCCTGTCTGACACACCCCCAACCTTGGGATGGACCTGGATGTCACTGGCTGTGATGTCACAGGGGAGCCGTGATGTCATATGATGGATGTGATGTCATAAGGGAGCTGTGATGTCACAGGATGAATGTGATGTCACAGGGGAGGACGTGACATCACAGGGAGGATATGATATCACAGGGGAGTTGTGATGTCATATGATAGTTGTGACATCATAGGGGAGCTGTGATGTCATAGAGGAGATGTGATGTCACAGGGAAGTGTGATGTTACAGGAAGGACATGATGTCACAGGAAGGATGTGATGTCATGGGGAGATGTGATGTCAGAGGGGAGGATGTGTGTCAGAGGTGAGCACGGGATGTCACAGGCATGATATGATATCACAGAGAGATGTGATGTCACAGGAAGGATGTGATGTCATAGAGATGATATGATATCACAGGAGAGGTGCGATGTCGTATGATGGATGTGATGTCATCAAGGAGCCTTGATGTCACGATATGGATGTGATGTCATAGGGGAGCTGTGCTGTGACAGGGAGGATGTGATGTCGGAGGGGAGGACGTGATGTCACGAGGACGATGTGATGTCACAGGGGAGGACGTGACATCACAGGGATGATTTGGTATCACAGGAGAAATGTGATGTCATATGATGGATGTGACATCATAGGGAAGATGTGTTGTCATAGGAGAAGTGTGATGTCACAGGAAGGATGTGATGTCACGAGGAACATGTGATGTCATAGAGGAGTGACACATCCCCCCCCAACCTTGCTCCAGCTAAAGCCATGGAATTTGTCTTTGTTTCCCTTGGGTTCAAGGTCAGGTTGTTTCATTTCCAGGGTTGTCTAGAGATGAGTTAAGGGGAACTCAGACCTTTTGGTGAGGAAGGAGTTGTTTACTCTTGAGCATTTGAACTCAACCTTTGTTCCTGGTTTCTTCCCACTGTTTCAGAGCAGTTCATTTCCCAGGGGGAAAGCTCTGATTCCCCAGCACAGTCAAGTTCTCCTGAGCTCAGGAGGTTTCACTGGTCTCATTATTCTCCAGTATTAATTCTGTGACAAATTCTTGCTTCCTAGGTCAGTGAAATGTTAGAAGAGAGAGAATCTCACCTTGATCTTGGACAGAACACTTATATTCTTCTTTATTCTATTGAATTCTTCCCTAATAGTTATGGATGACAGGACACCCATGTGGAAATTCCCTTTTCTGGTTTTCAGGACTTAAAATAGATGCTTTTCTGATGTGGGTATTTATTGTAGTGTTATTGATTCAACTGTGAGGGTTGAATTGAGTGTTCCTTGCACCTTTTAAAAAGTGCAACCCCTTTAACCTATTGTTTTAAAACCCACACATTGGATGTCAGACGACACAAGGACAGCAGGTAGAGATAACCCTGATGTAAGTGATGGTTCCAGTCATCCCGTGGATGGATCAAAGATTCCCAAGGCTTTGTTCCAAGGCCGCTGCCCCGCCCCCACCCTCTGCCCCAGCGCCTGATTGGCCGCCGCCCCACCAATGGGCCGTCCCGGGGGATGCAAATGTCCCGCCCTGCTGCATATTCATGAGCTGTGGGCGGGGCTTTGAGCCCTCGATCAGGGCCCGGGCGAGCTTTTGGTCCCCGCCCGTGCCGAGTGCGCGGGGTCGGCCACGGGAACTTTGCTGTTCTCCGCGGGGCGCACGGAGGGTTTGTCGCCGGGCGCACATGGACTGGGGAGAACTCTGCCCGCCGGAGCCGCTCTCCCTGCACCGCCAGGAAGAGCAGGGACCGCTCCCGCCCCCAGCCCACCACAAGTTTTCAGTGTGGATATGGATATTCTTTAGCCCTGGTTTCTTCATTGAGATCTTTTCCTGAAAAACTGAGATCCTGTTATCTGGTATAAACTACGAGTAAAGTGGGAAGAGTTTTTCTGAGGTTTTTCTCCAATAGCAGCCTTAGGGAAAGAAGGCCCTCAGATACTTTGGGGGAGCTGTGGAGAGCTGAGCAGGAAGGCTCAGGAAAAGAACAAAACCATCACTGTGCACAAATCTGGAAAGGAGCTTTGGGAAGCTTTGGGAAGCTTTGGGAAGCTTTGGGAAGCTTTGGGAAGCCCTTCACGTCTGCAAAGGGTTTAGTCTTTTTTAACAGCTTACAGGAGATGGTGACTCTGAGCCTCCTCCCCTTCCAATTCAGCTTTTGGCACAGTTGTTTGCAATGTCTGAAGTGCTGAAGGACACGGTGAACCAGATCTAGGAGTTTGTTTTCTGCCTCTTTCGGTTGTTCCTGTGTTGTGCAGAGCCCTTGCTTGTTGGAGTGCTGGTGTCTGTTCCTGGCAGCAATGACAAGGCGAGTGCAGGAACAAGGAGGTTCTGGTACAAACCACTTGTCTGAAGGAAACAATGTCTTTTAGGACTGTCCTGGTATCTGAGGCACCTGCTGTTCAGATCTGCAGCAGACCTGCTGGTGGGCTACAGTAGGACCTGTGAGCAGGATGGAGAGAAAAACACCCATGACAAATGGCAAAAGAGAGGCCTCGTCCACTTCTCCTCACCAATTGGGTTTCCACTGGGGCAGGCTGGGCAGGAATGGCATGGAATGATGTGACAGAGTTGTCACTGTGTCACTGTCTGTCAGGCTGAATCTCTGGGTCTGCATTTTCCAGCCCACTGCTATAACTAGAATTTAATGTTACAACTAATTGTATAATTACTCTAAATTAAAATTGTTATCCAGGCAACTTGGAATAGCGTGTTTTCCTTTTAATTCATATTCTGTTACTCAAAACTGTCTTTTTAAAATATAGTATAGTTAGCCATTGTAAGAAAGATTAATAATGGAATAAAAATATCAGCAGAGGAAACACGTTTTCCTTCCAGGTTCAGGTGGATGAAAATAAAAATATTAACATGTTAAAACTGTACTGTAGATAGAAAAAGTTTAATGTTCTCATGAATTTGGCATATAAATTGCTACTCGGCAGCCCACTTTTATGCTTAAAGTTTGAATCTCTCCTATGTGCCAACCTGTCAACACTAATTTTTAAACTTTCCTACTCATTGGAGGGGAAATGTTTAAAAAATGCCTCCAGGAGGTGAGTGTGAAAAAGTGCTTTTTCTGTGCATGTAACAATTCCATAAACACTCTGTTGAACAAAATGTTATTTAAAATTTCAACTGAGGACTGGAAGTTCAGAAGAGTAGGTTTGCATTAGTAGTTCTTACTATCAAAATGATCCTTTTTGGCTTCTAATTTGTCACATGGTTAACTTTAAGAACTAGAGAATGAAAACAGTTGTATAGTTAACATATTGTGAAGGTGAGAGGTGTATCATGTACTTCATTTTTTTCCTGTGAATGGTGGTGTATTCTATCAGGGACAGCTGATCTAGTCCAAGAATAGAGAGAGACTCAGCTGCATTTTGTAACATATTTTAGAATAGAAGCTGAAAGTGCTGACAAGGAGCACTTACTGGATAGACTTAGAGAATTTGTTTAATAACAGTAATATAAACCACTGGCAATATATTGAGCCAGAACCCACCAAGTTCTTTAGTTGTAAGAAAGTCAGTTCCAATGTGCTGATTTACAGTGACTGAGGCTCCAAACCCCTCTGGCTGTTCTCTTCATAACAATTGGAAATGAGAGAATTGAGCAAATACGCCCTGAACACTGTGAGTGTTTTGTTCTGTGGTTTTGTTTTGGTCAGTTGTTGGTTTGTTGGGTTTTTTTTGTCAAGAAAGCTTTTCCATTTCTAGCTGGTGTAGGTGTGTCCCTTTTGCATTCCCTTTTCATGGCCATCCTCCAGAATTAGCTTTGGTTGAATAAATGCCAGTGGAAACAATTAATTTAGGCCAGTTTTGAATTCTAATGTGAGAGCCCAACAAATCTTGATCTTGGGAGATGTGTAGGTGTAGCTGTTGAGTAAGAAGAGTGTAGAGTGACATCCATACCATTTTAAAGGAAAAGAAAAACAAAAACAAAGAAAAGAGAAATCCCATAAACCTTAGAGCTCAAAAATACAGTTAAACTTGAAACAGTTTGCTTGCAAACAGCTGGATTAGGTTTGGGGCCAAACCAGCAGAAAGACTTCAGGAAAGTGAATAAATCCAATACAGAGTTTGTGTGACAGATTACTGAGAAATAAGGGAAAGGTCAATCTCCAGCACAGTTTATACTTTTTCAATTTTATTGTCAAGTTGCACCTAATCTTAACAAATCTACTTTGTTATAGAATAATAAAACTGCATCTGAGTTTCACTGCTCATTTAAGACTGAGCAGTAAGAGAATGTTATTTCTAATTCCAGTGCCACATTTTAATTTTGCACAGCAAAACTTGGTAGTGAAAATGTTACCAAATGACAAAGTAAAGGATCTTTAAAGATAAGCAAGGCTGTGCACAGGTTTATGACAGCCATTCAGATAGACTTTCTTTCATCATTACATTGCTGTTTATGGCTTATTAATACAATATAATAAGACATGACCCAGCAGCTCAGATGGCAAGCAGCCAAATCTCTTTAGTGAAAGGAAAATGCCCCCTTAAATACCCCTCAGGGGACAGGTGACCCACCTGCCCAGTGACAGCACAGCACACACTGCTCTTGTGCCTCAGTGGGCTGTGCAGGGACTCCAATCCCCAGAATGCATCCCCTGCATCCGTGGGACACCCCTACAGGAGAGGGGCTCAAAGGCTTTCCTGAAGTCAGGAGAGGCACATCCCCAGCCTTTCCCTCATCTAATGAGGGGGTCATTTTGTCATAGAGGAAGACCAGGTTGGTCAGGCAGGACCTGCCTTTCCCAACCCCACGCTGGCTGGGCCTGATCCCCTGGATGTCCTGCCTGTGCCATGGGATGGTGCACTCGGGTGCATCCCTTCTGGGCCCAGGGCCTTGTGGGGGTGTCATTGGCAGGGGAGGTCACTGAGCATTTCCTGCTGGATTACAGGGGCTTCACTCAGCTCCCCATCACCAACTTCCAGCCCTGGGATCTGGGGATCCTGAGGACAAGTGGTTTCAGTAGTACAGACTGAGGCAAAGGAGGCATTAAGTCCCTCAGCCTTTTCCTCCTCCCCTGACACTGGGCTGCCCTCTCCACCCAGCAAGGGATGGAGACTCTCCCAAGCCCTCCTTTTGCTGCCCATGGATTCAGAGACACATCTTTTGCTGTCTTTAAGTGCGGTGGCCAAATTCTGTTCTGGTTTGTCCTTTTCCCTTTGAATTTTCTCCCTACATAACCTCACCACATCCTTGTAGTCTCCCAAGTTTCCTGCCCCTCCTTCCAGAGGTGATAAACTCCCCTTTTTCCTTGAGTTCCAGCCTAAGTTCTCTGTTTGACCAAGTTGTGCTTTTTGCCCCCGGCTTGTCTTAGGGCACATGGGCACAGCTCCTGGAGCTTTGAGATTTCCTTCTTAAAGCACCTCCAGCCTTCCTGGACTCCTTTGCCCTTCAGGACTGACTCCCAAGGGACTCCAGCAATCATTCTCCCAAACAGGCCAAAGTCTGCCTGCCCTCACTCCAGGGTGTCAGTTCTGCTGCCCCCTCCTTCCTCCACCCAGAATGGAAAACTCCATCATTTTGGGGTCTCTGTGCCCGTTGGCTCCAACCACCACATCCCCCACCAGTCCCAGAATCATGGAATGGTCTGGGTTGGAAGGGACCTTAAAGAGCATCTTATTCCAACCCCTTGCCATGGACAGGGACACCTTCCACTAGACCAGGTTGCTCAGAGCCCCATCCAACCTGGCTTTGAAAAACTTCCAGGGATGGAGCAGCCAGAACTACTCTGAGACACCTGTGCCAGGATCTCACTACCCTCACAGTCAAGAATTTCTTCCTAATATCCCATCTAACCCTGCCTTCTCTCAGTGTGAAGCCATTCCCCTTGTCCTGTCACTCCAGGTCCTTGTAAATAGTCTCTCTCCATCTTTCTTGTTGGCTCCCTTCAGGCACTGGAAGGTCACAATTAGGTCAGCCCAAAGCCTTCTCTTCTCCAGGCTGAACAATCCCAATTCTCTCAGCCTTTCCTCACAGCAGAGCTGCTCCATCCCTCTGATCACTTTGATGGTCTCCTCTGGACTCGCTCCAGCAGGTCCATGTCCTTCCTGTGCTGGAGCCCAGAGCTGGAGGCAGCTCTGCAGGGGTGACAACATTACAGCCCTGTGTGTTCCAGCAAGGACACTGTGGAACCTCCTGGAGTAAAGGGGCCATTGGGACACTGCAGGGCCTTCTGGAGCCAAAGGAACCCTGGGACACTGTGGAATCTGATGGAATCAAGGGAGCATTGTGACAATGTGAAAACTCATGGAATTAAGAGGCCATTGTGACACTGCAATCTGGATCCCTTTCCCCACCCACAACGTGGGGAAGCCCAGTTCTAGTTCCATCTCCATCTGAAGAACCATTCCGACGTCTTGAGGGATGGGGAAAGGGAACTCCAGTGACAGGGTTTTTCAGGCCTCGAGCCTGGAGAGGAGAGGTGCCCTCCCCTCTCCCCAGCACCCACGTGGGTCCATGGCAGGCAAAGAGACAGCACACCAGGCGTGGAGAGGAGGCACGAGAGAGTTTATTGTTGGGGAGGTTACATTTATAGGGTTAGGAGGAATCACAGGTTAACCAATTAGAAGTCTCAAGGGGCTTACAGGAACACCCAATCACAGGAAGGGGTTAACAAGGACCAATGGGACACCTCAGGACACCTTTCCCAGGACATTCCTGCATGGGAGATAAGAGTTGCTGTAGGGAGTGTTGGGAAGAAGAAACACGTGTTGTCAAAGAGACCACAAAGAGCCATCCTAAGACATGTTCAAACAAGTTTCTCATCAGACTTAGTGCTACACTGCAAGGCCTCATGGAAGCAAAGGAACCCTGGGAGACTGTGGAAACTCATGGAATCAAGGGTTCATTGTGCCATGAAGGGCCTCATGGAACCAAGGGAGCCCTGAGACATTTTGGGCCCTCATAGAATCAGGGGCCATTGTGACACTGAGGAACCTCGGGGACTCAAAAGCCACTGTGACACTGCAGGGCCTCATGGAACCAAAGGAACCCTGAGACTTTTCAGACCCTCATGGAATCAAGTGGCCACTGTGACACTGCAGAGTGTCATGGAGACAAAGGGACCCTGGGACACTGTGGACCTCAAGAAATCAAGGGCCCATATTGGCACTGTGGAATGTCATGGAATCAAGGAGACATTCTTACACTGCAGGGCATTATTGAGCCTAAGTGACCATTGTGACACTGTGGAACCTGATGGAGTCAAGGGGCCTTTGTGACATGCGGGGCCTCATGGAACCAAAGGAACCCTGAGACATTTCAGGACCTTGTGGAATCAAGGGACCACTGTCCTCCTGCAGAGCCTTATAGAGCTAAATGGGCCCTGGGACACTGTGGAATGATGGAATCAAGGAGCCACTGTGACACGGCAGAAGCTCATTCAACCAAAGGAACCCTGGGACACTGTGGAACCACATGGAATTACCAGGCCACTGTGACACTGCAGGGCCTCATGGATCCAAAGGAACCCTGGGACACTGTGGATCTTCATGGAATCAAGGGGTCATTGTGACACTGCAGGGCCTCATGGAACCAAAGGATTCCTGGGACACTGTGGAATCTCATGGAACCAAGGGGCCACTGTGATATGTGGGGCCCCCTAGAACCAAAGGAATCCTGAGACATTTTGCAAACCCATGGAATCAAGGGTCCATTATCACACTGCAGAGCCTTCCAAATCCAAATGGACCCTGCGACTCTGTGGAACCTCATGGAATCCAGTGGCCATTCCCACACTGTAAAACCTCATGGATACTGTCAGGTTCCCATTATTAAAAGACACTTCTGCCCAAATTCAGCTGCAAAGGAGACCTTGTGCCAAAGGTAGCAGTCCAGGTTTGATTTAACAGTAAATATGAGGTAGAGAAAGAAATAGAAAGAAAGAGAGAGAAGAAGGGGGTGGTGGGAAGACAGTGAGAGAGAGACAGAGATGAAGTAAATGTATCACACCATGGAGATCCCTGAGGTTCCCACCTGTCCTTCTTCACCCTGCTCTGCTCGGTGGAGGGTCCCCAAGTTGTGCTTTTGGGCTGTCACTTTTATACAGCCCAAGCCCCGGGTATTCAGGGGGGTAGATGCTGTTCCCACAGCTTGGGCTGGCACGTGGACAAGGACTTGCTTCCTTTCCCACAGTTTGCCACAGTGGGAGTTTTGCCCGGTGTGCTTCCAGTCTGCAGGTGGGAATCTTTGTCTGGATGGGTTCCCCAGACCTGCCTTACCAGCCCTGGCTTCCTGTTGGGGCTGTCTGCTCTTTCCCACAGTCTGCACAGGGCAATTCTGTCCTGGGGGCTACTTCCAAAGCTTCACCTCCCTTTAGGCCTTGGAATTAAAGGTCTTCCTGTTTGCCACCAATTCTTATGTGTTGTGGAGCCTTATGGGATTTTCCTGCTTTGACAGTGTTTTGAGACAGTTCATTGTGCCCTTCAAGTCCTTCCATGTGCACACACACCCCACTCTCACCAGTGTCTGGCCCTCCAAAGAACACCAGCCCTGATGATTTGTAGCTCCCACTCCAGTGGCTGGCACTTGGAGCTCCCTCTGTACCCAGAGCTCAGAGCTCCCTTGTGCCAGAAAGTTTAAAGAGATTGTGCCTCATTCTGCCAAGACAACCTTTGGGAAAAAAAGTGTCATTCTGTGTTTCCTGGGATAAGAGCACTCTTCCAAAACCTTGGAAAGGTCCCAGAGATCTCCCAGGAAGGAATTTGGGGCCTCAAGCACATGACCTGTATATAGAGGCTGAGGACTCAGGGGTCAGTGGAGGACAGTAGAGGAGTAGCCTGAGAGGTCTGGAAGGGGGGGGTCAGAGCTGGTGGAGCTTTTCTTCATTGCAGAAAACAGCCTAAGAAAGAACTAGTGCCACCAAGGGCAGCTGGGGTGGTCTAGACTGGTGACAAGAAGTCAGAAATTTCCTTCCAATGTCAGTGTTGTGGTACAATATGTCAGAAAGGAGTCTGGATGAACCCAAGGCTTTGTGTGTGCAGGAAGAGCCAGGGAGGACGCAGAGATGTCAGTGCAGGAAGGTGCCAGCCAGGTGGGCAGCCGGGGGGATGAGGACAGCCTGCAGGGAAAGGGGCAGGGCATGGACACCGTAGGACAGCCTGGGCTGGAGAGGAGACCGGGAGGGGGAGAAGCTGAAAGGCCCTGCCAGAGCCACCTTCTGCAGGCCTTTGGCCATGGCTGCTGTCTGTGCCCCTGAGGCCAGGAGGAGGGGAGTGCCCCTTGCAGCCCTGGGGCCTCATGGCCTCCTTGTCCCTGCTCAGCAGCCTGGCAGGTGCCACCCCATGGGCCTGCCCTTGGCACTGCACATCCCACATCCCAGTGCCCCAGGAAGAGCCCTGAGGAATGAGGCAGAGACAGCATGTGCCTTCCCAGGGGCTGGGGGTCAGGGCTTGGCTCTTTGGATTAAGGAAACAAGTCAAGGTTTCTTCAGCATCAGAGCCACCTTTCCCTTGCTTGTCCATCCTTGGCATCACTGTCTGCAGATTTCTGCTCTAACTGGAACCTGGGGACAAGTTCTCAGTTGTGTCCCTCAGTGAGACTCATTAGCACTAAGAGAAACTTCAGTGTTTCAATGTCACTTTGACTTGTTGAAAAGTTGTTTAAACTTCCTCTCAGGGACTGAGTCTCATGTAAACAACAGCAAACCCCCCTGAGGGTCATGAAATGCCTGGGGCTGTTGCTGTGCTGCTGAGCTGGGCCGGGCTCCTGGCACACAGGGAGCTCCTGGCAAGCAAGAAGAGCTTCAAAGAGACAGCTCTGCTGGTGAGCAGCTCCTCTGCACAGCCCAGCAGGGCTGAGGGCACTGCCTGCAGCACCCAGGGCACAGGAGAGAAGGCAGAGAGATGAGAGGCAGCCTGGGCTGGGAGGTGACTGAGCTCTCACCACGCAAGAAACCTTCCCAGGATTTGAAGGAAGAATTCTCTGGCTGTAGGAAAGTTCAACTTGCCTTCCTGGAGGCATCTCCTAAAGCTGGCACATCCCACAGCTTCCAGGATCTTTCAGCAGGACTCTCCCAGTTGCTGCAGTGCAGAGGAAGTGGCCACATGGCAGAGCAGGGCAGGAGCTGCAGGCAGCAAGGGCAGAGAGGAGAAGGGAGCAGGAGGTTCAAGGGATCCTGGGCTGGGAGGACAGGGCAGAGCTGCTCAGGGCAGGAACCTTGCCCGCCCTTTGCCATGGTCAGGCTGTGGCTGCAGAGCAGTGCAGGTGAGTTCCTGCAAGTGCCTCTGCCAGCTGCCAAATGGCAGCAGTGGCAGGAGCTGTCAGGATGGCTCTGCTGGATTTGCTGGGGTGCAGCAGGAGAAGCTGCTGCAGAGCAGGACTTGCTGCTGCCCCATCAGAGGCCCAGGGCAAGAAGGTTCCCTGTGCCAGGGCTGGCTGTGGGGTGGGAAGGTGGGGGTGCAGCCAGGGGTGCCCAGGGCTGTGGGGCAGAGCAGGGTCCTGCCCCCAGGGCTCTGTGTGCTGGGGCAGGGACTCTGCTGCCTGCCAGGGTCAGCTCTCAGCCCGGCCAAGGAGCTGCCACGGGGCTGGGGGAGAAGGGCTGTGGGGAAGGAACAACTCCTGGGAGGGCAGAGCAGGGCAGAGTCCTTCTGATCTCCACAGTGGGCTGCAGGGATGAGGGCTGGTCACAGCTCCAGATCAAAGCAGGAAATTTCCCAGAAGGTATTTGCAAGAGGCACAGACAGACAGGGGGTACCTTAAAGAGAATGAACCAGTTCCTTCAATGTTATAGTCTGGGTTCTCTGGGTGCTGACTGTGACAGGGAAATCAATCTCAGAGCACAGGAGGGGACACTGCAACTTAAACTCTGTTAGATTAGAGGGGATGGAACCTGAGAGTATCAGACATCAAAACTGTCTTATAGACAGCAGCAGTGCCACTTTCTCAGCCCTGGGCCCAGGGAAGCAGCTGCTGGCAGGGACAGCTCCAGGCAGCAGAGCCCTGGGCAGGGAGTGTGGGGCAAGTGACCCCAAGGCCTGCGGAGGGGATGTTCAGGCAGCTCTGGGGGTCCTTCCCTGCAGCTCTGCTGGGCACTGTGTGCTGGGCCATAGAAATGAGGATTCCTGCAGTGGAAAAGAACTTTCCCAGGTGGGATGGTAAAAATAGAAAACATGGGTACAATTATTTTAAGCTCAGACTAAGCTTCTGCTCTGCAGCCCAAGCTCTTCTGAGTCATTAGAGATGGAACTTTTGTATTCAAGGTCTATTACATCTGACATTCCTTGTGTGTCTGAGAGCTCTACCAAAAAAGTTCCATGTCCCATTAATGAGAGCAAAACTGACTCCTTGGCCGTGCATTTGGTGACATTTGACACATGGATTTCTTTTAAATATGGAGTTGCTTATTCATAGAAGTCTGTCTTAACTGTTCCCGGTCCTTTCCTTTTTTAAACAGTCCCTGTGCTAAGGAACAGCAAATGTCCAACAGCAGCTCCATGGCCCAGTTCCTCCTCCTGGCATTGGCAGACAGGCGGGAGCTGCAGCTCCTGCACTTCTGGCTCTTCCTGGCCATCTCCCTGGCTGCCCTCCTGGCCAACGGCCTCATCCTCAGCGCCGTAGCCTGTGACCACCACCTGCACACCCCCATGGGCTTCTTCCTGCTCAACCTCTCCCTCACAGACCTGGGCTGCATCTGCACCACTGTCCCCAAAGCCATGCACAATTCACTCTGGAACACCACAACCATCTCCTACATGGGATGTGCTGCACAGGTCTTTCTGTTGTTTTTCTTCATTGGAACAGAGTATTTCCTCCTCACCATCATGTGCTACGACCGCTACGTTGCCATCTGCAAACCCCTGCACTACGGGACCCTCCTGGGCAGCAGAGCTTGTGCCCACATGGCAGCAGCTGCCTGGGCCACTGGCTTTCTCACTGCTCTGCTGCACACAGCCAATACATTTTCCCTGCCCCTGTGCCAGGGCAATGCCCTGGGCCAGTTCTTCTGTGAAATCCCCCCCATCCTCAAGCTCTCCTGCTCACACTCAGGCTACCTCAGGGAAATTGGGCTCATTGGAGTTACTGCCAGTTTATCACTTGGTTGTTTTGTTTCATTGTTTTCTTCTATGTGCAGATCTTCAGGGCTGTGCTGAGGATCCCCTCTGAGCAGGGAAGGCACAAACACTTTTCCACGTGCCTCCCTCACCTGGCCGTGGTCTCCCTGTTCCTCAGCACTGGCACATTTGCCTACCTGAAGCCCCCCTCCATCTCCTCCCCATCCCTTGATCTGGTGGTGTCAGTTCTTTACTCAGTGGTGCCTCCAGCACTGAACCCCCTCATCTACAGCCTGAGGAACCAGGAGCTCAAGGATGCCCTGAGGAAAATGATGACTGGATGCTTCTCAGGAGCAATAAAGTGCCTGTTTTCTGGTGTGTAGCATTCAGAATAGGACTCCCTAATGGCCCAGCCTTCCTGCTCAGGTTTTTCATGGAGGTCATTGGGTTGTTCATGCAATAATTTTTTTCTGCAATGATATATTATTATGCATCTACCTTCTAATTTAGTGTCTACACACTGAATTTGACACAGAGATGTATAAATGATGAATTGTGCTCTCTGAGTATTTAAACAAAATAAAGGACCCTGCAGTGCCTTCTTTGTCCAAGACCCTTCTTCTCAGATGTTCCTAAAGGACAGCACACTGCAGGACAGGGTGTATTTGCAAATGGGAAGGGGACAATAATCCCAGCCCAGCAGCACTGCCAGGGAGCAGCAGGGCTTGGTCTTTGCAGAGCTGCTCTCTTGCCACTCCCACACTGTCCTCCTGAGCCCCTTTCTCGCTGTAAGGCCTGAGTGCTCTCTGAGCACAGTCCTGGGGGGTGGAAGCCCTTGGAGCACAGGCAGGGACAGGCCCTGGGAACTTGTGAAGCAGAGCTGGGCTCCCTTCCAGCATCTCCAGGATACTCTGGGATCTTCTGAGGCCACTGCATGGACTGGGTCACTTCTTCTGTCCCCTTGCTCCAGGGCTGCAACTCTCCTGCAGTGTAACCATGACACTCCTGCTGGAAGTGTGGGATATGGAAAAGGGTTTGGTGTCAGAGATTTTGAGAAGGTTGGGAAGTGTCACTGGGAGACCTCTCCCAAACCCTTGGAAAGGCCAGAGCCATCCCAGAGCTTCCTGCAGCCTTGGCAAAGGCAGACCTGGAACCAGTCTGCAAACAGGGCAGCAAGGAGGGTTGGCAGAGTTCCAGACTGCTCAGGCTCAGCAGGGAAGGGGATAGGGCAAGTCCTGCTGCAGCCATTGCCAGGCATGGGAAGGACAAGGCAGGGATTGCAGAACCCTGTGGGAGGGAAAAGAAGGGGATGTTTTGTGCCCAGACTTTATCAAGGCCCTTGACATGGTCTCTTGTGGTCTCCTTACGGCCAGACTGGTGAGAGCTTGACTGAAGAAGTGGAAGATGTGGTGAGTGGGAAGTTGGCTGAATGAAGAGTGTCCAATAAAATCCATGGTACAAAGTCCTCTTGGCAGCAACTTCCTGGTGAAATCCCTCAGTGATCAGCCCTTGAACACCACTCTAGAACATCTTTATTATCTCTCTGTACAATGGGACAAAATGTATTTTCAAGTCCTTTGTGGATGATGCCAAATTTCAGGGAGCACTTGAGCAACGTGTCCTGGTTTAAAGAGACATATTGGGGCGGGAACTCCAATAAAATGAACTCACTCCTTTTTTATTCCCCACTGATACAGGGAGACAAAATACAAGGAGGTATAAGTGAAAAAAATAACAGTTTACTGACAATATAGCAGCAAAAACAGCAATACCAACAGAACAGTTCAAACCAACAATAGAGAGAGAAATCACATTGTCTGTCTCCCCGTCCTGAACGCCCTTTTCTAAACAGATAAAAACTGTGATCAACACATGCTTCCCTTCCCTTTTGCATCCCCCTGAATGGGCAAAGAACAAAAAGAAAACCACGGGAAAGAGGGGGCAAAGCAAACCCTGGGAAACTCTCTGGTCTGAGATCAGTTGTGCTGCCCAAGAACACGCTGACCCCAGAGGTGTCCAAGCGGGGCAGAGCCGGCGACTCCGGTCCGTGCGGCGGCGGGGGGGAGGCAGCGGCTCTGCTTGATTCCATGGAGTTCTGGGGAGGCACAGGGGGTGCCATGAGACTCTTCAGTGTCACTGTGACCCCTTGGCTCCATGAGATTCCATAGTGTCCCTGCATTCCTTGGGTTCCATGAGGGCCTGCAGTGTCACAATGACTCCTGATTCCATGCCGTTCTGCAGTATCAGAGTGGCCCATGGATTTCAGTAGATTCCACAGTGTCCCTGGGTTCCTGTTTTTCCCATGAAGTTCCCTTGTGTCACAATGGCCCCTGAGATCCATGAGCTTCCATTACGTCCCAGGGTTCCTTTGTTTCCAGAAGGGCCTGCACTTTCAAAATGGCTGCTTGGATCCATGAGGTTCCAAAATGTTTCAGGGTTCCCTTTTTTCCACAAGGCCCCAAGTGTTTAATGGTCCCTTCATTCCACAAAATGGGCAAAGACCTGGAGGGCCCAGAGCAGGCCCAGGGGGTTGGCAGAGGAATGGGAGGTGACCTGGATCTGCTCAGCTCTGCAGTGACCCCCAGGAGAAGGTTCTGGGCTCTGGGAGGGATGTCCTGTGGCACAGGGGCTCAGGATCAAAGTTAATAAGGCCAACTGCATGTGGGGCTGCCTTGGGGGGAGTGTGGGCACCCAGACAAGGGAGGTGTCACCCCCCTGGACTCAGCCCTGGGGTCACCACATCTGGACTGGTCTGTCTGGGTGTGAGGTTCCCCATTCTGGAGGAATGAGGAAGAACTGGAGAGGGTCTAGAGGAGACCTGACAGGATGGAGCTTTTCTTGGTGCTGGAAAGAAAAAGAAACTTGTAAAGTGCAGCTTGGAATGTTCAGACTGAAGGTGGGGAAAAAGGAATGTTACTAAAAGGGGAATCTTATGGTGCCAGGGGTCACCAAGAGGGTGATGGCCTGGCTTTGTGTTCCAGGGAACAGCCAGAGCTGGTGCAGAGCCATCAGGGAGGGTCTAGAAATGCTGCTGGGAGGGGGTGGGAAAGCAGGAGGGGTGTGTGCAGCCTGCAAGGCCAGAGCAGCAGCAGGGCCAGGGCAGGACAGCCTGCAGGAGAGATGGCCAAGGGCTCTGGCAGGGCTGCAAGGCCCAAAGGCACCCAGGCCTTTGTCCCCTTGCCTCTGGCAGCTGCCTCTGCCACTCAGGCCACCACAAGCCACTTGCCTGGCAGGTTCTGCCCTTGGGTTCTGCCTCGCCCCTCCCTCAGCAGCCTGGCAGGGGTTGCCCAGTTTTGGGCCTTTGTTGTTCCTCCCCCTCCCATCCCAGTGCCCCCCAAACAGCCCTGAGCCAGCCGGGAGGGACAGGATCTGCTGGGCCAGGGCCTGGGGCTCAGCCCTTGGCCTTTGTGCTCCACAAAACCAAGGCAGGCTTTGCTCAGCATTGCAGGGGCCTGCCCAGAGCCTTTGTCTGCCTGCACTCCTGGCCTCCAAGGAGCTGCTCCAAGGAGTCCCTGGGGAGGCTTTGGCAGTGCCTGCCCTCAGTGGGGCCCAGCAATGCTTCAAGGCACTTGCAGTTTGGCTTCTGACTTCTCGAGCATCTTCTTCAGTCTTCTCTCAATATGTGAGGATGACGGACTTGTCTCTAAACACACTGTGGGGCTCATTAAAACACAGAAAAACACTTTCTTTCACTTAATTTAATTGTCTTCATGTCTTCACGACATCAACAACTAATTAGAGTTGTTTTGTAGTTTAGCTGAGGAGGAAGATTTTAAAGTGAACGTCATGAAAAATATATTTTTGATGAAAGGGAATGATTTAAACAGAGCCTTGGGATGCAGGAGCGTCAGAGTGCAAAGGATTTGGACACAAAGATAAGGGGGAAAAGAGATTAGTAGCATTTAATTATTGACCATTTGAACAGTTATCAAGGGATTCAATAGCATTTGCTACAATTTTAACAGTGACTGAAGTAGAGATTGACAAGAACATTCACCCCACAGTCAATTCACACCCACACCCAGACAGAGATGTGTGGACACATCAAGAGCTGGGGGTGGAAAGGTCCCTCTCCCAAATTCTCCTTGTTGTCAGGAAAACACACCGTGGGGCTCATTAAAACCAGAAATCCCTCAGGATCTCTTTGTCTTCCTTTAATTGTCTTCGAATCGATTTCAAAACAAGTCTTCAATATTTGTACTTTGTTTTTTTTAATTCAATCATGGCTATTTTTTAGTTCAGAGGAGAGGTGATAGAGGTGTTCTCCAAGTGATCTTGATGCTGAGTGTCTCCTCAGGAGCTCCACACTGACCCTGGATGATCAACCTTGCTCCTCACCCCCCAACCTCACCAGTTCTGACATGGCCCATCTTGGACTGACAGCTGATGCAGCTCCAAACACACTGTGAGACCCATTAAAACACTGAAAAACAAATTATTCCCTTCCTTTAATTGTCTTCATGTCTTCAAGACTTGAACAGCTCATTGGAGTTGTTTTGTAGTTTAGCTAAGGAGGAAGATTTTAAAGTAGACATCAAAAAAAATATGTATTTTTTGATGACAGACAATGATTTCCACAGAGCCTTGGGATGGAAGAGGGTCAAGGTGCAAAGGATTTGGATGCAAAGACAAGGGGACAAAAGACATTAGTAGCCCTTAATCATTGACCAATTCAACAATTATCAAGTGGTTCAATAGCGTGTGCAACAATTTTAACACTGACTGAATTAGAGATTCACAAGAACAACATTCCCACCACAGTCAATTCACACCCACACCCAGGCAGAGATGTTTGGACACATCAAGAGCTGGCTGTGGAAAGGTCCCTCTCCCAAATTCTCCTGTTGTCAGGGAAACACTCCCACCAATCCCTTTGTGTTTGCCACCAGACAAGGGTCCCAGCTGGAGGAGTGTTTGTGGAGGGGGATCAGAATTGTCCTGGGCATCAGCGCCGCTCTTTGGAGTGTTGCAAACTGGAGGGTTCCCGAGCTGGGAGAGGCTGCCAGAGGTGTCCCACTGAGAGGGAGGTGCTGGGGAGCTGCCAGGGCCTCCCTCAGCCCCGCTGGGTGTGGGCTCCCAAGGGGACTGGCTTTGGTTATCTGCTGAATTGCCATCCTGGGGTCAGGAATGACTGGAGTTTCCAAAATATTTGGGAATTGTATCCAAACTGTTCCATTTGGGCCACAATTCATGTAGGGAGTGTTCCAAGGCTTTCATGGGATGACTGATTATCCTGTGTTCCCCAACTGTTCCACTCCGGATTGTTCCCACCTGTATCATCCAGGAGCACCTGGTCCAGTCCAGGGACACTTCCCCACAGCCCTGGTCCAGTCCAGGGGCTCTTCATTGCTCAGCTGGTTTGGTCAAGGCTTGTCAGGAACTCCTGAGATCATTGACCAGGCCTGAGGAGAATGGGGGGAGGATGCACCACCACAGAGGCTTCTAAGAAAGATGGGGACAAACTCTTTGTAGGGACATCTCTGAGCACTCTCCAGGGTGTTTGCAGATGAAAACATTGTACTCATAGTCTCAGATAGTCACAGTCATATGTATTACCAAGGCCAGTATTGGCAGAACTGGATGATCCTTGTGGGTCCCTTCCAACTCAGCATATTCTGTCATTCTGTGATTATCAACCCTGTGTTCAGCACAAACCAAAACACAGCCCTGCACTGGTCACAGGGAAGAAATTTAACTGTACTCCCCCTGAAACCAGCACACCCTTTAGGGGCTCTCCCAGAAACATCCCCCAGTCCATTTGCCACCTGGAACCAGTGACTCTGAGTTCCTGCTTCCCCAGCCCCAGGGATGGTCTCCTTGTCTGCTCATTCCTCCACACTCTCTTCTCACTGATGGCATCTTAACCAGACAAGTCCCTGGGAATAATTGACTTCCAAGTCTTCAATTTTTTTGTGGTTAATTAGACAGATCTCAGAAGTGTATTCCAAGTGAATATCTTGTATTAATATACTATGAGAAAAGATGTCTTTTTTGTGTCCTGTTTCCTTTTTTCCTTTTTTTACACTGATATCAACAATCCCCAGTCGATATTGATACCAAGCACTTCCTAATTCAGTCTGAATAGATACCTAAATCAACACCATTTATGTCTGAGAATCCATCAGACTTTATCCCTATCCCCACCCCACCACTCCCTCATCAAACCCCTGGCACTCAAAGCAGCCTTGGGCAAATCTGAGCTCCCTCCAGTCAAGGCTGGACCTGCAGGTTTCAGCTTCTTGGCACCAACTCCCACCTGCTTGGCTTGAAGAAAGAGCTGCCTGAGACACAGAGGGATGTTCATTTATTGCCAGCAAACAAAAGGAAAGGAAGGCACAGCTCAATGAAAAACAAAACTCCTTCCCCTGCTATGTATTAAGTCCACATTGCCTCCACTGAAGTCCACTTTGCACAGTAGATAGTCTCAGCTTTTCCAGCTCCAGGCAAAGGGCCATTCCCTAAGCTGGGGAAGCCAGAAAGCTGTTCTCATTTCCTGATCAGTCCTGCTCTGCTCAGGAAAGGAATCTCAGACAAAATCTTATTGCAGGTTCATTTCTGTCACTCAAATCCAATAGGAGACTCCCCAGTTAGACGAAGTCTCTGGGACACACAAGATGGGGGCTACTGAAGAAGGAGGGAATGGAAACAGGACTTTTTTTTAAGAAAACATCAAAAGCATAGAAAATAAAAAACTGTACATAAGGAAAGACCTCATTGTTCATGGGAGTTCTGGCACACAGTGGGAGCGTCATTCAGCAAACAATATTCTACAATTCAACATCATGGACTGTTCTGACCCAAAAATCAAATCCCCTTGAGGTACACAGAGTGCTTCCCCACCCCTCTGCATCATCCACCAAGGGCACCCAAGTCCTTGAGCAGAAACAATCCCATGGGTGGGTTTGCCTTTGCTTAAGGCAGGACTAATCCCAACTGTCCTCCCCAACATATTCCTCATATGGACCACAGGGATTTTATCCCCTTCAACAGTACATAGAGGTTCTTTTTGGGCAGGGCCAGTTCAACTGGTAGAGTTAACTAACAAGGTTTGTGTGATGCCTAAAAGCTTTCTGGATATTTTTCTTTAATATTTTAAAAGTAGTTGTGTAGTGAATGTAGATGTTAATGTATCTGTATTATATGACACCCTATATGTTCTGGGCAGTGGTGGGAGGCACAGGGGGTGTCTCCTGCCATCCAGGGGTTGTGTCCACCATTGTCAGCATGTAGAGCTTGCCTTGGTGGGTTTGGGGAGTGTGCTGGGATCAATCTGCCAGGCCTGCCCACATCTCTATCTCAGCCATCATCCCCCACCCCACAGGGGCTTTACCCTCTTGGCCTCTTTGATGGCAGCACATGTTTCCCAGTTCTGGAGAACCTGGCAGTTGGTGTCCATGGTTAAATGCAGCCCTGGATCACAAGCCCAGCTGGATGTTGCACCTCTTCCCTGAGGCCCTGAGGTGTCCTGGGCCCAGTGAGCCAGGAATAATTCCCCCTTGTGTTGCCAGTCCAGCTCTACCTGAGACACTTTCATTTGGTCAGTCCCATCCCCCTGTCCATTGTTGGGTGTCACTCAGGAGCCCAACTCTTGGCTCCCTGTGCATCTCCAGGATGGACTTTCACAGCCAACCTCTCGACCCAGGTGGCAGGAGGGCCTGCCCTGAGAAGGTCTAAAATGCCATCAGACAATGCCAACAGTGCCAGCTCCCATGCAAGCTGTCTGTGAGATCTGCCAGTTACCGATGGCACCATGGGAATGCTTTTGGTGTTGAATGATGCTCAAACCAGCCTGGTTCACCCAACTCCAAACACACATCCTGCTTTTGGAAGTTGGATGGGACAGAGAAGCTGCTCACTGGCCTGTCCATTTGTGAGGAGCAGTCAATCCCTTCCTACTAGAGAAGTCCAGTCCCCTTTCATCCAGGCAGGTTCTTCTAACACAGCCCTTCTTGGGGTAGATGTGTGGAGATTCCTGCCTTGGCTGGGGACGCCCTCCAAGGACTCTCCTCCAGGTTGAGCAAAAGAAATCTCCCCACGACCATTGGTCTGGGTGAGTTCCATCAGATCTCTATGTAATAATAATTTCTTTTGGCTAGCTTTAATATAATGGTTTCAATAATTGCTTCAATACAGTGCACTATCCTATCTTATACTGTACTACTAGTTTTAGCCTTTTTACTGTGTAGTAAATAATTCTGATTAAGATCTTTTTTCTGATCATTTGTGAGAATAAAAGAGTGATTTTAAATAAATATTCTCATTTGGCCTATCATTAAAACCTGTGGTACAAAAGTGGTTCAATCCCACTTCTGTAATTACTTAAATTTATTTTGTGGGAACAATCTGAGGCCAAGATTGGATCCCTTATTCCTTGAGGCTCCGCAGTGGGACAATGGCTCCTTGATTCCATGAGGTTGCACTGTTTCCCAGAGTTCTTTGGCTCCATCAGGCCCTGCAGTGTGACAATTGCCAACTGATTCCATCATTTTCCCCAGTGTCACAATGGACCCATGATTCCACGAGGTTCCACAGTGTCCCATGTTCCCTTTGGTTCCAGGAGGCCCCAGTGTATTCCAATGGCCCCTGGATTCCAGGAGATTCCACAGTGTCCTGGGGTTCCCTTGTCTCCCTGACTTTTGGCAGTGTCCAGGGTCCCTTTGTTCCCAGGAGGTTCCTTTGTTTCCATCAGGCCCTGCCACGTCCCAGACTCCCTTTGCTTCCATGAGGTGCTGCAGGGTCACAATGTCCCCTTGATTCCATGAGGTTCCACCATGTCCCAGGGTTCCTTTGGTTCCATGGGGTTCCACAGTGCCAAAACTCCCTGCTTCTTATCCTTCCAACATTTGTGGACCCATTCTCTCCCTGCCTGGGATGGAGCCCCATTGTGTTTGTGCAGGAATGGATCCATGGCCATCCTGCCACTGCACCAATTGAATGCTGCACAAACGTCACTGCAGGCCCGACCCTGGATGCAGGAACAGTCTGGGAACTCCAGGCCTGCTGACATTCAGCAGAGCCAGGCGGGGTCCCAAAGAGCACAAGGGATTGACTGCAACCCCTGCAGGTCTCTGGCATTGCTGGGGACAAATGGAGGAACTGCCAGGAGCTCTGCAGAGCCCTGACAGTGCCACTGCAATCCCAAGCTGCATTGCCCGGGGCAACCCTCAGCACAGCCAAGGCCACAACCCTTCCTGAAAGGTGTCCCTTCTGGGCAGGGCCAGGGGGACAAACCCCTCCCTCTGTCCCTGCACATGTTGGGTCCAATTCTCATCCCCCACTTAGGGACAAAGTCAGGTTACATTGGGTGTTTAGCTTTGCATTTGCTTCACTCTTTTGTGCTTCCAACACACACACCCCCCAGTCTGGGCAGAGTCTGGCCCCCCAAAGAACACAAGACCTGACTAGTTGTGGCTCCTGCTGCAGTGGCTGGAACTTGGACCACAATCTGTGCCAGGAGCAGAGAGGTCCCTCCCCACAGAAACTTCTTGGCAATGGAGTTCTTAAGAAAACGGGACAGGCTGTGGGGATCACTGGCAGGGCACAGCCAGGGACATGTCTTGACCAGGCTCCTGTTTAACATGACCAGCTTTTTCATCCTCTTTTCTCTCTCTTTTCTCATGCTTGTTCCTCCAGAAACCACTGGGATCCTACCCTTGCTTTGGTTCTTTCCTAGACATCCCATGACAGGTGTTGCCCAGTCCCCAAATCCCCTTTCTTGTTGCCCATCATGAGTCTCAGAGCCCGAGGCCAAATCCTCCATCCTCAGCTGCAAGGTCACCCTGAGAGGTTCTGCCATTGACCCACTTGGTTACAGTTTCATACAGATACCTTGGAACTTCCTTGGAATTAATTTGTTACCTTTTGAGCTTAGAAGGGTTTCTCCAAAAATATGGCAATTCATGTCCTCAAAAATGGAAATTCTTTGGAGAAGGAGTTTGAGACTTTAGATTCAAAAGGATCACAGAATGGTTTGGCTAAAAGGTCATCTGGTCCAAGTCCCTGGACTTAGACAATGACATCTTTTATTAATTAAGGTTACTCACAGTTCTTGACTTTGGACAAATGCAGGGATGGGACATCCACTTCTCTGGAAAACCGTTCCAGTTCTTGCCACCCTGATTGTTAAACCTTTCCTCCTATTATCTAATATAAAACTCTTCTCTTTCAGTTCAAAGCCAGTGCCCCATGTTCTGCCACCACAGGTCTTGGTAAAAAGTATCACTGGGAGTTGCTTAAACTATGAGAACGACATTTTCATCTGCAAAAACATCTGTGAGTGCCCAGAGATCTCCAAAGATCGACTTGGAAGGTCTCAAGCACATGAGCACTAGAGAGGGGCTAAGGAGCTGTGGCCTCACTGGTGTGGAGACTGAGGACAGCACAGGACAGCCCTGAGAGGGCTTCAAGGGAGAATTTAGAGATGGTGGATCCTTTTGTCAGAGCAGAAAAGAGCATGAGAAAGAAAGAATTAATGCCAAGTGCAGCTGGGGAGGTCCAGAGTGGACATGAGGGAAAAGGAATTTCACTCCATGGAAAATGCTGCAACACGTCACCCAGGAGGAGTGTGGATGAGGCCAAGGCTTTGTGTGTGCAGGAAGAGCCAGGGAGGACGCAGAGATGTCAGTGCAGGAAGGTGTCAGCCAGGTGGGGCAGCCGGGGGGATGAGGACAGCCTGCAGGGAAAGGGGCAGGGCATGGACACCGTAGGACAGCCTGGGCTGGAGAGGAGACAGGGAGGGGGAGAAGCTGAAAGGCCCTGCCAGAACCACCTTCTGCAGGCCTTTGGCCATGGCTGCTGTCTGTGCCCCTGATGCCAGGAGGAGGGGAGTGCCCCTTGCAGCCCTGGGGCCTCATGACCTCCTTGTCCCTGCTCAGCAGCCTGGCAGGTGCCACCCCATGGGCCTGCCCTTGGCATTGCACATCCCACATCCCAGTGCCCCAGGAAGAGCCCTGAGGAATGAGGCAGGGACAGGATCTGCCTTCCCAGGGGCTGAGGGTCAGGGCTTGGCCCTTTGGATTAAGGAAACAAGTCAAGGTTTCTTCAGCATCAGAGCCACCTTTCCCTTGCTTGTCCATCCTTGGCATCACTGTCTGCAGATTTCTGCTCTAACTGGAACCTGGGGACAAGTTCTCAGTTGTGTCCCTCAGTGAGACTCATTAGCACGACAAGAAACTTCAGTGTTTCAATCTCATTTTGACTTCTTGAGAAGTTGTTTGAACTTCCTCTCAGGGACTGAGTCTCATGTAAACAGCATCAACCCCCCTGAGGGTCATGAAATGCCTGGGGCTGTTGCTGTGCTGCTGAGCTGGGCCGGGCTCCTGGCACACAGAGAGCTCCTGGCAAGCAAGAAGAACTTCAAAGAGACAGCTCTGCCCAGGAGCAGCTCCTCTGCACAGCCCAGCAGGGCTGAGGGCACTGCCTGCAGGCATTGAGGGGAAGGGAGTGAGGCAGGGAAAGGTTCAAGGGAATCAGGATTGGAAAGACATTGAGCTGAACCTTCAGTGGGGGAGAGGTTTTCACAGCCTCTCCATGGTAAGTCTGTGCAGGGAGGACAGTGTTGCTTGTGTGCCTGGAGGAATCTCCCAAAGCTGGCACATCCCACAGCCTGAAGGATCTTTTAGAAGGACTCTCACAGTTTCTCTGTATCAGAGGAGCAGGAGGAGCTCCAGGGCAGGGCTTCCTTGTGGCACCATCAGAGGGACAGGGCAGGACGGCTCCTTCCAGGGACAGCTGCAGGGTGTGAAGGGGGGTGCAGCCAGGGGTGCCCAGGGCTGTCCTGCAGAGCAGGGTCCTGCAGCCCAGGGCTCTGTGTTGCGGGGAAGGAACTCTTTGCCTGCAGGATCAACCCTCAGCCTGCCCAGGGAGCTACGGATGGTGCTGTGAGGAGAAGCTGTGTGTGGAAGGGGGAAGGCGTGGTGGAGCAGGGTCCTGCTGCTTTGGAGAGTGTTTTACATGATGCATCAGGGCTTCTCACAGCTCCAGTCTGTGGCCAGGTGATTTCAGAGGGGACATTTCCTGAGCACATCAGGGGCAGGGCTTTTGTGCTTGAGTCTCTGCTTTCCTGAATCTGTGCTTGCACATTTGCCTGGCTCAGCTTGGTGGGAATGGAAACTCAGCTGTGCAGGTTAGAGCAGGAGCATCTCTGCTGCCCTGGGCCCGTTTGCTGCTGAGCAGGGCCTGAGGGGACTGTCCTGCACTGGGGCTGTCTGGGAGGGGCTGTGCAGGGCTGGGAAGGGAAAGCCTTTCCTCAGGGCCTGGCTGTCTCTCTCCTTGCCTTGCTCAGGTGCTCCTGCTATTGCTGACAGGCTCTCTGGGAATGGCAGGTTGAGCTGCAGAGTCAGGCCCAGCCCCTGGGGCTCCTCCTGTGCAGGGCTGAGCACAGCAAGGAGCTGTCCCAGCTCTCTGTGTCCCGGGGGGCTCTGGGCTCTGGCAGGCTGGGAATGAGCCGACTCTCCCTGACTTTGGGAAAGGGGGGAGCCAATTTCTCTGCCATGGGTCCCTCTGCTCTGCAGGGGAACACAGGAGTGTAACTTTGAACTGTGTCTCAGAAAGGTGCCAGTGCAGGGCAGCTGGCACAGGACAGAGGGACAGAGCAGCTCCCCTCACTCTGCACTGGGGCTCAGATAATCCTCCTGCCTCACAGGCCTCTCTGTTCTCCCTGAGGGCAGCAGAATCTCTCCCTCTGCCTTCTGCCATCCCCCTTCCTGCACCCTGGCAGTGCTGTTGCTGACAAGCTGCTCTGCCTTAGGAGCAGATCCTTTGTCAAAGTTCACCCCCCAGGACTGGCCCTGCCCTCACTGTCCCAGTGCCCTGACTGGGGGAAGCAGGGCTGACTGTCCAGTGTCCTGCAGGCTGAGGTCCTGCTGCTCACAGAGCACTTGGACAGCAACAATCAGGGCTCCAGCAACCACGGGGAAGGAAGGTCACCTGGACATGGTCAAGGGGGAGGTGTTGAGGAGTAGGGATGGGACTCTGAGAAAGGGCTTTGGCTTTTCCTAGAGAAGTCTGCCCTGCACAGTCACTGTCCTTTCCTCCTCGAACAGGTCCCCATGTCCAGAGGCAGAAAATGTCCAACAGCAGCTCCCTCACCCAGTTCCTCCTCCTGGCATTGGCAGACAGGCGGGAGCTGCAGCTCCTGCACTTCTGGCTCTTCCTGGCCATCTCCCTGGCTGCCCTCCTGGCCAACGGCCTCATCCTCAGCGCCGTAGCCTGTGACCACCACCTGCACACCCCCATGGGCTTCTTCCTGCTCAACCTCTCCCTCACAGACCTGGGCTGCATCTGCACCACTGTCCCCAAAGCCATGCACAATTCCCTCCATAACACCACAACCATCTCCTACATGGGATGTGCTGCACAGGCCTTTTTCTTTCTGTTCTTCATCTCATCAGAGTATTTCCTCCTCACCATCATGTGCTACGACCGCTACGTTGCCATCTGCAAACCCCTGCACTACGGGACCCTCCTGGGCAGCAGAGCTTGTGCCCACATGGCAGCAGCTGCCTGGGCCACTGGCTTTCTCAATGCTCTGCTGCACACAGCCAATACATTTTCCCTACCCTTGTGCCAGGGCAATGCCCTGGGCCAGTTCTTCTGTGAACTCCCACACGTCCTCAAGCTCTCCTGTTCACACTCAGGCTACCTCAGGGAAATTGGGCTCATTGTGGCTAGTGGCTGTTTAGCATTTGGGTGTTCTGTTTTCATTGTTTTCTCCTATGTGCAGATCTTCAGGGCTGTGCTGAGGATCCCCTCTGAGCAGGGACGGCACAAAGCCTTTTCCACGTGCCTCCCTCACCTGGCTGTGGTCTCTTTGTTTATCAGCACTGGTATGTTTGCCTACCTGAAGCCCCCCTCTATCTCCTCCCCATCCCTGGATCTGGTGGTGTCAGTTCTGTACTCAGTGGTGCCTCCAGCACTGAACCCCTTTATCTACAGCCTCAGGAACCAGGAGCTCAAGAATGCTCTGAGGAAAATGATGACTGGATGCTTTTCAGGAGCAATAAAGTGCCTGTTTTCTGGTGTGTGGCATTCAAAATGGCCCAGCCTTTCTGCTCAGGTTTTTCATGGAGGTCATTGAGTTCTTCTTGCGATACATTTCTGCACAATGAAATATTATTATGTCTCTACCTTCTAATTTAGTGTCTACCCATTGAATTTGACACAGAGATGTATAAATGATGAATTGTGCTCACTGCGTATTTAAACAAAAAAAAAGACCCTGCAGTGCTTTCTTTGTCCACGACCCTTCTTCTCAGATGTTCCTAAAGGACAGCACACTGCAGGACAGGGTGTATTTGCAAATGAGAAGGGGACAATAATCCCAGCCCAGCAGCACTGCCAGGGAGCAGCAGGGCTTGGTCTTTGCAGAGCTGCTCTCTTGCCACTTCCACACTGTCCTCCTGAGCCCCTTTCTCGCTGTAAGGCCTGAGTGCTCTCTGAGCACAGTCCTGGGGGGTGGAAGCCCTTGGAGCACAGGCAGGGACAGGCCCTGGGAACTTGTGAAGCAGAGTTGGGCTCCCTTCCAGCATCTCCAGGATGCTCTGGGATCTTCTGAGGCCACTGCATGGACTGGGTCACTTCTTCTGTCCCCTTGCTCCAGGGCTGCAACTCTCCTGCAGTGTCACCATGACACTCCTGCTCTCTGCTTTCCAGGTTCCATTTTCAGATCCAGTCTTCCCCTCCTGTTCCCAGGGACATCCTGGGAGTGCTTCAGAGCTGCCATCCTGGGGCAGCTCCTGCCCAGCGTGGGCAGGCACAAGGTCTCTCCAGCTGCTCCTCTCCCCTCCCCAGTGCCACTGTTTTCTGCAGCCTCCTCATCCTTGCCCAGCACAGCCCTCCTGGCACAGTTGGACACAACCCTTGTTCTACCCCCTCCTCAGGCACCTGCCCAACCCCCTCAGCTCCAGCCTGATGGCCACAAACCTTCAGGGAAGGGAGGTACTGGGGAAAATGCTGAGGAAACCTTTCAGCTGCACTCAAATCCAATTGGAGGGGTTGGCCCTGAGGAAGAAATCCCTTCTCATTCTCCAGAACCACCAGGACAACCTGTGTTGTGTCCTGGGCACTCCTCTGCAAGTGTGGGCTATGGAAAAGGTTTTGGTGTCAGGGATATTGGGAAGGCTGGGCAGTGTCACTGGGAGACCTCTCCCAAACCCTTGGAAAGGCCAGAGCCATCCCAGAGCTTCCTGCAGCCTTGGCAAAGGCAGACCTGGAACCAGTCTGCAAACAGGGCAGCAAGGAGGGTTGGCAGAGCTCCAGACTGCTCAGGCTCAGCAGGGAAGGGGAGAGGGCAAGTCCTGCTGCAACCATTGCCAGGCATGGGAAGGACAAGGCAGGGATTGCAGAACCCTGTGGGAGGGAAAAGAAGGGGATGTTTTGTGCCCAGACTTTATCAAGGCCCTTGACATGGTCTCTTGTGGTCTCCTTACGGCCAGACTGGTGAGAGCTTGACTGAAGAAGTGGAAGATGTGGTGAGTGGGAAGTTGGCTGAATGAAGAGTGTCCAATAAAATCCATGGTACAAAGTCCTCTTGGCAGCAACTTCCTGGTGAAATCCCTCAGTGATCAGCCCTTGAACACCACTCTAGAACATCTTTATTATCTCTCTGTACAATGGGACAAAATGTATTTTCATGTCCTTTGTGGATGATGCCAAATTTCAGGAGCCCTTGAGCAACCTGTCCTGGTTTAAAGACACATATTGGGGCAGGTACTCCAATAAAATGAATTCACTCCTCTTTTATTCCCCACTGATACAGGGAGATAAAATACAAGGATAGTATAAGTGAAAAAATAGCAATCTACTGACAAGAAATATAGCAGCAAAACCAGCAATACCAACAGAAGAGTTCAAAGCAAGAGCAGACAGAGAAATTGCCTCCTCTCTCTGCCCCTGCCCCAACTCCCTTTTCCCCCTGAATGAACAAAGAACAAAACCAAAACCACAGGAAAGAGGGGGCAAAGCAAAATGTGGGAAACTCTCTGGTCTGAGATCAGTTGTGCTGCCCAAGAACACGCTGACCCCAGAGGTGTCCAAGCGGGGCAGAGCCGGCGACTCCGGTCCGTGCGGCGGCGGGGGGGAGGCAGCGGCTCTGCTTGATTCCATGGAGTTCTGGGCAGGCACAGTGGGGTCTTGGTTCCAGGAGGGTCTGAGATGTCTCAGGGTTCCTTTTGTTCCAAGGAGACCCCACATGTCACAATGACCCCTTGGTTCCATGAGATTCCACAGTGTCCCTGCATCCCTTTGGTTCCAGGAGGCCCTGCAGTGTCACAGGGCCACTTGATTCTATGACATTACAAAGAATCAGAATGGTCCCTTGATTTAAGGCCAACTGCACATGGGGTTGCCTTGGGGGGAGTGTGGGCACCCAGACAAGGGAGTTGTCACCCCCCAGACTCAGCCCTGGTGTCACCACATCTGGACTGGTCTGCCTGGGTGTGAGGTTCCCCATTCTGGAGGAATGAGGAAGAACTGGAGAGGGTCTAGAGGAGATCTGACAGGATGGAACTTTTCTCTGTATTGGAAATAGAATGAGATCTCCACAAAGAGTAGTATGGAATGTTCAGACTGAAGGTGAGGAAAAAGAAATGTCACTCAACGGGGACCCTTGTGCTGCAAAAGGTCACCCACAGGGAGTCAGGATCAGCCCATGGCTTTGTGTTCCAGGGAACAGCCAGAGCTGGTGCAGAGACATCAGGGAGGGTCTAGAAATGCTGTTGGGAGGGGATGGGAAAGCAGGAGGGGTGTGTGCAGCCTGCAAGGCCAGAGCAGCAGCAGGGCCAGGGCAGGACAGCCGGCAGGAGAGATGGCCAAGGGCTCTGGCAGGGCTGCAAGGCCCAAAGGCACCCAGGCCTTTGTCCCCTTGCCTCTGGCAGCTGCCTCTGCCACTCAGGCCACCACAAGCAACTTTCCTGGCAGGTTCTGCACTTGGGTTCTGCCTCGCCCCTCCCTCAGCAGCCTGGCAGGGGTTGCCCAGTTTTGGGCCTTTGTTGTTCCTCCCCCTCCCATCCCAGTGCCCCCCAAACAGCCCTGAGCCAGCCGGGAGGGACAGGATCTGCTGGGCCAGGGCCTGGGGCTCAGCCCTTGGCCTTTGTGCTCCACAAAACCAAGGCAGGCTTTGCTCAGCATTGCAGGGGCCTGCCCAGAGCCTTTGTCTGCCTGCACTCCTGGCCTCCAAGGAGCTGCTCCAAGGAGTCCCTGGGGAGGCTTTGGCAGTGCCTGCCCTCAGTGGGGCCCAGCAATGCTTCAAGGCACTTGCAGTTTGGCTTCTGACTTCTCGAGCATCTTCTTCAGTCTTCTCTCAATATGTGAGGATGACGGACTTGTCTCTAAACACACCGTGGGGCTCATTAAAACACAGAAAAACACTTTCTTTCACTTAATTTAATTGTCTTCATGTCTTCACGACATCAACAACTAATTAGAGTTGTTTTGTAGTTTAGCTGAGGAGGAAGATTTTAAAGTGAACGTCATGAAAAATATATTTTTGATGAAAGGGAATGATTTAAACAGAGCCTTGGGATGCAGGAGCATCAGAGTGCAAAGGATTTGGACACAAAGATAAGGGGGAAAAGAGATTAGTAGCATTTAATTATTGACCATTTGAACAGTTATCAAGAGATTCAATAGCATTTGCTACAATTTTAACAGTGACTGAAGTAGAGATTGACAAGAACATTCACCCCACAGTCAATTCACACCCACACCCAGGCAGAGATGTGTGGACACATCAAGAGCTGGGGGTGGAAAGGTCCCTCTCCCAAATTCTCCTTGTTGTCAGGAAAACACACCGTGGGGCTCATTAAAATCCAGAAATCCCTCAGGATCTCTTTGTCGTCCTTTGTCTTCGAGACGATTTCAAAACAAGTCTTCAATATTTATACTTTGGTTTTTTTAATTCAACGATGGCTATTTTTTAGTTCAGAGAAGAGGTGATAGAGGTGTTCTCCAAGTGATCTTGATGCTGAGTGTCTCCTCAGGAGCTCCACACTGACCCTGGATGATCAACCTTGCTCCTCACCCCCCAGCCTCACCAGTTCTGACATGGCCCATCTTGGACTGACAGTTGATGCAGCTCCAAACACACTGTGGGACCCATTAAAACACTGAAAAACAAATTATTCCCTTCCTTTAATTGTCTTCATGTCTTCAAGACTTGAACAGCTCATTGGAATTGTTTTGTAGTTTAGCTAAGGAGGAAGATTTCAAAGTAGACATCACGAAAAATATGTATTTTTTGATGAAAGACAATGATTTCCACAGAGCCTTGGGATGGAAGAGGGTCAAGGTGCAAAGGATTTGGATGCAAAGACAAGGGGACAAAAGACATTAGTAGCCCTTAATCATTGACCAATTCAACAATTATCAAGTGATTCAATAGCATGTGCTACAATTTTAACACTGACTGAATTAGAGATTCCCAAGAACAACCTTCACCCCACAGTCAATTCACACCCACACCCAGGCAGAGATGTGTGGACACATCAAGAGCTGGGGGTGGAAAGGTCCCTCTCCCAAATTCTCCTGTTGTCAGGAAAACAGTCCCCCAAATCCCTTTGTGTTTGCCACCAGACAAGGGTCCCAGCTGGAGGAGTGTTTGTGGAGGGGGATCAGAATTGTCCTGGGCATCAGCGCCGCTCTTTGGAGTGTTGCAAACTGGAGGGTTCCCGAGCTGGGAGAGGCTGCCAGAGGTGTCCCACTGAGAGGGAGGTGCTGGGGAGCTGCCAGGGCCTCCCTCAGCCCCGCTGGGTGTGGGCTCCCAAGGGGACTGGCTTTAGTTATCTGCTGAATTGCCATCCTGGGGTCAGGAATGACTGGAGTTTCCAAAATATTAGGGAATTGTATCCAAACTGTTCCATTTGGGCTGTGATTCGGGCAGGGAATGTTCCAAGGCTTTCAGGGGATGACTGATTATCCTGTGTTCCCCAACTGTTCCACTCCAGATTGTTCCCACCTGTATCATCCAGGAGCACCTGGTCCAGTCCAGGGACACTTCCCCACAGCCCTGGTCCAGTCCAGGGGCTCTTCATTGCTCAGCTGGTTTGGTCAAGGCTTGTCAGGAGCTCCTGAGATCATTGACCAGGCCTGAGGACAATGGAGGGAGGATGCACCACCACAGAGGCTTCTAAGATGGGGACAAACTTTTTGTAGGGCCTAGTTATGGCTGTGAACGGATAAATAGTTTTCAACTAAAAAAAGGCAGATTTAAAGTAGATATAACCAAGAATTTTTTACACTGAGGGTGGTTAAACACTGATATAGGTTGCCCAGAGAGGTGATGCCTCATCCCTGGAAACATTCAAGGTCAGGTTGGATGGGGCTCTGAGCAACCTGATGTAAATGAACAGGGCCTTGCTCATTACAGGGGAGTTGGAATAGAAGAACTTCAAAGGTCCCTTCCTACCAAAACTCTTCCATCATTCTACTGGAGCCAAGGCTGACAAGGATCACAAAGGTTTCAGAGCCAGCTGAGCATCCCCTTTGATGGCCCATCTGGCAGCTCTGCTACAAAGCTGCTGCAAAGAACCTCTAGACCTAGAGGAGCTAAAGGGCTTTGCTGCCTGGGGGGTCTCTGCCACCGTGGGGGACCTGGGGGCCTCAGGTGACTCTGATCTGCAGGAAGGACAAGGTGCTGATGGAAATGTCCTTGGCTTTGGACATCCTATGGTGCAGGAACACTGTGAGAATCACTGCTCTGTTCCTTGGCTGCAGCATCAAAGGGATGGCTAAGGGTTATCAAGCATTGGAACAGAATGTCCAGGGAAGTGGTTGAGTCACCACAGAATCATAGAATTGTTATGGTTGGAAAAGACCTCTGAGATCATGGAGTGCAACCATTGACCCAACACTGGCATCGTCACAACTGAACCATGTCCTCAAGTGCCACAGCTGAATGTTTTTTGGACACTTCCAGGGATGGTGACTATAAGACCCCAGGTTTCAGCTATGAGCTCAGCAAAGGCGTTTTAGTTTGAAAAATATTCTGCCAACCACAGATTTGAAAAGGGCTTTCAGTTCTTTTAATACCTTGAGAGAGATCACAAGATCTTGAGAAGACACTGCATGTTTTCTCAAGTGGTCAAAAAACACACTTTTAATGGCAAACTTTAGAAAAAAATGAAGCTTGGCAGAAGTTTAAAGGGCAACATTCAACCAGAATAGAGCATTCCCCAAAGCATTGACTGATCACAGGCCAACCCAACCCAGTCAGCTGGATGGTTTATTGACAATGTGTCCCGAGGGGCAGCACCTCCGATGCCACAGAAACCCCTCCCCTGGATTAGGAAACCTTTGGAATTCAGGAGGTGTTCCGGCGGAGCATGAAAATGAACAGCAACTTTCCCAAAGCCCAGGGCCAAGCAGAACAAAGCCAGGCCCATCAGTGTCAGAGCAAAGGTCCCCCATGGCTGTGTCCCTGTGGCCGCTGAGGCGGCAGCGCAGGCCCGAGGCGGTGCCGGGTCCCGGTGCAGCCGGGGCAGAGCGGCGGCTGCGCGAGCGGCAACCCCGGCGGTGAGTGCGGCAGCCCCGTGGGAGCGGCGGCTCCGGGCACAGACGCCGGCGGCAGCCGCTGTGGCGGCGGAGCAGCGACTCCGAGGCGCTGCAGGAGCGCCGGCTCCGCTCGCAGGCGCCGGCAGTGTTGGGAAGCCGGTCCCGGGCGGCTGCGGGGCAGCGCAGGCCAAAAGCGGCAGCGGCGGCAGCCTCGTGGCAGCGGCGGCTCCGGGCAGACACGGCCCCGCTCCAGCGCTGCCGCCTCAGCGGCGCTCAGGGGACGGCGCGGCGGCTCCGGGGGCAGGGCCGGGGACTCCCTCTCGGGGCAGCCCCGGGCACCAAAGAGGACCAGGGCCCGCCGTGTTCTCAGCTCGCTTCTCTGCAGTTCTCACGGCAGCTGAGCACAGCAGGGGATGGGGAAATTGAGCTCAGCCACAACAGGAGCTCCTGGAACCGAGTGGCCACTGGGACACTGCAGGGCCTGCTGGAATCCAGGGGCCGGTGGGACACTGGGGAGCCTCTTGGAGCCAAGGGAACCCCGGGATGTTTTGGAACACTGTGGAATCAAGGAGCCATTGTGACACTGCAGTGCCTGAAGGACATAGTGGAAACTTATGAAATCATCAAGGCCATTGTGACACTCCAGAATCTCATCGAACCAAGGATCTGTTGTGACACTGAGAGGCCTCACGGAACCAAAGGAACATGGAGAGTTTTTGCAACCTCATGGAATCAAGGGGCTGTTTCTGTAGGATGCTCTGCTCTGATAATATCTAAACAATGGTCAGAGAATACAAACAATTCAAGCTCTCTGTGATGAGTTACTGCTGGTGCCAAGGTGCTGGTTTTATGTTGAATTATGCTAAACCCAAAATGCTTCATGAAACTTCAAACACACATCCTGCTTTTTGAAGCAGGATTTGACAGAGAAGCTGCTCCCTGGCCTGCAAATATGTCTGGCAGTCAAACCCTTGATAACTATAAAAGCCCCATCCAACTTTCACGTGGCAGATTCTTCCCCAGACTCCCTTGAAGTGTGTGAAACTTCTGCCAAGAAGCAGGGACAGCTGTTCATGGTCACTGCCCAGGGGTTAAGTGAAATAGAGAGAACTACCTCCTGTCATTGTGGGGTGAGTTACCTCAGTCTCTGCTTCATGACTGGTTTTTTTTTGCTGGCTTTGATCCAATTGCTTTAATAGAATGACTTTGATAGACTGCACTGTCCTATCTTGCATGTAGGAGTTGGGTTTTAGGAAGGATGCCAGAGGGGCATCCCGGGAAATGAAGTCCCAAAGTACTCCCATGCACATGGGCAGTGAGAAACCCCATGGTGATTGGTCAGGGGAGTCACGTGTTGCTTTAAGGTGCATATATAAGCTGTTGTGTCATTTGATTAAAGGGATTTGGTTGCTGAACCCCCAACCAGCTGGGTCTGTATGGGTTTATTTATTTATTATACTAATAAGCCATATCTGGCTCCCAGAAATGGGGCACTCCCTGTATCAGGGATGATTAGAAACTGCCTCGAAACAAGGAGAATTACGGCAGTGTTCGCACGAGCTTGTTGTAAAGCTGAGGAGCACTTTCTGAAGAAAAAAAAAGCCAGATGTCACATACCAAGCTAAAAGCGGGCGAAGGAGGTCGTTAAAGAAAGGACGTCGGAAACCAGTGAGAAAAGGACTGGGACGTCGTGCGGTGGGGACAGCGCTGGGAGCTCTGAGAATCTGAGTATTGTGTGCACGAGAGACCTGGCAGAGTAAGCGTTGAAAGAAAGAAAAGGCAAAGCTACAGGAGAGCCCAGGTAAGAAGCCGTCATGGGAAGTTTAAGTTTAAGGGGAATAGACATAAATGCAAAAGCTTTGAGACAATATTCAAAAAAACCCTCGCAAACCAAGCTGCTCGGGCCATTAAAATGGATAAAAACAATTATATTAGGATTCCTGCTAAGAATCCTTTGTGTGACTGCTTGGAAAAAATTTGGAGAGATAACTCGAGAGAAAGCAAAGATAGAAGACGTGGACACCTTACAAATCGCACAAAGAAACTTAAACTTGTCCATGGAGAAAAACTTTAAACCTCCCGTTCCGCGTGCAAACCGACAGGGCCTAACAAAGGATTTGGGCTTGGTTTTGCGCAGGCAGGAGCGAGCACGTGGCACGGACCGTGTGGTTGTTGGGGAGAGACAGACCTTGAGTCCCCAAGACACTGCTGAGTTGCAGCCACGTGGCGGCCACGCCGTGGGTTGGGCGTCACCATCTTGCCCACAGCCAGCTTGTCGAGTGTCCCAGCTGGAGGAGGGGTGCACAGAACATGTTAACCCGGTGAGCGATGAACCAACAGAGGACATCGGAGAGGGTCAGTTTTGCCATTAACAAGGTATGGAGATTTTGCCATTAGCAGTTTACCGGTAACTCGAGACTGTTCTCGCTAAGTGGACACTACATTGGCCGCCTGTGGCTCTCTCAGTCCTCCACCACCTGGGTCCCAGCGACTTTTAGCAGAGTCCTGCACGGCGAGGGTCCCAGATGCACTCGGCAGTGCCAGAGCAGGGGAACACCCGCCATCCCACGGTCTCCCATCCCCATCAGATGATGCAGGTCAGGCTCTAAGAATTTCCTGAGAAAAATCAAAGTGACTGTAAAGACGAGTTATCGTTTATGCCATGGCTGGCAGCTTCGCTTACCTCCTGGTGGTGCTGAGCATCTTCCTGTGTGTGGTGAGAGTGGGTGATGAGAGAGAAGAGACCGCTCAAGAGCTTCTGTACCAGCATGAGAAGCAGCAGAGGCAGGAGATGGCTTGGCTGCTGCCAGAGATGGAGCAGGAGAGCCAACTGCTGTTTGAGATGAAGCAGAGGTACCAGATGCTGAAGGACAGGGAGCAGAGGAGCCAGGTGCTGAAGGAGAGGGAGCAGAGGAGCCAGATGCTGGTTTAGAGGGAGCAGAGGAGCCAGGAGCAGCCCGCAATCACCCAGCAGAGCGTGCTCCTCTCTGCCTGCCAGCACTGGTGGTTCTGGGTCCCTGCTGAAATCCTCCTGCTGCTCTTTGCCTTCTTCTGGCTGTCCAGGTGGAGGAGCTCTGCCTACAACTGCTCAGACACCAAGGAACCTCTGGCAGAGCTAAGGAGAAGAAGCATGAGGAGGTTGCAGTTGATGCCTGACAGCACATACTGAAGTGCCCAGCTGTGTCCCATCAGGTCTTTCATGGGGTTCCCAATAGCAAATGGAAAACTGTAAAATGGTGGACATGAATTTAAGCTTATAAATAAATTTTACAGCATTCCTACATATTCATGCCAGTCATGAGCAGAACACTAGGATTAGATTCAGCTTCCACAAAAAACATTTGCAGTTTCTGCTGAATTTTGTTTAGGATCATGTGCTAATTTAGCTGGAGAGACAGGCCAATTGATGAATTTGGAGAACAAATTTTCATAGCCTTTTCCATTATGGGTAGAGACTAAATGGACTTCCAGGGAATATGGTCACCTGCCGTGCAGGACGGTCGATAGGTCGTGGGGCCAGGCCAGGCTGGGCGGCGACTGCGGGGTGGTTGGGTGGGCCTGAGGGATTGTCAGAGCAGCGGGAGGGCAGGTGGGGCAGCCTCGTTTGGGGGAGGGGGCTCCCGGGGCCGGCAGCAGTCCTGTTTGGAGAGCCACGGGTGTGCGGTGCAGGGGGGTGGGGTTAGAGTATTAGGCAAGCATGGTGTTGGAAATGGATGCCTTCTCCTAGAGTTTTGTGCGGAGCAGCAGCTCACCATCACCAACACTATCTTTCAGCAGAAAGGCAGTTTGAAGACAACCTGGACGCATCCTCGATCCAAGCATTGGCACCTCATTGGCACCTCATTGACTACGTTTTGGTGCAACAGAGAAATGTTCATGATGTTTGTCATAGCCAAGTGATGCCTAGTGCAGAATGTCAAACAGATCATTGCCTTGTGCGTTGTAAACTTAACTTCCACTTTAAGTTCAAACCTAAAAGGGGCGGTATTCCAAGGAGGAGACTCCAAGTTAACAATCTTCAAACAGCTACAGTGAGAGACAGATTCCAGGTAAATCTTCAAACTAGACTCGAAGATCATTCCACAGATCCCTCTCCTGAAACACTTCGGCAACATATTAAAAATAGCATCCTGCAGTCCTCTGAAGGGTTCTCCTCTTAGGGTTCTCCTTCAAGAAGAACAAGGACTGGTTTGATGAAAACAATCAAGAGATCCAGGAATTGTTGGTAAAGAAGAGAACTGCCCACCAAGCACACCTTGCTCAGCAATTCAGTAAATCACACAACCGGTGAAAAATTAATTGGATATTGCCCCTTCTATGGGAGAGACCCTTAAGGCCATACAGCAGGTGAAAACTGGCAAGGCAGCTGGGGTTGATGGAATTCCACCTGAAGTCTGGAAACATGGGGGCCAAGCACTCCATGCTAAATTTCACGAGTCTGTGGTGCACTGTTGGGAACCAGGCGAACTACCATCAGACCTTCGTGATGCAGTCATCATCACTTTGTATAAGAAGAAAGGAGATAAATCAGACTGTTCAAATTACCGTGGTATTACTCTGCTCTCCATTGCTGGTAAAATCCTGGCAAGAATACTTCTGAGCAGACTAATACCCGCTATAGCAAAAGGAATTCTACCTGAAAGCCAGTGTGGTTTCAGAGCCAACAGGAGCACCACAGACATGGTATTTGTCCTCAGACAACTGCAAGAGAAGTGTAGGGAACAGAACAAAGGTCTCTGTGTAACCTTTGTTGACCTCACCAAGGCTTTTGATACTGTGAGCAGAAAAGGTCTGTGGCAGATTTTGGAATGTTTAGGATGTCCCCCCAAGTTCCTTAAAATGATCATCTCACTCCATGAGGATCAGCACAGCCAAGTCAGATATGGCAATGCACTCTCTGAGCCCTTCCTAATAAAGAATGGTGTGAAACAAGGCTGCGTTCTCGCTCCTACCCTATTCACAGTCTTCTTCAGCAGGATGCTCCAAAGGGCCACGGCAGGCCTTGATGATCAGGACGGTTTCTACATTTGATATCATACTGATGGAAGCCTTTTCAACCTAAGGTGACTGAAGGCCCACACCAAGACCTTAAACCATCTTGTCCAGGAGCTGCTTTATGCTGATGACGCCGCCCTCGTGGCTCACACAGAAGCAGCTCTGCAGCATTTAACATCCTGCTTTGTAAAGGCTGCTGAGCTCTTTGGGCTGGAAGTCAGCTTAAAGAAGACAGAAGTTCTCTATCAACCTTCACCTCAGGAAGTCTTCCATCATCCCCATATCACCATTGGCGAATTAGAGCTCAAATCAGTCCAACGGTTTAATTACTTGGGTAGCCTCATCTCCTCAGATGGTAAGATGGACAAAGAGATAGACAACAGGCATAGAGATGATAGGCAAAGGCATAGAGAGCTTTTGGAAAACTTTGTTTGACGAAATAAACACCTGAAGAAAAGCACAAAGATCAGTGTTTACAGAGCCATAGTGCTGTCTACTCTTTTATATGGGTCTGAATCATGGGCCATCTACCGCCACCACCTGCGACTCCTGGAACGCTTCCATCAACGCTGCCTCCATACAATCCTAAACATCCACTGGTCAGATTATGTGACCAATACATCTGTTCTAGAACAAGCAGCAATCACAAGTATTGAGGCCATGTTGCTGAGAACACAGCTGTGATGGGCAGGGCACGTCTCCAGGATGAAGGACCACCACCTCCCTAAGATCCTGCTTTATGGTGAACTTGCCACCGGCTGCTGCAAGAGAAGAGCCCCGAAGAGAAGATATAAGGACTGCCTGAAACAACATCTCAGCCTTGGCCATATTGATCTTCATCACTGGTCTACTCTGGCCTCCAATAGGGAGACCTGGAGGTACACCATCTATAACGCTGCTACTTCTTTTGAGAACACACACAGAATCATTCTTGAGGAGAAAAGACAATGCAGAAAGAACCGTGTCTTGCCAAAGCCACCTAAGGAGTCTTTCTGCTGTGCCTTTTGCAACTGGACTTGTCTATCTCACATTGGTCTCTTTAGCCACAAGGGTGCTTGTAGCAAATGTGGGTAGAGTCCTCCCCAAATCTTCGTTTGTGAAGCCCAGCCATGATGATGAACTAGTAAAAAGGGAATTAAAGGGATACAAAAAAAGGATATAAAACATTTGCTTTCTCGGTTGCTTCCTATCAACTGTGCTTACCCACACAGACAGGCCAGGGCTGCCAGGATCTGCAGCAGCTGGTCGGTGCCCGTGCTTAGCGGGCGTCCCCGCGGAGCAACACAGTCTCCATGGCAGGATGAGGATCGCTCAGCTCAGCAGTCCTGACAGCCCATTTTATCAGTTCCACATTACACCACGTAGGGCCAGGACGCAGTATAGGGTGATGCCTGAATGGCAGCCAAACCCCACCTGTTCATTACCCAACAGCAACAGTCTGCCCATGCCCTGCTGTAGGGCAAGGGGCAAGTGACCCCTGCCCACATAATCTTCCCCTCACCATCATCTTTCTCACCCCTATGGACCTCTCCCACTGTGTTTCAAGGGTTTTTGTATCCATCTTGCAGTATGGGGCCAAGCCAAGGAGGAACTCAGCTCTGATAATGGGGGACATCAAGTTGACTTGCTGAAGACACAATGGACCTTGCAGTTGACTTGTGCCATGGAGTTACATTGTACAATACTCTGGCTGGTTTCACATCCCAATATAACTTCTTTCTCACACCTCTATGCTCCATTGATCATCTAAGTCAAAAGTACCCCCTTTACACCCAGTTACTCCCAGTCACCCCCAGTCACCCCCAGTATGGCTTCAGTTGCTTCCAGTCCCTCCCAGAATGATTCCAGTATGATCCCAAACACTCCCTATATGGTCCCAGTCACTTTCAGTATGAACCCTGTCACTCCCAGTCTCTCCCAGTATATCCCAGGCATCCCCAGCATGCTCCTAGTCACTCCCAGCATGATCCCAGTCACTCCCAGTTGCTCCCAGTAGCTTTCAGCATGATCCCAGTTGCTCACAGCCACTCTCCATCATCCCCAGGGTGGTCCTAGTTGCTCTCAGTCACCCCTGGCACAATCCCACTTGCTCCCAGTATATCCCAGTTGCCCTAGCACGATCCCAACTACTCGCAGCATGTTCCTAGGCACTGCCAGTATGATCCCAGTATGAGCTCAGTCACCCTCAGTCTAGTCCCAGTTGCTCCCAATATGATCCCAGTTGTCCCTAGCATGAGCCAAGCTGCTCCCACTGTGATCCCAGTATGATCCCAGTATGAGCCCAGTCACCCTCAGTCTAATCCCAGTTGCTCCCAATATGATCCCAGTTGTCCCCAGCATGGTCCCAGCTGCTCCCAGTCGCCCCTTGCATTGATGCATTCACTCCCAATATGATCCTGCTCTGATCCCAGTTGCCCCCAGCATGGTCCCAGTTGCTCCCAGTTGCCCCTAGCGTAGATCCAGTCAATCCAAGTATGATCCCAGTCTTCCCCCAGCATGGTCCCAGTCAATCCCAGTTACCCCATCGTCGATCCAGTCACTCACAGTTGCTCCCACTTCCCCCCAGCATGGTCCCAGTCAATCCCAGTTACCCCATCGTCGATCCAGTCACTCACAGTTGCTCCCACTTCCCCCCAGCATGGTCCCAGTTCCCCCCAGCATGGTCCCAGTTGCTCCCACAGTGGTCCCAGTCCCCCCCACTATGGTTACAGACATTCCCAGTAGATCCCACTTACAGTCCTCAGCACACTCGTAGTCATTCCCAGTCATTCTCAGTTACCCCAGTGAGGTTCCAGGTTCCACCATTATGATCCCAGTCCCTCCCAGTATATTCCAGTTGCCTCCAGCACGCTCCCAGTAGCCCTCAATGTGTTCCCAGTTGCTCCCAGTATGATCCCTGTTGCCTCAGTTCTGGTCCTGCTGGGTCCTGCTCCTGGTCCCAGTGTATCCCGGTATCCCAGTCCACCCCAGTCCATCCCATCCCGCCCCAGTCCATCCCCGGTCCCTTCCCGGCAGCCGCCGCTGTTTCCCGGATCCTGCCCCCGCCCCGACCCAGAGCTGCCGCCGGACGCCGCCCCCCCATCCCGGTGTCACCCCCTTTGCTCTCCCCACAGAGCTCCTGACCCAGCTCCTGCTCCTCCCAGGGAGGGCTTTTGGGAGCCCCCCATTTCCTGGCCCCTGGGACCCCCTTGAGTCCCCATTCCTGGGCACTGAGACGCCCCTGCAGCTCCTTCCCCAGCTCCAGGACCCCCCTGCACCCTCTTATCCGGCTCTGGGACCTCCTGCAACGCCTTTCCCGGCCATCCCACCTCTCCCAGCCCCTCCCGTTCCTTGACCCTGGGACTTCTCTGAACCCCCATTCCTGGACACTGGGATACCCCTGCACCCACTTCCCTGGGAAACCCACGACTGGGAAAGGGGTTCTCCAGCCCCTCTGGGATTTATGATCACCCCGAGGAAAGGGAGACGAGAAAGACAGAGAAGGAGATTCGGGATCAGGGGTCGGAGTCCCAGCGCCCAGCCCTGCTCCGCCGGGGGTGGGGACCCGCACACGCGGCCAAAACTGGAGCTTTTCCCCCTCGATGTCTCCCAAGGAACGGCCCAGGAGCTGCTCTGGGAGGAGTTCGGGCGGGACACGCCTGAGCTGTCCCTGGGAAGCTCTGGAACGCAGCATCCAGGAGGGCTGAGGAGGGTCTGCGGGGGGCAGTGGGGGCTGCGCGGGGAGGGCACTGGCACAGGGAGATTCCCCCCCGCCCCCGCGGGATCCGCAGATCCCGGCGCTTCCCCCGCTTTGGCCCCGAACCAGCGGGTTTAAGGCCGAGTTTAAGCGCAGGGCCCGCGAGTTCAGCTCAGCCAGGCCCGGGGTTCCGCAATACGTGCCGAAGAGGGTCGCAGGGGGGCCAAGGAGGGTCCAGGGGGTGCCCGGAGGGGTCCCAAAGGGGATCCAGGAGAATTCCCAGGAATTCCCCCGTCCCCGCCCCCCCCCGCGCTCCCTCGATCGCTTCCGCCTCCCAAACTGCGAGACCAGGATCTGCTTAGCGACCGATGACGTCACGAGCAGATCGTGCTGCCATTGGTGGTCAGGAAATAGCGGCGCCAATCGCGGGGCCGGAGGCGGCTCTGTGGGCGGGGCCCGGGCTGTGGGCGGGGCCAGCGGAGCAGCGCGATGGCTCCGGCGCTGGGTCTGGGGGCGCTCCTGGGGGTCCTGGGGCTCCTGAGGACCCCGGCGGGGGCGGCGGAGGGTAAGTGGGGCCCTCGGAACCGGGAGCTCCTGGACCGCCACTTCCGGGCACGGGAGCCCCCCTGAACCCCCATTCCTGGGCACTGGGTCCCCCTTGAATCTCCTTATCCAGCACCGGGACCACCTGAAACCCCCGTTCCTGTGCGCAGGGACCCCCCTGCACGCCCTTATCCGGCACCGGGACCCACCTGAACCCCTTTTCCCTGAGTTTGAGACCCCCTGGATCCCCATTCCCTCCTTTCCCAGCCCCCAGCCCTTCTTTTCCGCAGCACCGCGGACCTCCAGGACCCCCATTCCTGGCCATGTTGGGTTTCCCACCCCGTGACCACCCTTTCCTCGACACTGGGAGCAGCAGGACCTCCCTTTCCTTGGCAGAGGGACCCCCTGGACCACTCATCCGAGCCCCTGCCTCCCCTTTCCTTAACTCTGAGACCCCTTGAAATCCCCCTTCCCCAGCACCAGCGCCCCCTAGACCCCCCTATCCTGCACCAGTATTGCCCTGCACCCCTTTTCCCAGCCATCCCATCTCTCCTAGACACCTTTTGCTTGACCCTAAGACCCCCTGACTCCCATTCCTGCCTTTCCCAGCCCACAGCCCCCCATTTCTTCTACACCAAAGACTCCTGGGACCCCCATTCCCGGCCATCCTGGGTCTCCTCTTCCCATGACCGCCCCTTTCCTCGATACTGGGACGACCTGGCCCCCCATTCCTGCCTTTCCCAGCTCTCAGACCCCACTTTCCTCAACACTGGGGACCACTGTACCCCCCTTTCCTGGGCACAGGACCCCCCTGAACCTCCATCCTGCCTCTCCCAGTACCCTCACCCCCTTTCCTTGACCCTGGGACCCCCCAGACCTCCATTCCTGGGCATGGGGACCATCCTGCACCCTCTTATTCAGCACCCAGATCCCCCTGAACCCCTTATCTGGGACTGGGACCCTCTCTATGCTCCTGTTGGGCACTGGGACCCCCCTGCATCCGCTTTCCTGGGCGCAGGGACCCTCCTACACCCCCTTATGTAGCAGCAAGACCCCCCTGAACCTCTATTCCTGTGCACTGGGGCCCCCCTACTCCCCCTTATTCTGCACCAGTACCCCCCTGCATCCCCTTCCTGGCCGTCCAGCCTCTCCCAAACACCTCCTTTTCCTTCACCCTGGGACCCCCTGGAGCACCATTCCTGCCTTTTCCAGCCCCAAGCCCTCCTTTTCCGGAATGCAGGGGACCCCTGTGACCCCCCGTTCCCTGACATCCTGGGTTTCCTCACCCCATGATCCCTTTTTCCCCAGCACTGGGGCCCCCCTTTCCTGGGCACAGGGACCCACTGAAGCCCCCTATCCCACCTCTGCTCATCCCTGCATCCCTCTTTCCTTGACCCTGGGCCCCCCAAGCCTCTTTCTGGCTCTCCCAGCTCTCCCAGTTCCCCCTTTCCTTTACCAGTGAGCCCCCTCAGCCCCCCCAGTCTCTCACCTTGGGCCTCCCCAGCCCCCCCAAATGTCCGTGTCCCCCCAGTTCTCCACTCCCTGCGTTACCTGCGAGTGGTGGTGTCGGAGCCCAGCCCGGGGCTCCCCCGATATGTGGCCGTGGCGTTTGTGGACGGGATCCCCATCAGCCGCTACGACAGCGAGCGGGGCCGGGTGGAGCCACGGACTCTGTGGATGGCGGCTGGAGCTGAGCCGGGATATTGGGATACAGAGACCCGGATCAACCAGATGTACCAGCACAAGGACCCCGCCCACCTGGAGATGCTGCAGATCCGGTACAACCAGAGCGGGGGTGAGTGGGGGGAGCTGGAGAAGGGGGGATCTGTGAGACTGGGATGTGGATCTGTGGGGCTGGGATGTGGATCTGTGGGCCTGGGGGGGATCTGTGGGGCTGGGATGGGGATCTGTGGGGCTGGGATGGGGATCTGTGGGACTCCAAGGGACTGGGACGGGATCTGTGGATCTTCATCAGACTATGGGACTCTGTAGGGTTGGAATGGGGCCCTGTGGGGCTGGGACATACTTCCATGGGTCTCTGTGGGTCCGATTCCACCCCCCAGGTCTCCACACGTTGCAGCGGGATTCCGGCTGTGAGCTCCTGTCCGACGGGAGCGTCCGTGGATCCCATCGGGAAGGCTACGATGGACGGGATTTCCTTTCCTTTGAGTTGGGATCCAGGAGATTCGTGGCAGCCGATGGTGCTGCCCAGATCACCAAGAGGCTCTGGGAATCTGATGAGATGAAGATGGAGAGGTTGACAAATTACCTGGAGCACATCTGCCTGGAAGTGCTCCGGAAACACGTCCGGTATGGGCAGGAGGCGCTGGAGCAAAAAGGTGGGGGCAGAATTCCCATGGGAATGGGGTACTAGAGAATGTGGGATTTGGGAAGGTGGAATTTGAGAACAGAGGAATTCCCATGGGAATTCTGTTTATACATGTCACCCTCATCCTATTCCCATGGGAATTCTATGGATGCATCTTAGTGCAGTCCCATTCCCTTGGGAATTCCACAGATAGATCCCACCATTATCCCATTCCAGAGCCCCCTGACGTCCATGTGTCTGGGAAGGAGGAACATGGGATCCTGACGTTGTCCTGCCACGCGTACGGATTCTACCCCGGGATCATCGGGATCAACTGGCTGAAGGGGGATGAACTGCGGGATCAGGAGACGGAGTGGGGCGGGATCGTTCCCAACAGCGACGGCACCTTCCACAGCTGGGCCAGAATCGAGGCGCTGCCGGGGGAGCGGGAGCAGTACCGGTGCCGGGTGGAGCACGCCGGAATGCCGGAGCCCGGGATCTTCGCCTGGGGTGAGGCTGGGAATGGGGAATGTGGGAATTGGGAAATGAGGAATTTGGGGATGCGGAGCAGTGGGATGGGGGTTCCAGTTTCCCCTCCCCCTCCTCATCATCCCGCGCTTCCCAGAGCCGGAATCCGGATGGAATTCCTCCCCGGTGCTGGTCTCTGCATCCCTCATCGCTGCCATCGTCATCATTGGCCTCATCGGAGTCGGCGTCTGGAAGCTCCGATCCGGTAACTCATGGGATGGGGATTGGGAAGGGGCACGGATCTGCCCGGCAGCATTCCTGGAATCCTGTGCCACGGGTCCTGATCCCACTTTATTTCCATAGGGAGGAGGGAAGAGGAAGGGGTATGATGCGGCCAACAGTGAGTACCAGCAGCGTATCTGGATCCAGATCCTCTCCATGTGGATCCCATGATGGATCCTGGAATGGGTCCAGGTGTGTGATCCAGGCCAGCATCTCATCAATCTTCTCTTTCCACAGGAACAGACATGGGAACTGACTGCTGCCCCCCAGGTATGGAGTGGGATCCAAGTGGAATTCCAGCGAGAAATTAGGGCAGGATAGATGGAGCAGGATTGGGACAGGATTCCAGATCAGGGCAGGATTCCAGAGTGGGATCAGGTGGAATTGTGGGGTGGATCAGGGCTGGATTCTGAAGCAGGATCAGCTGGGATGGATGGAGTGGGATTGGGATGGGATTTCAGAGCGAGGTTGGGTGGGGTGGATGGAGCAGGATTGCGGTGGGATGGATGGAGTGGGGTCAGATGGGATGGGTGGAGCAGGATGGGGTGGGATTCTGGTGCAGTTCCTCCTCTCTGTGGGCTCTGCAGCTGGATCCATCCTGTGGGATGGGCACAGGGACATGGTGACTCTGTGCCTCGCTCTCATCCTGGCAGGAATCGCCCCCTGAGCGATCCTCGGTTACGATTCCAGAGGTGCCAAAAATAAAAGCCATCCCTGGTGTCACTCCAGTTCTCCAGGGCTGTTTCTCTTTCATCCCCTCCAAGGGATCCCTCAGGAAAAGAACCTGTTGCGGTGGCTCCGCGTGTTGTGACACGGGCTCTGACAGCGTGGGGAACTGGGGGGACACGGAGGTTGGGGGGTCTGGCAGGACACTCTGCCCGAATAAAGCCTAAAATCCGGTCAGAGAACCCAAACAACCCAAGCTGTCTGTGCTGAGCTCCCACTGGTGCCAAGGGGCTGCTTTTAGTGTTGGGTTGTGCTAAAACCAGCCTGGTTCGCCCACTGCAAACACCCCCCCTGTTTTTGGAAGCAGGATTTGACTGATAAGCTGCTGGCTGGCCTGCAGAAATGGGACTGGCAATCAAACTCTTTGTAACTATGAAAGCCCAGCCCAACTTTCACGTGGCAGATTCTTCCACAGACTTTCCTGGAGTGTGCAGAGCTTGTCCCATGGAGCAGGGAGGCCTCTTCATGGTTACTCAGGGGTTAAATTGCACACGGAGTTACATCAATCCCCACTAATGTTTGTTTCTTTTTGCCAGTTTTGATACAATTTGGTACAATTGCTTTGCTAGAATTGCTTTGATACAGGGCACTATTTTATGCTGTATTATACTCTACTGGTAGGTTTGTAGCATTTATACTGTGTAGTAAATTATTCTGGTTAAGATCTTTCCTCTGTACACTTGTCTGTTCATTTGTCTGTTCATTTGTCATAAATAATAAATAACTTTATATAAATATATCTGGTTTGCCATCATTAAAAGCTGATTCAATCACATCTCTATCTTTCCTTAAATCCTTTGTTAATATAATCCGAGGCTGAGATTGGATCCAGCCGCCCCCAGGCTCCTCTCGGAGCAGGAGTTTAGAAAGCCAGGGAGTCCTTTCTGCACCTCGAGACTCAACAGCAGGACTTCTCTAATGAACTTTGTCTCAAAGCCTTCCACTCCCACCCACAACAATTTGGTGTAGTCAGCAGGATGGCAAATGATTTTGAGAAACAGACAAAAGGCTTAACAGAATATTTATGGAGGCACAGTCACACATTAACACTGATGGTCGTTGGCCAGTGGATAACTGGTAGGAGTGGGAAAATATGCAAGAAAAATGTAGAAAATATATTTAGTGGGGTGACAAAATGAAATCAGAAGAGATGTAATGCATAATGAAACTTTACAAGATCCACAGGCCCTGAGGAGACTGGTCCCTATGTGGGCAGAACTCCTGCATGACACGGTAAACCATGCAAAGCTCAGGGGCTGGGAAAATGCTGTGGAACACACCAAAAGGAGCCGAAAAACTGAACTGTGAGAACCTCCTGAAAGACAGGGGAGGACTGTAAAGCATAACCCACCCGAGAGAAGAGAAAAATCAAACCCCTCTGTTCACTCACGAGAACAACGGAACAAACTGCAGAAAATAAATTAGGCAAAAGCACAATTTGAACTCCATCTGGCCACTTCTGTAAGGGATAATAAAAGTGTTTTTATAAATACATCAATAGCAAAAGGAGAGGCAAAGAAAACCTCCATTCTTTGTTGAACATGGGGTTTGGAGGAACATAATTACCAAAGATGAGGAAAAGGCTGAGGTATTTAACACCTTCTTGGCCTCAGTTTTCAACAGTAAGACAGGTTGTCCTCAGGACAAGTGGCCTCTGGAGCTGGTAGACAGAGACAGGAGGCTGAACAGCCCCCCTGTAATCCAGGAGGGAACAGTCAGTGACCTGCTGAGCCACTTGGATCCTCACAAGTCTATGGGACCAGATGGGATCCACCCAAGGCTGATGAGGAGCTGGCAGAAGAGCTCGCCAAGCCGCTCTCCATCATTTCCCAACAGCCCTGGCTCACTGGGGAGGTCCCAAATGTTTGGAAGCTGGTGAATGTCACGCCCATCCACAAAAAGGGCTGCAAGAAGGACCTGAGAAACTCCAGGCCTGTCAGCCTGAGCTCAGTGCCTGGCAAGGTTCTGGAGCAGATCATCCTCAGTGCAGTCCCACAGCACCTACAGGATGGACAAGGGATCAGACCCAGCCAGCACGGGTTTAGGAGGGGCAGGTCCTGTCTGACCAACCTGATCTCCTTTTATGACCAGGTGACCCACCTGGTGGATGAGGGGAAGGTGTGGATGTGTCTGTCTGGACTTCAGCAAAGCCTTGGACACTGTCTCCCATGGCACACTCCTGGAAAAGGCTTGGACAGGGGCACCCTGTGCTGGGTTAGGAACTGGCTGGAGGCCTGGGCCCAGAGAGTGGTGGGAATGGTGCTGCATCCAGTTGGGATCCGGTCACCAGTGGTGTCCCCAGGGATCAGTGTTGGGCCCAGTCCTGTTTAATATCTTTATTGATGATTTAGATGAGGGGATTGAGTCCACCATTAGCAAATTTGCAGCTGACACCAGCTGGGGGGTGTGTTGATGTGCTGGAAGGCAGGAGGGCTCTGCAGAGGGACCTGGCCAAGCTGGATCCATGGGCTGATTCCAAGGGATGAGGTTCCAGCAGGCCAAGGGCCGGGTCCTGCCCTTTGGCCACAAGAAGCCCCGTCAGCCCCCCGGGCTGGGGCCAGAGTGTCTGGAGAGCAGCCAGGCAGAAAGGGAGCTGGGAGTGGGGATGGACAGGAAGCTGAACAAGAGGCAGAGTGTGGCCAGGTGGCCAAGAGGGCCAGTGGATCCTGGCCTGGCTCCATAGGGCTGACACTGGGTTTGGAGACATAACAGATCTAGTAATGGTTGCAGCAGAATGTGCCATAGAAAGTTTCTGTGTAACCAAGCTGCCAAGCAAAGAAACAATAAAGGAAGGGACTTGTGGTTAACAGAAGCAGCAAAGCAGGCAAAGGTGGGGTGTTACAAAGAATCACAGAATGTGCTGAGTTGGAAGGAACCCATGAGGATCAGCGAGTCCAACCCTTGGACCCTGCGACCATCCCCATCTCACACCATGGGCCTGAGAGGATCATCCAAACACTTCTTGAGCTCTGTCAGCCTTGGTGCTGTGCCCACTGCCCTGGGGAGCCTGGTCAGTGCCCAACCACCCTCTGGGGGAACAACTTCTTTCTAATATCCAACCTAAGCCTCCCATGACCCAACTCCAGGCCATTCCCTCAGTCCTGTCCCTGGTCCCCCCAGAGCAGAGCTCAGGGCCTGCCCCTCCTCTGCCCCTCCCCAGGAAGTTGGAACTGCACTGAGGTCTCCCCTCAGTCTCTCCTTCTCCAGCTGAACACACCAAGTGCCTGGTACAGACCGTTCAGAGGCTGTAACGAGGTTCTTTTAGAGGATTACTTTGAAAGCGAGATTAAGGCACAAAACTCCAAATGGTCTCAAACAGACAATTAACTTTATTTGTAACAATAAGTTAAAACAGTAAAAGCAGGGGGGGGGGAGGAAGGAAGAGGGAGAGATAAGGAAAGATAAGGAAAAGGAAAGGCTACAAAAGGAGAAAAAGGAAAGTGCAAAAAGGTTCCCACCACCAGTGAGAGAACCAGGTGTAGTCAGCCTCAGGCAGTCAGGGAAGGACCGCTGGAGAGAAGCAGGTGTTGAGCAGACTGGATCCAAGGCAAACAGGAGACGCAGGCAGGTGGGACACGAGCAGGACGGAGGCAGGCGAGACGGAGGCAAAGCAGGACGGAGCGAGGAGCGGGGCCAGCAGCCAGCACGGGACCCTGGGCAACACCGACTGGGCTGGACAGGACCACAAAGCTGGGCACTGCCTTGGATACCCCCGGTGGGCGCTCCCTGGCCAGCTTGGCTCCGGGCAGACTTTTCCACGGTGTCGATTGGTGAAGCTGCTGCTATCCAGTGAAACAGGAGGCCAGGCCCAAAAGAGTTAACTGAGAAATTTGGGCCTGCTAACCAGCTATTACCATCTGTATGATGTGTACTCGTTCTGTTCTACCTACTGGACCAAAACTTAAAAGAATGGTAAAAGAATCATAGAATAGGCCTAGAGGTAATAAAGATGCAGTAGGATAAGGTAGACATTTGAATAGAAGAAACAGGCTGGGAGCCAAGGCCTTCTCCAAGCGTCAGTGAGCGGGTCGAGGACAATAGAAGAGAAGGGAGGTCAGGCCGAGGAAGATGAGAATTAGCCCCCAGACCCATGGGAGGAAGATCGGATCTACCACCAAAATTGAGGGCCAAGAGAAGGACTGCCCCAAGCCCCTCCTGAGTTCCACCTATACTCTGCCTGTTATTAATATGTATAGATAGATGTTGTAAGCACTTGAATATGCATTTAATCATATACGAAAATTGTATAAAAACTGCTGATTTTGTGTGAAGCCTTTGAGCAAGTTTTTCCAGCAATGGCTGGCTTGCTCCCAGCGCTGTCAATAAATACCTTTGCTGCTCAGAGATCAAAAGGACTCTGGGCAGTTTATTATACGGGATTTTTCGGATTCACCAGGCAGGCTGGCTCTGCCAAGGCGGGAAAATGTAACACCTTTCTGTTGGAGACTCTCCAGGGGTTCCAGCGAGCAGTCCACAATGTCCCCCTGGGTCGATGAAGGCAGCCCTGCTAAAGGCTAAAGTTGATGTCCACCACTTTGTTCAGTCACTGGGCTCCGGGGGGCTCCTGGTAGCCTGAAAAACTTAGTTTGGCACGTACCTCAGCTGATGGCAATAGCCCAATTACTTATTGTTCATTACACCAGTCAATGTAAAAACAAAGAAGCAAGTCAGAGATGGAACAATCTCTTACAGAGCCTCACAAGCAGCAGTTGCAGGGCAGCAGGGACCCGACCTGAGCTGCCTTTGGTGCCCAGGAACTGCCCCCACACAGCCCCTCTCCTGCCCGAGGGACCACCAGAACAGGGGGAGCCCAAAGGACTGGACTGGAGGAATTCAACAGGCATTTTAGGGCCATTTTATGGACATTTTGCAGGGGCGGTGCATAGAGTAAGGGAACAAAACCTGTGTGTTACACAAAGAATGGGAAGGGGGTGGTGGGGGCTGAAGTTGTATTGAGTCCTGTGGGGCCTGGGCATGATGGGACTGGTGTGGAATAAGGGCTGGAATGTGCTGGTTTGGGGCGGGTGGAGGTAATTTTCTCTGCAGAGGCTGGAGTGGGACTGTGTTTGGGCGTGTGCTGAACACAGGGCTGAGAATAGAGAGAAGGTTTTTAGTGCTGAGCTCACCCAGAGCCAAGGCCTTTCCTGTCCCTTGTATGGACACGCTGGGGAGGGGCTGGGGGCATGTGGGAGGTTGGGAGGGGACACAGGCAGGACAGGTGACCCCAACTGCCCCAGGGGATATTCCAGACCATGTGACATCATGCTCAGTGTATAAAGTGGGGGAGAGAAGGAGGAAGTGGGGGGACATTTGGAGTGATGGAGTTTGTCTTCCCAAGTCACCATTCTGTGGGATGGGATCTTGTTCTCCTGGAGGTGCTGAACACCTGCTGCCCATGGGAAGTAGAGGATGAATTCCCTGTTTTGCTTTGCCCGTCTGTGCAGCTTTTGCTTGTCCTTATTAAACTCTCTTTATCTCATCCCCTCCCAGTTCTCTCCCTAGTCCTGCTGGTGGGTGAGTGAGGAGTGGCTGGGGGGGCTTGGGGCTGGATGGGGTGAAACCACAACAGCCTTTGTTGGTGTCCAAGGTGGGGCTGGGAGCATTGGAGATCCTGACAGGTGGGACTGGGACGTGCTGCTGGAATTTACAGCTGCTGGTGCTGTCTGGGGCTCCTGGCTGTGTGTCAGAGTCTGGTGCTCCTTAGTGGCTGTTTGTTGCTGTCGCTGCTGCTGAGCTGCTCAGCTCTGATCACCTCACTGTGCTGTGCCTGGGAATGCTGGACAACAGCCCTGGCGATGTGCCCGGGCTGACAGGAGGCCTGGGAATTGCTGCTGCACTGGACAGGCAGTGTGAAGTCGAGCTGAAGGGCCTGTGACCTGTGGACGAGTCCAGGATGGAGCAGAGACCCCCCTGCAGCCCAGGGAGGAGCCCACGCCGGAGCAGGGGGTGCCCAAAGGAGGCCGAGAGCCCATGGGAAGCCCCTGCAGAGCCGCGGAGAGAGGAGCCCACGCGGAACAGGCTCCTGCAGGACTTGTGACCCCGTGGGGACCCACGGTGGAGCAGCCTGTTCCCGAGGGACTGTCTCCCGTGCCAAGTACCCCACGCTGGACGGAGCAGACACGGACTCCACTCTACCCCACACCTGACGGAGCAGACACGGACTCCGCTCTACCCCACACCTGACGGAGCAGACACGGACTCCGCTCTACCCCACAGGACGGAGCAGACACGGACTCCTCTCCCTGAGCGGAAGCAGCGGTGGGACCCCCATCCCCCTGTGCCGCGAAGCGGAGGGAGGGAAGAGAGGATAAAGTGAAGTCCGTGAAGGAGGGAGGGGTGGGGGAAAGTGTTTTATTAGGATTCGTTTGACTTCTCACCCTTCTGCTCGGATCTGAGCGGTTCCCGATCCCATCAATGTCCACCAGTCGGGTCTTTGTCCCCCAACGCCGATCGGGCAATACCCTATTCCTGCCCCCCGGCCCGGGCCGCGCCACAAAATGGCGGCGGCAGAGCTCGAGTCCCGCCATGATTGGCTGCTTGCCCCGTCACTCCTCGCCCTCGCGCGCTCATTGGTCAACTCGGGCGGGCACTCCCCCCCCCTCACTGCCGGGCCGGGCAGCGGCGGCAGCGCTCGGGGGCGGCCTCGGCGCGGTGGGACCCGCGCTCGGTCCTGCCGGGGCTCGGGGCTCGCTGCGGGCGGAGGGGGCGGGAGGCGCCGCGGGAAGCGGGGTCTGGCGGGCTCGGCCCCCCGTGTCCCCTCCCCAGGGACCGCTGAGGGAGCGGTGATTCAAAGAAATCCTTAAACAATATGTAAAAGCACACTTTTTATTTCCGGCCGGGGCAATGCAAAGGGGTTTCGTCCCCCCCTGCATTCCACTGAGGAAAGAAACACAACAGCTTTTATCCATTTGGAAGGAGTAAGTTTCAAAAATTACCTATCATATACACTCTTTGAGAATTGGTTCGAAGTCTGCCTTATCTAAATAGACATTCAGTTACCTATCCCTATTTTTATTATTATAGAGTAGTTACATAAAGCTTTATCATTTCAAGCGCTGTTTTCCCCCCACCCCTCTCCTGTCTCCCTCACAATGCTATGTGCTAAAAGCCTTTGTTTTCCCACTTTCCCTGTCAGTCCCTTATTTCTTTACTTCCCCTTTATCTTAACTGCCCACAATTTGGGCTATTTGCAAGCAGTTACAATTCTGCAAAGTCACACTTCATGCTAACATGGCTAAATTTTTATTTCCTTTTGTCTTGTCTCTATTTCAGCGGCTGCCCGCGGGCTCCTCCTTCCCGCTGAGCCCCGGCGGGCTCGGAACGAGTTTGTGCCTCGGCCTTGGCCGCAAACATCGCATTTGTTCCCCGGGCTGCGACAAGCCGACAGTGACACACTCGAGAGACACACTGAGTCGTTATTACTCCAGAGCTGGGTGCCCGGTGCTGTTTCACAAGTCAAGCACCAACTCGCAAAGCTTTTTATACTATTTATGCATTTCAGCAAACAAAGCAAAACAAGCTTGCAAGCAGCTGTGAGACATTAAAGCTCGACAGAAGACTTGCTGGTTTAGACTCAGCTGCTTTCCCTCCTGCAGGTTCTTGGAGAGACGGGGTGGTCTCAGGTGGATCTGAAGGGCCGTCCAGCACCTTGTGGGGTGACTGGGGGAGAGGGGGATGGGGGGAGGGCTGAGAGTAAAAACACCTCCCAGCTGTGCAAGTCCTTGGGAGGACACCTTTCCAGGTGTGGTGGTGCATTCCCACCCCCCCCAGGCCTCCCTGTGATCTGAGAAATGCTCCTTAGGCCTCAGCCTTGATGAACAGCCCTGGGCTGAGCTGCTCAGAAACACTCTCTGCTCCCAGGAACTGGTGCTGTCTAACCAGCTCCTGCTGCTTATTAAAGCAGCCTCAGAAATTTATTATTTTTCTTGCCTGAAGAACAATCCCAGTGGAATCCTATTTTTGTTCTCCAACTTTCAGAGAAAGTCACAGACCTGAATTGGGGCCAGGATGGACAATTCCAGTGCCTCAAGCCCCCTCTGTAGGGGCCCCATAACCAGCAGTGCTGAGTGAGACCCTTGGAGCTCTCTGGGGCCACAGCAGCTGCAGGGACTCTGCTCCAGCACGGGCTTCCCACGGGCTCACATCCTTCTTTTTAGGCATCTCCCTGCTCCGGTGTGGGCTCCTCCTTGGGCTGCAGGGGAATCTCAGCCCCTGAGCCTGGAGCACCTCCTCCCCCTCCTTCTGCACTGCCCTGGGGGTCTGCAGAGCTGTTCCTGTCCCCTGTTCCCACTCTGCTCTTCTCTGCACCCAATTCCATCTGCACAAGGACTTTTTCCTCCTTCAGTATGTTCTCCCCACGGCGTCACTGCCATCTCTGATGGTCTCGGCCTTGGCCAGTGGTGAGTGTGTCATGGAGTCGCTGGAATTTGCTCTGCTGGACGTGGGGGAAGGATATTTTCACACCAAAATGAAAGCATTGAAATAGCTGTGATTCTTGGCTTTCAAACATGGGAAAATGGGAAGATGATCCATTCAGAAGAGACATGGCAGGGCTGGGGTGGGTGGGAGCAGTGGGACAAGCTCAGCTGGTAGCTCTTGGATTTCCCTTGCTCTGGGTCCATGGATCACTCAGGTGGTGATTCCTGCTGGGATGAGAGTGGGTCATGGTGGCACCCTGTCCCTGTCCCCATCCCGCCGGATGGACCCAGCTGTGGAGCCCATGGAGAGCAGGAGCTGGTCAAGAATTCCACCTGATCCCACTCCATCCATCTCACACCAATCCCTCTCCATCCATCCCACCTGATCCTGCTCCAAAATCCAGCCCGGATCCTGCTCCACAATTCCACCTGATAGCAATTTGGAATCCTGCCCTGATCCTGAATCCCTCCCTGGTCCCACTCCATTCACCCTGCCCCAATCCCCCTCTGGAATCCCACCCTGATCCCACTCCATACCTGCGGTCAAGCTGTTGGTTCACATGTCTATTCCTGCAGTAAGAGAAGATCCATGAGATTCCATCATGGATTACACACCGGGATGAACCCCAGGATCCATCGTGGGATGCACACGGAGGGGATCCAGAGCTGGATCCACCATTGGAACTCACCAGTTGCCATGTTATATCCCTTCCTCTCCCTCTTCCCTATGGAAATGAAGTGGGATTGGGACCCGTGGCACAAGATCCCTGGATTGGAGCTTCCAGACGCCAAATCTCATGAGGATGAGGATGATGATGATGGCAGTGATGATGGACACAGCGACCAGCACCAGGATGAAATTCCATCCGGATTCCAGCTCTGGGAAGCGCAGGATGATGAGGAGGGGGAGGGGAAACTGGAACCCCCATCCCACTGCTCCACATCCCCAAATTCCTCATTTTCCAATTCCCACATTCCCCATTCCCAGCCTCACCCCAGGCGAAGATCCCGGGCTCCGGCATTCCGGTGTGCTCCACCCGGCACCGGTACTGCTCCCGCTCCCCCGGCAGCGCCTCGATCCTGGCCCAGCTGTGGAAGGTGCCGTCGCTGTTGGGAACGATCCCGCCCCACTCCGTCTCCTGATCCCGCAGTTCATCCCCCTTCAGCCAGTTGATCCCGATGATCCCGGGGTAGAATCCGTACGCGTGGCAGGACAACGTCAGGATCCCATGTTCCTCCTTCCCAGACACATGGACATCAGGGGGCTCTGGAATGGGATAATGGTGGGATCTATCTGTGGAATTCCCAAGGAAATGGGACTGCACTAAGATGCATCCATAGAATTCCCATGGGAATAGGATGAGGGTGACATACATAAACAGAATTCCCATGGGAATTCCTGTATTCCCAAATTCTGCCTTCCCAAATCCCACATTCCCAAGTTCCCCATTCCCATGGGAATTCTGCCCCCACCTTTTTGCTCCAGCGCCTCCTGCCCATACTGGACATGTTTCTGGAGCACTTCTGGGCAGATGTGCTCCAGGTAATTTGTCAACCTCTCCACTGTGATCCCGTCAGATTCCCAGCGCCTCTTGGTGATCTGGGCAGCGCCATCGGCCGCCACAAAGCTCCTGGATCCCAGCTCAAAGGAAAGGAAATCCTGCCCGTCGAAGCCCTGCCGAAAGGATCCACGGATGCTCCCATCAGACAGGAGCTCACAGCTGATATCCCGCTGCAACGTGTGGAGACCTGGGGGATGGAATCGGACCCACAGAGACCCATGGAAGTGTGTCCCAGCCCCACAGGGCCCCATTACAGCCCTATGGAGTCCCATAGTCTGATGAAGATCCACAGATCCCATCCCAGTCCCTTGGAGTGCCACAGATCCCCCCCAGGCCCACAGATCCACATCCCAGCCCCACAGATCCCCCCCAGGCCCACAGATCCTCAAATCAGCCCCACAGATCCTTCCCTGGCTCCCCCCACTCACCCCCGCTCTGGTTGTACCGGATCTGCAGCATCTCCAGGTGGGCGGGGTCCTCGTGCTGGTACATCTTGCTGATCCAGGTCTCTGTGTCCCAATATCCCGGCTCAGCTCCAGCCGCCATCCACAGAGTTCGTGGCTCCACCCGGCCCCGCTCGCTGCTGTAGCTCGCGAAGGGAATCTCGTCCACATATCCCACCCCCACGTACTGGGGGAGCCCCGGGCTGGGCTCCGACACCACCACTCGCAGGTAACGCAGGGAGTGGAGAACTGGGGGGACATGGGCATTTGGGGGGGCTGGGGAGGCCCAAGGTGAGAGACTGGGGGGCTGAGGGGGCTCACTGGTAAAGGAAAGGGGGAACTGGGAGAGCTGAGAGAGCCAGAAAGGGGCTTGGGGGGCCCAGGGTCAAGGAAAGAGGGATGCAGGGATGAGCAGAGGTGGGATAGGGGGCTTCAGCGGGTCCCTGTGCCCAGGAAAGGGGGGCCCCAGTGCTGGGGAAAAAGGGATCATGGGGTGAGGAAACCCAGGATGTCAGGGAACGGGGGGTCACAGGGGTCCCCTGCATTCCGGAAAAGGAGGGCTTGGGGCTGGAAAAGGCAGGAATGGGGCTCCAGGGGGTCCCAGGGTGAAGGAAAAGGAGGTGTTTGGGAGAGGCTGGATGGCCAGGAAGGGGATGCAGGGGGGTACTGGTGCAGAATAAGGGGGAGTAGGGGGGCCCCAGTGCACAGGAATAGAGGTTCAGGGGGGTCTTGCTGCTACATAAGGGGGTGTAGGAGGGTCCCTGCGCCCAGGAAAGCAGATGCAGGGGGGTCCCAGTGCCCAACAGGAGCATAGAGAGGGTCCCAGTCCCAGATAAGGGGTTCAGGGGGATCTGGGTGCTGAATAAGAGGGTGCAGGAGGGTCCCCATGCCCAGGAATGGAGGTCTGGGGGGTCCCAGGGTCAAGGAAAGGGGGTGAGGGCACTGGGAGAGGCAGGATGGAGGTTCAGGGGGGTCCTGTGCCCAGGAAAGGGGGGTACAGTGGTCCCCAGTGTTGAGGAAAGTGGGGTCTGAGAGCTGGGAAAGGCAGGAATGGGGGGCCAGGTCGTCCCAGTATCGAGGAAAGGGGGGGTCATGGGATGGGGAGACCCAGGATGGCCGGGAATGGGGGTCCCAGGAGTCTTTGGTGTAGAAGAAATGGGGGGCTGTGGGCTGGGAAAGGCAGGAATGGGAGTCAGGGGGTCTTAGGGTCAAGCAAAAGGTGTTGTGCTGGTTTAAAAGTTAACCAGCAGGGGGAATGAACCCAACTCAAAGGAGAGATTATAAGTCAGAATAACAATTTATTAAAATAATACAGTAAGTACAATAATACAAACAAACAATTGGTCTCAACCCACAAAAACCCAAATGTATAACCCAGTACCCTGGGGCCTGAACAAAGTGGTGTTCCTTGGGCCCTGTTTGAGTCCAAAGTAAAGGGAGAGGGGAAGAACCTGCTGGTGGGAGAGCTGCTGCAGTCTGGCCAGAACTGGTGATCGCAATCCAGTGGTGGTCTAAGTCTGGTTGAGAGCGATGAGATGCAGCCGTCCTCTGGATCCCACGAGTGGGTTGAAAAAATGTTCCAAAACTCCAAGATTATATATCCTCCAGTTCAGGCAGGAATGCTTGGTACTCCCCTCAGGGCGGGGAGTTCACAAAGGGTGTGAGGACAGAAACATCCTTCTATCTCACAGGCCTCTTAACACCTAGTTTATAGCCTGAGGAGTCAGGCTCTATGGGTAGAGGGTGCGAATAGTCTATTGACAACAATAGTCTAGTTTCTGGGAAATGACATGGAAGGCTATAGAATACAGTTTTGGGTTACACCCACCATGATGAACTGATCTCAGCTGTCCTAACTAGGACAGGTGTCTAGGAGAGATGGGATGGCTGGGAAAAGGGGTGCAGGGCAATACTGGTGCAGGATAGGAGGGTCTGGGGGGCGCTGGTGCTGGGGAAGGGGGATTTCAAGGGGTCTCAGAGTTAAGGAAAGGGGAGGCAGGGGCTCGGATGAGTGGTCCAGGGGGTCCCTCTGCCAAGGAAAGGGAGGTCCTGCTGCTCCCAGTGTCGAGGAAAGGGTGGTCACGGGGTGGGAAACCCAGCATGGCCAGGAATGGGGGTCCTGGAGGTCCGCGGTGCTGCGGAAAAGAAGGGCTGGGGGCTGGGAAAGGAGGGAATGGGGATCCAGGGGGTCTCAAACTCAGGGAAAAGGGGTTCAGGTGGGTCCCGGTGCCGGATAAGGGCGTGCAGGGGGGTCCCTGCGCACAGGAACGGGGGTTTCAGGTGGTCCCGGTGCTGGATAAGGAGATTCAAGGGGGACCCAGTGCCCAGGAATGGGGGTTCAGGGGGGCTCCCGTGCCCGGAAGTGGCGGTCCAGGAGCTCCCGGTTCCGAGGGCCCCACTTACCCTCCGCCGCCCCCGCCGGGGTCCTCAGGAGCCCCAGGACCCCCAGGAGCGCCCCCAGACCCAGCGCCGGAGCCATCGCGCTGCTCCGCTGGCCCCGCCCACAGCCCGGGCCCCGCCCACAGAGCCGCCTCCGGCCCCGCGATTGGCGCCGCTATTTCCTGACCACCAATGGCAGCACGATCTGCTCGTGACGTCATCGGTCGCTAAGCAGATCCTGGTCTCGCAGTTTGGGAGGCGGAAGCGATCGAGGGAGCGCGGGGGGGGCGGGGACGGGGGAATTCCTGGGAATTCTCCTGGATCCCCTTTGGGACCCCTCCGGGCACCCCCTGGACCCTCCTTGGCCCCCCTGCGACCCTCTTCGGCACGTATTGCGGGACCCCGGGCCGGGCTGAGCTGAACTCGCGGGCCCTGCGCTTAAACTCGGCCTTAAACCCGCTGGTTCGGGGCCAAAGCGGGGGAAGCGCCGGGATCTGCGGATCCCGCGGGGGCGGGGGGGAATCTCCCTGTGCCAGTGCCCTCCCCGCGCAGCCCCCACTGCCCCCCGCAGACCCTCCTCAGCCCTCCTGGATGCTGCGTTCCAGAGCTTCCCAGGGACAGCTCAGGCGTGTCCCGCCCGAACTCCTCCCAGAGCAGCTCCTGGGCCGTTCCTTGGGAGACACCGAGGGGGAAAAGCTCCAGTTTTGGCCGCGTGTGCGGGTCCCCACCCCCGGCGGAGCAGGGCTGGGCGCTGGGACTCCGACCCCTGATCCCGAATCTCCTTCTCTGTCTTTCTCGTCTCCCTTTCCTCGGGGTGATCATAAATCCCAGAGGGGCTGGAGAACCCCTTTCCCAGTCGTGGGTTTCCCAGGGAAGTGGGTGCAGGGGTATCCCAGTGTCCAGGAATGGGGGTTCAGAGAAGTCCCAGGGTCAAGGAACGGGAGGGGCTGGGAGAGGTGGGATGGCCGGGAAAGGGGTTGCAGGAGGTCCCAGAGCCGGATAAGGGGGTGCAGGGGGGTCCTGGAGCTGGGGAAGGAGCTGCAGGGGCGTCTCAGTGCCCAGGAATGGGGACTCAAGGGGGTCCCAGGGGCCAGGAAATGGGGGGCTCCCAAAAGCCCTCCCTGGGAGGAGCAGGAGCTGGGTCAGGAGCTCTGTGGGGAGAGCAAAGGGGGTGACACCGGGATGGGGGGGCGGCGTCCGGCGGCAGCTCTGGGTCGGGGCGGGGGCAGGATCCGGGAAACAGCGGCGGCTGCCGGGAAGGGACCGGGGATGGACTGGGGCGGGATGGGATGGACTGGGGTGGACTGGGATACCGGGATACACTGGGACCAGGAGCAGGACCCAGCAGGACCAGAACTGAGGCAACAGGGATCATACTGGGAGCAACTGGGAACACATTGAGGGCTACTGGGAGCGTGCTGGAGGCAACTGGAATATACTGGGAGGGACTGGGATCATAATGGTGGAACCTGGAACCTCACTGGGGTAACTGAGAATGACTGGGAATGACTACGAGTGTGCTGAGGACTGTAAGTGGGATCTACTGGGAATGTCTGTAACCATAGTGGGGGGGACTGGGACCACTGTGGGAGCAACTGGGACCATGCTGGGGGGAACTGGGACCATGCTGGGGGGAAGTGGGAGCAACTGTGAGTGACTGGATCGACGATGGGGTAACTGGGATTGACTGGGACCATGCTGGGGGGAAGTGGGAGCAACTGTGAGTGACTGGATCGACGATGGGGTAACTGGGATTGACTGGGACCATGCTGGGGGAAGACTGGGATCATACTTGGATTGACTGGATCTACGCTAGGGGCAACTGGGAGCAACTGGGACCATGCTGGGGGCAACTGGGATCAGAGCAGGATCATATTGGGAGTGAATGCATCAATGCAAGGGGCGACTGGGAGCAGCTGGGACCATGCTGGGGACAACTGGGATCATATTGGGAGCCCCAGGACCCCCAGGAGCGCCCCCAGACCCAGCGCCGGAGCCATCGCGCTGCTCCGCTGGCCCCGCCCACAGCCCGGGCCCCGCCCACAGAGCCGCCTCCGGCCCCGCGATTGGCGCCGCTATTTCCTGACCGCCAATGGCAGCACGATCTGCTCGTGACGTCATCGGTCGCTAAGCAGATCCTGGTCTCGCAGTTTGGGAGGCGGAAGCGATCGAGGGAGCGCGGGGGGGGCGGGGACGGGGGAATTCCTGGGAATTCTCCTGGATCCCCTTTGGGACCCCTCCGGGCACCCCCTGGACCTTCCTCGGCCCCCCTGCGACCCTCTTCGGCACGTATTGCGGGACCTCCGGGCCGGGCTGAGCTGAACTCGCGGGCCCTGCGCTTAAACTCGGCCTTAAACCCGCTGGTTCGGGGCCAAAGCGGGGGAAGCGCCGGGATCTGCGGATCCCGCGGGGGCGGGGGGGAATCTCCCTGTGCCAGTGCCCTCCCCGCGCAGCCCCCACTGCCCCCCGCAGACCCTCCTCAGCCCTCCTGGATGCTGCGTTCCAGAGCTGAGGGGGCTCACTGGTAAAGGAAAGGGGAAACTGGGAGAGCTGGGAGAGCCAGAAAGGGGCTTGGGGGTCCCAGGGTCAAGGAAAGAGGGATGCAGGGATGAGGAGAGGTGAGATGGGGGGCTCCAGGGGGTCCCTGTGCCCAGAAAAGGGGGGTCCAAGGAGCCCCAGTGCTGGGGAAAGGGGAGTCATGGGGTGGGTCCTGGAGGTCCTCAGAGTAGAGAAAAAGAGGGGCCGGGGGCTGGAAAAGGCAGAAATGAGGCTCCGGGTTCCCAGGGTCAAGGAAAAGAGGGGCTGGAAGAGGTGGGATTATGGGAAAAGGGGATGTGGGGGGCTATTGGAGCATGATAAGGGTGTCCAGGAGGGTTCTGGAGCCAGGTATGGGGTGCAGGGGGGTCCCTATGTATGGGAATGGGTGTTCAGGTGGTCCCAGTGCTGGATGAGGTGTGTCAGGGACATCCTGCTGCCCAGGAGTAGGGATTCAGGGGGGTCCTGGTACAGGGTAAGGGGTCCTCGTGCCTGGAAATGGAGGTTCAAGGGGGTCCTGGTACCCAGGAATGGGAGTTCAGGGGGGCCTCCTTCCCCAGAATGGGGGTTCAGGGGGTCCCCGTGCCCAGGAATGAGGGTCCAGGGGGGTTCCAGGGCTGGATAAGGGGATGTAGGCAGGTCTCTGTGCCAGGGAAGGGATGCAGAGGAGTCCCCTTTCCGGGAATGGGGATTCAGAGGATGCTGGTGCTGGATAAGGGGGTTTGTGGGGGTCCTGATGTTGGGGGAGGAGGCACAGGGGGGTCCCCGTGCCCAGGAATGGGGGTTCAGGGCAGTACCCGTGCTTGGGAATGAGCATTCAGGGGGGCCCCTTCCCGAGAATGGGGGCTCAGGAGAGTTCCAGTGCCCAGGGAAGAGGGTTCATGGGGTCCTGGGGATGGATAAGGGGGTTCAGGGAGGTGCTCATGTCAGGGAAGGGGTGCAGGAGAGTCCTCTTCCCAGGAATGGGCGTTCAGGGGGTTTCCTATTCTCGGGAAGGGGGGTTCACTTCCCAGGAATGGCAGTTCAGGAGGGCCCAGTTCCAAGGGTCCCACTTACCTTTCGTTGCCCCCCCTGGGTCCCCCAGGAGCCCCAGGAGCCCCAGGAGTGCCCCGAGAGCCAGCGCCGGAGCCATTGTGCTGCTCCGCTGCATTTGGGAAATATCCCTTCCTCAAATTACCCTATTTTGGTCACAAGCCTAAAAAAACCAGTTTCTTCTTCTGGAATGCTTCCCAGCTCTGTGGTCTGGCCAAGATACACCTTATCAGTAGTGCTCAGGCCCACATGGTTTTGTCTCAGGACTAAGATATCCACTTGCACGCAGCTATGGGTGGATACAGGACTAAGCCCTGTTTGGTAAAGCTGAAGGAATTCACAAGACTTAAACTCTGTGTCATGGGTTGACCCTGGCTGGATGCCAGGTACCCACTAAAGCCACTCTCACACTCCTTCTGCAACTGGACAGAGGAGAGAAAAAAACCAGCTGAGGATTCATGAGTTGAGATAAGAGCTGGGAGAGGTCAGTGACTGATCACCTTCACAGGCAAAACAGACTCCAAGTGGGGATGTTACCTAAATTTATTACTGACAGGATAAGACCCAAAGAGTGAGAAACAAAACAATCTTAAAAACACCTTCCCCCCACCCCTCCTTCCACGTTCTCCCTCCTCCCCCCAGCAGTGCAGGGGGACGGGAATGGGGGTTACAGTCAGTTGTTGTTTCTGCCGAGAGACAGTCCTTGATGGACATCTCCAGCGTGAGTCCACCCCTCGGGCAGCAGCTCTTCCCAACCTGCTGTCCCATGGGTCACTCACTGACCCCACTCCTCCATGGGGTCAGTCCCTCACGGCTGAGCTGTACCGGCCTGGGTCCCCCACAGGGGCCACGAGTCCTGCCTGGGAAAAACGTGCTCCAGCCTGGGCTTCCCTCTCCATGGGCTGCAGGTCCCTGCCAAGACCCTGCTCCATCCTGGGCCTGCCATGGGGTCACAGCCTCCTTCCTGCATCCACCTGCTCCAGCGTGGGCTCCCCCATGGGCTGCAGGGGGGTCTCTGCACCCCGATGCTCCCCCAGGGGCTGCAGGGGGGTCTCTGCACCCCGATGCTCCCCCAGGGGCTGCAGGGGGGTCTCTGCACCCCGATGCTCCCCCAGGGGCTGCAGGGGGGTCTCTGCACCCCGATGCTCCCCCAGGGGCTGCAGGGGGGTCTCTGCACCCCCATGGTCCCCCAGGGGCTGCAGGGGGGTCTCTGCACTCTGATGCTCCCCCATGGGCACAGGGGCACAGCTGCCCCACCCTGCTCTGCCCCACGGGCTGCAGGGCCTCAGCTCTGGCACCTGGAGCACCTCCTGCCCCTCCTTCTGCACTGCCCTTGGGGTCTGCATTGCTGTTCCCATGTTCTCACTCTGCTCTTCCCTGGCTGGAATTCCTTCTGCACAACAACCTTCTGTTCTTAAATATGTTATCCCAGAGGCGTTACTGTCACTCCTGACTGGCCCAGCCTTGGCCAGCGGCAGGAATTCCATCCTGGAGCCAGTGGCATTGGCTCCATGGGACAGGGGAAGCTTCTGGCAGCTTCTGACAGAAGCCATCTCTGTAGCCCTCCCCCCACCAAAACCCAGCCACACTACACACTGTTCGTTGCAATTAAAGATTTTCCCAACATTTCCCCCCTTTGAGACTTGTTGAAATTTTCAGCAAGTCTCACTTATAAGCCTTATAATATTTTGGGTTACAAACATTAGTACAACAATTCACATAAATTCATAAAAGACAACAATCACTGTCATCACAGTCACTATAATTCATTTGACCCACTGAGAGGGGTCTGGACACCAAAATGGTCTTTTCCAACAACTCCTGAAATCCCCAGGAAATGCCATCCTTTTGCACATCATGTAAGACTCTAACTTGTTCCCGGATTGTCCAAATTAGTCACTACTTTCTGAGACTGATCTATGTATACACAGTGACTACTGTTTATTATAGTACCGACTCCTCTTGTAAGGCCAAGATCAGATCTAAAGCCCTTCGGTTCGGAGGTGAAATCTTCCTTATTTCTGATACTTCTTTTTGTGTTGTCCACTGAGCATTTGCAGTTTGAGTTCCAATTTTGCCTTCAAATTCTGGGTAGCTATAATGTTTGGGATTACAGCTCCCCAAGTGCCAGTGCCCTTCCAGCTCCAGGTGAAGCCTTTGCACAGAACAGTCCCCAGGGCAGGCCCAGGCCTGTGCTGTGCTGCACAAACCCCTCGGCCACAGGACAAACTCAGCTCCTGCTGACAGAGGAGCTGCAGCCACCCTTGCCTTTATCTAAAAACTGCAGCAAGAAGTTCTCATGAGAACATCGTTTCTTGTTTGGCTGAAGAAGTGATGAAAAGAGATGTTTTGTTTTAAGAAAAACGGTCCTGTTACAGTTCATATGGTTCCCTACAGAAGTAGCGTTGACATAATCCACTTTGCCTCATCGTCCTGGGTTACACAAAGGCTCTGGTATCCACCTTTTCTTTTCCTCCTCCCCTCCCCTCCCCTCCCCTCCCCTCCCCTCCCCTCCCCTCCCCTCCCCTCCCCTCCCCTCCCCTCTCCTCCATTTTCACCAAATATGCAGACTAATGTAGACTGTGGGGAGGGACTTAGGGCTGTACTTTATTACCCTGGGAGAAGAATGTATCCACAAGTGTGAAAAGTCTGGAATGCTGATGACTCAGACAATCCAAGTGTGGAGGGCACAGCTGCCACCTGAGGCTACGAGCTGGGTCTTGTCTCTTTGTCCTTACACCAATGACTCACCTGTGATAACTCCCCTGGGGAGGGAGCAGGACAATTCACACACATGGCCTGAAGAAACTCATCTTCTTGATGGCCATAATGGATCCACCTGTGCTGACATAACTGGCAGCTGTAACATCTTAGAAGGTGTCAAAGACTCTTGAAATGTCCTGTGATCTGGTGTTAATCACCCAGTGCAGAACTCCCTGCCCTGGGGAGGTACCAGAGGCATTCCCACCTACCCTGAGCCCAATCAGAGACCACACTCAGACTTTACTCAGCAGACTGTGGGTCTCCTTCCCTCACTCCACAGGACTTTTACCTCCCAGACCTCCGCCACCACCTCAGTGGGCTACAACCACCAGCGTAGCAGAACTGCAGCGACCAGGTCTCATTGCTGGATCTGGGGGGTGTCCTGTGGGTCCCTCCAGTCGCAGCCCTGCTCCAACTGCCAGTGCCAGCACTGCAGCCTCACTCCAGCACTGACCCTCCAAACTACTCTGCCAGGTTTCAATGGTGGGGGGAGGCCAGCTGCCATCCTGTTTTGATCAGGTGGGAGGGAGCTTGGGAATTTTCTGGTTAGCTTAACCCAGTTTTATCAGTTTTGTTGGTTAGCATTCTTCTTGGTAAAGAGGTTTTTTTCTTTTTTGTTTTCACTTACATCTGGACATGTTTGGTCCCTCTCTGTGTTGGAGAGAACCAGGGGTATTGAATCAGAGGAAGGAAACTTCCATCCAAGGTCTCTGCAACTCCAAATTCTCTCAAACCGAGACAGGGAGCCCTGGCAGCCTGGAGGGGGAGCACATAGGAGGGGGGACATCTGGGACCCTAAAACTGGGAGCCAAGAGAGAGGAGACTCTAGACAGCCTGGAAAAGTGGTGAGCCTGGAGAGGAGGGACCTCTGGAACAGAAAAGTAAGGAGTGAGGAGAGTGTAGACCCTTGGGATTCCTGGGACCCCCAACAGCGTCGATGGAGGGGGAAGACTGCAGAGAGGGAGACCCTTCAATACATGCGGGACCCGCAGCAGCCCAGACAGGGGGGAATTGTAAAACCCCCAAGGTGGAGAGACCAGAGAGGAGGAACTCCTGGAGGGCTTTTTTGAGCTGAATCTTGATTGTTTGGAGGTTTCTATGGACACTCTAGAAATCTGGCCCCCCAGGCAGGACAGGAGGAAGTCAGTGCCTCTTTACCCCTGTTCTTGTGCTGCCTCTCCCAGTCGAGAATGGCCCCCGGCTGCAGGACAACCCCGCTGCCACCGCCGTCCTGCCGGGGCCGGAGTTGGGGGAATGTCCTTGGCCTTCCCTCTGGGCTGGAGGCAAATCCCCTGCCTGTCCTTCTTCCTTCCAGCCCCAGGCCCCAAACTGAGGACGGAGAGCAGAGTGCCCCTGTCCAAGCCTTTTCCAGGAGTGTGCCATGGGAGACAGTGTCCAAGGTTTTGCTGAAGTCCAGACAGACACATCCACACCTTCCCCTCATCCACCAGGTGGGTCACCTGGTCATAAAAGGAGATCAGGTTGGTCAGACAGAACCTGCCCCTCCTAAACCCCTGCTGGCTGGGTCTGATCCCTTGTCCATCCTGTAGGTGCTGTGGGACTGCACTGAGGATGATCTGCTCCAGAACCTTGCCAGGCACTGAGCTCAGGCTGACAGGCTTGGAGTTTCTCAGGTCCTTCTTGCAGCCCTTTTTGTGGATTGGTGTGACATTTGCCAACTTCCAATCATTTGGGACCTCCCCAGTGAGCCAGGGCTGTTGGTAAATGATGGAGAGTGACTTGGCGAGCTGTTCTGCCAGCTCCTCATCAGCCTTGGGTGGATCCCGTCTGGTCCCATAGACTTGTGAGGATCCAAGTGGCTCAGCAGGTCACTGACTGTTCCCTCCTGGATTACAGGGGGGCTGTTCAGCCTCCTGTCTCTGTCTACCAGCTCCAGAGGCCACTTGTCCTGAGGACAACCTGTCTTACTGTTGAAAACTGAGGCTAAGAAGGTGTTAAATACCTCAGCCTTTTCCTCATCTTTGGTGACTATGTTCCCCACCATGTCCAACAAAGAATGGAGATTTTCCTTGCTCCTCCTTTGCTAGTGATGTATTTGTAGAAGTACTTCTTGTTATCTCTGACATAAGTGGCTAGATTGAGTTCAAATTGTACCTTTGTCTCTCTAATTTTCTTTCTACATGACCTAACTATATTCCTAAACTCTTCACAAGTAGCCAGCCCTTTTTTCCATAATCAGTAAGCTCTCTTTTCCCCCTAATTTCCTTCAAAATCTCCCTGTTCAGCCAGGCTGGTCGTCTTCCCTGCCGGCTCGCCTTTCAGCACACTGGGACAGCTCCTGTGCATTCAAGACTTCCTTCTGGAAGCATGTCCATCCTTCCTGGACCCCTTTGTTTTCCAGGGCTCTTTCCCAAGCTACCCTCTGAACCAGTCTTTTGAGTAGGTCGAAATCTGCCCTCTGGAAGTCCAGGGTAGAAGTTTTACTGATGACCCTCTTTGTGTCCCTGAGTATTGAAAATTCTCTCATGGTCACTGTGCCCCAGACGGCCTCCGACCACCACATCTCCCACCAGCCCCTCTCTGTTTGTGAACAGCAGGTCTAGTGGGGCCCCACCCCTGGTAGGCTCATTTACCAGCTGGAGCAGGAAATTATCCTCCATACACTCCAGGAATCTCCTAAACTACCTCTTCTCTGCTGTGTTGAGTTTCCAGCAGACATCCCTGAGATTCCACAGTGTCACACCAGTCTCCCAATCCCATGAGGTTCCACAGTGTCATAATGGTCTCTTTGGTTCTATAAAGCCCTGCAGTGTCCCAATAGACCCTTGATTCCAGGAGATTCCTCAGGATGACCCCTGGGAGGTCACCACTGAGCCCTGGGTCAGCAAGTGACCTCCCGGCTCTTTAGGAGCCCTGAGAACTTCAACAGGGGGAAGTGCCGGATTCTGCCCTGGGATGGGGCAACCCCGCAGGGACGGACAGACTGGGAAGGAGAGGCTGGAAAGCAGTGCTGGGAAAGGGATCTGGGGGTGCTGGTGGGTGTCCAGTTGGCCCTGAGTCAGCAGTGCCCTGGCAGCCAGGAGGGCCAAGCCTGTCCTGGGGGCATCAGGCCCAGCATGGCCGGCCGGGCCAGGGAGGGGATTGTCCCGCTCTGCTCTGCCCTGGGGTGGCCTCACCTGCACCATTGGGGCAGTTTGGGGGGACACAATGGAAGGGAGAGATTGAGCCATTAGAGTGTCCAAAGGAGGGCAAGGAAGATGGGGAAGGGCCTTGGGGGGAAGGTGTGTGAGGACACTGAGGGCACTTGGTGTGTTCAGCTGGAGGAGACTGAGGGGAGACCTCAGTGCAGTTCCAGCTTCCTGGGGAGGGGCAGAGGAGGGGCAGGCCCTGAACTCTGCTCTGTGGGGACCAGGGACAGGACTGAGGGAATGGCCTGGAGTTGTGTCAGGGCAGGGTTAGGTTGGGTCTTAGAAAAAGATTCTTCCCCCAGAGGGTGGTTGGGCACTGACCAGGCTCCCCAGGGCAGTGGGCACAGCACCAAGGCTGACAGAGCTCAGGAAGTGTTTCGATGATGCTCTCAGGCTCATGGCGTAACTCTTGGGGATGGTCCTGTGCAGGGCTAAGGGTTGGACTGGATGATCCTCGTGGGTCCCTTCCAACTCAGCATATTCTGTGATTCTGTGATTATCAACCCTGTGTTCAGCACAAATCCAAAACACAGCCCTGCACCAGCCACGGGGAAGAAATTTAACTGTACTCCCCCTGAAACCAGCACACCCTTTCTGGGCTCTCCCAGAAACATCCCCCAGTCCATTTTCCACCTGGAACCAGTGACTCTGAGTTCCTGCTGCCCCAGCCCCAGGGATGGTCTCCTTGTCTGCTCATTCCTCCACACTTTCTTCTCAGTGATGGCATCTTAACGAGACAAGACCCTGGGAATAATTGACTTGTAAGTCTTCAATTCTTTTGTGGTTAATTAGACAGATCTCAGAAGTGTATTCCAAGTGAATATCTTGTATTAAAGAAGCAACGAGAATATATTTCCGTTTTCGTGGCCTATTTTCTTTTTTGCTGTCCATACTTGACCTTTGCACACAGTGAGTCACACACTGAAGTCACAAGATCCCTCAATCCACAGAGGGAGGAAGAGAGAAAATGAATGAAATGCTCTGTTGTGCAGAGCTAAATCTGCACTCATCCCAATATTCTGGGCTTACAGGACCTTTATCAAACACATTCTGCAGCAGCTGTTCACTGGGCAAACATCTGTGTGGATGGCCAGGCCCAAGGAGTGGTGGGCAATGGAGTTCCATCCAGGGGTGTTCCCAGGGCTCAGCACTGGGCTCAGGGCACTTCAATCTCTTTCTCAATGATCTGCACAAGGGCATCGAGTGCAGCCTCAGGCAGTTCCCAGGGCACACCAAGCTGGGGGGAGTGTTGATGTGCTGGAGGGCAGGAAGGCTCTGCAGAGGGATCTGGACAGGCTGGATCCATGGGCCCAGGCCACTTGGAGGAGGTTTAACAAGGCCAAGTGCCGGGTCCTGCCCTGGGCTCACAACCACCCCAAAGCCCTGACCATGCCCTGCAACTGGTCCCCACAGCCTGTCCTGTGTCCTTAATCCCTCCCTTTCCAAGGACTCTGTGGGACAAGGGAGCTCTGTGCTCTGGGTACGGAGGGAGCTCCAAGTGCCACTGGAGTGGGAACCACAACTCATCAGGTTTGTGTTCTTTGGGAGGTCTGGAACTGGTGAGACTTAGAGCCACAGAAAGTTTCTCTTCATTGCCCACAAACAGAAAGTAAACTCAGTACAATTTATAAACATCCCAGCTCTTTCTGCAGCTTTCCTCAGCCACAGTGAGCTGGAGAATGCCCGTCCTTGATGTCCTGGTGCCACAGCCCAGGGTGCTCCTGGCCTCCCTTGCTGCCAGGGCACACGGCTGCCTCCTGCCCAGCTCCCTGCCCACCCACAGCTTCTGACAGGGCTGCTCCCAGCCAGGCAGCTCCAGCTGTGCCATGGCCAGGCTGAGTCCCCTGCAGGGGCAGACACTGCCATTTGTCCCTCGGGGATTTCAGCAGGTTCCTGCCCAGACGTGCTCTCCTCCTCCCTGAAGCCCTTCCCTGAGCACAGAGGCCTGAGAGACCTTTCCAGGAAAGCCTCAGGCAGAGAAGCCATGGAGTCCCTGAGCACCACATCAGTGTCTGCTGGAATTAACCCCCCTCCCCATTGCACAGCAGCCCTGCATTTCCCTCCTGCAGCCTTGGTGTCCAACACAGCCCTTGAGGCTCTTTGGGCTCTGGACTTTTCCTGCAGCCCCAACTGCAGGGGAGCTTTGCCTTTCCCACAGAGCCCCTGCACAGCCCAGGCCATGCCCAGCAATCCCTTGTCTGTCCCTGCCTTGCTGTCCCCCCCTGGCAGCGGCTCCATGGCCCCTTTGTGCCCCGCTGCTTCCCAGCTGGTCCCACAGCCCCCTGGGCAGGCCCAGCCCAGCACAGGAGCACTCAGGGTGGGGAAGGGCCCCTCTGACGGGATGCCCAGGGCAGTCCTTGGCCTTGGGCACCCAGGGCCTTCCTGTTCAGCCCCTCTCCAAGCTCCTGGACAGGCCGTGTCCCCTGTGGGGCCTCACAGCCAGCCCTGCTCCAGGCTCTGCCGGGCTCTGGGCCAGCAGAGAGGCCGGGCAGGGCTGGCCATGGCCCTGGCACAGACCCTGAGCCCAGCAGGAGGATGGAGGGGGGCCCAGCAAAACTCACCCCTAACCCTGAGTAGAGCAGCCAGTGCTGGCAATGGCTGGGGAGAGAGGCTGGGGGAGAACAACTGTCCTGGGCCAGCTTCCTGCTCTGTTTGTGCCACCAAGGGCACAGAGCAGCCTCCTCTTGCTGGCACTTGCACGTTTTCAATCCCTTCAACAGGCAATCACTTGTGCTCTTTGTGACCCCGACTGGCTCTGCTGAATGTCAGCAGGCCTGGAGTTCCCAGACTGTTCCTGCATCCAGGGTCGGGCCTGCAGTGACGTTTGTGCAGCATTCAATTGGTGCAGTGGCAGGATGGCCATGGATCCATTCCTGCACAAACACAATGGTGCTCCATCCCAGGCAGGGAGAGAATGGGCCCACAAATGTTGGAAGGATAAGAACCAGGGAGTTTTGGCACTGTGGAACCCCATGGAACCAAAGGAACCCTGGGACATGGTGGAACCTCCTGGAATCAAGGGGACATTGTGACCCTGCAGCACCTCATGGAACCAAAGGGAGTCTGGGACGTGGCAGGGCCTGATGGAAACAAAGGAACCTCCTGGGAACAAAGGGACCCTGGACACTGCCAAAAGTCAGGGAGACAAGGGAACCCCAGGACACTGTGGAATCTCTTGGAATCCAGGGGCCATTGGAATACACTGGGGCCTCCTGGAACCAAAGGGAACATGGGACACTGTGGAACCTCATGGAATCAAAAGGACTCCGGGACTTTGTGGAACGTCAGGGAATCAAGGGGCCAGTGTGACATCCCAGAACCTTTTGGAACCAAAGGGAACCAATGGGACATTACGGAATGTGATGGAATCAAGGGTCCATTGTAACATTGTGGAACCTCATTAAATCAAGGGGTCAGTATGATTCTGCAAGGCCTTCTGGAGTCAGAGGGACCATTGTGACACTGTGGAACCTCATGGAATCAAGGGTCCATTGTGACACTGGGGAAAATGATGGAATCAGTGGGCCATTGTCACACTGCAGGGCCTTCTGGAGCCAAAGAACACTGGGAAACAGTGCAACCTCATGGAATCAAGGAACCATTGTGCCTCTGCAGGGCCTTATGAAGCCAAAGGAAGCCTTGCACACTGTGCAACCTCCTGGAATCAAGGGACCACCATGATCTTGCAGGACCTCATGGAACCAAAGGAATTCTGGGATTCTGCAGAATCTCATGGAATCAGGGGGCCACTGTGACACTGCAGGGCCTCATGGAATCAAATGTCCATTGTGACAGTCTAGGACCTCAGGGAACCTAAGGAAACCCAGGACACTGTGGATCCTTATGGAACGATTGGGCATTTGTGACTCTGTACAGTCTCATGCAACTGAGGGGCTGTCTTTGTTTAAAGACAAAAATTGTGGTTGGAACTCCAATGAACTGAATCCCTCTCTTTTTATTTCTTACCAATACAGAGAGATATAACTCTTAAAATTAAGAGTTTACTAACAAGGAAATAGCAGCAACCACAAAGATATGCAGGGAACAGCTGACCCACAAAGAGGGAAATTCTTCGCCCACGTGGCACCCCTGGAATAAAGGGGGAAATGGTGGAGGGTCCTCCCTGATAACCACCCCCCTCTGCCCCAGCAAGCCAAAGAAACTCTGGGAAATGGGGGCACAAGCAGAAGCACGTTCCTGGGCTCAGGGTCACTCTGGGCTCTCCCCGGCCGTGGTGCTGAGCGAGCTCAGCGCTCGGGGCGGCAGCAGCAGGGCCCCGGGGCAGGACGGCGCCGTGGGGACTCTCCAGGCACCACCCCCGGGGTCCAGGGAGGAGAAAAAGTTCCATTTGCTGCCTGGCATTTTCCTTCTTTCTTCGCCTCCCTGCCCAGCCCCAGCGTGGGGCAGGCATTCCTTCTTAAAGAGACAGTCCCTCCAAAAAAATGGAAAAACAGCCTAAAATACGAAAACTCCTGAAACCATGACATTTTCCACCTCTGTTTCTATTCCCTTATTCATCATGCAGTGTCCCAGGGATCCTTTGGTTCCATGAGGCCCTGTAGTGTCACAATGGCCCCTTGATTCCTTTGTGCCACTGGAGACACCCCATAATCCAGCACAGCCTGTGGTGCTGCCTGGTCATGGCCAGACAAGTGATGTCTGTCTGGAAAGAGGCACAGTTTTAATACTTTTACATTATTTTATATTATTTAAATACATTTAAATAATAATTAAGCACATTTTCATTACTGGGTCATTGGAGTACTTTTAAGAAATGGCAAAGTTTTCCCACCATGGCAGAACAAGAATTTCCTGGAAGTGTACTGATGGCAGGAGAAGAAATACTGATCTGCCCCTCTACCTGTATTACCACTATTCCGTCTATAATTTCATCTCCCTCTCCCTTCAGGTGTTTCCACCTCTCCTGTTTAAATGGCCATGTCAAAGGACATCTCTTCAGCAGACTTGCTGGATGTGTGTCCTTCCTATTGCTCCCTGGTTTCCTCCTCCAGTTGCTCTCTGCTCATTCAGTGCCTCTCAATTGACTGGTTTCATGCTTTGAGCTTCAGGGAGCTGCCCAGTCTTTCAGAAGATTAAATAACACATTGGTCAACATCTTCACTGTGTTTATGGCTGACTGTGTGTGTGTGGTGGGGTCCTGGGTCGGTTGGGAGTCCCCGTAAACAGTGTGCTGGTTTCAGGGGGAGTACAGTTAAATTTCTTCCCCATGGCTGGTGCAGGGCTGTGTTTTGGATTTGTGCTGAACACAGGGTTGATAATCACAGAATGACAGATTAGGATGAGTTGGAAAGGACCTACAAAGATCATCCAGTCCAACCCTTAGCCCTGCACAGGATCATCCCCAAGGGTCACACCATGAGCCTGAGAGGATCATCCAAACATTTCTTGAACTCACTATCCTATCTTATACTTGTTTTAGCTTTTATACTGTGTAGTAAATAATTCTAAGATCTTTTGTCTGATCATTTGTAAGAACAAAGGGATTCATTTTATATAAGTATTCTCTTTTTACCAATAATTAAAACCTGTGGGACAAAAGTGGTTCAATCACACTTCTGTAATTCCTTATTTTGTTGACAAAATCCGAGGCAAAGATTGGATCCCTTATTCCTTGAGGCTCAGCAGTGGGACAATGACTCCTTGATTCCATGAGGTTGCACTGTTTCCCAGTGTTCTTGGGCTCCATAAGGCCCTGCAGTGTGACAATGGCCCACTGATTCATCATTTTCCCCAGGGTCACAATGGACCCTTGATTCCATGAGGTTCCACAGTGTCACAATGGTCCCTCTGACTCCAGAAGGCCTTGCAGAATCAGAATGGCCCCTGGATTCTGTCAGGTTCCACAAGGTCACAATGGACCCTTGATTCCATGAGATTCCACAATGTCCCATTGGTTCCCTTTGGTTCCAAAAGGTTCTGGGATGTCACACTGGCCCCTTGATTCCCTGACATTCCACAAAGTCCTGGGGTCCTTTTGATTCCATGAGGTTCCGCAGTGTCCCATGTTCCCTTTGGTTCCAGGAGACCCCAGTGTATTCCAATGGCCCCTGGATTCCAAGAGATTCCACAGTGTCCTGGGGTTCCCTTGTCTCCCTGACTTTTGGCAGTGTCCAGGGTCCCTTTGTTCCCAGGAGGTTCCTTTGTTTCCATCAGGCCCTGCCACGTCCCAGACTCCCTTTGGTTCCATGAGGTGCTGCAGGGTCACAATGTCCCCTTGATTCCATGAGGTTCCACCATGTCCCAGGGTTCCTTTGGTTCCATGGGGTTCCACAGTGCCAAAACTCCCTGGTTCTTATCCTTCCAACATTTGTGGGCCCATTTTATCTGTGCCTGGGATGGAGCACCATTGTGTTCCTGCAGGAATGGATCCATGGCCATCCTGCCACTGCACCAATTGAATGCTGCACAAACGTCACTGCAGGCCCGACCCTGGATGCAGGAACAGTCTGGGAACTCCAGGCCTGCTGACATTCAGCAGAGCCAGGCGGGGTCCCAAAGAGCACAAGGGATTGACTGCAACCCCTGCAGTTCTCTGGCATTGCTGGGGACAAATGCAGGAACTGCCAGGAGCTCTGCAGAGCCCTGACAGTGCCACTGCAATCCCAAGCTGCATTGCCCGGGGCAACCCTCAGCACAGCCAAGGCCACAACCCTTCCTGAAAGGTGTCCCTTCTGGGCAGGGCCAGGGGGACAAACCCCTCCCTCTGTCCCTGCACATGTTGGGTCCATTCTCAGCCCCCAATCAGGGACAAAGTCAGGCTACATTTTATACCTCATTAACCAGGACTGTGCAAAGTGCTGTGGGTGGGACTGTGGTCCAATTTCCATTTCATTTGTGGGCATGTTGTACAGAATATTTTCTGGTAGGAGGTGCACTTGGTTTGTACAAAACATCTCTAGATATCGAGGAGAACAAAGAGATCTCGCAGTTTCCACCCCACTCCACATTCTTCCCCCATGCTATGGCAACACACACCACAGGACTTTCATCTGATTTGTGTGTCTGTTCTGATCCCCACGGGCCCTGTAGCGAGTTGAGCTTTGCATTTTCTTCACTGTTTTTTCTCCCAAGCCCCACACACACCCTCCAGTCTGGCCCTCCAAAGAACTCAGGAGTTTACTGTTAGTGTTTCCCACTGCAGGGGCTGGAACTTGGGCCACAATCTGTGCCAGGAGCAGAGAAGTCCCTGGACAGAGAAACTTCTTAGCAATGGAGTTATTAAGAAAAAGCGACAGGCTGTGGGGATCAGTGTCAGGGCATGGCCTGGGAAGTGTCTTGAGCAACCTCCTGTTTACCATGACCAGTTTTTTCATTCCTTTTCCCTCTGTTTTCTCATGCTTGTTCCTCCTCAAACTGCTGTGATTCCATCCTTTCCTTTCCTTTGTTTCTTTCCTAGGAATCCAATGACAAGTCTTCCTCAGTCCCCAAATGTGCTTTCTTGTTGCCCATGATAAGTCTCAGACCCTGAGTATGAAAACCCAACCCACTTTTGTGAGGTCATCCTGGGAGGTTCTGCCATTGACCCACTTGGTGAAGCCTTCACACAGATATTTTGGAACTCTCTTTTAATTATTTTTTTACCTTTTGGGCTTAGAATGGTAATTCATGTCCTAGATATGGCAATTCTTTGGGGAAGGAGTTTAGGACTCAAAGAATCACAAAGTGGTTTGGGTTGGAAAGGAGATAAAAGGTCATCTTGTCTAAGCCACTGGACATGGACAGTGACATCTTCCACTAATTCAGGTTACTCACAGTCCCCGACCTTGGACAAATCCAGGGATGGGACATCCAGTTTTCTGGGAACCTACTTCAGTTCTTGCCACCCTCATTGTTAAATATTTCTTCCTATTATCAATATAAGACCCTGGTCTTTCAGTTCAAAGTCATTGCCCCTTGTTCTGCCACTACAGGCCTTGGAAAAATGTATGACTGTGTTTTCCTTAGACTATGAGCACCATGTGTTCATCTGCAAACACCTTGGAGAGTACCCAGGGATCTCCCAAGAAAAGATTTGGAGGCCTCAAGCACATGACCACTCTATAGGGACTAAGGAGCTCTGGGTTCCATGGTGTGGAGACTGAGGACAGTACAGGAGTAGCCAGAGAAGGCTTGAAGGGTGGATCCTTTTGTCATAGCAGGAAACAGCATGAGAAATAAAGAATTAATGCCAAGTGTGGCTGGGGAGGTCCAGACTGGAAACAAAGAGAAAGGAGTTTCACTCTGAGGGCAATGGTGTGATGCAACACATCACCCAGAAGGAGTCTGGGTCAGTCCAAGGCTTTGTGTGTGCAGGAAGAGCCAGGGAGGACGCAGAGATGTCAGTGCAGGAAGGTGCCAGCCAGGTGGGGCAGCCGGGGGGATGACGACAGCCTGCAGGGAAAGGGGCAGGGCATGGACACCGTAGGACAGCCTGGGCTGGAGAGGAGACAGGGAGGGGGAGAAGCTGAAAGGCCCTGCCAGAGCCACCTTCTGCAGGCCTTTGGCCATGGCTGCTGTCTGTGCCCCTGAGGCCAGGAGGAGGGGAGTGCCCCTTGCAGCCCTGGGGCCTCATGGCCTCCTTGTCCCTGCTCAGCAGCCTGGCAGGTGCCACCCCATGGGCCTGCCCTTGGCATTGCACATCCCACATCCCAGTGCCCCAGGAAGAGCCCTGAGGAATGAGGCAGGGACAGGATCTGCCTTCCCAGGAAACAAGTCAAGGTTTCTTCAGCATCAGAGCCACCTTTCCCTTGCTTGTCCATCCTTGGCATCACTGTCTGCAGTTTTCTGCTCTAACTGGAACCTGGGGACACGTTCTCAGTTGTGTCCCTCAGTGAGACTCATTAGCACTACAAGAAACTTTACTGTTTCAAACTCATTTTGAGTTCTTGAGAAGTTGTTTGAACTTCCTCTCAGGGACTGAGTCTCATGTAAACAACATCAACCCCCCTGAGGGTCATGAAATGCCTGGGGCTGTTGCTGTGCTGCTGAGCTGGGCCGGGCTCCTGGCACACAGGGAGCTCCTGGCAAGCAAGAAGAGCTTCAAAGAGACAGCTCTGCGGATGAGCAGCTCCTCTGCACAGCCCAGCAGGGCTGAGGGCACTGCCAGGCCAGCTCAGGGACACCAGCAGGGCACAGACAGAGCTTCAAGGGGCTCAGCACTGGCAGGATGGCTGAGAGCTCCCTGCAGGAGGAACCTTGGCAGGGCTGCACATGGTGAGTCTGTGGCTGCAGGGCAGTGCAGGGGCAGCTCCTGGAGACATCTCCTAAAGCTGGCCCAGCCCCAGCTGGCTCACCCAGATGGGTGAGCAGGGGCTGTTTTGGGGCACTTTGGAAGAGCTGTGAAGCCAGGGATACAGGCAGGGGTGCCCAGGGCTGTGGGGCAGAGCAGGGTCCTGCAGCCCAGGGTGCTGTGCTGGGCAGGGACTCTGCTGCCTGCCAGGGGCAGCTCTCAGCCGGCCCAGGGAGCTGCTCCCAGGGCTGGGGCACAAGGGCTGTGGGCAAGGAGCAACCCCTGGGAGGGCAGGGAAAAGCTCTTCACCTGTTTAGAGGAGGCTGCAGGTTGTGAGGGCTGCTCAGAGCTCCAGGTCATTACAGAACATTTCTCATAGGAGTTTTAAGAAAGTACAGCAAGTCATGGGATACCTGAAAATGAAGGATCCTGTTCTTTCCATCTTCAAATATGTGTTTTCTGGGTGGGAAATTGGTCCTAAAAATTAATTTCACAGTTCAGGACAAGGCACTGAAACTGCAAATCTATTTCTCTTGGAGGAGAAGAGACCAGGCAGTATCAGAAATCCCCACACCTGTGCCTTACATGTAGCTCTGGGTCACTTTTCCAGTCCCCTCAGGGTTGCTCTGATGTTGCCTTCAGAGCCTGCACAGCCAGAGATTCCCCTGGGCAATGCTGCATTGCTGGGCTGGAACAGAGAAGATTTACCAAAACTGCCCTTTTAACAGTGTTGCCCTGCACTCATCAGACTGTAGGTATTTGGGTTTATTAAAAATTAATTTGCATGTGAAGTTATGTTCAGGCAGCACGAGGGAAAGCACAGGGCAGATGGGAACAGACGGAGGTGCTCTGCAGCTCTCCTGGCTCTGCACTGAGCTACAGAGAGCTGAGCTGTTTGTCCTCTCTTGTTTAAAGTCTCCTTACATTTTCCATCATAAAAATGAGGATTTGTAGTCCTAACAAGAACGAGTACCAGATGCAACCATAGAAAATAATAAACACAGACAACATTATTTAAAGGACATGCTAAGCCTTTCCACGTCTTGAGAGTAGAGACTGAACTTTTCCATTCAAGGTGGATGATGCCTGACATCCCTTGGGAGGGTTTGATGCTGTCACAAACTAGCTCCATGTCCCCACTGGAGAAGGGGAAAACTGAACCCTTAGCAGCACATGGGCAGAGCTCCTGTTCCTCACAGCAACCTCAGCCAGCACAAACAAGGGAAAGGGAAAGCCTTTCAGTTTGGGGGATTTCTGTGAGAAATAAAATGGCTTTGCTTAGAGGAGTCTGTCTTAACTCTTAACAGGAGTCTGTCCTTTCCTGTTTCTGATCAGGGTCCTTGTGCTGGGAAGCAGCAAATGTCCAACAGCAGCTCCATGGCCCAGTTCCTCCTCTTGGCATTGGCAGACAGGCGGGAGCTGCAGCTCCTGCACTTCTGGCTCTTCCTGGCCATCTCCCTGGCTGCCCTCCTGGCCAACGGCCTCATCCTCAGCGCCGTAGCCTGTGACCACCACCTGCACACCCCCATGGGCTTCTTCCTGCTCAACCTCTCCCTCACAGACCTGGGCTGCATCTGCACCACTGTCCCCAAAGCCATGCACAATTGTCTCCAGAACACCACAACCATCTCCTACATGGGATGTGCTGCACAGCTCTTTTTTTTTGTCTTCTTCATGTCAGCAGAGTATTTCCTCCTCACCATCATGTGCTACGACCGCTACGTTGCCATCTGCAAACCCCTGCACTACGGGACCCTCCTGGGCAGCAGAGCTTGTGCCCACATGGCAGCAGCTGCCTGGGCCACTGGCTTTCTCAGTGCTCTGCTGCACACAGCCAATACATTTTCCCTGCCCCTGTGCCAGGGCAATGCCCTGGGCCAGTTCTTCTGTGAAATCCCACACATCCTCAAGCTCTCCTGTTCACACTCAGGCTACCTCAGGGAAATTGTCCTTCTTTTCTTTAGTGTCTGGTTAGAGTTTGGTTGTTTCATTTTCATTGTTTTCTCCTATGTGCAGATCTTCAGGGCTGTGCTGAGGATCCCCTCTGAACAGGGAAGGCACAAAGCCTTTTCCACGTGCCTCCCTCACCTGGCCGTGTTCTCCCTGTTTATCAGCACCTCATTCTTTGCCTACCTGAAGCCATCCTCCACTTCCATCCCATCCCTGGACTTGGTGGTGTCAGTTCTGTACTCGGTGGTGCCTCCAGCACTGAATCCCCTCATCTACAGCCTGAGGAACCAGGAACTCAAGGTTTCCCTGAGAAAAATGATGACTGGATTCTTTTCAGGAGAAAAAAGCTGCCTGTTTTCTTCTGTAAATCATTCCTTACATTACTTGCTACAGGCCAACCCTCTTTTCTCAGGGTTATGGAGGGGTTAGGAATGTTTTCTTTTATATTTTGACTTTTTGTGATGTAGTGCACAATAAAATTTTTTTCTGGATCCCACTTCTAATTCACTATCTTCCTCCTGAATTTGACCCTGCTCTGTGTAAATGAGGAACATTCTCTGTATATTAAAACAAATGAAGGGACACAGTAGAAACCTGGTGTTTTTGAGATGGCTCTTCAGAGACCTTTGTAAAATGTCAAGGCTTGTGTGCAGGAGGGATGGAGAAAAGGGGACCAGAACAGCAGCACTGCAAGGGAGCAGCAGAGCTCCATCCTTCTCAATCCAACACTCTCCTTCTGTGCCTTTGGGGAAGGTCCCTGAGTGCTCTGGCTGGTTGGTCACTGTTCTGCTTGGTGTCAGTGCTGTGACCACGGGCAGGGACAGGGCCTGGGCACTGCTGGGACAGAGCTGGGCTCAAGTACAGCAGAATCCTGCCCAGGCTGGAGTCAGCCAGAGATAAAGTACCACGTGTCTGGGGTAATCCATGGGAGCACATGGCACACAGCAGGAACAGGGAAAGGAGTCTGGGGAGTGACTCATCTTGCCCTCAGTGACTTCCACAGGTTGATCAAGAGCCTCCAAAGCCATGTCCCAGCTCTGGAACAAGGCAGGGCCCCTCTGAGCCCCCTCCATGGCCACACAGGAGGGTCTGTGGGAGGTGGTCAGTGGCAGGGAGCACCATCAGCTGGCTCTGCCTCCCAGCTTGAGCAGCACAGCCCAACAGAGTCCCCCATGGCCCCAGGCCCCACAACCCCCCTGCTCTGCAGAGCAGCCCCCCCAGCTCGGGGGCTGTGGGGAGCATGGGTAGGGGGTGCAGGAAGGGCTGCTCAGGCCAGCACAGACGTGTTCCCCTGGGGAAAGGCTCTGTGGGGAGATGGGATGTGCCAGGAGAAGAGCAGGACACCCTGTGTGAGCAGAGGGACCATGGAAAGAGGCTGCCCTGTCCCTGGGGAAAAGAGGGGTCAAAGCAAACTCTGGGAAACTCTCTGGTCTGAGATCAGTTGTGCTGCCCAAGAACACGCTGACCCCAGAGGTGTCCAAGCGGGGCAGAGCCGGCGACTCCGGTCCGTGCGGCGGCGGGGGGGAGGCAGCGGCTCTGCTTGATCCCATGGAGTTCTGGGCAGGCACAGTGGCCCCTTGGTTCCAGGAGGGTCTGAGATGTCTCAAGGTTCCTTTGGTTCCATGAGGCCCTGCATGTCCCTTGGTTCCACAAGATTCCACAGTTTTCCTGTGTTCTTTTGGATCCATAAGGCCCTGTAGTGTCACAACTGTCCCTTGATTCCATGAAGTTCCACAGTGTCCCTGGATTGCTTTTGTTCCATGAGGTTCCCCTGTGTCACAATGGCCTCTTGATTCCATGACATTCCACTGTGGCCCAGGGTTTCTTTGTTTCCAAGAGGCCCTGCAGTGCCACAATGGCCTCCTGATTCCATGGGTTTCTGCAGTGTCACAATGGCCCCTTTATTTCAGGAGGTTGCCCACTGGCCCTGGGTTCCTTTGGCTCCATGGGGCCCTGGAGTATCCCAGTGGCCTCTTGATTCCATGGCTTTCCCCAGAGTCACAATGTCCCTGTAATTCCATGAGGTTCTGCAGTTTCACAGTGGTTTCTTGATTCCATGAGGATTCCATGAGGTTGCACAGCATCATCACACAGCTGAGCCCATCCTGATGAAAGTTCTGAGGAGGTTAGGAAGAACTGGGACAAAAGGGATAAGATAGTTGGGGAAGGAAAGAGGGGCTTGACCAACAAAGAGGAAAGATTTTAATGAGGTAAAACCAGGTTCAGGGAATGCTGAGGGTGCTGAAACACTGACTGTGCAAACATTCCTGATGGACCTTTATGCACTTTCTAACCTCAAGCCCCAACACTACCCAAAAGTGCTGCCCCTCCCATTGAAAGGAATCCACTGCTCTAATTCCAAGCCAGCAAAAGCCAAAACCCAGAACTCCAGACTCTTTTTGGTACTCTAATGCCCACCCCATTCCCAAACCTGTATTACCAGTATGAAAAGCCAAACTTTAATCCTAACTCAGCCCAAAAAGCTCTTCCCCTAATCAGGAACCAGACACTGCCAGCAGAACAAAAAACCTCCCAAAGTTCTGCCTAATCCCCACCCTGAGCTCTAAACCCCAAACCCTGACCATTAAGCACCCCCACAGCCCTTGGGAGCAGGGCAAGGACCTGCAGGGCCCAGAGCAGGCCCAGGGGGTTGGCAGAGGAATGGGAGGTGACCTGGATCTGCTCAGCTCTGCAGTGACCCCCAGGAGAAGGGCCTGGGCTCTGGCAGGGATGTCCTGTGGCACAGGGGCTCAGGATCCAAGTTCAGAAGGCCAAGTGCACATGGCAAGAGCCAGAGCTGGTGCAGAGCCATCAGGGAGGGTCTAGAAATGCTGCTGGGAGGGGGTGGGAAAGCAGGAGGGGTGTGTGCAGCCTGCAAGGCCAGAGCAGCAGCAGGGCCAGGGCAGGACAGCCTGCAGGAGAGATGGCCAAGGGCTCTGGCAGGGCTGCAAGGCCCAAAGGCACCCAGGCCTTTGTCCCCTTGCCTCTGGCAGCTGCCTCTGCCACTCAGGCCACCACAAGCAACTTTCCTGGCAGGTTCTGCCCTTGGGTTCTGCCTCGCCCCTCCCTCAGCAGCCTGGCAGGGGTTGCCCAGTTTTGGGCCTTTGTTGTTCCTCCCCCTCCCATCCCAGTGCCCCCCAAACAGCCCTGAGCCAGCCGGGAGGGACAGGATCTGCTGGGCCAGGGCCTGGGGCTCAGCCCTTGGCCTTTGTGCTCCACAAAACCAAGGCAGGCTTTGCTCAGCATTGCAGGGGCCTGCCCAGAGCCTTGGTCTGCCTGCACTCCTGGCCTCCAAGGAGCTGCTCCAAGGAGTCCCTGGGGAGGCTTTGGCAGTGCCTGCCCTCAGTGGGGCCCAGCAATGCTTCAAGGCACTTGCAGTTTGGCTTCTGACTTCTTCAGCAGCTGCTTCAATCTTCTCTCAGTACCTGAGGATGATGGACTCATCTCTAAACACACCATGGGGCTCATTAAAACACAGAAAAACAATTTCTTTCTCTTCCTTTAATTGTCTTCGTGTTTTCAAGACATCAACACCTAATAAGAGTTGTTTTGTAGTTTAGCTAAGGAGGAAGATTTCAAAGTAGAAGTCACAAAAAATATCTATTTTTTGATGAAAGGGAATGATTTACACAGAGCCTTGGGATGCAAGAGGGTCAGGGTGCAAAGGATTTGGACATAAAGATTAGGGGTTAAAAGAGATTAGTAGCATTTAATCATTGACCTGTTTAACAGTTATCAAGTGATTCAATAGCATGTGCTACAATTTTACCAGTGACTGAATTAGAGATTCACAAGAACAACATTCCCACCACAGTCAATTCACACCCACACCCAGGCAGAGATGTGTGGACACATCAAGAGCTGGGGGTGGAAAGGTCCCTCTCCAAAATTCTCCTGTTGTCAGGGAAACACTCCCCCAAATCCCTTTGTGTTTGCCACCAGACAAGGGTCCCAGCTGAAGGAGTGTTTGTGGAGGGGGATCAGAATTGTCCTGGGCATCAGCGCCGCTCTTTGGAGTGTTGCAAACTGGAGGGTTCCCGAGCTGGGAGAGGCTGCCAGAGGTGTCCCACTGAGAGGGAGGGGCTGGGGAGCTGCCAGGGCCTCCCTCAGCCCCGCTGGGTGTGGGCTCCCAAGGGGACTGCCTTTGGTTATCTGCTGAATTTCCATCCTGGTGTCAGGAATGACTGGAGTTTCCAAAAGATTTGGGAATTGTATCCAAACTGTTCCATTTGGGCTACAGTTCAGGTAGGGAATATTCCAAGGCTTTCATGGGATGACTGATTATCTTGTTTTCCCCAACTGTTCCACTCTGGATTGTTCCCACCTGTATCCAGGAGCACCTGGTCCAGTCCAGGGACACTTCCCCACAGCCCTGGCCCAGTCCAGGGGCTCTTCATTGCTCAGCTGGTTTGGTCAAGGCTTGTCAGGAGCTCCTGAGATCATTGACCAGGCCTGAGGAGATTGGGGGGAGGATGCACGACCACAGAGGCTTCTAAGAAAGAAGGGGACAACCTTTTTGTAGGGCCTAGATATGGTGTGATAGGACAAATAGTTTTCAACTAAAATAAGGCAGCTTTGAAATAGATATAACCAAGAATTTTTTACACTGAGGGTGGTGAAACACTGGCACAGGCTGCCCAGAGAGGTGATATCTCATCCTTGGAAACATTCAAGGCCAAGTTGGATGGGGCTCTGAGCAACCTGATGTAAATGAACAGGCCCTTTCTCATTACAGGGGAGTTGGAATAGAAGAATTTCAAAGGTCCCTTCCTACCAAAACTCTTCCATTATACTACTGGAGTCAAGGCTAACAAGGATCACAAAGGTTTCAGAGCCAGCTGAGCATCCCCTTTGATGGCCCATCTGGCAGCTCTGCTACAAAGCTGCTGCAAAGAACCTCCAGACCTAGAGGAGCTAAAGGGCTTTGCTGCCTGGGGGGTCTCTGCCACCATGGAGGGCCTGGAGGTTTCAGGTGACTCTGATCTGCAGAAAGGACAAGGTGCTGATGGAAACGTCCTTGGCTTTGGACATGCTGTGATCCAGGAACACTGTGAAAGTCACTGGTCTGTTCCTTGACTGCAGCACCACAGGGATGACTAAGGGTTATCAAGTATTGGAACAGAATGTCCAGGGAAGTGGTTAAGTCACCACAGAGTCATAGAATTGTTAAGGTTGGAAAAGACCTCTGAGATCATGGAGTGCAACCATTGACCCAACACTGGCTTCGTCACCACTGAAACGTGTCCTTAAATGCCACAGCTCCATGTTTTTTGAACACTTCCAGGGATGGTGACTGTAAGACCCCAGGTTTCAGCTATGAGCTCATAGAAGAGGTTTTACTTTGAGAAATATAAAAGGCACCAAAAATTTCTGCCCTCTAAATATTTGAAAAGGGCCTTCAGTTCTTTTAATACCTTGAGAGAGATCACAAGGGAGAAGACACTGCACACATTTTCTCAAGCAGGATGTGACAGAGAAGCTGCTCCCTGGCCTGCAAATATGTCTGGCAGTCAAACCCTTGATAACTTAAAGTCCAACTTTTATGTGGCAGATTCTTCCCCAGACTCCCTTGAAGTGTGTGAAACTTCTGCCAAGAAGCAGGGACAGCTCTTCATGGTCACTGCCCAGGGGTTAAGTGAAATAGAGAGAACTACCTCCTGTCATTGTGGGGCGAGTTACCTCAATCTCTGCTTCATGACTGGTTTTTTTTTTGCTGGCTTTGATCCAATTGCTTTAATAGAATGACTTTGATAGACTGCACTGTCCTATCTTACATGTAGGAGTTGGGTTTTAGGAAGGATGCCAGAGGGGCATCCCGGGAAATGAAGTCCCAAAGTTCCCCCATGCACATGGGCAGTGAGAAACCCCATGGTGATTGGTCAGGGGAGTCACGTGTTGCTTTAAGGTGCATATATAAGCTGTTGTGTCATTTGATTAAAGGGATTTGGTTGCTGAACCCCCAACCAGCTGGGTCTGTATGGGTTTATTTATTTATTATACTAATAAGCCATATCTGGCTCCCAGAAATGGGGCACTCCCTGTATCAGGGATGATTAGAAACTGCCTCGAAACAAGGAGAATTACGGCAGTGTTCGCACGAGCTTGTTGTAAAGCTGAGGAGCACTTTCTGAAGAAAAAAAAAGCCAGATGTCACATACCGAGGTAAAAGCGGGCGAAAGAGGTCGTTAAAGAAAGGACGTCGGAAACCAGTGAGAAAAGGACTGGGACGTCGTGTGGTGGGGACAGCGCTGGGAGCTCTGAGAATCTGAGTATTGTGTGCACGAGAGACCTGGCAGAGTAAGCGTTGAAAGAAAGAAAAGGCAAAGCTACAGGAGAGCCCAGGTAAGAAGCCGTCATGGGAAGTTTAAATTTAAGGGAAATAGACATAAATGCAAAAGCTTTGAGGCAATATTCAAAAGAAACCTTGCAAACCAAGCAAGTTAGGTTTGAGTGTAGGAGGCTGGGGGGTAAAAGTAGGGAGAGGTAGGCTCGTCCAAATCATTTTAGTGGGGCAGAAGCTTATGTGCCCTCATGAGGTTGCGAGCTCTGCTGGCGGTGGTACATGCCTTCGGTAGGGTCTCCCATGCCAGACAGGTCAAAACTGAAGGGTCAGATAAAATGTGTCCATGGGCAGGGTGGGCTCGCTCGCCTTCTGGCAGTCATCCTAGGAGAAGGACAACTCTAATCCCAAACCTGGGCAGATGGAGTTCGCTTAGCCCTGGAAGGCCATTCATCAAAGAGAAGGATACTCTATTTAAACCTACATCCTGAGGACTTCGCTGTCACTGTCCAAGCTTGCTAGGCCCTGGCAGATGAACCTTAGGAGTAAAGGGTGGGACCAGTTCTGAGCATGCTGTGCCTCACTTAAAAAATCCAGTGCGCTAGCTCAAAGGATATATCCACATCTGTAAAGCCCTGTAGTGACAGGTGAGGGTCGAAACGGCAGGTGAAAGGTGCACTGGAAGCCGCAGACCCAACCCTGCATGCAGGCAGTTCAGGACATTGGTTGCTTGAGGCTGACCCCAGAGATGACAGCCTTGTTTGGCAACATCCTGAATGACCAAGCAGCCTTTCTCAAGGAGAGCACTGCTTGCTCCACACAGAGAGAGGCCTAGAAAAGGTGGCTTAACCAAAGCTCATCTCCACCCTTTCCCCCCTCTTGGTTAACTGCGGCCAATGGGCACCTTCTGATGCAGTCAAATAAAGAGATGAAGGCATACACCTGCCTTTAAATGAGTGTTCAAATTGACACTCACATGTTGGAACATCAGAACCATGCTTGATACTGTGGACAGTGGATGTCCTGAGTGTCGTTCTGCTCTAATTGCCCATGAACTGTCATGACTCAACATTGACATTGCTGTTCTCAGTGAAGTTCATCTCCATGAGGAAGGAAGCCTTAGAGAACATGGTGCTGGTTATACACTCTACTGGCCAGGTAAATCCAGAACTGAAAATCATCTTTCAGGAGTTGGCTTCATGATTAAAAACTCTATTGTCTCTAAACTTGAAAATTTGCCAAGAGGTCACTCCAATCATATTATCTCATTACGCCTCCCACTCCACAACAATCAACATGTTGTTCGCTTTAGTATATACGCCCCAACTCTCCAAGCTGACCCTGCTGAAAAAGATAAATTCTACACCGACCTGCGCCGCCTTATCCAAAAGGTGCCTGCAGATGATAAGATCATTATCCTTGGTGATTTCAACGCTAGAGTAGGAAAGAACTTTGAAGCCTGGAAAGGAGTATTAGGCAAGCATGGTGTTGGGATCTGTAACGATAATGGACGCCTTCTGCTAGAGTTTTGTGCGGAGCAGCAGCTCACCATCACCAACACTATCTTTCAGCAGAAAGACAGTTTGAAGACAACCTGGATGCATCCTCGATCCAAGCATTGGCACCTCATTGACTATGTTTTGGTGCAACAGAGAAATGTTGGCGATGTTCGTCATACCCGAGTGATGCCTAGTGCAGAATGTCAAACAGATCATTGCCTTCTATGTTGTAAACTTAACTTCCACTTTAAGTTCAAACCTAAAAGGGGTGTGTGCTGGTTTAAGAGTTAACCAGCAGGGGAAATGAACTCAACTCAAAGGAGAGATTATAAATCAGAATAACAATTTATTAAAATAATACAGTAAGTACAATCATACAAACAAACAATTGGTCTCAACCCACAAAACCCAAATGTATAACCCAGTACCCTGGGGCCTGAACAAAGTGGTGTTCCACGGGCCCTGCCTGAGTCCAAGGAAAGGGAGAGGGGAAAAACCTGCTGGTGGGAGAGCTGCTGCAGTCTGGCCAGAACTGGTGATCGCAGTCCAGTGGTGGTCTAAGTCTGGTTGAGAGTGATGAGATGCAGCCTTCCTCTGGATCCCACGAGTGGGCTGAAAAATGTTCCAAGACTCCAAGATTATATATCCTCCATTTCAGGCAGGAATGTTCAGTGCTCCCCTCAGGGCGGGGAGTTCCACAAAGGGTGTGAGGACAAAAGCATCCTCCTATCTCACAGGCCTCTTAACACCTAGTTTATAGCCTGAGGAGTCAGGCTCTATGGGCAGAGGGTGTGAATAGTCTATTGACAACAATAGTCTAGTTTCTGGGAAATGACATGGAAGGCTATAGAATACACAGTTTTGGGTTACACCCACCATGATGAACCGGTCTTCAGCTGTCCTAACTAGGTCATTATCCACCCCTTATTCTATGCCATCCATGTCATGCCCAGATTAACTCCCTTTAAAAACTATATCCCTTTAAAACTATATACATCTCTCTCTCTCTATATATATATACAATGAAGCATTACAGACCATTCTCACTCAAAATTAGGTCCCCTTGTGGTACACAACGTGTCTCCCCATCTTTTTGCATTACCCACCAGGTGGAACCAGGTCCTTGAGCAAAAACAATCCCTTGGATGGGTTTGCCTTTGCTTGAGGTGGGACTAATCCAAACAGTCTTCCCTAACATTCTTCTCATATGTACCACGGGGACTTTATCTCCATCTACAGTATACAAAAGTTCTGATTGGGCAGGGCCAGCTTGATTGATGGAGCCTCGGGTGTTGACCAACCAGGTGGCCTTTGCTAAATGCAGCTCCCAGTGTTTGAGAGTCTCCCCACACAGTGCCTTCAGGGTGGTTTTCAGCAGTCCGTTGCACCGCTCAACTTTTCCAGCAGCTGGTGCATGGTAGGGGATATGATACACCCACTCAATGCTGTGCTCTTTGGCCCAGGTGTCTACGAGGCCATTCTTGAAATGGGTCCCATTATCAGACTCAATTCTCTCCGGGGTGCCATGTTGCCACAGGACTTGTTTTTCAAGGCCCAGGATGGTATTCCGGGCAGTGCCATGAGGCACGGGGTATGTCTCCAACCATCCAGTGCTTCCTTCTACCATGGTCATTACGTAGTGCTTACCTTGGCGGGTTTTGGGAAGCGTGATGTAGTCAACTTGCCAGGCTTCCCCATACCTGTACTTCGACCACCGTCCACCATACCATAGAGGCTTCACCCGCTTGGCCTGCTTGATGGCAGCACATGTCTCACAGTCATGGATGACCTGCGAGACAATGTCCTTGGTTAAGTCCACCCCTCGGTCACGAGCCCATCTGTATGTTGCGTCTCTCCCCTGGTGACCGGAGGCGTCATGGGCCCATCGAGCCAGAAATAATTCTCCTTTGTGCTGCCAATCCAGATCTACCTGAGAGACTTTAATCCTGGCAGCTCGGTCCGCCTGCTCGTTGTTACGATGCTCCTCATTAGCCCGTTTCTTGCCTACATGAGCGTCTACATGACGGACCTTCACACTCAGCTTCTCTACCCGGCCAGCAATGTCCTGCCACATCTCCGCCGCCCAGATGGGTTTCCCTTGGTGCTGCCAGTTGGCCTTTTTCCATCGCTCCAGCCATCCCCACAGAGCATTGGCCACCATCCATGAGTCAGTGTAGAGATAGAGTCTTGGCCACTTCTCTCGTTCAGCTATATCCAAAGCCAACTGAATGGCTTTAAGCTCTGCAAACTGACTTGACCCACCTTGTCCTTCAGTCGCTTCTGCAACTCGCCGTGTGGGACTCCATACAGCTGCCTTCCATTTTCGGTTTGTCCCTACAATGCGGCAGGAGCCATCCGTGAAGAGCACATATCACCTTTCATCTGCGGGTAGCTTGTCAAATGGTGGGACCTCCTCAGCCCGTGTCACCTGCTCCTCTTCTTCTTCAGAGGATAGTCCGAAACTCTCACCTTCGGGCCAATTGGTGATAATTTCCAGAATCCCAGGGCGATTAGGATTCCCTATCTGGGTTCGCTGCGTGATCAGAGCGATCCACTTACTCCACGTGGCATCGGTGGCATGATGTGTGGAAGGAACTCTTCCCTTGAACATCCAGCCCAGCACTGGTAGTCGGGGTGCCAGGAGGAGCTGCACTTCGGTGCCGATCACTTCTGAGGCAGCTCGAACTCCTTCATAGGCAGCCAGGATCTCTTTCTCAGTTGGTGTATAGCTGGCTTCAGATCCTTTGTATCCCCGACTCCAGAATCCCAGCGGTCGTCCTCGGGTCTCCCCAGGCACCTTCTGCCAGAGGCTCCAGGATGGGCCATTCTTCCTGGCTGCGGTGTAGAGCACGTTCTTCACATCCTGTCCTGTCCTTACTGGCCCAAGGGCTACCGCATGGGCAATCTCCTGTTTAATTTGTTCAAAGGTTTGTTGTTGTTCAGGGCCCCACTGGAAATCATTTTTCTTCCGTGTCACAAGGTAGAGAGGGCTTACAATCTGACTATACTCGGGGATATGCCTCCTCCAAAAGCCCACAGCGCCTAGGAAAGCCTGTGTTTCCTTCTTGTTGGTTGGTGGGGACATGGCTACTATTTTGTTAATCACCTCCGTTGGAATTAGGCAGCGTCCACTTCACTCCTAGGAACTGAATTTCCTGAGCAGGTCCCTTGACCTTACTCCGTTTAATGGCAAAACCGGCTCTTAGGAGAATCTGGATTATCTTCTCTCCTTTCTCGAAGACTTCGCCCGCTGTGTTCCCCCATACAATGATGTCATCAATGTACTGTAAGTGCTCTGGAGCCTCACCCTTTTCCAGTGCAGTCTGGATCAGTCCATGGCAAATGCTGGGACTGTGTTTCCACCCCTGAGGCAGTCGATTCCAGGTGTACTGCACACCTCTCCAAGTGAAAGCAAATTGTGGCCTGCACTCCGCTGCCAAAGGAATGGAGAAAAAGGCATTAGCAATGTCAATGGTGGCATACCACTTGGCTTCCTTGGACTCCAGCTCGTACTGGAGCTCCAGCATGTCCGGCACAGCAGCACTCAGGGGTGGTGTGACTTCATTGAGTCCACGGTAATCCACCGTCAGCCTCCACTCTCCGCTGGACTTACGCACTGGCCATATAGGGCTATTAAAGGGTGAGCGAGTCTTGCTGACCACCCCCTGGGTCTCCAGGTCACGGATCATCTTATGTATAGGGGTCACAGAGTCCCGGTCGGTGCGGTATTGCCGACGGTGCACTGTTGCTGTGGCTATCGGTACCAATTGTTCTTCAACCTTCAGCAGTCCCACAGCAGAGGGGTCCTCTGAGAGACCAGGCAAGGTGTTCAACTGTCTAATTTCCTCCGTCTCCACAGCAGCTATGCCAAAAGCCCAACGAAGTCCTTTTGGGTCTTTGAAATACCCACTCCTCAGGTAATCTGTGCCAAGGATACACGGGGCCTCTGGGCCAGTCACGATGGGGTGTCTGTGCCATTCCTTCCCAGTCAGGTTCACTTCAGCTTCCAGTACAGTCAGCTGTTGGGATCCCCCTGTCACCCCAGAGATGGAGATGGATTCTGCCCCTACGTATCTTGATGGCATTAAAGTACATTGTGCACCGCTGTCCACTAAGGCCTTATATCTTTGTGGCTCTGATGTGCCAGGCCACCGAATCCACACAGTCCAATAGACTCGATTGTCCCTCTCCTCTACCTGGCTAGAGGCAGGGCACCCCTAGTCCTGGTCATGGTACTCATTGTGCTCTTCTTGTGAGTATGACCTGGAGGTCCCTTCAAGAGGATCATTCCTGTACCGTCTGGAGTCTTGCCCACAAGAGACTGGAGCAACGTTTACCCTTGAAGAGTTCTTTATGGTATTTGTTCCTCTTTTCAGTTCACGTACCTGGGCTGCTAAGGAAGAGGTGGGTTTCCCATCCCACTTCCTCATATCTTCTCTGTGCTCACGGAGGTAAAACCATAGATCGCCACGTGGAGTGTACCTTCTCTCCTTAGTTGGGGGACACTGGCTCCTGATAGCAGAGACTCCTGTTTGTCCTGGCGAGATATGGAAGATCCCTTCCTTAATTTCTTCTCTTAGCTTCTGGTGTCCCTCTTCAATCTTCTCTTCCAGGCTTCGGACATGTTCAGCCAGTTTGGTTTCCACGATGAGACATGGGCTCGTAATGGGGCGGTGACAGTGTCTTCATAAATCCTGAGTTTACTAACCAATGCTCCCACCTTGTCCTCTCCCTCCCTCCATTGCAGCGCTGCTAAGTAGCGGGAATACATTTCTGGCCCGAGTTGTGCAAACTTTAACCACATCTGGGATGTGCACTGTACGCCATCTGGACTCTTAGGGAATCTTTCATCCTCTGAAAAGATTATCTCCAGTACAGCTAACTCCCTTAAGCACCAGATACCTTGTTCCATTGTGTTCCACTGTCCTTGCTGTACGTGGAGGTCCTCCTTGCAAAGGTATCTCTCCCTCACACTGCACAACAGTCGCCGCCAGAGGCTGAGAGTTTCCTGCCTCCTTCCAATCCCCTGATCAATGACTACATCTCGAGACAGGGATCCCAGCTGTCTGGCTTCACTCCCATCTAGGATCGTATCGTTAGCTGCGGCATCCCAGATTCGGAGCAGCCAGGTCAGAATGGACTCGTTCGCCTGTCGTGTGAACTCTCTCCGGAGCTCACGTAGCTCACCCAGGGATAGGGACCGAGTGATTATTTCTGGCTCTGTCTCCTCCGGTGGATGTGAAGGCCCCCCTCTTCGTCATCATTTGCTATACAGACTGATTTAGTCTTTGATTTCCTTTTCTGGACAGGGGCGACTGCTATTGGTTTTGTTTGTTCTTCTGGCTCCGTGATGGTTTGTGTGGACACAGTGCTGGTTGGTTTATTTCTTTCTCCCTCTGACTCAGCTGTGGTTTGGGTGGACGTGGTGCCTGTGGATTTACTCCTTCTCTCCTCCCCCTGACAGTGCTGTACCATGTCAAGAAGTGCCCGGTAGGCAGTGGCCAGGGCCCAGCAGGTTGCTGTGAGCTGGCCATCTCTGGAGCTGCCAGAGCATTTTTCCTTCACCAGTCTTATCATGCTAACAGGATTCTGCAGTTGTTCAGGGGTGAATTTCCAGATCACTGGAGGGGAAAACTTTTCCAAATACTGGCTGATGGCCTCCCACTTCCCGTGCCACTCAGCATTATCTGCTCCCAGGGCAGGTGTCCAAACAACCTCCCTAGAAGGCACTTTTCTGACCCTAAACATGGTGTACACAGTACAGAGCAGACAGAGCAACACTAACAATAACATTATGCTGTCCTTAACATCAAAAGGGAACTCAATATTTTCAAAAACTGTTGTAGCAGGTCTGAAGGGGAAGAAGGAGGTGAGAGGCTGGAAACAACCATCCCCCCCTGTTCCCCCAAAAGGCTGGGTACGATTTTTAATGAGGCCCCAGAGGTAGCAACCCAAACCAGGACAGGTAAACAGGACTGAATACACATTTACAATGAAACTCATTCCTTCTGATGTTAGAATGACATAAACATAATATACTAATAAAGCAATTTGGATCCCTCTCCCTGGTCTTAAAGAGAGCATCAAAACAGGCAAATAATACCCCATCTGTGGAAATATGAACAGGCTCAAATACAACATCCATGTGAATGCATCAAACAACATGGTGATCAGGGAGTTTCTATATCCAAATAGACAAACGCTTAAAATGAAATTGTGATTCTGACTTCTCTCTCTCTGTCCGACGTTGGGCGCCAAAAATGTGCTGGTTTAAGAGTTAACCAGCAGGGGAAATGAACTCAACTCAAAGGAGAGATTATAAATCAGAATAACAATTTATTAAAATAATACAGTAAGTACAATAATACAAACAAACAATTGGTCTCAACCCACAAAACCCAAATGTATAACCCAGTACCCTGGGGCCTGAACAAAGTGGTGTTCCTCGGGCCCCGCCTGAGTCCAAGGAAAGGGAGAGGGGAAGAACCTGCTGGTGGGAGAGCTGCTGCAGTCTGGCCAAAAGTGGTGATCGCAGTCCAGTGGTGGTCTAAGTCTGGTTGAGAGTGATGAGATGCAGCCTTCCTCTGGATCCCACGAGTGGGTTGAAAAATGTTCCAAGACTCCAAGATTATATATCCTCCAGTTCAGGCAGGAATGTTCAGTGCTCCCCTCAGGGCGGGGAGTTCCACAAAGGGTGTGAGGACAAAAGCATCCTCCTGTCTCACAGGCCTCTTAACACCTAGTTTATAGCCTGAGGAGTCAGGTTCTATGGGCAGAGGGTGTGAATAGTCTATTGACAACAATAGTCTAGTTTCTGGGAAATGACATGGAAGGCTATAGAATACACAGTTTTGGGTTACACCCACCATGATGAACTGGTCTTCAGCTGTCCTAACTAGGACAGGGTGGTATTCTAAGGAGGAGACTCCAAGTTAACAATCTTCAAACAGCTACAGTGAGAGACAGATTCCAGGTAAATCTTCAAACTAGACTCGAAAATCATTCCATAGATCCCTCTCCTGAAACACTTTCGCAACATATTAAAAATAGCATCCTGCAGTCCTCTGAAGAATCCTTAGGGTTCTCCTTCAAGAAGAACAAGGACTGGTTTGATGACAACAATCAATAGATCCAGGAATTGCTGAGGAAGAAGAGAACTGCTCACCAAGCACACCTTGCACTGCCATCTTGTTATGCAAGAAAAGCAGCCTTTCGTCTTGTATGCACCAAGTTCCAACAGAAACTTCAAGACATCCAGAACAAGTGGTGGATCAATCTAGCAGAAAAGATTCAATTATGTGCAGATTCAGGTGATTACAGAGGATTCTATGAGGCTTTGAAAGCAGTGTACAGACCTACACACCAGGTTCAAAGCCCTTTCCTCAGTGCAGATGGTCAAATGCTTCTGACAGATAAAACCTCCATTCTGAATCGATGGCCTGAACATTTTCACACTATTTTCAGTACCAACCATGTAGTTCAAGGCTCAGCAATTCAGTACATTACACAACAGCCGGTGAAAAATGAATCAAATATTGCCTCTCCTATGGGAGAAACTCTTAAAGGCCATACAGCAGGTGAAAACTGGCAAGGCAGCTGGGGTTGATGGAATTCCACCTGAAGTCTGGAAACATGGGGGCCAAGCACTCCATGCCAAATTTCACGAGTCTGTGGTGCACTGTTGGGAACCAGGCGAACTACCATCAGACCTTCGTGATGCAGTCATCATCACTTTGTATAAGAAGAAAGGAGATAAATCAGATTGCTCAAATTACCGTGGTATTACTCTGCTCTCCATTGCTGGTAAAATCCTGGCAAGAATACTTTGGAACAGACTAACACCCACTATAGTAAAAGAACTGCTACCTGAAAGCCAGTGTGGTTTCAGAGCCAACAGGAGCACCACAGACATGGCATTTGTTCTCAGACAACTGCAAGAGAAGTGTAGGGAACAGAACCCATGTCTCTGTAACCTTTGTCGACCTCACCAAGGCTTTCGATACTGTGAGCAGAAAAGGTCTGTGGTAGATTTTTGAATGTTTAGGATGTCCCCCCAAGTTCCTTAAAATGATCATCTCACTCCATGAGGATCAGCATGGCCAAGTCAGATATGGCAATGCACTCTCTGAGCCCTTTCTAATAACCAACGTTGTGAGATAAGGCTGCATTCTTGCACCAACCCTATTCACAATTTTCTTCAGCATGATGCTCCAAAGGGCCACGGCAGACCTCGATGAAGAAGATGGGATCTACTTTTGATATCGTACTGATGGAAGCCTTTTCAACCTAAGGCCCACACTAAGACCTTAAATCATCTTGTCCGGGAGCTGCTTTATGCTGACGCTGCCACACTCGTTGCCCACACAGAAGTAGCTCTGCAGTGTTTAACATTCTGTTTTGCTGAGGCTGCTGAGCTTTTTGGGCTGGAAGTCAGCTTAAAGAAGACTGAAGTTTTCTATCAACCTGCACTTCAGGAAGCCTTCCATCATACCCACATCACCAATGGCAAATCAGAGCTCAAATCAGTCCAGCAGTTTAATTATCTGGGAAGGATCATTTCCTCGAACGGTAAGATTGACAATAAGATAGACAACATGTTAGCAAAGGCATAGAGAGCTTTCGGAAAACTCCATAAAAGAGTTTGGCGAAATAAACACCTGAAGAAAAGTACAAAGATCAGTGTTTACAGAGCCATTGTGCTGTTTACTCTTTTATACAGGTCTGAACCATGGGTCAGCTACCACTACCACCTGCGACTCTTAGAACACTTCCATCAATGCTGTCTCTGTACAATCCTAAACATCCACTGGACTGATTATGTGACTAATACGTGACTGTTCTTGAACAGGCAGCAGTTACGAGTAATGAGGCCATGTTGCTGAGAACACAGCTGCATTGGGCAGGGCACGTCTCAAGGATGAAGGACCAACCACCGCCTCCTTAAGATTGTGCTCTACGGTGAACCTGCCACCAGCTGCCGCATGAGAGGAGCCCCAAAGAAGAGATACAAGGACTCCCTGAAACAACATCTCAGCCTTGGCCATATTGATCTTCATCACTGGTCTACTTTGGTGTCCAATTACGAGGTCTGGAGACACACCATCTATAACGCTGCTTCTTCTTTTGAGAACACACACAGGTTCACTCTCGAGGAGAAAAGACAACGCAGAAAGAACCGTGTCTTGTCAATACCATCCAAGGAGAATTTCTACTGTGCCTTTTGACACTGGACTTGTCTATCTCACACTGGCCTTTTCAGCCACCAACTCGCTTGCAGCAAATGTGGGTAGAGCCCTTCCCAAATCTTTGTTCGTGAAGCCCAGCCATGATGATGATAAACACTAAAACTACAAGGAGTACAGGATAAGATAGGACAGTGCTCTACACTAAAGCAATTGTTGAAGCAATTCCACTAAAGCTGGCACAAAAGCAATAATTCTTATTTAGAGATGGATGGAACTCCCCCAGACCAATGCTCGTGGGGAGATCTCTGCTCTAAAGCTATAGAACTGACCTTGGGGGGATCCCCAGCCAAGGCAGGAATCTCCACACACACCCCCAAGAAGGGTTCTGTTGGAAGAACCTACCCCTGGGAAAGGGGACTGGCCCTTTCTGGTCGAAAGGGATGGACTGACAGTCACTGGACTCCAGGGGTTGCCTCCCCATCAGGGGGTTCATTCGGGGTGGAAGCAGTGGCCAAAGCTCTTCCCGCAGTCAGGGCATTCAGAGGGCTTCCCTTACCGGTGGGTCCGTTGGTGTTTGTTGAAGGCAGAGCTGTCAGTGAAGCTCTTCCCACACTCCCCACACTTGTAGGGCCTCTCTCCGGTGTGGATGCGCTGGTGGATGACAAGGTGGGAGTTCCGGTTGAAGCCCTTCCCACAGTCGGTGCAGCGGAAGGGCCTCTCCCCCGTGTGTGCCCGCTGATGCCTGAGGAGATCTGAGCTGGTCTGAAACCCCTTCCCACATTCCAAGCACTTGTAGGGACGTTCCCAAGTGTGGATGCGCTGGTGGGTGCGGAGGGTGGAGCTGTCACTGAAGCTCTTCCCACATTCCCTACATGTGTAAGGCTGTTCACCGTGGATGCGCTGGTGTTTACAGAGGTGGGAGCTCTGTCTGAAGCTCTTCCCACATTCCCCACACGTGTAGGGCCGTTCCCCAGTGTGGATGCGACAGTGGGCGAGGAAGTTGGAGTTGTCACTGAAACTCTTCCCACATTCCCCACACGTGTAGGGTCGTTCCCCAGTGTGGATGTGCTGGTGGCTGAGGAGGTTGGAGCTCAGGCTGAAGCTCTTCCCACACTCCCCACACGTGTAGGGCCGTTCCCCAGTGTGGATGCGACGGTGGGCAAGGAGGCTGGAGTTATAATTGAAGCTCTTCCCACATTCCCCACACATGTAGGGCAGTTCCCCAGTGTGGATGCGCTGGTGGGTGCAGAGGTTGCTGCTGTTCCTGAAGCTCTTCCCACATTGCCCACATGTGTAGGGACGTTCCCCCGTGTGGATGTGCTGGTGGGTGAGGAGGTGGGCACTCTGCCTGAAGCTCTTCCCACATTCCAAGCACCTGAAGGGTTTCTCCCTGCTGGGAGGCTGCTCAGGGACCACCAGCTCAGAGCTCCGCCTCAAGCTCTGGCTGCCTTCCCGGCACAGGCTGGCTCTTTCCTCCTCAGAGCACCCTGGGCTGGCTTTGGAGCCCCTCCTGCGGGGGGATCTCCGGCCCTTTTCCTCCCCGCTGCCTTCCTGCGCCGGGGAGCCCTTCAAAACGGCCTCTCCCACCAGGCTCTGCCGGGGGGATTTGTCCTCCGGGCTCTCAGTCCTCAGCTCGGGGCCTGGGGCAGGAAGCAAGAAGGACAGGGAGGGGATTTGCCTCCGGCCCACAGGGAAGGCCAAGGACATCCCCCCAACTCCGGCCCCAGCAGGACGGCGGCGGCAGCGGGGTTGTCCTGCAGCCGGGGCCATGCTGGGCTGACAGAGCCAGCACAACACCCGCCCAAAGGGACACTGACTTCCTCCTCACCTGCCTGGGGGGCCCAAGGCATCTTCCTCTTCCTCACAGCCTCCTCCTCCATCCGCCCAAGCTTTGGGAAGGACAAATCCTGATGGGGGGGAAAACAAGGGCTGAGTGTGTTGGCTTGGGGGTTCCTCCTGCCCAAGTCCATCTCTAGAACTCACCGGGCATCCTGTGACCATGAAAATCTCCAAAACACCAAGATTCAGCCCAGAAAAACCCAAACCACTGAGATTCAGGCAAAAAACCCTTCAGAAATAGCAAGAAGACCCTCGCCCCCCAAACTGCAAATATTTGAGATACAGATAGAAAATACTCCAAAATATGAAGATTAGCTCAAAAAATCTGTCCCAGAAATTCCCCTCTCTTGACTCTCCTTCTGGGGTTCGAAGGGTCTTCCCTGTCTGGGATGCTGGGGGTCCCACCTAGGGATGCTGGGAGTGTTGGGGGCCCCAAGGGTCCCTTCTCCTCCGACTCTCGCCTTCGGGGTGCCACGTTCCCAGACATTCCCCCTCTCCAGGTTCTCCATTCTGTTGTCCCGGGGATCCCAGGGGTCCCCACTGTCCAGGCTTCCCCTTCTCAGTGCCCCCTCTCCAGGCTCTGGGGGCTCTCGCAGCTCCCCCCTCTCTCCAGCCTCCCCTGCTCTCCAGGGATCAAGGCATGGGGACACTGAGGCACCCCCACAGCAACCCCACTCCTGCTCTCCCCCCTCCCATTAGCCCCCCTCTCCCTGCCCTTTCCCACTGCCCCCTCAAACCCCAGTTACCCCCAGCTCCCTTTGGGGGTGACCCACCCGCTCTTTTTGCTTCTCTCGCCCCTTTCCCATCGTGGCCTCTCCGCTCACCCGACAGCGGCAGGAAAGGCAGGGACAGGGGCTGAGCAGCAACAGGAACAGCAGGAGAACAATCGCCCCCCCCATCCCACGAGTGCCCAGGAATGGGGAACTCATCCCAAATATCCTGGGGGGAGTGCGGGGAGTCGGGACATACTCATGTTGCCAGCACTGATTTCCCTGCAAAGTCTGCAGTGAGTCAAGCTCTGCAGAGGAGACTGTGCCCCATGGATGGGATTGCAGAGGCTCCCTCAGGTCCCCACCAGGAATCAGCAACCAGGAACAGACACAAAAGGTCACCACAAAGATTTCTGGGGGAGTGTCCTGCAGGGAGGGGACAGTGTCACCCCACCAGGGCAGGGCTGGCAAGTGGGAGGCTGCCCCAGGGCTCTGCAAGAGGCCTCGTGCTCTGCTCGGCCCCAGCACTGGCTGGTATCAACAGCCCCGGCTGCCCCCGGCCCTGGGCAGCTCTGCTGCCACAGGCTGTGCCCTCACCGTGGCCCTGCAATGGCCCTGCCTGTCCCTCACCCGGGGCCCTGCCCACATCCCTGTCCCTTGGCTCTCTCTCTGCCAGCTCAGTGTGGGGCACACGGGCTGGGGGTCCCTCCCAAGCCCCCCGGGCAGCCGGCGTTGGCTGGGGGGATGTGAGGGCTGGGCCTGCTCAGCACAGCCCCGGCCTCGTGCCCAGCGCCTCTTTCCTGACCCACACAAGAGTTTCCCGGCCCCCCCAGGGCTCCCCTGCTGCTGCCTCTGCTCCTGACCCTGCCTTTGCTGCTCCCTTGGCTGGGGCAGCGGCTGCAGGGGGGGATGGAGCAGCTTCAGCTCCACAGCACTTCCTGGGGGGAGCTCAGCCCAGGGGCACGGGCAGGGACCTGATGGGGATGGACAGGGGCCAGCAGGGACAGCCAGGGCCTGCAGGGGAAGGCACAGGGACAACCTGGCCCCCCACACTGCCAGGGCTGTCTCTGCTCCTCCTTGCAGGCTCCGTGGCCAGGCACAGTTGGTGTTCCTGGGTGCCCACCATCTCAGCACTTGCAGCCGCTCAAATCAGCGCCCGCAGCTCTGCAGCAAAGCCCCAGCTCACCTGGCACACAGGGGATGGACACAGCACCTGCTCGGGGATGGGCACACACAGCTTTGTGCCTTCCCCACCACGGGGCTCTCCTTCCTCAGCAGCACCTCTGCCTTGCACTTATTCTCAGCCTCACCTCAGGGACAGCTCTGGGCTCACCTCCGCGCCACTTCTCAGCCTCACCTCAGGGCCTGGGCTCAAGGACAGGAACCTGCAGGGAGGGGACATCATGTGCAAGCTCAGGGCTGCCTGCTTGCACTGGCCTCTGGGCTTCTTTCTCCTTCTACAACCAGCCCAGAACTCAGCCTGCTTTTCTAACACCACACATTTACAGACTAACCTTGCAGATAGATATGGACAGACATCTCTCTCACCCTGGGGATGGAGCCTCAAGCATGTGCTGCCACAGGAATGGCAATCAGAGAATCACAGAATCAGCTAGGCTGGAAAAGACCTCTGAGATCATCAGATCCAACCCTGGATCCAACCCCGCTGTGCTTCCCAGACCATGGCACTGAGGCCACATCCACTCTCACCTTCAACACCTCCAGGGACGGGGACTCCCCCCCTCCCTGCCCAGACCATTCCAAGGCCTGATTACTCTCTCAGCAAAAAATTCCTTCCCAATATCCAACCTAAACCTCCCCTGGCACAGCTCCAGACCCAGCCCTCTTGTCCTACTGCTGCTTCCTGGCAGAACAGCCCCATCCCCACCTGGCTACAACCTCCTGGCAGGGACTTGCAGAGAGTCAGGAGGTCTCCCCTGAGCCTCCTCTTCTCCAGCCTCAACACCCCCAGCTCCCTCAGCCTCTCCTCACACACTTGTGCTCCAGAGCCCTCCTGCCTTCCAGCACATCAACACACCCCCAGCTTGGTGTCAGCTGCACATTTGCTGATGAAATGCCTGGTTCTGCAGCAGCTGCAGATGCTCAAGGGGCAGCAGGACCAAGTCAGGGGCCTGGGGGGGCCTGGGGGGCTTTGGGGTGTGGGAGGGTCCTGGGGGAGCTGGGGAGGGGCTTTGGGGATTGGGAGTACAGACTAGTATAAACCAGTACCTCCTCACTGCTCCCTGGATCTCTCCTGGAGCTGGGCCACGTTGTCATGGGACACCTGAGCCCCCCCCAGTGCCCTCCCAGTACAGCCCAGTGCCCCCAGTACAACCCACTGTGTTCCTGTCCCAGGGTGCCAGGTGATCCTTATTTGGGGTGGGGGGTGGAAAGGATTTGACAGGGGGCTGGGGGAGACTTGGGGGGATCTGGGGGAGTTGAATGGAGATTTGGGGGGTTTTGGGTGCATTTAAGGGAGTTAAAAGGGATCTGTGGGGGAAGGGGATTAAAGGGAAAAGGGGGGTTAGGAGACATTTGGGGGGGTTAATGATGTCTGGGGGGAATCAGGAAGGGCAGCACCAAGAACAGGTGAGTCCTGAGACTCAAAAGTCCTGAATTTCCCTCAAAAATCCATCCCTGGACTCTTCAAACTCTCCTCAAGGACACCCCAAATCTCCTCAGAGACATCAACTTCCCCCCCCCAGACCTCTAAACCCTCTCAGTGACCTGCAAAACCAACCTGGGACCCCCCAAGCCCTTTCAGGGACCCCATAAACCCCTTCAGGGGCCCTCAAAACCCTCTGGGACTCCCGAAATCCCCCTAGAAACTCTCAAAACTGTTTCAAAGACTCCCTCGAAGACCCCCAGGACCTCCCAATTCCCTTGGAGACTCTAAAACTCCCTCAGGGATTCCCAAACCCATTCAGGGACCTTCAACCTCCACCCTAAGTCCCCTCAGGACACCAAACCCCCTCACAGACCCCCCAAAACCTCCCCAGCGACCCCTAAAAGCCCCTCAGGGATCCCAAAACCACACAACAGCAGAACAGCTTTCTGTAAAGGAAGGGAGCAAAGAATCTGAGAAGGAGGAGACCAAGGAAAAACTGAAACAAAGCAATAAAATCATCCTGGCCCTTACAGTTTTTCCTTGACCTTTTTCTCACTTTTCTTTTTTTGAAGTTCTTTTGTTGGTTGGGTAGTTTCGAATGTTTTTTCCCGAGGCACTCTCTCAGGACCCGAATCGACCATCCGGGTTCTTGGGAGGCCCCCCGGGCCCGGCAGCCCCCGAGAGGGTTCCAAGGCCCCGCGCTCTGACCCTCGGGAATCCCCGAACCCCCCGCGCTAAACCCTCCCGAGCCCTCCAGCCTTTCCACCCACAGCCGCGCTCCCCGCAGCCCCCGAGGGGATCCCCAGACCCCGCTCTCCCGCACCCCCCGCCAGCTCTTACAGCACAATGCGGGCCCCGCCGCCATCACCGATTCCCGGAAGTCAACACGGCGCTCTGCGCGCGCACCGCCTTTAGAGAACACCGCCGCAGCCAATCAGCGCGCGGCCACGCCCCCGCACGGCCACGGCCGCGCCTGCGCACTGCGCGGGGCACCACGGGAGTTGTAGTCCTTGCGGCGGGTCAGAGCGGCCATTTGCACGTGAGCGGAATGAGGATAATACGTTTTTCGGTTTTCTTCTTTTTCTGTCTTTTCTTTTTTCTCTTCTTTCGTTTTTTCTTTCCTTTTCCCCTTTTTTCTTTCTCTTTTTTCCCTTTTTTCTTTTTTTTTTAATTATTTGTCTCATTTTTTCCTGTTTTTTTTTTTCCTCTTTTTTTTTCTCATTTTTCTCTTTTTTCTTCCTTTTTGTCTTTGTATTTGCTTTTTTCTTTTTTTTTCTTTTTATTTTTTTTTCCATTGTTCTCTATCAGTTGTATTTTCAAGGAAGACTTAAACACAGATCAAAAAAAATCTCCAGGTACACATCTTATGAGAACAGATAATCTGCCATTGTTTTAGGCTCGTGAGGATTCCCAAGATCACAAACACTGAGACACTAAGGGTGGAAGCCAAGCAACTTTATCCTGCCCCTTGCCAGAGCATTCAATCCACACCCAGCCCTGGATTTCTGGGAAGCTGCTGGGCAGGAGCAGGAGATGGAGCTGGTGCTCAGGAGGGGCAGGCAGGCCCTGCACCTTCTGTTAGAGGCACTTCAATGATCCAGGAGATCCAACGGTTCCAGGGCTGTGTGTCCATTCTTCAGCCATCCAGCCCCAGCGCGGCCCCCGACCTCGAAGTGCCCCCCTGGATGCCCAAGTGTCCCCTAAATGTCCCCCCAAAACTGCCCCATAAGTGCCCCCCAGGATCCCCAAGTGTCCCCCCAGTACCAACTCTTTATTCCTGTTTATTATTTCACTTCCTGGGTGTCTAAAACATTTCTGGCACGGTTTTGCCTTGGGGGAGCTGAACCTCACTGCTGGCAGCGGGGACTTGGCTCACAGCTGAGGAGGGTCTGTTACCAAAGGTGAACCTCATGAGTTTCAGATTGTGGCAAAAAAAGAAGAAAAACCCCTCTTTGCTGTGTGCAGCCAGTTCTGTGAGCAAAGCAGGACCCAGGAGACTGAGCAGAGACAGGATGGGGTTGGGAAATGTGGAGCAAGGTTGTCCACACTGTGTCAGACCTCAAGGGAAAGCTCCAACCAGTCCAAACCTCCTTAGGAGAGACCCTGGATCCATATCAATCAGAGAAAGCTGCAATCAACTCTTCTCAAAGGAGAAAAGTAATAAACTACACCCTTGAAAATAAGAGTGCATGTTTATTAGAACCTCTTTGAAGTATTTCTGTGTTTTAAGAAAACTTCCTAAATAACTGCACTAGACTAGAGGAAAATCAAGGCAGAGCTGTGGTTTCTTAGCACTTGATGGATTTTAAGGACCCCCGTGGTCCCCACAGTGCACTTGGTGCTGAGTCCTTGAACCTCAGGTGAGGTTCTCCTCTGAGAGGAGATTGCACAAACCTTTCCATGAGTCCAAGTCAGAAGAGAAACTCAAAGTATCTCAAAGCATTCATGGGTCCCACTGAGGGCCATTCCCAATCCAGGCTCCTCAAGGACTCCTTGAAGGAGATCACTGCAGGCCATGATTGCACAAATCTGTCACAGACTTTGTGTCAAAAGCAAAAGCCAAAGTGCCCTTAAAAACTGAACTACTTTGAAGAATTAATGAGCCCCACAGAGTGTCACAACTGACAAGGCCTCTCAAGGGACTCATTAGAGCAGGTAATTGCAGAGGATTGCACAAACCTCTCAGACACTGAGTGTGGAAAGCAGAACACAAAGTCCTGTGAAAACCCTGCGGTCCCTGAAGCATTAACGAGCCCCACTGGGTGTCCCAAGTGACAGAGTCTCTCAGGGGACTAATTAGAGCAGGTCATTGGAGGCCGTGACTGAACAAACCTCTCAGAGGCTCAGTGCCAAAAAAAGTACCTCAATAAACCCTGAGTGCCTTGAAGCATTAACGAGCCCCCCTGAGGGTTGTCACTGCCTGAGGCTCTCACGGGACTCGTTACAGCAGAGAATTGAAGGCCGTGGTTGCACAAACCTCTCAGAAATGCAAAATGAAAAGAAAAACCCAAATTGCTCTGAAAATCCTGCAGTCTCTTGAAGCCTTAAGGAGCCCCCCAAGGGCCATTCCTGACAAAGCCTCCCCAGGGACTCTCCAGCAGATCCTTGGAGGCCGTGGGTGCGGGGAGGCAAAGGCTCTGGGCAGCAGCTCAGGTGCTGAGAAAAGCCTGGCTTGGCTTTGGGGAAGTTTCCTTCCTTTTCAGGCTTCCTCCAGCTTTGGGAAACGCTGCCTGTGAGATTGGCACCACCTAAGAAGGGCTCTGGCAGGTTCCTGGCAGCAAAAATGGCTACATCTTTGACAACATTTGGGAACAAGCAGGGATTGCTGGTATGTGAATGTATGTGAATGGTTGCTTTGAGTTAAAGCATTAAATTAAAATAACTGTGGGTATCTCAATGATTTGTTTGGGGTTTAAATAAGAATATTTAATTTTTCTGTATATTTATGTTATGAAGTTGGTAGATTAGAAAACAATCATAGTGACTTTTCTCTCATGCAAACTTTAATTGGATCTTGGAAATTTTGAATGACACCTCTATGAGACAGATAAAACTCACAGAAAAATGGCACAAATACTGTGGGAAAACATGAAAAGTATTAGGATGACATGTTTGTGTGAATTCAGATTTTTCTCTTGAAAAAATGCCCTGTGCTTGTCCCTTGGCTAATTGGATACTTGATGTTTTCTGACCTGCTGTTGTCATCAGTGACACCTCTGAGTTCAAAAAGACTTCTCAATGGGTGTTGTAAGGGCTCAGGAATCCAAGGGACAGAGCAGCAAGGTTGGGAATGTTGAATTATCAGTGACTCTTCCAGAAGTTATAAAAACCTGACCTGTTCAGGAGATCACCCTCTTTGAACCACTTTCTTCTCTGGATGACTGAAAACTGCAGGACATACTGGCACTGCTTGCATTAACCTGTCTTTTAGCACAGTTAGGAACCCTGGATATTTTTGCATAAACCATTGCTTCCCTGTCCTGCTAAAATGCCCCACGGATGCATCAGAGCCACTGGATTCCCTGGAAGAGAGAAGCCTGGTTTACTTCCAAAGGGATTCACCCCTCACCATGCAAAGGTGAACGATTCAGATCTTGGACAGTCTCTCTGTGTGCTGACAGAGTGCCAGGGGATGAGCTCCCACATGTGAGGAGAGCTGGGATTAATCTCTCTCACCAAGGTCAAAGAACTGAGCCATGCCTTGCCTTGCTTTGTTTGGATTGCCTCTCCTTGCCTTGCCTTGCTTCCCAGTTTTCATCACTTTCCTCCTTTTTCACCCTTTTTCTTTTCAACGTTCTTACATTTAATGCATCTCTTCAAGATCTGGAGAAGGAATGGAAGCCAGACTGTTCTGCAAGGGGCAGACACTGCAGCCACAGGGCCTGTGCTTCCCGGTGTTCCTGCTCATCTACCTGGTGGTGCTGGCAGGGAACAGCCTGGTTGCCTCCTCACTGTGCTGGACTCCAGCCTGCACAGCCCCACGTGCTTCTTCCTGAGGGACTTGTCCTTCCTGCAGGTCTGCTACACCTCCATTACTGCCAAAAATGCTGCTGTGTCTCCTGAGGGCAGATGGCAGGATCTCCTTCCCTGGCTGTGCTGCCCAGCTGTATTTCCTGGTTCTGCTGGGCAGCACCCAAAGCCTTCTCCTGGCTGCCATGGCCTACGAGTGCTCCATGGCCGTGTGCCACCCCTGCCCTGTGCCCTGGCCATGAGCAGGGGCTCTGCACCAGGCTGCTGCTGGGCTCCTGGGGGGCTGTGGCACCAGTGCAGGTAGGACAGACCTACCAGCTGTTCCCTTTGCCCTTCTGTGCATCCCATGACCTTCCTCACTTCTTCTGGGACGTCCCCCCGCTGCTGGACCTGGCCTGTGCAGACACGTTCTGGAACCAAGTGGGGCTGCACACCATCACCCTGGGTTTTGTAATCCTCCCCTTCTGCTTGATGGTTCTGTCTTACATTAAAATCATCAGGGCAATTCTGAAACCCCCCTCAGTTCTGGGCAGGCACAAAGCCTTTTCCACCTGCTCCTCACACCTCGGGGTGCTGACACTCTTCTATGGCTCAGCCACAGTTGTCTACTTAAAGGGACACTCGAGGGATTCTGGAGATCCTGACAAACACTCTGCCCTGTTTGACACAGTTGTGACTCCCATGTTTAACCCTCTCATCTATATTCTGAAGAATAAGGAAGTGAGAATGGCCTTGAAGAGAATCCTATGGACAAAGTGATCCTACAGAGGGTGTAAAATGGTCCCAAATGCTACAAGTCCCACTGGGTATGTGGTTGCCTGAACAAAGCATCCCATATTTGCTCCAACAAAACCATGTGTCCAGCCTGGCTTTCCTCCTCCTCCTGGAGGGGAAAGGTGTCCTGAGGCATTCCTGTTATGTCCTGCCCTGCCATGACATCTTTGTCCTCCAGAGCACCTTCAGTGCCCTAAAAGAGTTCAATGCCAAGAGCTCCTTCAAGCTGGGTCTGACCAATGTAATGTTAAGGGGAAACAGTGCAATCGTGGTCAGTCATCAGTGAGCCCCAGAGGTGACACAACCCATGAAAGGTGGTTCCCCTTGGGTTTGAGAAATCCCCTGCTAGGCCTCATGGCCTATGGGCAGTGTCCCTGTGTGGAATCAGCTCAAAAAGCTAAAGGATAGGAAGGGCACCTTGCCCTGCTATGAAATCTTGCACTGAGTTCTGTAAGGCTTGAGTAACTTGGCATACAGAATAAAAAAATTTATAATTATTAAAAACCCACCAAGGGGGCAGTTCAGCACCAGAACAGGGTCCCAGAGACCTGTGGAGTTTCCATCTGTCAAGGTTTAGCAATGTCAGCCAGACACTCAGCACTGCACACTTGCTCACTCCCTCCCCACCAGTGGGATGGGGAGAGAATCAGAAGGGGAGAAGTGACCAAACTCCTGGGTTGAGTCAAAGACGTGCACATGTGCAAGGCCAAACCAGGAATTCATCCCCAGCTTCCCATGGACAGGCAGGTGTTCAGCACCTCCAGGAGAGCGGGGCCCCGTCCCGAGTAACGGTGACCTGGGCAGACAAACACCAGCACTCCAAAGTTCCCCCCTACACACCCTGAGTGTGATGTCCATGGTCTGGAGCTGCCCTTGGGTCAGGGGGTCACCTGGCCCAGGTGTGTCTCCTCCCACCCTCCCACGCACCCCCAGCTCCCTCCCCAGCGTGGCTGTACCAGGGGCAGGAAAGGCCTTGGAGCTGTGCAAGTGCTGCCCAGCAATAACAACACTGTCGGTGTAGAGTCGTGGCGGTCGATAAAGACACAAAGAGACTAGTTGTGTGCAGAAAAGATGTCTTTCTTTATTTTCTCATTTGTCTTTTTGTACCCCTTGCTAGCAGCAAGCAGTAACCTTATTTTAGGTAAGCAAGCAACAGCATTTTGATTGGCTAGGAACAATTGGTGATACATTTGGCAAAGCTCAAGGCCTTATTGCAGTTCCCACATCCTAGGCCTACCAACTTTACAGTCTGCCTTTGTTTTCCCCATTAGGGCTCTGTACTGACTTCCTTATCATCAAGGATACACCCGAAAGCTTCCTCAGTCAATATCTTCATCCTGAGAGCAAATAGACCTGCTGTTAACCCCTTCAGAAGGGCCTGTGAGGAACCTTCTCTCAGCAGGAGCTGATGGCTCAGCCCATGACTCAGGGCTGAGCCAGGGACTCTCCAGCTGCCCCTGCCCTGGCCTGTGACAGCCCAGCACAAGCCCCTTTGGTTCAAAGAGACCCTGCAGTTACAATGGCCTCTGGATTCCGTGAGGTTCTGCAGTGTCCCAGGGCTCCCCTGATTCCATGAGGCCCCGTGTGTCACAATGGCCACTTGCTTCCATGTGTTTCTGCAGTTGCCCAGGATTCCTTTTGTTCCATGAGGCCCCACATGTCACAAAGGCCCCTTGATTCCAGGAGGTTCCACAGTGTCCCAAGGGTCCCTTTAGCTCCGTGGGGCTCTTTGACATCCCGTGACCTCCCGGCTCTTTAGGAGCCCTGAGAACTTCAACAGGGGGAAGTGCCGGATTCTGCCCTGGGATGGGGCAACCCCACAGGGACAGACAGACTGGGAAGGAGAGGCTGGAAAGCAGGGCCGGGAAAGGGCCCTGGGGGTGCTGGTGGGTGGCCAGTTGGCCCTGAGTCAGCAGTGCCCTGGCAGCCAGGAGGGCCAAGCCTGTCCTGGGGGCATCAGGCCCAGCATGGCCGGCCGGGCCAGGGAGGGGATTGTCCCGCTCTGCTCTGCCCTGGGGCGGCCTCACCTGCACCATTGGGGCAGTTTGGGGGGACACAATGGAAGGGAGAGATTGAGCCATTAGAGAGTGTCCAAAGGAGGGCAAGGAAGATGGGGAAGGGCCTTGGGGGGAAGGTGTGTGAGGACACTGAGGGCACTTGGTGTGTTCAGCTGGAGAAGAGGAGACTGAGGGGAGACCTCAGTGCAGGTCCAACTTCCTGGGGAGGGGCAGAGGAGGGGCAGGCCCTGAGCTCTGCTCTGGGGGGACCAGGGACAGGACTGAGGGAATGACCTGAAGTTGTGTCAGGGGAGGTTTAGGTTGGATTTTAGAAAAAGATTCTTCCCCCAGAGGGTGGTTGGGCACTGAACAAGTTCCCCAGGGCAGTGGGCATAGCACCAAACCTGAGAGAGTTAAATAAGCTTTTGGATAGTACTCTCAGGTTCATGGTGTGACCCTTGGGGATGGTCCTGTGCAGGGCTAAGAGTTGGACTGGATGATCCTTGTGGGTCCCTTCCAACTCAGCCTATTCTGTGATTCTGTGATTATCAACCCTGTGTTCAGCACAAACCAAAACACAGCCCTGCACCAGCCACGGGGAAGAAATTTAACTGTACTCCCCCGCAAACCAGCACACCCTTTAGGGGCTCTCCCAGAAACATCCCCCAGTCCATTTGCCACCTGGAAACAGTGACTCTGAGTTCCTGCTTCCCCAGCCCCAGGGATGGTCTCCTTGTCTGCTCATTCCTCCACACTCTCTTTTCAGTGATGGCCTCAGTGGGGTTTGCTGACATCCTCAGCAACTTGGAGGTTTCCTGATGAATTTGACTTCTCTAGAGGCTTGTTCAGTCTTCAGATCCTCAGTTCAGGAATTCATTGCCAAAGGGTTCCCTGACACTCAAAACATCTTAAGGAGACAAACCTCTGGGAATAATTTACTTTTAAGTCTCCCATTATTTTGTGGTTTCTTAGACAGATTTCACAGCCACATCCCACAGTCCATTTGCCTCCTGCAACCAGTGACTCTGAGTTCCTGCTTTCCCAGCCCCCAGGGATGGTCTCCTTGTCTGCTTATTCCTCCACACACTCTTTTCAGTGTTGGCATCTTAATGAGACAAGGCCCTTGGAGATAGTTTACTTGTAAGTCTTCATTTCTTTTGTGGTTAATTAGATCTCAGAATCTCAGAAGTGCATTCCAAGTGAATATATTGTATTAAAGAAGCAATGAGAAAATGTTTCCTTTTTTGTGGCCTGTTTACTTTTTTCCTGTTTATACATTGACATCAGCAATCCCCAGTTGATATTGATCCCAGGCACCTCCTAATTCAGTCTGAATAGATATGAAAATCAACACCATTTATGTCTGACAATCCATCAGACTTTATCCCTATCCCCATCCCACCATTCCCTCATCAAAGCCCTGGGACTCAAAGCAGCCTTGGGCAAATCTGAGCTCCCTCCACTCAAGGCTGGACCTGCAGGTTTCAGCTCCTTGGCACCAACTCCCACCTGCTTGGCTTGGAGAAAGAGCTGCCCGAGACACAGAGGGATGTTCATTTAGTGCCAGCAAACAAAACCAAAGGAAGGCACAGCTCAATAAAAAACAAAAGTCCTTCCCCTGTTGTATTAAGTCCACACTGCCTCCACTGAAGTCCACTTTGCACAGTAGATAGTCTTAGCTCTTCCAGCTCCAGGCAGAAGGGCAGTCCCTAAGCTGGGGCAGCCAGAAAGCTGTTCTCATTTCCTGATCAGTCCTGCTCTGCTCAGGAAAGGAATCTCACACAAAAGGTTATTGCAGGTTCATTTCTGTCACTCAAATCCAATAGGAGACTCCTCAGTTAGACTAAGTCTCTGGGACACACAAGATGGGGGCTACTGAAGAAGGAGGGAATGGAAACAGGACTTTCTTTTAAGAAAACATCAAAAACATAGAAAATAAAAAAATGTGCATAAGGAAAGACCTCATTGTTCATGGGAGTTCTGGCACACAGTGGGAGCGTCATTCAGCAAACAATATTCTACAATTCAACCTCACGGACTGTTCTGACCCAAAAATCAAATCCCCTTGAGGTACACAGAGTGTTTCCCCATCCCTCTGCATCATCCACCAAGTGTACCCGAGTCCTTGAGCAGAAACAATTCCATGGGTGGCTTTGCCTTTGCTTAAGGCAGGACTAACCCAAACTGTCCTCCCTAACATGTTTGTCATATGGACCACAGGGATTTTTTCCAGTTCAATGGTACAGAGAGGTTCTTTTAGAGCAGAGCCAGTTCAGCTGGTAGAGTTAACTAACTAGGATTGTGTGATGCCTAAAAGCTTTCTGGATAATTTTTTATTATTATTTTAAAAGTAGTTGTGTGGTAAATGTCGATGTTAATGTAGCTGTATTATATGCCACCCTTTAGCATAGTAGTTTATACAGACCCAACCCTATTACCCCATTTTATATCAAACTTTCTAAATTCCTTTAGCGTGTTTAGACTTCTTTTCAAGGTAGAATTGTAGAAAAACACCTCTATTGAACAACATCACACCCTAGGCCTGGACAACAAGATCCCACAAGAGACAAAGCAACCTTCCAGCCCAGAACTTTGGAGGTGCTCCAAGGACTGTACGAGCTGTGAAGAAGAGAAAGATGAGGAAGAAGGGGTCCCAAAGACCCCAAACCCAATTCCCCAAGGGCCTGTGAGGGGCCAGAACTGGGCAGAACCGGGGGGGGGAGAGTTCTGGCATTGGAGAGACCATCTTCTAAAACTGTAGAACCATTGCCTGGGAGGGCGCGTCGTGTGTGTTCCCCTGGGCCTGTGGGCCTGATTAAAGGACCTGCTCTTTTGAGCTGATCTTAGACACTGAACTGACCTGGAGTTTTATCTCTTGAGCTTAATGGATTAACTAACTAGTTGGCTTTTGCTAAATGCACATCCCAAGGTTTGAAGGTCCCACTGCCCATTGCTTTCTAGGTGGTTTTGAACAGTCCACTCTACCATTCAACTTTCCCAGAGGCTGGTGCCTGACAGGGAATAGGATCCATCCACTCCCTGCCGAGCTCTCTGGTCCAGGTGTGCACAAGGTTGTTTTGGAAAAGAGTCCTGTTGTCCAACTCCAGTGTTTCTGGAGGGCTGTGTCTCCACAGGACTTGCTTTTCCAGGCCCAGGATGGTGTTGTGGGCAGTGGTGGGAGGCACAGGGGGTGTCTCCTGCCATCCAGGGGTTGTGTCCACCATGGTCAGCACATAGAACTCGCCTTGGTGGGTTTGGGGAGTGTGCTGGGATCAATCTGCCAGGCCTGCCCACATCTCTATCTCAGCCATCATCCCCCACCCCACAGGGGCTTTACCCTCTTGGCCTCTTTGAGGGCAGCACATGTTTCCCAGTTCTGGAGAACCTGGCAGTTGGTGTCCATGGTTAAATGCAGCCCTGGATCACAAGCCCAGCTGGATGTTGCACCTCTTCCCTGAGGCCCTGAGGTGTCCTGGGCCCAGCGAGCCAGGAATAATTCCCCCTTGTGTTGCCAGTCCAGCTCTACCTGAGACACTTTCATCTGGTCACTCCCATCCCCCTGTCCATTGTTGGATGTCACTCAGGAGCCCAACTCTTGGCTCCCTGTGCATCTCCAGGATGGACTTTCACAGCCAACCTCTCGACCCGGGTGGCAGGAGGGCCTGCCCTGAGAAGGCCTAAAATGCCATCAGACAATGCCAACAGTGCCAGCTCTCATGCAAGCTGTCTGTGAGATCTGAGAGTCACCAGCGGCACCATGGGAATGGTTTTGGTGTTGGATGATGCTCAAACCAGCCTGGTTCACCCAACTGCAAACACACGTCCTGCTTTTGGAAGTTGGATGGGACAGAGAAGCTGCTCACTGGCCTGTCCATTTGTGAGGAGCAGTCAATCCCTTCCTACTAGAGAAGTCCAGTCCCCTTTCATCCAGGCAGGTTCTTCTAACACAGCCCTTCTTGGGGTAGATGTGTGGAGATTCCTGCCTTGGGTGGGGACGCCCTCCAAGGACACTCCTCAAGGTTGAGCAAAAGAAATCTCCCCACGACCGTTGGTCTGGGTGAGTTCCATCAGATCTCTATGTAATAATTATTTCTTTTGGCTAGTTTTAATATAATTGTTTCAATAATTTCTTCAATTAGTGCACTATCCTATCTTACACTGTACTATTTGTAGTTTTAACCTTTGTATTGTGTAGTAAATAATTCCGATTAAGATCTTTTGTCTGATCATTTGTACTAATAAATGGTTGTGGTAGTTTTAGTCTGGGCCTTCCTTGGTGACCAGTTTGTAATCAAGGAAATGCCCAGACTACCTGGTATTCCCTACAATTTTTACGTAAGCCAGGGGTATAAGAAGAAAAGAGGAGAGGCCTTCGCCCTCTTTCCTTCTGGCAGCTTTGGAAGTGCAGGTTCCCTGCTGTCGGTTCTGCCGTGTTGGGGAGTGAGGCCTGGTAAGGTCTTGCCGACCTTGGGAGCCGGAGGTTGCCGGTGATCGGTCCAGTGCAATTTTCTGTCGTCCCAAGGAGAGTAGAAAGATATTCTTTTGCTAATTCCTTAGCTTGCTAGATCCTGAGTTTCTGATTGTGTGTATATCTGTTTTGGGGTTTTTTGTAAATTCTTTTTTCCCTTCTCCCTTCCCTTTCCCTTTTCCTTTTGAAATTGTACATATATTTCAATTGTATATAAATGTAATATAAGTGTAAATATATTTTTATATATTGCTTTAGCTGCCTCTCTCTCATTTCGGTTCTCTTGGTTTTTTTTCTTTTCCCTTGGTTTGGGTGGGGGGAGCTCTTGCGGTGAGGTTTGGAGACTTGGCAGGGATCCAGCTTCAAACCACCTCAATGATTCGTTTTAAATAAATATTCTCATTTTGCCAGTCATTAAACCTGTGGGACAAAAGTGGTTCAATCACACTTCTGTAATTCCTTACATTTAATTTGTTGACAAAATCAGAAGCAAAGATTGGATCCCTTATTCCCTGAGGCTCCGCAATGGGACAGTGGCTCTTTGATTCCATGAGGTTGCACTGTTTCCCAGTGTTCTTTGGTTCCATCAGGCCCTGCAGTGTGACAATGGCCCACTGATTCCATCATTTTCCCCAGTGTCACAATGGACCCTTGATTCCATGAGGTTCCCCAGTGTCACAATGGTCCCTTTGACTCCAGAAGGCTTTGCAGAATCAGAATGGCCCCTGGATTCTGTCAGGTTCCACAAGGTCACAATGGACCCTTGATTCCATGAGATTCCACAATGTCCCATTGGTTCCCTTTGGTTCCAAAAGGTTCTGGGATGTCACACTGGCCCCTTGATTCCCTGACATTCCACAAAGTCCCGGAGTCCTTTTGATTCCATGAGGTTCCACAGTGTCCCATGTTCCCTTTGGTTCCAGGAGGCCCCAGTGTATTCCAATGGCCCCTGGATTCCAGGAGATTCCACAGTGTCCTGGGGTTCCCTTGTCTCCCTGACTTTTGGCAGTGCCCAGGGTCCCTTTGTTCCCAGGAGGTTCCTTTGTTTCCATCAGGCCCTGTCATGTCCCAGACTCCCTTTGGTTCCATGAGGTGCTGCAGGGTCACAATGTCCCCTTGATTCCATGAGGTTCCACCATGTCCCAGGGTTCCTTTGGTTCCATGGGGTTCCACAGTGCCAAAACTCCCTGGTTCTTATCCTTCCAACATTTGAGGGCCCATGCTATCCCTGCCTGGGATGGAGCCCCATTGTGTTTGTGCAGGAATGGATCCATGGCCATCCTGCCACTGCACCAATTGAATGCTGCACAAACGTCACTGCAGGCCCGACCCTGGATGCAGGAACAGTCTGGGAACTCCAGGCCTGCTGACATTCAGCAGAGCCAGGCGGGGTCCCAAAGAGCACAAGGGATTGACTGCAACCCCTGCAGGTCTCTGGCATTGCTGGGGACAAATGCAGGAACTGCCAGGAGCTCTGCAGAGCCCTGACAGTGCCACTGCAATCCCAAGCTGCATTGCCCGGGGCAACCCTCAGCACAGCCAAGGCCACAACCCTTCCTGAAAGGTGTCCCTTCTGGGCAGGGCCAGGGGGACAAACCCCTCCCTCTGTCCCTGCACATGTTGGGTCCAGTTCTCATCCCAAACTTAGGGGTATATCCAGGGTACATTTTATACCTCAGTAACCAGGACTGTGCAAAGTGCTGTGGGTGGCACTATGGTCAAACCTTCCACTTCTTTTGTGGGCACATTGTACAGAATATTTCTTGGTAGGAGGTGCACTTGGCTTGTACAAAACATCTCTGGGTATCAAGGAGAAGAACGAGACCACGCAGCTTCCACCTCGCTCCATGTTCCTCCCTGGTGTCGTGGCAACACACACCACAGGACTTTCATCTGACTTCTGTGCCTCTTCTGATCCCCACAGGCCCCATTGCAGGTTGAGCTTTGCATTTCCTTCACTGTTTTGTGCTTCCAACCCACAAACACACACCTCAGTCTGAGCAGAGTCTTGCCCTTCAAATAACACAAGACCTGATTATTTGATTCCCTGACTAGTTGTGGCTCCTGCTGCAGTGGTTGGAACTTTGGTCACAACCTGTGCCAGGAGCAGAGAGGTCCCTCCCCACAGAAACTTCTTGGCAGTGGAGTTCTTAAGAAAAGGGGACAGGCTGTGGGAATCATGGCACAGCCAAGGACTTGTCTTGACCAGCCTCCTGTTTACCATGACCAGCTTTTTCATTCCCTTTTCCCTCTGTTTTCTTATGCTTGTTCCTCCACAAACCGCTGTGATCCCATCCTTCCCCTTCCTTTCATTCTTTGCTAGACATCCCATGACAAGTCTTCCTCAGTCCCAAAATGTGCTTTCTTGCCCATCATGAGTCTCAGAGCCCAGGCATGAAAACCCCACCCACATTTGTGAGGTCATCCTGGGATGTTCTGCCATTGACCCACTTGGTGAAGCCTTCACAGAGATATTTTGGAAGTGTCTTTGAATTATTGTTTTACCTTTTGGGCTTAGAAGAGTTTCTCAAAAACATGGCAATTCATGTCCTCAACTTGGAAATTCTTTGGAGAAAGAGTTTGGGACTGAAAGAATCCCAGAATGATTTGGCTTGGAAGGGAGCTAAAAGGTCATCTGGTCCAAGTCCCTGGATGTGGGCAGTGACATCTTTCACCAATTCAGGTTACTCACAGTCCCTGACCTTGGATGAATGCAGGGATGGGACATCCACTTCTCTGGAAACCTCTTCCAGTTCTTGCCACCCTCATTGTTAAATATTTCTCCCTATTACAAATATAAAACTCTTCTCTTTCAGTTTAAAGCCATAGCCCTGTGTTCTGCCAATACAGGCCTTGGTAAAACGTATCCCTGTGATTTCCTTAGACTATGAGCAGCATGTGTTCATCTGAAAACACCTTGGAGAGTACCCAGGGATCTCCCAAGAAAAGATTTGGAGGCCTCAAGCCCATGACCACTCTGTAGGGACTAAGGAGCTCTGGGCTCTGTGGTGTGGAGACTGAGGACAGTGCAGGAGTAGCCAGAGAGGGTTGAAGGGTGGTTTCAGAGATGGTGAATCCTTTTGTCAGAGCAGGAAACAGCCTGAGAAATAAAGAAATAATGCCAAGGGCAGCTAAAGATGTCCAGGTTGGAAAGAAAGAGAAAGAAGTTTCACTCTGAGGGCAATGATGTGGTGCAACACATCACCCAGAAGGAGTCTGGATGAGCCCAAGGCTTTGTGTGTGCAGGAAGAGCCAGGGAGGACGCAGAGATGTCAGTGCAGGAAGGTGCCAGCCAGGTGGGGCAGCCGGGGGGATGACGACAGCCTGCAGGGAAAGGGGCAGGGCATGGACACCGTAGGACAGCCTGGGCTGGAGAGGAGACAGGGAGGGGGAGAAGCTGAAAGGCCCTGCCAGAGCCACCTTCTGCAGGCCTTTGGCCAGGGCTGCTGTCTGTGCCCCTGATGCCAGGAGGAGGGGAGTGCCCCTTGCAGCCCTGGGGCCTCATGGCCTCCTTGTCCCTGCTCAGCAGCCTGGCAGGTGCCACCCCATGGGCCTGCCCTTGGCATTGCACATCCCACATCCCAGTGCCCCAGGAAGAGCCCTGAGGAATGAGGCAGGGACAGGATCTGCCTTCCCAGGGGCTGGGGGTCAGGGCTTGGCCCCTTGGATTAAGGAAACAAGTCAAGGTTTCTTCAGCATCAGAGCCACCTTTCCCTTGCTTGTCCATCCTTGGCATCACTGTCTGCAGATTTCTGCTCTAACTGGAACCTGGGGACACGTTCTCAGTTGTGTCCCTCAGTGAGACTCATTAGCACGACAAGAATCTTTAGTGTTTCAATGTCACTTTGACTTCTTGAAAAGTTGTTTGAACTTCCTCTCAGGGACTGAGTCTCATGTAAACAATGCCAACACCCCTGAGGGTCATGAAATGCCTGGGGCTGTTGCTGTGCTGCTGAGCTGGGCCGGGCTCCTGGCACACAGGGAGCTCCTGGCAAGCAAGAAGAGCTTCAAAGAGACAGTTCTGCCCAGGAGCAGCTCCTCTGCACAGCCCAGCAGGGCTGAGGGCACTGCCTGCAGCACCCATGGCACAGGAGAGAGGGTAGAGAGATGAGAGGCAGCCTGGACTGGGGGGTGACTGAGCTCTCACCACAGGAGAAACCTTCCCAGGATTTGAATGAAGAATTCTCTGGCTGTAGGAAAGTTCAACTTGCCTTCCTGGAGGCATCTCCTAAAGCTGGCACATCCCACAGCTTCCAGGATCTCTCAGCAGGACTCTCCCAGTTGCTGCAGTGCAGGGGAAGTGGCCACATGGCAGAGCAGGGCAGGAGCTGCAGGCAGCAAGGGCAGAGAGGAGAAGGGAGCAGGAGGTTCAAGGGATCCTGGGCTGGGAGGACAGGGCAGAGCTGCTCAGGGCAGGAACCTTGCCAGCCCTTTGCCATGGTCAGGCTGTGGCTGCAGAGCAGTGCAGGTGAGTTCCTGCAAGTGCCTCTGCCAGCTGCCAAATGGCAGCAGTGGCAGGAGCTGTCAGGAGGGCTCTGCTGGATTTGCTGGGGTGCAGCAGGAGAAGCTGCTGCAGAGCAGGACTTGCTGCTGCCCCATCAGAGGCCCAGGGCAAGAAGGTTCCCTGTGGCAGGGCTGTGGGGTGGGAAGCTGGGGGTGCAGCCAGGGGTGCCCAGGGCTGTGGTGCAGAGCAGGGTCCTGCCCCCAGGGCTCTGTGTGCTGGGGCAGGGACTCTGCTGCCTGCCAGGGTCAGCTCTCAGCCCGGCCAAGGAGCTGCCACGGCCCTGCAGGGAGAAGGGGTGGGTGGAAGGAGTGACCCCTCAGGGCAGGGCAGGGCTGGGCAGGGCCCTTCAGCTGCAGGCTCAGGGCTCCTCACAGCTTCAGCTCCACCTCCTCCATTTCCAGGGGCCCTTCTCAGGAAGCACATCCCCCCAGAACACCTCCCCCTTCCCAGCCACCGCAGGGGTCTGGGATCTGCTCTGCAGCCCCTGCCCAGGCAGAGCTGCCCCTGGGCACTGGGCTGGGGATGGCTCTGGCAGCACTGGCAGGGAGCTGAGCTGGGCACAGGGAGGGGCTGCTGGCAGGAACAGCTCCTCAGCCAGAGACAGGCAGGCAGGGAGAGGGAGCTGCTGCCACAAGGGCTGGGCAGGGGGATGGGGGCCCCTCCCTGCTGTCCCTGTGGCACAGACCCCTTCCCTGAGCAGCTCCTGCCTGGGCTCCTTTCCCAGCCTAAGCAGAGCCTGTGCCCTCAGGCCCACGGGGGCTGGGCTGTGCATTGCCCTGCAGCAGCCAGAGCCCAGGCCAGGACAGGGCCCTGATTTCCAGCTGTCTCTGTGTGTCCCTCCTCCCTTGGCAGCAGCACTGTGGCATTTCACTGCCATCCCCTGCTGCCTGGGCTGTCTCTGTTCTCACCACTGGGTTTTCTGAGCCAGTGTGGGATTGGGGCGGGGGGGGGGGGGCAGATCCCAGTCCAGACACAAACCCTTTGGGTGCTGCTGTGGGGATGTGTCTGTGGGAGCCAAGTGCCCAAGTGCCCACCAGGCACCTTCAGGGGATTCAGCTGTTTGCCTGGGTGTCCTGCAGGGCTGCAGGTGCCCTCCAGAAGGGCACAGCTCTGCCATAGGATCTCTGTGCTGCACAGGATCCCCATGGAGAAAACTCCTCAGTGCTAAATCCATGGAAATGCTCTGGGCAGCTGCAAGGAGCATTTTGTGTCTCAATCTGGGAGGGGAGAGATGAAAAGGTGAGGAGTGTGTCAGTCTGTTCTTTGGACATGGATTCCTGGATCTCTGGGCAGTTTCTCTGTAGGGGAACAGTTGAGTGTGATGCTCCTCCAGCTCCAAGCTGCCAGCACAGGGCAGCTGAGCCCAGGACTGATGGGCAGAGCAGCTCTTCTCTCTGCACTAAGGGACCGTCCCTGTGCCCCTCAGAACCCACAAGAGTTGACCTGCAGTGCAATAGAAATGTCAGGGATTTCAAACCTCCACAACCACTCCTAAGTGTGGCAGGTGCAAGTGGGTGAACAAATCCAAAGAATTCCCTCAGCTCAGTCCTTCATTTGGGCAAATTGCAAACAGCAAAGCTGAGAAGCTCTTGGATGTATCACGAGTACATTTAATTTGAGATCACCCTGCATTCCAAGTTCCCTCTGCCAGCAGAGCAAGAAGGAGTCCTTGGGAGCCCATCAGAGAGTTCCTGCTTCCAATGGTCCCCTCAGCCAGCAAAAGGCAGAGCTCAGGGGAGGGAGCTGCAGGGAGGTCTGAGAGAGGAGAGAGAGCCTGAGAGTGGGGTGGCTGAGACGGGTAATGTTTGGCTGCAGAAGCCTGGTCTAACTCAGCAGTGACTTTTCCTCCTCAACAGATCAAAATACCCTGGGAAAGGAGCAAATGTCCAACAGCAGCTCCATGGCCCAGTTCCTCCTCCTGGCATTGGCAGACAGGTGGGAGCTGCAGCTCCTGCACTTCTGGCTCTTCCTGGCCATCTCCCTGGCTGCCCTCCTGGCCAACGGCCTCATCCTCAGCGCCGTAGCCTGTGACCACCACCTGCACACCCCCATGGGCTTCTTCCTGCTCAACCTCTCCCTCACAGACCTGGGCTGCATCTGCACCACTGTCCCCAAAGCCATGCACAATTCCCTCTGGGACACCACAACCATCTCCTACACGGGATGTGCTGCACAGGGTTTTTTCTTTCTGTTCTTCATGTTTGCAGAGTTTTCCCTCCTCACCATCATGTGCTACGACCGCTACGTTGCCATCTGCAAACCCCTGCACTACGGGACCCTCCTGGGCAGCAGAGCTTGTGCCCACATGGCAGCAGCTGCCTGGGCCACTGGCTTTCTCACTGCTCTGCTGCACACAGCCAATACATTTTCCCTGCCCCTGTGCCAGGGCAATGCCCTGGGCCAGTTCTTCTGTGAAATCCCACAGGTCCTCAAGCTCTCCTGCTCACACTCAGGCTACCTCAGGGAAATTGGGCTCATTGTGGTTACTTGCTGTTTAGTGTTTGGTTGTTTCATTTTCATTGTTTTCTCCTATGTGCAGATCTTCAGGGCTGTGCTGAGGATCCCCTCTCAGCAGGGACGGCACAAAGCCTTTTCCACCTGCCTTCCTCACCTGGCCGTGGTCTCCCTGTTTGTCAGCACTGGCACATTTGCCTACCTGAAGCCCCCCTCCATCTCCTCCCCATCCCTGGATCTGGCCCTGTCAGTTCTGTATTCAGTGGTACCTCAAGTAGTGAACCCCTTCATCTACAGCCTCAGGAACCAGGAGCTCAAGGATGCCCTGAGAAAAATGATGACTGGATGCTTTTCAGGAGTAATAAAGTGCCAGTTTTCTGGTGTGTAGCATTCAGAATGGGACTCACTAATGGCCCAGCCTTCCTGCTCAGGTTTTTCTTGCAGGTCATCGGCTACTTCTTGCAATAATGTTCTCTGCAATTAAATTTTATTATGCATCTGCCTTCTAATTTAGTGTCTACACATTGAATTTGACCCAGAGATGTATAAATGATGAATTGTTCTCTCTAAGTATTTAAACAAAATAAAGGACCCTGCAGTGCCTTCTTTGTCCAAATCCTTCTTCTCAGATGTTCCTAAAGGACAGCACACTGCAGGACAGGGTGTATTTGCAAACGGGAAGGGGACAATAATCCCAGCCCAGCAGCACTGCCAGGGAGCAGCAGTGCTTGGTCTTTGCAGAGCTGCTCTCTTGCCACTTCTACACTGTCCTCCTGAGCCCCTTTCTCAGTGCGAGGCCTGAGTGCTCTCTGAGCACAGTCCTGGGGGGTGGAAGCCCTTGGAGCACAGGCAGGGACAGGCCCTGGGAACTTGTAACCTCAAGTCCCAACACTACTTAAAATCGCTGCTCCTCTCACTGAGAGGAATCCACTGCTCTAATCCCAACCTCAACCGGACCTTGAAGGCAAAGCCCAAACCCAGAGCTCCAAACTCTTATTTATACTCTAATGCCCACCCCATTCCCAAACCTGTATTACCAGTATGAAAAGCCAAGCTTTAATCCTGACCCAGCCCAAAAAGCTCTTCCCCTAATCAGGAACCAGACACTGCCAGCAGAACAACAAACCTCCCAAAGTTCTGCCTAATCCCCACCCTGAGCTCTAAACCCCAAGCCCTGACCATTCAGCACCCCCACAGCCCTTGGGAGCAGGGCAAGGACCTGCAGGGCCCAGAGCAGGCCCAGGGGGTTGGCAGAGGAATGGGAGGTGACCTGGATCTGCTCAGCTCTGCAGTGACCCCCAGGAGAAGGGCCTGGGCTCTGGCAGGGATGTCCTGTGGCACAGGGGCTCAGGATCCAAGTTCAGAAGGCCAAGTGCACATGGCAAGAGCCAGAGCTGGTGCAGAGACACCAGGGAGGGTCTAGAAATGCTGCTGGGAGGGGGTGGGAAAGCAGGAGGGGTGTGTGCAGCCTGCAAGGCCAGAGCAGCAGCAGGACCAGGGCAGGACAGCCTGCAGGAGAGATGGCCAAGGGCTCTGGCAGGGCTGCAAGGCCCAAAGGCACCCAGGCCTTTGTCCCCTTGCCTCTGGCAGCTGCCTCTGCCACTCAGGCCACCACAAGCAACTTTCCTGGCAGGTTCTGCCCTTGGGTTCTGCCTCGCCCCTCCCTCAGCAGCCTGGCAGGGGTTGCCCAGTTTTGGGCCTTTGTTGTTCCTCCCCCTCCCATCCCAGTGCCCCCCAAACAGCCCTGAGCCAGCCGGGAGGGACAGGATCTGCTGGGCCAGGGCCTGGGGCTCAGCCCTTGGCCTTTGTGCTCCACAAAACCAAGGCAGGCTTTGCTCAGCATTGCAGGGGCCTGCCCAGAGCCTTGGTCTGCCTGCACTCCTGGCCTCCAAGGAGCTGCTCCAAGGAGTCCCTGGGGAGGCTTTGGCAGTGCCTGCCCTCAGTGGGGCCCAGCAATGCTTCAAGGCACTTGCAGTTTGGCTTCTGACTTCTTGAGCAGCTGCTTCAATCTTCTCTCAGTACCTCAGGATCATGGGCTGGGCTGCAAACACACTGTGGGGCTCATTAAAATGCAGAAATCCCTCAAGATCTCTTTGTCTTCCTTTAGTTGTCTTCAAAGAAAATTTCAAAACAGGCCTTCAAAATTTTTACTTTTTTTGTTGTAATTCAATTATGGATACTTTTCTGTTCAGAGGAGAACTGATAGAGGTGTTCTCCAAGTGATCTTGATGCTGAGTGTTTCCTCAGGAGATCCACACTGACCCTGGATGATCAACCTTGCTCCTCACCCCCCAACCTCACCAGTTCTGACATGGCCCATCTTGGACTGACAGCTGAAGCAGCTCCAAACACATTGTGGGACCCATTAAAACACTGAAAAACAAATTATTTCCCTTCCTTTAATTGTCTTCAAGACGTCAGCAACTAATTGGTGTTGTTTTGTAGTTTAACTAAGGAGGAAGATTTTAAAGTGGACGCCACAAAAAATATTTTTTTTTTAATGAAAGGAAATGATTTACACAGAGCTTTGGGATGCAAGAGGGTCAGGTTGAAAAGGATTTAGACACAAAGATAAGGGGGCAAAAGAGTTTAGTATCATTTAATTATTGACCTGTTTAACAGTTATCAAGTGATTCAATTGCATTTGCCACAATTTTAACAGTGACTGAATTATAGATTCACAACAACATTCACCCCACAGTCAATTCACACCCACACCCAGGCAGAGCTCTGTGGACACATCAATAGCTGAGTGTGGAAAGGTCCCTCTCCAAAATTCTCCTGTTGTCAGGGAAACACTCCCACCAATCCCTTTGTGTTTCCCACCAGACAAGGGTCCCAGCTGGAGGAGTGTTTGTGGAGGGGGATCAGAATTGTCCTGGGCATCAGCGCCGGTCTTTGGAGTGTTGCAAACTGGAGGGTTCCCGAGCTGGGAGAGGCTGCCAGAGGTGTCCCACTGAGAGGGAGGTGCTGGGGAGCTGCCAGGGCCTCCCTCAGCCCTGCTGGGTGTGGGCTCACAAGGGGACTGGCTTTAGTTATCTGCTGAATTTCCATCCTGGGGTCAGGAATGACTGGAGTTTCCAAACTATTTGGGAATTTTGTCCAAACTGTTCCATTTGGGCAATGATTCAGGCAGAGAATGTTCCAAGGCTTTCAGGGGATGACTGATTATCCTGTGTTCCCCAACTGTTCCACTCCGGATTGTTCCCACCTTTATCATCCAGGAGCACCTGGTCCAGTCCAGGGACACTTCCCCACAGCCCTGGTCCAGTCCAGGGGCTCTTCATTGCTCAGCTGGTTTGGTCAAGGCTTGTCAGGAGCTCCTGAGATCATCGACCAGGCCTGAGGAGAATGGGGGTGGATGTACCAAAACAGAGGCTTCTAAGAAAAACTTTTTGTAGAGACTTCTCTGATCACTCTCCAAAGTGTTTGCAGATGAAAACGTTGTCCTCATAGTCCAAGGGCTACATTTTACCAAGGCCTGTAGTGGAGGAATATGGGGCAATGTCTTTGAACTGAAATAGGGGAGCTTTATATTGGATAAAATGAAGAAATACTTAGCAGTGGGGCTGGCAAAAACTGAGGCAAAGATTGGATCCCTTATTCCTTGAGGCTCCGTAGTGCAACAATGGCTCCTTGATTCCATGAGGTTGCACTGTTTCCCAGTGTTCTTTGGCTCTGTAAGGCCCCGAAGTATCACAATGGCCCACTGATTCCATCATTTTACCCAGGGTCACAATGGACCCTTGATTCCATGAGGTTCCACAGTGTCACAATGGACCCTTGATTCCATGAGATTCCACAATGTCCCATTGGTCCCCTTTGGTTCCAAAAGGTTCTTGGATCTCACACTGGCCCCTTGATTCCCGGACGTTCCACAAAGTCCTGGGGTCCTTTTGATTCCATGAGGTTCTGCAGTGTCCCATGTTCCCTTTGGTTCCAGAAGGCCCCAGTGTATTCCAATGGCCCCTGGATTCCAGGAGATTCCACAGTGTCCTGGGGTTCCCTTGTCTCCCTGACTTTTGGCAGTGTCCAGGGTCCCTTTGTTCCCAGGAGGTTCCTTTGTTTCCATCAGGCCCTGCCACGTCCCAGACTCCCTTTGGTTCCATGAGGTGCTGCAGGGTCACAATGTCCCCTTGATTCCATGTCCCAGGGTTCCTTTGGTTCCATGGGATGCGACAGTGCTAAAACTCCCTGCTTCGTATCCTTCCAACATTTGTGGGCCCATTCTCTCCCTGCCTGGGATGGAGCCCCATTGTGTTTGTGCAGGAATGGATCCATGGCCATCCTGCCACTGCACCAATTGAATGCTGCACAAACGTCACTGCAGGCCCGACCCTGGATGCAGGAACAGTCTGGGAACTCCAGGCCTGCTGACATTCAGCAGAGCCAGTCGGGGTCCCAAAGAGCACAAGTGATTGCCTGTTGAAGGGATTGAAAACGTGCAAGTGCCAGCAAGAGGAGGCTGCTCTGTGCCCTTGGTGGCACAAACAGAGCAGGAAGCTGGCCCAGGACAGTTGTTCTCCCCCAGCCTCTCTCCCCAGCCATTGCCAGCACTGGCTGCTCAGCCCAGGCTTAGGGGTGAGTTTTGCTGGGCCCCCCTCCATCCTCCTGCTGGGCTCAGGGCCTGTGCCAGGGCCATGGCCAGCCCTGCCCGGCCTCTCTGCTGGCCCAGAGCCCGGCAGAGCCTGGAGCAGGGCTGGCTGTGAGGCCCCACAGGGGACACGGCCTGTCCAGGAGCTTGGAGAGGGGCTGAACAGGAAGGCCCTGGGTGCCCAAGACCAAGGACTGCCCTGGGCATCCCGTCAGAGGGGCCCTTCCCCACCCTGAGTGCTCCTGTGCTGGGCTGGGCCTGCCCAGGGGGCTGTGGGACCAGCTGGGAAGCAACGGGGCACAAAGGGGCCATGGAGCCGCTGCCAGGGGGGGACAGCAAGGCAGGGACAGACAAGGGATTGCTGGGCATGGCCTGGGCTGTGCAGGGGGACTGTGGGAAAGGCAAAGCTCCCCTGCAGTTGGGGCTGCAGGAAAAGTCCAGAGCCCAAAGAGCCTCAAGGGCTGTGTTGGACATTGATATAGGAGGCTAGGCCCCAAAGAGTTAACTAAGAGATTTGGGCCTGCAAACAAACTGATTTGGGCCTGCAAACAAGTTACCAATATCCAAAACGATCTGTACCCGTTCTGTTCTACTTACTGGACCAAAGCTTAAGAGAACAGTACAAGAACATGTAGTGGACTTAGAAGCAATAAATTAGAAGTATAACAGGATCAGGTAGACATTTGAATAGGAGAAATAGGCTTGGAGCCAGGGCCTTTTCCAAGCTTCAGTGAGCGGGTCAAGAACAATGGATAGGAAGAAGGGACAAGTTGAGGAAGATGAGTTAGAGACCCCTGCCCTATGGATGAGGATGGGAACTACCCCTCGAAATGGGGAGCCAAGAGAAGCACCGCCCTGAACTCCACCTATACTCCGCCTATTTTTAATATGTATTGATAGATGTTGTAATTGTTTGAATATGCATTTAATCACATCTGAAAATTGTATAAAAGTGCTGATTTTCTGAGGAGCCGGTGAGCAAGTTTTTCCAGCAATAGCTGGCTTGCTCCCAGCGCTGCTAATAAATACCTTTGCTGCTCTAAAGATCAAAAGTCTCTGGGCAGTTTGTCGAACCGGTTTTTCGGATTCACATCAAGGCTGCAGGAGGGAAATGCAGGGCTGCTGTGCAATGGGGAGGGGGGTTAATTCCAGCAGACACTGATGTGGTGCTCAGGGACTCCATGGCTTCTCTGCCTGAGTCTTTCCTGGAAAGGTCTCTCAGGCCTCTGTGCTCGGGGAAGGGCTTCAGGGAGGAGGAGAGCACGTCTGGGCAGGAACCTGCTGAAATCCCTGAGGGACAAATGGCAGTGTCTGCCCCTGCAGGGAACTCAGCCTGGCCATGGCACGGGCTGGAGCTGCCTGGCTGGGAGCAGCCCTGTCAGAAGTTGTGGGTGGGCAGGGAGCTGGGCAGGAGGCAGCCGTGTGCCCTGGCAGCAAGGGAGGCCAGGAGCACCCTGGGCTGTGGCACCAGAACATCCAAGGACGTGCACTCTCCAGCTCACTGTGACTGAGGAAAGCTGCAGAAAGAACTGGGATGTTTATAAACTGTATCATGTTTACTTTTTGTTTGTGGGTAACGAAGAGAAACTTCCTGTGGCTCTAAGTCTCACCAGTTCCAGCCCTCCCAAAGAACACAAACCTGATGAGTTGTGGTTCCCACAACTTGCTTTTGTGCCCTGGGTGCTGCAGGCAGTGCCCTCAGCCCTGCTGGGCTGTGCAGAGGAGCTGCTCCTGGGCAGAGCTGTCTCTTTGAAGCTCTTCTTGCTTGCCAGGAGCTCCCTGTGTGCCAGGAGCCTGGTCCAGCTCAGCAGCACAGCAACAGCCCCAGGCATTTCATGACCCTCAGGGGAGTTGATGTTGTTTGCATGAGACTCAGTCCCTGAGAGGAAGTTCAAACAAGTTTTCAAGAAGTCAAAGTGAGATTGAAACACTGAAGTTTCTTGTAGTGCTAATGAGTCTCACTGAGGGACACAACTGAGAACATGTCCCCAGGTTCCAGTTAGAGCAGAAATCTGCAGACAGTGATGCCAAGGATGGACAAGCAAGGGAAAGGTGGCTCTGATGCTGAAGAAACCTTGACTTGTTTCCTTAATCCAACAGGCCAAGCCCTGACCCCCAGCCCCTGGGAAGGCAGATCCTGTCCCTGCCTCATTCCTCAGGGCTCTTCCTGGGGCACTGGGATGTGGGATGTGCAATGCCAAGGGCAGGCCCATGGGGTGGCACCTGCCAGGCTGCTGAGCAGGGACAAGGAGGCCACGAGGCCCCAGGGCTGCAAGGGGCACTCCCCTCCTCCTGGCATCAGGGGCACAGACAGCAGCCATGGCCAAAGGCCTGCAGAAGGTGGCTCTGGCAGGGCCTTTCAGCTTCTCCCCCTCCCGGTCTCCTCTCCAGCCCAGGCTGTCCTACGGTGTCCATGCCCTGCCCCTTTCCCTGCAGGCTGTCGTCATCCCCCCGGCTGCCCCACCTGGCTGGCACCTTCCTGTACTGACATCTCTGCGTCCTCCCTGGCTCTTCCTGCACACACAAAGCCTTGGCCTCATCCAGACTCCTTCTTTGTGACATTTTGCACCACAACACTGACCTTGGAGGAGCGGCACCAGGGAAAAAACACTCGCTGTAAAGAAGGGAAGGGGAACGCACACCCCCCGGGACCATGGCTGTCAGCAGTGCGGGGGACACAGAGCCCCCCTGCCGCCCGCCGCGCCCGGGGCCGCCGGCATGCACGCGCGCGGGCGCACCGCTCCGAGCCGGGGCCGCGCAGGAGCCGCGACCACCGCCACTGCCCCGCTGCCCGGCGCCGCCCCGCAGGCACCCGCCACAGGCGGACAGACCCGGCACCGGCACAGGTTCACTCAGCACGGCGGTGTAAGCACCCAGCGCCGTGAACACAGCCACAAATGCACAGCGCAGTCCCGCAGCACAGTTCAGATGAAAAGCTGGAAATGTCTTAAGGTGGAACTCAGTCATAGTGCTCGTAAAGTTCATCTCTGGTCCATCAGCAGTACTTTCACACTGCAGCCGTCATCTCCGATCGTCCTGGATATGCACTGCCGAGATGCTAGCACCGTGTTCATGTTGGCGGGGCCGCTCGGTTGTCCCCGGCCCAGATCCGTGATTTCTTGTCCCGCTCCGTCTCCCTTCAACTCTGCTGGACTCCCTTTTTACACGATTTCTCTGTATGATGGTATCTAGTAGCATTCTGATGTCCTCAGACTGTGCTCTAATGCCTTTTACTATTCCAGATAACAATCGCCAAGTTGTAAGGAGGGAAGCAGCAACTTTTTCTCCCTTAGAGGCAGCAGTAAAGAGCTTATCACTAAGTTTTTTCCAAGTAGAGATAGTAAAGGCAGTTACAGTGTTCGCTTCATATCCCTGGCCCTTACATGAAAGCAGCATCTGCCGCAAAGCCAGTTCGTCTAATTTCTCTCCCTTTTTTAAGCAGGATAGACTTCCATATAGATGCAACATTAGATCCCTCTTGTTCTCGGTGGCTCACCTGTCCAGGCGTCTTGTCTGGTTGGCCTGGCAGCTTCTCCACTTCTGTCATGTTACACTGAGCTCCGTCTCCGCGGTAACCTCCCACAACTTAACCTCATAACGTCTCCATTCTCTTTCATCAAAAACTGTATTAGGGTCTACAAAACAACTTTTAGCAACCCCCGTCGTAAGCAATCTTGGTAATTCTTTTTTCAAATCTATACCCTTAAGTCCCTGCTTTTCTAAAAAGCACTGGAGTAATAAAAGCACCTCTTGTCTTTCCATACCTATAAATCTTCAGCGCGCTGTTGCAGTCTTTTACAAGACGTCGGCGGTGTTGTCGGCCAGGACCCTTCTGTAAGGTCGCCTGGGGCGCAGAGTCCAGCTCTTTCGCCTCTTGTGCTGCTTCAGGACCGACCGGCTACTGCGTCAGACCGTGGCTTCGGGGAGTGCAGATTTAACTTAGCTCCCGTTCAGGTTTCGGGGACCACAGATTCAACTTAGTCCCTGGAACCACAGATATAACTTAGCCCCCGTGCAAGCTTCGGGGACTGCGGGAACCGCGCAAAACTCAGCAGGATCCTTGTTTATCGTCCCTTGCTTCGGGCGCCATAATGTCACGACAAGGGAAGACAGGGACCCTCAATATGAGAATCAGCAAGCTTCGTTTATTGATCATTGCTAACAGCTTAATATATGCTTTATAATTAGCTCATACATATTGCAAAAGCTAAGCTCATTATTGGCTCTGGCTTAGATGTTGATTCCACCCCTCACTCCCTTTCTTTGTTGACACAGGTGGCTTCTCAGTTGCTTTTGTTTTGCTAATCACAATGTCCTGTTTGCCAGCCAGCTAACAGGGTACAAGGGCACTGTAACCTCGCTATTTCAGATGTTCTCACTGCCTAGGCAAGCCGTATTCTATAGCCAATTCCCTACATTCACCAGGCATCCTGTGACCGTAAAGACCTTCAAAAGACCAAGATCCAGCCCAGAAAAACCCAAACCACCGAGATTCAGGCAAAAATCCCTCAAATTGCAAGAAGACCCTTAGCCCCCCAAACTGCAAAAGTTGAAATTCAGCTAAAAAATACCCCAAAATATGAAGTTTAGCCAAAAAATCTCTCCCAAAAATTCCCCCTCTCTAGTCTCGTCCCCTCTGGGGTTTGGAGGGTCACCGCTGTCTCGAATGCTGGGGGTCCCATTTAAGGATGCTGGGAGTGTTGGGGGTCCCAAGGGTCTCTTCTCCTCTGACTCTCACCTTCGGGGTGCCATGTTCCCAGACATTCCCCCTCTCCAGGTTCTCGACCTTGTTGTCCCAGGGATCCCAGGGGTCCCCACTGTCCAGGCTCCCCCTTCTCAGTGCCCCCTCTCCAGGCTCTTGGGGCTCTCTAAGCTCCCCCCTCTCTCCAGCCTCCCCCACTCTCCAGGGATGAAGGCATGGGGACACCAAGGCACCCCCATGGTAACCCCACTCCTGCTCTCCCCCCTCCCCTCAGCCTCCCTCTCCCACCCCTTTCTCATCAGCCCCCCAAACCCCGGCTACCCCCAGCTCCCTTTGAGGGTGATCCACCACCCCTCGCGCTCCGACTGGGGGTCCACCCGCTCTTTTCCCTTCTCTCAACCCTTTCCCATCGTGGCCGCTCTGCTCACCAGACAGCAGCAGGAAGGGCAGGGACAGGGGCGAAGCAGCAACAGCAGGAAAACAAGCACCTCCCCATCCCACGGGTGCCCAGGAACAGGGAACTCATTCCAAATATCCTGGGAGGAGTGTGGGGGGTCAGGACATACTCGGGCTGCCAGCACAGATTTCCCTGCAAAGTCCCATGGATGGGATTGCAGAGGAGCCCTCAGGTCCCCACCAGGATTCAGCAACCAGGAATAGACACAAAAGGCAACCCGGAAGATTTCTGGGGGAGTGTCCTGGAGGGAGGGGACAGTGTCACCCCACCAGGGCAGGGCTGGCAAGTGGGAGGCTGCTCCAGGGCTCTGCAAGAGGCCTCGTGCTCTGCTCAGCCCCAGCAGTGGTTGGTACCAACACCTCTGGCTGCCCCCAGCCCTGGGCAGCTCTGCTGCCACAGGCTGTGCCCTCACCGTGGCCCTGCCTGTCCCTCACCCGGGGCCCTGCCCACATCCCTGTCCCTTGGCTCTCTCTCTGCCAGCTCAGTGTGGGGCACACGGGCTGGGGGTCCCTCCCAAGCCCCCCGGGCAGCCGGCATTGGCTGGGGGGATGTGAGGGCTGGGCCTGCTCAGCACAGCCCCGGCCTCGTGCCCAGCGCCTCTTTCCTGCCCCACACAAGAGCTTCCCGGCCCCCCCAGGGCTCCCCTGCTGCTGCCTCTGCTCCTGGCCCTGCCTTTGCTGCTCCCTGGGCTGGGGCAGCGGCTGCAGGGGGGGATGGAGCAGCTTCAGCTCCACAGCACTTCCTGGGGGGAGCTCAGCCCGGGGGCACGGGCAGGGACCTGATGGGGATGGACAGGGGCCAGCAGGGACAGCCAGGGCCTGCAGGGGAAGGCACAGGGACAACCTGGCCCCCCACACTGCCAGGGCTGTCTCTGCTCCTCCTTGCAGGCTCCGTGGCCAGGCACAGTTGGTGTTCCTGGGTGCCCACCATCTCAGCACTTGCAGCCGCTCAAATCAGCGCCCGCAGCTCTGCAGCAAAGCCCCAGCTCACCTGGCACACAGGGGATGGACACAGCACCTGCTCGGGGATGGGCACACACAGCTTTGTGCCTTCCCCACCACGGGGCTCTCCTTCCTCAGCAGCACCTCTGCCTTGCACTTATTCTCAGGCTCACCTCAGGGACAGCTCTGGGCTCACCTCCGCGCCACTTCTCAGCCTCACCTCAGGGCCTGGGCTCAAGGACAGGAACCTGCAGGGAGGGGACATCATGTGCAAGCTGAGGGCTGCCTGCTTGCACTGGCCTCTGGGCTTCTTTCTCCTTCTACAACCAGCCCAGAACTCAGCCTGCTTTTCTAACACCACACATTTACAGACTAACCTTGCAGATAGATATGGACAGACATCTCTCTCACCCTGGGGATGGAGCCTCAAGCATGTGCTGCCACAGGAATGGGAATCAGAGAATCACAGAATCAGCCACGTTGGAAAACACCTCTGAGATCATCAAGTCCAGCCCTGGATCCAACCCTGCTGTGCTTCCCAGACCATGGCACTGAGGCCACATCCACTCTCACCTTCAACACCTCCAGGGACGGGGACTCCACCCCCTCCCTGCCCAGCCCATTCCAAGGCCTGATTACTCTCTCAGCAAAAAATTCCTTCCCAATATCCAACCTAAACCTCCCCTGGCACAGCTCCAGACCCAGCCCTCTTGTCCTACTGCTGCTTCCTGGCAGAACAGCCCCATCCCCACCTGGCTACAACCTCCTGGCAGGGACTTGCAGAGAGTCAGGAGGTCTCCCCTGAGCCTCCTCTTCTCCAGCCTCAACACCCCCAGCTCCCTCAGCCTCTCCTCACACACTTGTGCTCCAGAGCCCTCCTGCCTTCCAGCACATCAACACACCCCCAGCTGGGTGTCAGCTGCACATTTGCTGATGAAATGCCTGGTTCTGCAGCAGCTGCAGATGCTCAAGGGGCAGCAGGACCAAGTCAGGGGCCTGGGGGGGCCTGGGGGGCTTTGGGGTGCAGGAGGGTCCTGGGGGAGCTGGGGAGGGGTTTTGGGGATTGAGGAGTATAGATCAGTACAGACCAGTACAGTCCAGTACCCCCTCACTGCTCCCCAGATCTCTTCTGGAGCTGGGCCACGTTGTTGGGGGACACCTGAGCTCCCCCCGAGCCCTCCCACTACAGCCCAGTGCCCCCAGTACAGCCCACTGTGTTCCTGTCCCAGGGTGCCGGGTGATCCCTCTTTAGGGGGGTTGGAAGGGATTTGAGGGGGGAACAGGGGGAGATTTGTGGGGAGTTGGATGGGGATTTGGGGGCTTTTGGGTGCATTTAGGGGAGTTAAAAGGCATTTTGGGGCATCAAAGGGATCGGTGGGGGCAGGGCATTAAAGGGGAAATGGGGGTTAGGGGACATTTGAGGGGGCTGATGGGCCCTGGGGGGGAGAGGAGGGGCAACACCACAAGCAGGTGAGTCTTGAGACCCTCCTGGTGTTCCCAAAACTCTCTTAGTGTTTCCAATTGCCCCTTTGACACCCTGAGACCTCCCTGGTGTCTCCAGTGTCCCCAGGGTCTCCTCATGGCCCCAATTCCCCCCTTGACACCCCCGACTCCACTGTCCCCAAACCCCATTCCTGATGTCCCCAACCCCCAGGAGCCCCCCCTGGACCCTCTGACCACAAAAACAACCCCCACACACGCTCACAGAAAGGCCAAGGGCATCTGGGGACACGTTGGGGACAGTTGGGGGGATTTGGGGGGCACTGGGGGATTACTGGGGGATACTAGGACACACTGGGGGAACCAGGGGGCACTGGGAGGGACTGGGGCGTTACTGAGGGACACTGGGAGGGACTGGGGAGTTACTGGGGGATTACCAGGACACACGGGGTGACACTGGGAGGTTACTGGGCCATACTGGGGGTTACTGGGTGCACACTGGAGCATTACTGGGCCATACTGGGGGGCAGTGGGAGGTCACTGGGACACACTGGCTGGTCACTGAAGGGGTTACTGGGCCGTACTGAGGGTCACTGGGAGGTCACTGGGATATACTGGGGGCACTGGGATCCCCTTCCCCGGATGTGGTACATCTCCCCCCCGCACTTTGGGAGGCATCCCCAGGACCCCTCCCCTGGGGGCTGGGGGACCCCATGAACCCCACTGCTGGGCTTTAGGGGGCCCCCGGACCCCCCTCCCTGTGGGGTCTCTGTGTGCTGAGTGTTGGGGGTCTCTGGGGTTCGGGGCGTGCATTGGGATCCCCTTTCCCTGGGGTCGGTTCGCCGGGCCGGCCGGAGGGCTGTGGCGGGAAAAGTAATGGCGGACCGCGCAGAGCCTCATGGGAGTTGCAGTTCCCTCTTGAGGACTCCGCCGGCGCGCCTGCGCAGTGCAGCCAGGGCGTTGGCAGAGCCCCCCCCGCGCGGATTCCAGGCCCCGCGCTCTGCCCCTCGGGAACCCCCGAACCCCTCGGCTAAACCGTCCCGAGCCCTCCAGCCTTTCTACCCACAGCCGCGCTCCCCGCAGCCCCCGAGGGGATCCCCAGAGCCCCGCTCTCCCGCAGGCCCCGCCAGCTCACAGTGCAGCACGTACCCAGCGCCATCTTTGCTTCCGGGCAGCCAACACGGCGCTCTGCGCGCGCACCGCCTTTCCTGCCCCCGCCGCAGCCAATCAGGGCGCGGCCCCGCCCTCCGCCCGCCCGTCAGGAATGTTCGCACGGGCGGTGCCGCAGCGCCCTCAGCCTGAACTGAACCTGCTTTTACCTCATGGAATCTTTGATCTCTGTTAGCCAAGCCCCTCTTTCCTTCCCCAGTTGTCTTGTCCTTTGGGGAGGGGGGTCATAGCGGCACTTTGCACTTGAGCGGACTGAGGTTTCTACCACAAAGGGCCAGTCCCCTTTCCCAGGGGCAGCTTCTTCAAACTGAACCCTTCCTGAGGGTGTGTGGAGATTCCTGCTTTGGCTGGGGACCCACAAGGTCACTGCTGGAGGTTTAGAGCAGAGATCTCCCCACCAGCGTTGGTCTGGGGGAGTTCCATCCATCTCTAATTAAGAATTATTGCTTTGGTGCCAGCTTGAGTAGAATTGCTTCAACAATTGCTTAAGTGTAGAGCACTGTCCTATCTTATCCTGTACTCCTGGCAGTTTTACTGTTTCTCTTGTGCAGTAATTAATTGTGATGAAGATCTTTTGTCTGATCATTTATATCCCTAAATGATTCATTTGTATCAACAGATCTGTTTTGTCATCATTAAAACCTGAGAGACAAAAGTGGTTCAGTCACAGCTCTGTAATTGCTCTAAACTGAAAGTGCTGGCATAATCCAAGGCTGGGATTGGATCCAGCAGCCCTCAGCACCCCACAGTAAGTTGGGAGCTCAGGGGTCCACCCCCCTTTCCCAGCCCCCCTGTGCCCAAAGACCATCATAGGACCATCTGACCCACCAGACCACCCTCCCTTTTCCATGCTTCTCCCTGTTCCTTCCACTTTTCCATGGTCCTCTCAATCCCCACCCCACCTCCAGATTACTCTGGGGGTCCCAACCCCCATTTTTCCCTCCTCTCACATCTTCCACATCATCCCCCCAATCCCCAGCTCCCTCCAACTCAGTTTTGGGCCCCAGCACCCCCAAAAAAAGGGGTTAGGTGGGATCCTGGGTGGGCTCTGACTATGTTTGGGGGGTTCTCCAGGGCCTGTGGGGAGATTTAGGGGGGTCACAGCACCTTTTGGGGTGAGCTGGGTGCCTTTTAAGGGGCAGGTGCCCCACTAAGACCCTCCCAGAGGGGTTGACAGAGGGGGAACAAAGGGAGGTCCCCATTCCTGATCCATCCTGGGGCCAGTTCTGCCCCCCCAAACTCGGCTCCACTCCTTGGGATCCCCCCAAGCGCCTCCCCCACTGCCCCCCAATAACCAGGACTGGGGAGAACTGGGAAGCTGTACTGGGAACACTGGGAGCAGCCGGGCGGAGGCAGAGTGACAGCAGGGGAGGGGGGGACACACGACCCCCCAAAATCCTCACAGGGACGGGGGGGGTCCAGGCTGGGCCCGAGGCCCTGGGGAGGGGCTGCGGCCACCACCGGCTCAGGAGCTCTGTGGGGAGAGAAAAGGGGGTGACACCGGGGTGGGGGGACAGGGGGGACACCGGGATACACCGAGACCTGGACTGGATCCAGTGGGACCAGAACTGGGGCAACGGGGATCATACTGGGAGCACCTGGCAGCACGTTGGAGGCAACTGGGATATACTGGGAGTGACTGGAACCACAGTAGGGGTGACTGGGAGCAACTGGAACCACACTGGGGGCAACTGGGATCCTACTGGGAGCAGCTGGGCTCTTGCTGGGGTCATGCTGGGATCATACTGGGAGTGACTGCAATAATCCTGGGAGTGTGTGAGAGGGACTGCAGCCATACTGGGGATGAGTGGGATCAAACTGGCTTCATACTGGAAGTGTCTGGAAGTCACTGGTATCATACTGGTGGCAACTGCAATTGTACTGGGATCATACTGGATCAGACTAGGATCATACTGGGAGCAACTGGTTCTATGCTAGGGCAACTGGGAGCTACTAGGATCCCACTGGGAAGAAGTGGGAGCAACTGGGACCATGCTGGGCGCAACTGGGCCCACAGTGAAGGTGACTGGGGTCATACTGGGAGTGAGTAGGAGCATTCTGAGGGCAGTTGGGACCATGTTGGCACAACTGGGATATACTGGGAGCAAGTGGGATCACACTGGAAGTGACTGGGATCATACTGGGAGTGACTAGGACCCCACTGGGGCTGACTGGGAGTGGATGTGAGCAACTGGGATCATGCTGGAAGCTACTGGGAGCATTCAGGAGTGAGTGGGACCACACTGGGGGCAACTGGGATATACTGGGATGGACCAGGAGTGACTGGGATCATACTGGGACTGCCTGGGAGTGTACTGAGACTGACTGGGAGCATCCTGAGGTCAGCTGGGATATATTGTGAGAGACTGGGAGTGACAGGGATCATACTGGGAGGGACTGGAACTCTAGTGGGGTGACTGGGAGCAAGTGGGACCCTGCTGGGGGCAGATGGTTTTATCCTGGGAGTGCCAGGGAATGTCTGGGTTCATCCTGGATGTGAGTGCCACCATACAGGGGGTCGCTGGGATCATACTGGAGCTGTACTGGGAGAGACTGGAACTACAGTGGGGTGACTGGGAGCAACTGGGACCATGCAGGGGGTAACTTGGATCCTACTAGGAGAGACTGGGATCACACTGGGACTGACTGGAAGCATGTTGGAGGCAACTGGGATAATACTGGGAGTGGCTACAAGTGACTGGGATTATACTGGGAGTGACTGGAACCATAGTAGGGGTGAATGGGAGCAACTGAAACCATGCTGGGGGCAACTGGGATCCTACTGGGAGCAGCTGGGCCCCTGCTGGGGTCATACTGGGATCATGCTGGGAGTGACTGCAACAATACTGGGGGTGTGTGAGAGGGACTGAAGCCATACTGGGGATGAGTGGGATCAAACTGGCTTTGTTCTGGAAGTGTCTGGAAGTTACTGGGATCATACTGGGAGCAACTGGGACCATGCAGGGGGCAAATGGCATCCTCCAGGGAGTGACTGGGAGTGACTGGGGCCAGACTGGACTCAGACTGGGAGTCCCTGAGAGTGAAAGGAACCATCCTGGGGGTGGCTGGGAGCAACTGGGACCACCTTGGGGGCAACGGGGATCCTATTGGGAGTGACTGGCAGTGACTGGGATCATAGTGGGAGTGACCAGCACCATACTGGAATCATAGTGGGAGTGACTGTAAGGGACCAGGATCAAACTGGGAGTGGCTGGAACTACACAGGGGGGATTTGGGAGCCAGTGGGGCCGTGCTGGAAGCCAACTGGGAACATACTTGGGGCAACTGGGATCATGCTGGAAGCAACTGGGAGTAACTGGGAGTGACAGGGTGCATGCTGGAGGCAACTGGCATAAACTGGGAGTGACTGGGATCATACTGATGGAAACTGGAACCATCCTGGGGCAAGTGGAAGTAACTGGGTATGACTACGAGCATGTTGAGAGCAACTGGGATATACTGGGAGTGTCTGCAACCATCCTGGGGGCGACTGGGACCACATGGGGAGTGACTTGGACCATGCTGGGGGCAATTGGGAACAACTGGGAGTGACTGGATCTGCAGTGGGGCAACTGGGATTGACTGGGACCATGCTGGGGGAAGACTGGGATCATACTTGGATTGACTGGATCTATGCTGGAGGCAACTGGGACAAACTGGGACCATGCAGGGGGCAACTGCAATCGTACAGGGATCATACTGGGACCATACTGGGATCAGACCAGGATCATACTGCGAGCGACTGGGTCTGTGCTAGGGGCAACTGGGAGCAACTGGGATCCCACTGGGAGGAAGTGGGAGCAACTGGGACCATGCTGGGCACAACTGGTAGCAACTGGGATCCCACTGGGAGGAACTGGGAGCAACTGGGACCATGCTGGGCACAACTGGGATCATATTGGGAGCAACTGGGCCCACAGTGAAGGTGGCTGGAGTCATACTGGGAGTGACTGGGGGCATTCTGAAGGCAGTTGGGACCATGCTGGAACAACTCATCACTGGTTGCCAAAGTCATCACATACCTAAAATAAACATGAAACTCTGCTTTTCAGTTAACCTGCTGCCTTGCAGTCAAATTTTCAGACAATGCAATTACAAACAACTAGAAAAGGATCAAACTGCATTCAGCAGGTGTTTTTTGGAAAAAAATCCTAAAATTTCCTGGTGTTGCCAATCAAAACAGCTGTTTAAATGACACTTTTATGAATCCCCAAAATCCAATGGGATTGAACAAGCTCTTGGGAGAAGACAACCTGCTGGCATATCTAAATTGTCTTTTGATTTGCTGCAACATTAGAAAACAGACATTAACTTGGAACTGGCAAAATCAGCATGAAAAATCTAATAGACTAATATGAGAGTTGGTTGTTGTGAGGAAAACAAAGTTTCTTGGTCTTCAGCTGATATTACCAAAATGACAAATTTAAGTGTCAACAACAGTATCTCTGATGTATTTTGGAGCTCAAGCCATCCATCAAAGTGTTTACTGGCAACAAAGGGAACGCTAATCCTGATTTTCAATCAGATAGTTTATTCATTGTTCTAACTAAACATACTTGGAGTTATGTTTGGCCTTAATACTGCTAAAAAGCAATACAGATTCTCTGCCAGTAAAATAAGGGACTGGGAAAAACACTGTGACCACTTCTCTCCCCATATCACCAGTGGCAAACACAAGAGACCCATGTGTGGGCTTGTGTAGGTTGCACTGACAAATATTAATTAGCTATTTTACTTAGAGAGTCTCTTCACTGGGTAGCAAAATAAATCTTCTGGGAGGAAAATTGTGATTTTCCACAGAAACTTTTGTTGTGGGGTTCCAGTGACAATGCCTAATTAACATCCATTAACATCCCAACTGTTACTGACCTTTCACTGGACTTTGTTAACTACTGAGACAAATACTCAAGACCTTTGTGTTCTTTTTTCACCTTTTAAAATTAGTTTACAACAGAAGGAGCTGCAAAAACATCCAACAGTTTTCTTCAAAAACTTTAAAGTCAAAAAAAAGACTATGAAATTACAAGACAAATCTTAAAACTTTTTCTTCATCATCTTTTCAGGCAGGCCAAGATTACAACAGTTTTAAAGTGTTCTGCCGTGTGTTTCCTTCATCATTTCTTACTTGGTCATCTTGACCTTGTTTATCTGTCCATCTGCACACACCTTTGGCAGCAACCCTACAGCAACCCTACAGCCCAAAAGAGACAGAACACTCTTCATCAGCAGAATCCATCCCAAGAGGGAATTGCCCTCCCACCCTCCCACTTTCTGTATTGGACAGAGAGACTGGTTTTCTTGCTCCTGCCCCTGCCTTGTCACAACTCGGCATGGCAGGAGTTAGCTCGTGAAATCAGAGCAGGGAAGTCCTCAGATGGCAATACAGAAACTGCCCAGGAGGATGTCAGCAGAGCCCTGCCTTACATGACATTGTGTGCAACCGCTCATGGGATGAGCTTCTACACACAGGCAACAACCCCAGGCACAGGTGTACACACGTCCAGAGGTACATGGCAGTGCACAGGGAGGCTCTTGCACAGCTTCACACTGAAATACCTGTGTGCATACACACACCTGTACAAACGCTGCACCAAAACACAGCCGTGTATCCCTGCACGCTGAAGGACAGCGTTCAAGGCCAGGGGGAACGAGGCTCCGAGCCTTCCACTGCAGGTGTCGGGGGGTTGGAACTGGATGATCTCCAAGGTCCCTTCCCACTCGCCCCATCCCGCGGTTCTGTGACACACGTCCCTGGCCCAGGGACACCCCGCGGTGCCCCCGCCCAGCCGTGTCCCCCCACACACGGACACAGCCCGTGCCCAGGGCCCGTCCCGCGGCCCCCCCGCCGCTCCCGCGGGGAGCAGGACGCGCCCTCCCGGCGGCGATCCCGGCGCTCCCGCCCCTGCGCTGCCTGGCAGCGGGTGCCGGGGCCTTCGGGCCGCTCGGGAGCGCGGCTGTTCCGCACACGGAGGCGCTTTTCTGCCTCAGCACGTCCCGTGTAACAACTGCTGGGCTTGCACCGCCTGTGCCAGGGGTAGAACCATCCCCGTAAGGTCACTTGATCTGATCTGTCACAAACGCCGTGAAAACGTGGAACAGAAGCGTTCTCACAGCAGTGACTGTCCCCCTGTGTTCTCACAGCAGTGACTGTCCCCCTGTGTTCTCACAGCAGTGACTGTCCCCCTGGACTCAGCACTGGGGAGGCCACACGTCAAGTTCTGCGGCCAGTTCTGGAGCCCTCAGTTTAGGAAGGACATTGAGGTGCTGCAGCAGGTCCAGAGAAGGGCAACAGAGCTGGTGAAGGATCTGCAGAGCATGTCCTGTGAGGAGCGGCTGAGGGAGCTGGGGGGGTTCAAGCTGCAGAAAAGGAGGCTCAGGGGAGACCTTGTCACTCTCTACAACCACCTTAAAAGAGGTTGTAGCCAGTGGGGATCGGCCTCTTCTCCCAGGCAACAAGTGACAGGACAACAGGACACAGTCTTAAGCTGTGCCAGGGGAGGTTTTGGGTGGACATGAGGGAGACTTTCTTCACTGAAAGCGTGATTAGACGTGGGAATGGACTGCCCAGGGAGGGGGGCGAGTCACTGTCCTTGGAGGTGCTTAAGAAACAACTGGATGTGGCACTTGGTGCCATGGTCTGGTTGACATGGTGGTGTTGAGTCATAGGTTGGACTTGATGATCTCAGAGGTCTTTTCCAACCTAATTAATTCTGTGATTCTGTGAACTGGGATATACTGGGAACAAGTGGGATCACGCGGGAGGTGACTGGGATCATACTGGGAGCGACTAGGACCCCACTGGGGGTGACTGGGAGTGTCTGTGAGCAACTGGGATCGTGCTGGAAGCTACTGGGAGCAATTGGAAGCAAGTGGGACCACACTGGGGGCAACTGGGATATAGTGGGAGAGACCGAGTGACTGGGATCATACTGGGACTGACTGGGAGCATACTGGGGCTGACTGGGGGCAGGCTGAGGTCAACTGGGACATACTGGAAGAGACTGGGAGTAACAGGGATCATACTGGGAGCTATTGGAGTCATAGTAGGGGTGACTGGGAGCAACTGGAACCACGCTGGGGAAGTGAGATCATACTGGGAACAGGTGGGCCTGTGCTGGGGTCATCCTGGGATCATACTGGGAGCAACTGGGAGCATAAAGGGTGCAACTGGGAGTGACTGGAAGTGCAATGGGGCAACTGGGATTGACTGGGACCGTGCTGGGGGAAGACTGGGATCATACTTGGATTGACAGGGTCTATGCTGTAGGCAACTGGGAGCAACTGGGACCATATAGGGGGGAACTGTGATCATACTGGGATCATACTGGGATCCCCACAGCCCCCCAAGTACCTCCTAAACCCACTCGAACCCCACCCAGGACCCCACCCAACCCCTTTTCTGGGGGATTTCTCTGGGCACTGGTGGTGCTGGGAGCCCCCCCGGCTGCGGGCGAGGAGCTCTCGGGTGAGTGGGGGGTGGGAAGGGGGCGGTCGGTGGGAAAAGGGGGGTTAGAGGGGATAAAGGGGTGGTGGGACCCCAGACTGAGTGGGAGGGGAGTGGGACTCCCCAGAAGTGGAGGGGGAGGGATCTGAGGTTTGGGAGATGATGGGAAAGGGGTGGGAGAGGTCAGAAGAGTGGGGAAAGGGGAGGGTGGGACCCCCAAACTGAGCATGAGTGGGCTGGGGAGTGGGGGATGATGTGGAAGGGGTGGGAGAGTGTGGGACCAAGTGGAGTCACTTTGCACCTGCATTGAGTTAATGGGAATCTAAAGGGAGGATCTCGAGTTGTTCTGGTTCCCAAAGCTTTTACACTTCCTCACAATAATGATTTAGTGGGATTGACTCCCAAAGCAGAAATTAAAACTGTATGCTTGATTGTCTTTGGTGTTGTTCTTCCATCTCTCAGTGACTCCTGTCTGTGGCAGTGTGCCAACCTGCCAGGGGTGAAGATGCTGTGCTCCAATGCAGAGGGAGCATCCCTGAAAGGCTGCAACTCTGAGGACCCATTAGGCCTTAAAGCTAATCTGGAAGGTGAGAAGCTTTTGCCTTGTCAATCTGTGCCAACTGAAGCCTGTGTTTGTGCATTTCTATGGCCCAGAAAAGGTCCAGCTGTGGTTTGTCCAACCCTGAGAAGGGCCCACAAGGGCTGCACTGAGTCTGTGACCATCTCAGCCCCAAATCCCCTTGTCCTCCTCCAATTCACACAGCTCTGAGGCAGCACCAGTGTGGAGCTGCTGTGTTTCTGACTGGTTTTCCTCACAGAATTCCTTTCTGTGTGTGTTCCAGGTGCCAACCTGAAAGGAGTGGCCATGGAGGGCAGTCAGATGACAGGAATTAACCTCCGAGTTGCAAAGCTGAAAAATGCCAAACTAAAGAACTGTAACCTCAGGGGAGCAACGTTGGCAGGAACTGATTTGGAAGTGAGTTGGGATTCATTTTCCATCCTATTCCTTTCTCTGCTATCGTCAGCTGGTAATTGGGGGGATTGGTGGCTTTTGGCTGACCTCTCCAGCTTCAGAGTACAATGGAGTTCAGGTAAATGTACTTCCAGTAAAGCTTTGAACAGAGTTCAGGGTGCATTCCATTGACACTTCTTTTTCTTTTCCCCTTCCAAATTCTGACCTATCAGGTTGTGACTTCCAGGAGGCCAATTTAAGGGGCTCTAATGTGAAAGGAGCCATCTTTGAAGAGATGCTGACCCCCCTGCACATGTCCCAGAGCGTCAGATAGAGAAGAGAAGACGTTGAAGAGGAAGGAATCCAAACATTTGTTGTGATTTTCTTCACCTCCTCCCCTTCCTGAGTTAGAAGGAATGGTTATTAGACAACTTCCATTTGCAGTAGTGCCTAAGTAGACTCTTTCTGATCACTTTTGGGAGGGAGTTTTTGTTTTGGAGGTGGAAACATGAGGTTTCTCCCTTTGTGAAGAGAGTGAGGAAGTGGGCTGGTTCTGAAACCAGAAAGTGGGGCTGGTTTGGGGTGGAGAGTTTAAGACTTTCATTGTTTAGCATTGCCTGACTTTGGAATGCATTTTAATTTCTAAAGCACAATATATGCAATTCTATTTGTTAAGTCTGTGGCTGCAATATGAATAGAAAATGTTATTGCTGTATAGTAGCAAAGTGGAGGTTTACAGGTAGACAAGTGTACTTACTGTCAGTGTCTTGATTCCTGCAGGGTGTTAATGCCAGGGGTGGTCACACAGTGCCCACAGAATGTGTTCAGGTCTCTGCTGGGGTGGAAACAGTGGGGAACTGTCCTCAGAGGTCCTAAATTGCTGTGGAGTAGTTGGGGTGCAGGGTTAGAGCAGCTTTATCCCCTCAGATGTGCAGAGGAAGCTGCTGCCCCTGCAGGGACCTGCCCAGAGCCTGGATTGAGTTCCCCCTGGGAGATCCCTGGGCAGAAATGGGATGTCTCAGTTAATGCTCTCCAAAGGAGTGTGAAATTGCACTCTCAATCCCAGCTGGGAAGAAAAATTCCCCTGCTTCCACATGTCCTGACCACTCCAGACTGGAGTTCCTGTAGCTTTTTCCTTCTTTGTGGGAAATTCAATGAACAGAGGAAAACACAGAAGTGTCCCCAAAGCAGAGAGAACCTCTGGGGCCACAGCACCTGCCCCCCCTCTTCTCATCCCTTCAGTAGATGAAGAAATGGCCCTCAATGTTTCCCCTCAATGTACTGTGGAAATCCTCCTTAAAAGCATGGGCATAATCCCATTTCCCAGCCAGATCCACTCTGGGCTGCCTAAAGTGTCTGTAAAAGCATCTTGCCTGGGGCCAAGTGCCCCTTGCACACTTGCTTTACCTGTGGAAAAAAGCAGGAAAAGCTGGTTTTTTTTGTGTGAGCACCCTTTGTATCTCAGTGTTTGTGATCTTGGGAATCCTCTCAGACCTGGAACAATGGCAGATTATCTGTTGTTGTATAATATGTACGTGGAGATTGTTTTGATATGTATTTAAATCTTCCTTGAAAATACAACTGATAGAAAACAATGGAGAAAAAAAAAAGAAAAAAATAAAAAAGCAAATACAAAGAAAAAAAGGATGAAAAAGAGAAAAAGGAGAAAAAAAGAAAATAGACAGAAAAAACAGGCAAAAATGAGACAAATAATAAAAAAGAAAGAAAAAAGGGAAAAAGAAAAAGAGAAAGAGAAACGAGGGGTAAAAAGAAAGAAAAAAAAAGAGAAAAAAAAGAAAAGACAGAAAAATAAGAAAACCGAAAAACGTATTACCCTCAGTCCGCTCACGTGCCAATGGCCGCTATGACCCGCCGCAAGGACTACAACTCCCGTGGTGCCCCGCGCAGTGCGCAGGCGCGGCGGTCGCCGTGCGGGGGCGTGGCCGCGCGCTGATTGGCTGCGGCGGTGTTCTCTAAAGGCGGTGCGCGCGCAGAGCGCCGTGTTGACTTCCGGGAATCGGTGATGGCGGCGGGGCCCGCATTGTGCTGTAAGAGCTGGCGGGGGGTGCGGGAGAGCGGGGTCTGGGGGTCCCCTCGGGGGCTGCGGGAGGCGCGGCTGTGGGTGGAAAGGCTGGAGGGCTCGGGAGGGTTTGGCGGGGGGGGTTCGGGGGTTCCCGAGGGTCAGAGCGCGGGGCCTTGGAACCCTCTCGGGGACTGCGGGGCCCGGGGGCCTCCCGAGAACCCGGATGTTGGATTCGATTCCGAGAAAGTCCCTCGGAAAAAAAAAATCGAAACCACCCAACGAAAAAAAGAACCCTAAAAAGGGAAAAGTGAGAAAAAGGTGAAGGAAAAACTGCAAGGGCCAGGATGATTTTATTGCTTTGCTTCAGTTTTTCCTTGGTCTCCTCCTTCTCAGACTCTTTGCTCTCTTCCTTTACAGAAAGCTGTTCTGCTGTTGTGTGGTTTTGGGGTCTCTGGGGGGTCCCTGAGGAGGTTTTGGGGGGTCTCTGAAGGTTTTAATGTCCTGAGGGGTCTTAAGGGGGGGTTGACGGTCCCTGAATGGGTTTGGGAATCCCTGAGGGAGTTTTAGAGTCTCCAAGGGAACTGGGAGGTCTTGAGGGGGCCTTTGGGGGGGTCTTTGAAGCAGTTTTGTGGGTTTCTAGTGGGATTTCGGGAGTCCCAGACGGTTTTGAGGGTCCCTGAGGGGGTTTTTTGGGTCCCCTGAAAGGGCCTGGGGATTCCAGGTGGGTTTTGCAGGTCACTGAGAGGGTTTAGGGGGTCCGGGGGGGAGGATGAGGTCTCTGAGGTGATTTGTGGGGTCCTTGAGGAGGTTACGATGGGTCCAGAGGTGGATTTCTGAGGGGATTTCAGGGGTTCTGAGGGGATTTTATGGGGTCTCTGTGTCGGCAGACTGACCCCAGGGAAAGGGGATCCCAATGCCTGTCCTGAACCCCAGAGACCCCCAAAAGTCAGCACACAGAGATCCCACAGGGAGGGGGGTCCGGGGGCCCCCTAAAGCCCAGCAGTGGGGTTCAGGGGATCTCCCAGCCCCCAGGGGAGGGGTCCTGGGGGTGCCTCCCAAAGTACGGGGGAGAGATGTAGCAGATCTGGGAAAGGGGATCCCAGTGCCCCCAGTATATCCCAGTGACCTCCCAGTGACCCTCAGTACGGCCCAGTAACCCCCTCAGGGACCAACCAGTGTGTCCCAGTGACCTCCCACTGCCCCCCAGTATGGCCCAGTAATGCTCCAGTGTGCACCCAGTAACCCCCAGTATGGCCCAGTAACCAGCCAGTGTCCCCCCATGTGTCTTGGTAATCCCCCAGTAACTCCCCAGTCCCTCCCAGTGCCCTTCCAGTGTCCCTCAGTAACGCCCCAGTCCCTCCCAGTGCCCCCTGGTTCCCCCAGTGTGTCCCAGTATCCCCCAGTGCCCCCCAAAACCCCCCAACTGTCCCCAGTGTGTCCCCAGATACCCTTGGCCTTTCTGTGAGAGTTGGGGGAGGGGCTTTTTTGTGGTCAGAGGGTCCAGGGGGGGCTCCTGGGGTGAGATGGAGGGTTGGGGACATCAGGGATGGGGTTGGAGACAGTGGGGAGGGGTTTGGGGACAGTGGAATTGGGGGTGTCAAGGGGGGAATAATGGCCATGGGGAGGCCCTGGGGACACTGGAGACACCAGGGTTTTCTTGGAGTGTTAAGGGGGGAATTAGGGACACCAAGAGGTTCTTGGGGACACCAAGGGGTCTCAGGATTCACCTGCTCATGGTCCCTCCTCTCCCCCCCCCAGCCCCATTAACCCCCCAAATGTCCCCTAACCCCCATTTTCCCTTTAATCCCCTCCCCCCACTGATCCCTTTGACCTTCCAAGACCTCTTTTAACTTCACTAAATGTACCCAAAGCCCCCCCAAAACCCCCCAAATCCCCATCCAAACTCCTCAGATCCCCCCAGATCTCCCCCAGCCCCCCCTCAAATCCCTTCCAACCCCTCCCAAGAGGGATCACCCGGCACCCTGGGACAGGAACACAGTGGGCTGTACTGGGGGCACTGGGCTGTACTGGGAGGGCACTGAGGGGGGCTCAGGTGTCCCCCGACAACGTGGCCCAGCTCCAGGAGAGATCCGGGGAGCAGTGAGGAGGTACTGGTCTGTGCTGGTCTGTGCTGGTCTGTACTGGTCTATGCTGGTCTGTCCTGGTCTGTCCTGGTCTGTACTGGTCTGTACCCCCAATCCTCAAAGCCCCTCCCCAGCTCCCCCAGGACCCTCCCACACCCCAAAGCCCCCCAGACCCCCCCAGGCCCCTGACTTGGTCCTGCTGCCCCTTGAGCATCTGCAGCTGCTGCAGAACCAGGCATTTCATCAGCAAATGTGCAGCTGACACCAAGCTGGGGGTGTGTTGATGTGCTGGAAGGCAGGAGGGCTCTGGAGCACAAGTGTGAGAGGAGAGGCTGAGGGAGCTGGGGGTGTTGAGGCTGGAGAAGAGGAGGCTCAGGGGAGACCTCCTGACTCTCTGCAAGTCCCTGCCAGGAGGGGGGAGCCAGGTGGGGGTGGGGCTGTTCTGCCAGGAAGCAGCAGTAGGACAAGAGGGCTGGGTCTGGAGCTGTGCCAGGGGAGGTTTAGGTTGGATATTGGGAAAGAATTTTTTGCTGAGAGAGTAATCAGGCCTTGGAATGAGCTGGGCAGGGAGGGGGGGAGTCCCCGTCCCTGGAGGTGTTGAAGGTGAGAGTGGATGTGGCCTCAGTGCCATGGTCTGGGAAGCACAGTGGGGTTGGATCCAGGGTTGGACTTGATGATCTCAGAGGTGTTTTCCAACGTGGCTGATTCTGTGATTCTCTGATTGCCATTCCTGTGGCAGCACATGCTTGAGGCTCCATCCCCAGGGTGATAGAGATGTCTGTCCATATCTATCTGCAAGGTTAGTCTGTAAATGTGTGGTGTTAGAAAAGCAGGCTGAGTTCTGGGCTGGTTGTAGAAGGAGAAAGAAGCCCAGAGGCCAGTGCAAGCAGGCAGCCCTCAGCTTGCCCATGATGTCCCCTCCCTGCAGGTTCCTGTCCTTGAGCCCAGGCCCTGAGGTGAGGCTGAGAAGTGGCGCGGAGGTGAGCCCAGAGCTGTCCCTGAGGTGAGGCTGAGAATAAGTGCAAGGCAGAGGTGCTGCTGAGGAAGGAGAGCCCCGTGGTGGGGAAGGCACAAAGCTGTGTGTGCCCATCCCCGAGCAGGTGCTGTGTCCATCCCCTGTGTGCCAGGTGAGCTGGGGCTTTGCTGCAGAGCTGCGGGCGCTGATTTGAGCGGCTGCAAGTGCTGAGATGGTGGGCACCCAGGAACACCAACTGTGCCTGGCCACGGAGCCTGCAAGGAGGAGCAGAGACAGCCGTGTCAGTGTGGGGGGCCAGGTTGTCCCTGTGCCTTCCCCTGCAGGCCCTGGCTGTCCCTGCTGGCCCCTGTCCATCCCCATCAGGTCCCTGCCCGTGCCCCCGGGCTGAGCTCCCCCCAGGAAGTGCCCTGGAGCTGAAGCTGCTGCCATCCCCCCCCTGCAGCCGCTGCCCCAGCCCAGGGAGCAGCAAAGGCAGGGCCAGGAGCAGAGGCAGCAGCAGGGAAGCCCTGGGGGGGCCGGGAAGCTCTTGTGTGGGGCAGGAAAGAGGCGCTGGGCACGAGGCCGGGGCTGTGCTGAGCAGGCCCAGCCCTCACATCCCCCCAGCCAACGCCGGCTGCCCGGGGGGCTTGGGAGGGACCCCCAACCCGTGTGCCCCACACTGAGCTGGCAGAGAGAGAGCCAAGGGACAGGGATGTGGGCAGGGCCCCGGGTGAGGGACAGGCAGGGCCATTGCAGGGCCACGGTGAGGGCACAGCCTGTGGCAGCAGAGCTGCCCAGGGCCGGGGGCAGCCAGGGGTGTTGGGACCAGCCAGTGCTGGGGCCCAGCAGAGCACGAGGCCTCTTGCAGAGCCCTTGAGCAGCCTCCCACTTGCCAGCCCTGCCCTGGTGGGGTGACACTGTCCACTCCCTACAGGACACTTCCCCAGTAATCTTCAGGGGGCCCTTTTGTGTCTATTCCTGGTTGCTGAAGTTGCTGATTCCTGCTGGAGACCTGAGGGAGCCTCTGCAATCCCATCCATGGGGCACAGTCTCCTCTCCAGAGCTTGACTCCCTGTTGACTTTGCAGGGAAATCTGTGCTGGCAGCTGCATCCTGAGCCCCAGGGCAGTTTGTATCTCTAAGTGCTGGTCCGTCCTGGGGACCCAAGGGATCCTCTGCCATTCCATCTATGCAGCAGGAGTCACCCTCCTGCCCTTGACTCCCTGCAGAGGAACAAGTGCCCTCTCTTCTTAATGGAAGGGAATGGACAGACTGCTCTTAGACCAATGTGATCAGGAATATGTCGGGTTTATTAGGAAAAAGACAGATTATATAGTGGTAATGACGCTCAGCTTCTTGTTCACACTACATTGGTTACATAAGGAAAACATGCTCTGCTGTCCACTGCTAATTGGACCACAACAGGTGGTCATAGGAGATGAGAAAACTTTATTCACCTGCCAAAACTCCCCCTTGGCATCTGGCATGAATCCACCTTTGTTCTAACTTTAGCTCGGGTAGCCATCTTAGTGGCGCAGTAATTTTTACTATCAGCACCCAGCCATGTCAAGGTAATACACACAGAAATGCAAGGGAAATTCTTCACACAATTTCTATCTTACGACAAGTCCCCTTTTTGGTTTTTGAACAATTTATTTTGCATTTCTGTGTCACTCTATTGTACCAATAACATATCAATAAACATGATTACATATAACAATAATAGTACATTAGCAAACTTAACAACTTAATAACTTCAAGGTTTGTGCTCTTAAATTTTGCTTAAAAGTGCTTCTAAACTTATTCTTAAAACCTTTTATTCAATATAGAACACTTCAACAAATGGAGCTCCATTCAGTATCACACACATACATACGTACACTTTCATCCATTCACTTTCATTTGGTGGCCACCAATTAGACACACATTCACACAGACATACTTTTGAGTTCCATTTCACCGTGTTCTATAAGATAAAAAAGCCATAATTCTCTAATACCTTATAATGTTAAAGCTTCTTATAAACTTTCCTTCACCAACAACCAGTGAATAATTCAAAATTCATACAAAACACTCTCTTAAATTCTTAACCTCTATAATTATGTGCTTTTTAAACTTATGTGCCTTAAAAATATATAAAAATTTGTGCTCATAATACTAAAAATTTTGCTCTTGTAATACTGAAAAACTATTATATACAACAGCTTCTGATAGTGCTACTTTTACCTACAGGAAGAGCATTAACCCTGTTCTGAAGAACCAGCTTCTTTCCAAGGTTTTACCCATCGTGCAGGTAGCCAGCGAACACCTGTATCTGTTAAGAGACAAGCATAGCCTCTTCAAGTCATCTTCACTTCTGCAGGCCCTTTCCATTCCCCTGTCTGTGGATCCTTATATTGCACCTTGATTATTGCTTGTTGACTTACCAGACCCAACTGCAAGGAAGTGTTATGAATAACAATGGGAGGGTCTGTTCTATTACCCGTCAACCGCAAGAAATTCAGCACATATAACACTTTTGCAAGTCGGTCATGTGGACTGGCTAGCTCTTCTCCCCCCTTCTGTTTTTGCAAAAGTGTTTTCAGGACTCCGTGAGCTCGTTCAATAATAGCTTGACCTGTAGGAGAGTGAGTAACATGAGAAATACCCCAATTCATACAGAACCTTCAGAAACGTTGTGAGGTATAACCAGATCCATTATCAGTTTTAATTTCTGTGGGGATCCCAAGGGCTGCTATGCATGCATGCATATGACGAATGACACATTTGGCACCTTCCCCAGTCTGGGCAGAGGCCCACATGGCATGAGAAAAGGTATCAATGCATACATGCACATATTTCAACCTCCCGAACTCAGCAACATGAGTGACATCCATTTGCCAAAGCTGCAGTGCTTGTAACCCCCGAGGATTGACTCCCAAGCCAATGCCCAGCCCGTTCTTGTGACAGGCTGAACAGGCCTGTACAATCCCTCGTGCATCTGAGGAAGTGAGCCCAAACTGCCTGGCTAATACATCTGCAGACTGATGAAAAAATTCATGAGACAGAACTGCTTGCTGAAACTTATTTACTGCAGGACCAGTCCATGCAGGTGCTACTAATTTATCTGCTCTATCATTTCCAATTGCTAAACCACCATCTAGCTGTTGATGGCTTCTAATGTGAGTGATAAAATAGGGCTGTGTGCGCTGATCTAGCAAATGCAGCAACTGTGTCATGAGTGCTGCTAAGATCTTATTTTTCAGGGTTTTGACCATTGCCCGTTTGATTCGTTGTACTGTACCTACTACATAAAGTGAATCTGAAACTACATTAACAGGTTCTTCCTTCCAGAAGTTCAAGGCCCATACTACACCTCTCAATTCAAGGGTTTGCAGTGTGTCTCCTGAAACACCTGGAAGCAGTTTATGTTTCCACTCTGATCCTTCCTGCCAAGTAATTGCTGCACGCTGAGATTTTCTTCCAGCATCTGTAAAAACAGTAATCCCATCAACTGGATCATCTGAACGCAACACAAGCTGTTCAATTGTCTGATGTTGCAGCAAAGGCAACAATTTGTCTGAGGGATAATGATTTGTGACCAGACCTTCAAAATCTGCCATGGCTATTTGGAATGGTTCTGATTTCTCAAACAACCACTCCAAATAGTTCTGGGAGACTGGTACAAATATTACAGATGGATCTTTGCCAATTAAATCACAAATTCTCCGTCGCCCTTTTATGACAAGTTGTGCAAACAATTCAGGTTGTGTCATGATTGTCTTTTTGGGCTGATATGGTAAAAATACCCATTCCAAAATTCTTATGCTGGTTGCGATTTGACAGATGATACCCAATGGATGCTTTTTGCTTTCTCCAGAATTAACAATCAGGTACTGCACTGGCTGTTCCAGTATTATTCGACAGGCATATCCTGCAGCTATCTTTTCAGAGATCGTAACTATAGCTGTCTTTTGATCTTCTGACAATTCTCTATGAAGTCCTGCCTGAGCAACTGACCCTAGCAAAGGCATCAGAGGAGCTAGATCATCATTGGTTATTCCACACACAGGTCTGACCCACTGTATGTCACCCATCAGCTTCTGCACATCAGTCAGGGTTTTTATGGCAGTGTTAATAACTAACTTCTGTGGTCTCATTATTCCTTTTGTGATGGTCCAACCAAGGTATTGCCATGGTTCCTGCTTCTGAATCTTTTCAGGGGCAATCTGTAGGCCTCGATGACTCAACTCTTGTTCTAACTGCTGTAACAGCATTGGCACATTCAGATTTTTTCCCGCTATCAGAACATCATCCATGTAATGATACACTAATAAGTCAGGGTGTTGAGTCCGGAATGACTGCAAGGCCCATGCAACATAGGTCTGACACAAGGTGGGTGAATTTTTCATCCCCTGGGGAAGAGTTACCCAATGAAAACGCTGTGCTGGTTCTGCTTTGTTAATTGAAGGCACTGTGAAGGCAAATCTGACAGCATCATCTGGATGCAAAAGGATTGTGAAAAAACAGTCTTTTAAATCTATTACCAGTATGACCCAATCATGGGGGATCATCACAGGAGAAAGCAGACCAGGCTGCAAAGCCCCCATATCCTCCATGACTGCGTTGACAGCTCGCAGATCATGTAATAATCTCCATTTTCCTGATTTTTTTGGAATAGCAAATATGGGAGTGTTCCATGGACTTGTAGATGGAACAATATGTCCTGCATCCAATTGCTCTTGAACTAATTGTTGTACTATTTACAGCCTCTCCTCCTTCAGCGGCCACTGATCTACCCATACTGGTTTTTCTGTTTTCCATCGCAGTTTTAAGGTTGGCTGCCTATCAATGGCCACATCTGAAAAGGAGAAGTAACCAGACATGCTCCCATTTGCCCCAACAGATCTCGACCTATCAGGCCTACTGATAAAGACAACACATAAGGACGAGTCCCCACTATTGCCCCATCAGAGAACTGAAAAGTTATCACTTCTTTGCTAATCCATGTCTGCTGTACACCACCTACACCTTTAACTCCTGTGGGTGCCATTTCCACAGGCCATGCTTGAGGCCATTTATGCCTGGGAATGATCGAAATATCAGCTCCCGTATCAAGAGGCATAGTCATAGTGCTGGATTGTCCATTAGGATGCCGTACAATTACGTTTTCCTCGGGTTTTTCCTGCTTTGTATCTACTGCTAACAACACATCAGGGGAACCTGTTGAACCAAAGCCTCCATCTCCCCGTGTTACTGGTTCTGCATTAGGCACTTCTGCTTTAAAAGGCACCGACTGAGCTATTTTACTGTTAGCAGGAATGAAAACTGGTGGTGTTAGAGTGTATACCATGATTTTGATTACAGCCGTAGAATCTGCATCTATGACTGCTGGCACCACAAAAATTCCCTGACGAGACAAAGATGAACATCCTACCAAATGAGCGCTCAATCCTCTACCTAAAGGTCCCTGCAATGTAGACTCAATCACGTACACTTCTTGAGTCTCAAGCATGGTATCTACTGCTGTTGCCAGGTCCACGCCGGCGCTTCCTGCGGTGGCTGCACGGCAGCGTTCCAGGCACCCCGATTTGCTGTCGTCGCGCCAGAGTGCATCGCACTCCGCCTGAAGTTTCCCTGCCTTTTGCATTCATTTGTGTTACGATTATCCATTTGACAATTACTGCACCACTTTGAACCTCCTGCAGTAACAGGAGGTCCTGCTGTTATTGCAGGACGAGCAGTTCCTAGCAAAGGAAATGCTTGACACTGGGTCCTGACGTGTCCCTTCTGACCACAAGCAAGACACATCTTTCCTCTTCTTCCCTTAAAACTCCTTCCTCTCCTAGCCATTAGAGGTTTTACTACCGCACCCACTGCAGTAGCTAGATAGGCTGCGTCCTCCTGCTTAATCATCCTTGACACAGTTTCTAGGAGTTGAGCTGTACCAGCACCCCTTGGCATTGTGCTTAAAGCTTGCTTGGTCTTATCATTGGCATTATCATAGACCAACAAGTCCCGGAATCTTGCCTTTAAATTCTGATCCATATCTGGATCCGAATCTAATGACTGATGCAGGCGATCTATAAACTGACTATAAGACTCATTGGGCCCCTGTTTGATTGAAGTACATGGGGGTCCTAACTTTGCATCCCTTACTATAAGCAATGCCTTATAAGCTAAATCCTGACTAGTTTGTAATACCTCATCTGGAAACTGTGCTTGTACATCTGCTTTTTCATACTGACCAAGAGCCATGAGTGCATCAGAGGTAACACCGTAGGGAGGATGCCCTTGTTGCCTAGGCTGTGCAGCAGCCGCTGCACAGCTGGCATTCCATTTGCTAAAGAACTGTAATTGCTGCGATGGAGAGAGCAACGTGTTTGTAATCATACGAGTATCATGTGGTGTCAACAAATGCGCAGAAAAAAGATGTTGTATTATTGATTGTGAATAACTGCTTTTTAAACCATATTGTGAAACAGCTGCCTTTGCCTCTTTTATGATCTTCCAGTCTATAGCTTCCCAGGAATTATTTCCTGCATTGTCTACAAATACAGGAAAAGCATTAGATTCTAAGAGCGTAAAATCCCCTTCAGAGGCAGCAGCCTGTATAATGTTTTTCCAATTCTGTGCTGGATTAACACTCACCCCCCCCCTTTCCTCCTCCCTCCACCCGGCAGGGCTGGAACCCCTAAACCAGAAGTTCCCACCCCGGGCATCCCAGGAGAGGGGTTTGGAGGAGGCAATGCCGGCACTGCAGGCAAAACTGGAACCTGGGCTTTTTCATCATAATTTGGCTCTCTTAGAAAGACTGTAGATTGCAAGAGCCTTTCCACCGCTTCTTCATCTTTGGAAAGGGTGGGCCCCATGCTCCTGCCAGCTGACTCACTTGGCCAAAGCGAGATCCTAATTTTAACTGTGCACGGATTTGTTCACAGCACCGGGGCTCAGTGCTGCCTGTAACAGCTGCTTCCTTTGGCTCCTCCAGTCGCCTTACGTCCCAGAGAACTGACGAACTTGGAGTCCCTCTTTTTTCAGGCACCAATTCTTGATGGAAGGGAACAGACAGACTTCTCTTAGACCAATGTGCTCAGGCAATATGTCGGGTTTATTAGGAAAAAGACAGATTATATAGTGCTCATGACGCTCAGCTTCTTGTTCACACTACATTGGTTACATAAGGAAAAACTACTCTGCTGTCCACTGCTAATTGGACCACAACAGGTGGTCATAGGAGATGAGAAAACTTTATTCACCTGCCAAAAACTCCTCCTTGGCATCTGGCATGAATCCACCTTTGTTCTAACTTTAGCTTGCGTAGCCATCTTAGTGGCGCAGTAATTTTTACTATCAACACCCAGCCATGTCAAGGTAGTACACACAGAAATGCAAGGGAAATTGTTCACACAATTTCTATCTTTCAACACTCTCTCTGTTTGGGAGAAGCCAGATGCTGCCCTGGGCCATCAGAAGTGGTGCTGAAGCCTCTTTCAGCCCAACCCCGGGTGCAGTTTTCTCATCCCCTCACTGAGTTCCCGCTCCCCCAGCCAGCACTGACCAACCAGGGCGTTTGGCACACTTGGATTGGTGCTTTGGAGAAACAGCCTCGGACTGGCAGGGGGCCAGATAAGCTCGAGGAACAGCCCTGTCGAGTTTTAAGTGAAACTACATTAATACAACTCTTTATTAATATATAGCAACTCAATCAAGTGCTTGTGAAATGACCTCACTCTCCTCATCCTCCCAATTAAACACCTTTTTTTTGACTGAATCTTCATATTTTGCAGTATTTCCTGGCTAAACTTTAACTTTTCGCAGTTTGAGGGGGGTTCATATCGATACTTCTGATGTTTTTTTTCCTGAATCTCAGTGATTTTTGTTTTACTGGGCTGAATCTTGGTGTTTTGGAGGTTTTTATGGTCACAGGATGCCTGTTGAGTTCTAGAGATGGACTTGGGCAGGAGGAACCCCCAAACCAACACGCTCAGCCCTTGTTTTCCCCCCCATCAGGATTTGTCCTTCCCAAAGCTTGGGCGGATGGAGGAGGAGGCTATGAGGAAGAGGAAGATGCCTTGGGCCCCCCAGGCAGGTGAGGAGGAAGTCAGTGTCCCTTTGGGCGGGTGTTGTGCTGGCTCTGTCAGCCCAGCATGGCCCCGGCTGCAGGACAACCCCGCTGCCGCCGCCGTCCTGCCGGGGCCGGAGTTGGGGGGATGTCCTTGGCCTTCCCTGTGGGCCGGAGGCAAATCCCCTGCCTGTCCTTCTTGCTTCCTGCCCCAGGCCCCGAGCTGAGGATGGAGAGCCCGGAGGACAAATCCCCCCGGCAGAGCCTGGTGGGAGAGGCCGTTTTGAAGGGCTCCCCGGCGCAGGAAGGCAGCGGGGAGGAAAAGGGCCGGAGATCCTCCCGCAGGAGGGGCTCCAAAGCCAGCCCAGGGTGCTCTGAGGAGGAAAGAGCCAGCCTGTGCCGGGAAGGCGGCCAGAGCTTGAGGGGGAGCTCTGAGCTGGTGGTCCCTGAGCAGCCTCCCAGCAGGGAGAAACCCTTCAAATGCTTGGAATGTGGGAAGAGCTTCATGAACAGCTCCAACCTCCTCACCCACCAGCGCATCCACACCGGGGAACGACCCTACACGTGTGGGGAATGTGGTATGAGCTTCAGGAACAGCTCCACTCTCCTCACCCACCTGCGCATCCACACTGGGGAACGGCCCTACACATGTAGGGAATGTGGGAAGAGGTTCAGGAACAACTCCAACCTGATCCAACACCAGCACATGCACACTGGGGAACGGCCCTACACATGTTGGGAATGTGGGAAGAGCTTTAGGCAGCTCTCCCACCTTCTCAAGCACCAGCACATCCACACTGGGGAACGACCCTACAAGTGCTTGGAGTGTGGGAAGATGTTTCAGACCAGCTCAGATCTCCTCCTGCACCATCGGACACACACGGATGAGATGCCCTTCCGCTGCACCGACTGTGGGAAGGGCTTCCGGCAGAACTCCCACCTCATCAGGCACCGGCGCATCCACACCGGGGAGAAGCCCTACAAGTGTGGAGAGTGTGGGAAGAGCTTCACCCAGAGTGGTAACTTGACCACACACCAACGGACCCACCGGTAAGGGAAGCCCTACAAGTGCCCCAAAGAGCTTCGGCCGCTGCTTCCACCCGGAATGAACCCCCTGATGGGGAGGCAACCCCTGGAGTCCAGTGACTGTCAGTCCATCCCTTTTGACCAGAAAGGGCCAGTCCCCTTTCACAGGGGCAGGTTCTTCCAACAGAACCCTTCCTGGGGGTGTGTGGAGATTCCTGCCTTGGCTGGGGACCCCCCAAGGTCACTGCTGGAGGTTGAGAGCAGAGATCTCCCCACCAGCGTTGGTCTGGGGGAGTTCCATCCATCTCTAATTAAGAATTATTGCTTTTGTGCCAGCTTGTGTAGGATTGTTTCAACAGTTGCTTTAGTGTAGACACTTCAGTGTCTTATCCTGTACTCCTGGTACTTTTAGTGTGTATATTGTGTATAATTCTGCTGAAGACCTTTTGTCTGATCATTTGCAACCCTAAATAATTCATTTCTATCAACAGATCTGATTTGCCGTCATTAAAACCTGGGGGACCTAAATGGTTCAGTTACACCTCTGTAATTCTTTTAAACTGAAAGTGTTGGCATAATCCAAGGCTGAGATTGGATCCAGCAGCCCCCAGCACCCCACAGGAAGTTGGGAGCTCAGGGACCACCTCCCTTTCCCAGCTCCCCTGTGCCCAAAGACCCCCATGGACCATCGGACCTGCCAGACCACCCCCCCTTTTCCACCCTTGTCCCTGTTTCTCCCACTTTCCCATTTTCCCCTCAATCCCCAGTCTCCTCCCTGAACAGTTTTTGGGTCCCAACCTGCCGATGCCTAAAATCTATTCTGGCACAGTTTTAAACTTTTATACTGTTTTTGGCTATTTAATATTTCTAAATATGCTGAAGTCAGCAGCTTCTTCTCTCACTCTCACAGCATGCCCAAGGCCGGTTGATGGATTCCAGTGTTATCTCTGAGGCCTCTTGCTGGGCAGCTGCCTCTGGCTCCCTCGCCTGAACACATCTGGTTTCCCCCAGTCCCCCTTTTTTTATTTTCTAATTGAAACACTAAAACTTGTGCAAAGCTACAGTGAACCAAACGTGACACACAAGACAGAAAACATGGCACACTAAGCAAAATACAGAGAAACAAAAAATTCCAGTTAGAGCTACAATGGCAACTTTCTTGAGTTTTGGACCTAGGTTAAAAATATCTAGCCAGCTAAACAAACTGTCTAAGCCTGGGTCCTTCTCTGCATTAAGCTGCACTGTTACGGTTTTTAATTGAGCAAGGCTTTGATGAATCAACTCTGAGTGATCAGAAAGATTCATGCAGCAAAGGCCTTCAAAATCTTTGCAACCATGTCCACGAGCCAATAGCAAGAAATCAATGGCTGCTCTTTTCTGCAAAGTGGCTTTCCTAATTGAACTGACATCGGTTAGTAAGGCGTCAGCTGCTGAACTGGTGGCATTGGCCTCCTTGGCAAGCCAGCAGCCTGGTCTATCCAAGGTGGTCCAGGCATGAGCTGTTCCAATTCCAGCTACAAGACTGGGGAATACTCTTTCAGCTGGGCCCCAGATATGTACTCTTGAATTGCAATTCTTATTGTATCGTTGCACGAATCTTTTTTGCCTCTTTTGAATGTGTGTGCTTATGGGTAATTTGTGAAGGTTAAACGGTGTTAATTTTCCAAATGTGCACGGTCCTCCTTTTGCTCTAGTGGGAATACCTTTCCACACTTGTGGCTCACAGATTGAGAAAATACCATTGGGCAAGCCAAGAGGTGTCGCCCCTGATTTGAATACTGTAGAATTGGGTGATTTACATCAAAAACGAGCCTTTTGGTATGTTCCAGAAGGAGATACATCAATTGCCAAATAATGATTTGAATTTGAATCTGAGGGATCGAATTGAAAACAGAAAGGTGCAGTCAGACTGCCCATGACATTAATTTCTTGGGGTTCTATTGAAGTTCAAGGAAAATTATTTTAAAGGTTTTGGTTATTGGCACATTGTAGTAATTGTGCCTTGTGAAGGTTAGAGCACTGTGGCAAGTACTGGTGTAGAAAGGTAATCCACTGGGTGCAATTGAAAGGAAGGCCTGCTAAACAGGTACGAAACGGATCAGTTGGGGCAGCCACAGACAAACACAATGTGTCGGTCCCGGTTGCATTGGTGAGTGTCACCCAGACATTCTGCTGGTCAAAGGTGGTCCAGTCAGGAGGCATGGCTCTTGTTATGAAGATGATCCAAGGTAGGGTTGCACAAAACGTGAAGTGTGGTGGGGGGAAACAGTTTCCCCCCTGAAGTTATAAAATGGTAAAACCCCAGGGGGTGGTGACCCTTGAAGTGTTGAGGTTTTACCCAATGAGCACTTCTGCAAAATATAAGCATATCACAAGCAGAGCGGAAGAGAAGGTTGTTGCAGTTGTTGTAGAAGGAGTAGCCATGTTGTAAGGCCACGACGAGAGGGTAGGAGCCCCCCCTGGGGGGCTCTGGCCCCCCCCCAGCCCTCGGCTGGGGCTGCAGGGACTTGGAACAGTGTTAGGCTGGGCTAAGTGCCTGTAGCTGAAAGCCAAAGGAGTTTTCTCCACCGTGAGCAGCAGAAGCGGCGGCAAAAACAACACTGGCCAAAGACAGTGGCAGAGAGCCAGAAGAGATAAGAGAGAAGCAGCAAACAAGCATGCAACCGAGCAAGAGACACAGAGTTGTCTGAGAGAATGAGAGCCAGCAGCAGAGAGAGAATTAGGCTCTACAGAGAGAGAGAGAGAAAGTTGGGGTAAGAACTGAATCAAAAACCCCTAAACTCCTTTTGTGACCTTTCCTAAGTGGAGAGGATGGACTCCTACTGAATGGAAGTCCTAAAACTTTAGCAGCACTGCAGAAAAGAGCTGCAAAGCTCAGAGAAGGAATCCAGAGGGAGTGACCTTGCCCCCCACCCCCACCCCGCTGCTTGAGACAGAGCACAGAGCTCTGTAGGGAACTTGAATCCCTTGAAGATAAGGACTGTCATGAAGACCCCTGCGCTTCGTGATATGACGTGGTGATAGCGCCCCTTGTCCTGGGAAACGCAGCTGTCAGAGACTGAAATGGTTAATGATTTATGCATTCTAGGAGACTTTTGCAGTCTTTTGACTTGCGTGGTACCTCTGATGAGCAGTCAGGCCCCTCCCTCCCTCCAGTGCTGAAGGTTTGAAGCCCTGAAAAGGCAAGAGCTGAGTTTGCAGGCTTTTGACTGTTGATATATCTGCTGAGCAATCAGGCCCCTCCCTCCCTCTGCTAATCTGGAAAGGCGGGAACCAGGCGAGACACAAAAAAAAAAAACAACTCAGCACAGACCCAGGAGTTGTTGGAGGCTCGAGGCACGGCCCGTGACACTAATCATGGATATAATAACCCATAACTTCTTGGAGTATGGGGGCTTCCCTCCTTCACCCCCAGCAGATCAAGGTCACCACTTCAACTGACAGACATGGAAGCATCGCTGGACCCCGTGGGCGGTGACTATATACATCTGTCCACTCTCAGCTTTTCTTTCTCTTACTCTCCCTTGCTCTTATCCTGCCTTTCTCTCCCCTATGCATTTTCTTCCCCCCCCCCCAAAGGTTATCTCTTTGTCACGCTGTTATATGACAGCACCCAAACTGCTAGCATGCCTGTTGATACAGAATTGTTAAAATAAACCTTGCCGGTATACCTTTTCAGTCACCGATTATTTAGTGTCGTTTCACTTTAATCCACCCCAAGGGAATTATTGATAAAAACCTGAGTTACCCACTCTCCCCTTTTCCTGGGGCGGGTCGTAACATTTTTGGCGTAGTCGGCAGGATCCTTTGGATGTGGTGGAGTAATCGGTGTAGTCTAAAACTGACACCGAGGGCGAGTCAAATGGTGACCGTCCCCTCGCTGTAAAATTATAGTGAGAATTTTTCTCCTCTCGGTGTGACCCGGGCACATCAGACCTGTTGAAAGGTTTCCTGGTACCTGGACCTGTTGAAAGGTTTTTCCAGGGGAGAGTCAAACCAGCCCTCAGAGAGTTAAGGGGGAGAAAGACATTAACCTATGCTGGGTTAATGATTGAGGCAAAGGGGATGACACCCCTGGTTGAGTTATATGGGGATTATTCCCTCCTGATAGTTATCCTTGGTTTAGAACTGTTTCTTGTGAGTGCTATCTTAGGCGTGTTCCTTAGAGCAGTGCAAAAGGAAAAATCAACTATTCAGAAATCTGTAAGTGAAGTGATAAAATCTTTCCAAGAGTCAATGAGAGCTTTGCAGGACCAGCTAGAAAAAGAGGCTATTCAAAAATCTACCGGTGAGGTGATAAGATCTCTTCAAGAGTCAATGAAGGCATTACAGGAGCAATTAGGAAAAGAAGTTAACTGCTGAGCGTCAGCCACTGCAGGGAGAGAGAGAGAGATTAACTCATTGCTTCGGTCAGCCCTGCAAGATGAGGAGGAACAAAATGAAAGGCTTAAAAAGATACTGGAAATGAAAAATTGTGATTTGCGAGACATCAATTCAAAATACCCTAAACCGGTAGATGTTAACAAATCCCTGTACCCCTCTGGGGAATTGGAAGAGTTGAAGCAAAGTTACCCGGAGGACGGGGTAATACATCTGCGTCCCCTCATTAAAACTGAAACCACTGACCAGGGGGCAAATCAGCAAACTACCACACGAATTACCCCGTACACAGGGGAAGCACTGGCCAAAATTCAGGAGAAATACAGTCATAAGGTCAGTGAATCAGAGACTGGATATGTGTGGAGGGTGTCCCTTACAGGAGGGGATCGGATTTTGCTGAGTGAAGATGAGGCCAGAGGATTTTGGGGCCCAGGGTTCTTCCTGACCACAAATGATAACCGAGCACCGTCCCTGACCCAGAGAGCTGCCTACTGGGCAGGCGGGTTAGACCCTATAGAAAGGGGAGATCCTCACACGATTAAAACACCCACAATTGGCCACATTGTAAAAAGTGTACAAAAAACAGCATGTCTCCAATTAATGCACACAAAATTATTAGACCCACAACGAAATTCCCCAATGGAACTCGAGGCGAATCCACAGAGATTTCCAGTCTTAATTCGAGGCCTGCCTGATGCACTAAAAGTTTATGCTAAACAATTACAGGAGCGCATAAAGGCAACCCCCAGACCTAGAAGAAGGGGTGCTCCATCAGGGATAACCTGGTTGGAGATAGCCCAAGAATTAATAGCTACTGGTCAGCAGCTGGGGCTCTCTGGTACCAGTGGCCAGAGAATACACTGCAGGAGGGCAGGGAAGGTCCAAAAACCTGCCTCGCCGGGTATTTGTCAAGAAAATGTGCCACGACCCGCAGGGAAAAAGGGAATGGGGTCGAGCACTGCAAAGAAGGGTTCTTCACACAGTGGAGGTCGAGGTGCAATGCCAAAGTTTATTAAGGGAACAACAACTTATATAGGGTAGGTTTGAGGGTGGAGTTTGGGCTAGGGAGGAGCAAGAGACTGACAACTTGGGGATAAAGGTGATTGGATAACTGGATAAAGAGGGGTGGAGTTAAGGTGTAACTTAAGGGAATGGACCAATGACAGCTACCTCTGCACTGCACCAAACACTGACCAATGGCAGGCAGAGGAGCGGGAAAACAGGGAAAAGGCGGCAAAACTGAGGGGAGGAGAAGACGACAATATGGAGGACAATCTAAAAAACAACAACTGGGGGTATATAGAAACATACAACAATATAACAATAAACTAGGGAGAACTGGGGTGAAACTGTCACATTCATGGGGTGTCACATCCGGCATAAATAAGTCAAGTCCAACATATAAATGTCCATTCATGGGTTGTAGATTCTCCTCCAGGCTTCATATCTTTGCCATTCATCTTCGTCCCTTCCAAAAATGTGTCATCTAGCGGGAGAAAGAGATACAGTTTGTGGGTGGAAGGTGTTGCAAAAGGAATTCCTCGAGAAGTGATGGATAAATTACCCACTGCTAATTTGGAATACTTGATAAAGCACTGGGATAAGATCAAAGAGCACAAGGCACCCCCTAAGTGCAGCCCCTCTAAAGAGTCCAACACTGTGATCTCCTCAGCCTCTCCAAAAACCAGACTAACCAGTTTGACCAGTTCTGAGTCAAGAAACTGGACTTACTGCTCTCAAGTAAATAAGCCAAAAAATGGCCAGTAGGTTTATGAGAGAAAGCTTACAGAAAACAACCAGGGAGATTTGGTAATCACTTTTCCTCTCGGCCCTTTTAAATCTGTGGTTACATTCGTGGTAGACACGGGTGCACAAGTCTCAGCACTCCAAACTGAAGCAGCTACTCAGTGTGGCATTAAACCAACCAAAAAAAAGATATGGGTAACTGATGCCTTTGGCAAATCCCAACCCCAACACACTGCTCGAGTGAAATGCTGGTTACCTGGAGATGAGACAGCCACAGAAACTATCATGATTGTGGGGCCATTACCAGCTAACATCCTGGGGTTAGATCTGCTAAAGGGGAAGGCCTGGACAGACGCCAGAGGGAGAGAATGGGTGTTTGGTCTCCCACCCCCCTCTGTCCGTCTGTTGCAAACTGCTCCAAGTCTACCTCCTTCTAAAATAACAAATGTAAACCCCCACCCACTCCCTTTAGGAACACGTGAAAAAATTACCCCAGAAATTGCAGAATTCCAGGCACCATGGACAGTATGGTCTGTCCATAAACCTAATGGGCAGTGGCAGCTGCCAGTGAGTTACCTCGATGCTGACACTGGCTCACAAACAGCTGCTGTACATAACAAAGCTGAACTGATTGCCCAGATTGCTGATGTCACTACAGTGGACCAGACTCAGACAAGTACTATCACCCACTTGGAAAGTCTGAGACTTCAAATTCCCACAGGAAAATTAGCAGTGTGTATTCCCCCTGACACCTTGGCCACCCTAGAGCAAATAAAGATGCTGAGAAGTAAAAAGGAGCTCCAGCATGCTCTGAGTTTATTTGTTTTTTGGAGAAAACATGCTCCAAACTTCTCTATTGTTACTGCCCTAGTGGCATTATGCCAGATAAGAAAAGGAGTTGGATAAATAGATAGTTCCTTCTTTTTAATAATAGGTCCGTAGTGGGCCAGATTTCTTTTTTTTTTTTGCAGAAACCTACCAGCAGAAGAGATCACACCACATGAGACTGATAAAGCCTTCTACCGCTGCTATCATTAGTTCTCATTATCCTATGAGAACATGAAGTGACAACAGAACTGAAGAGTTATACTGGTTTTTTTACCACATTGGTTGTTTGCATGTGTTTTATCTTAAAAATGTTATGATCCTAATAATTTTGAACCTACCACAAACATTGTGTTTGTGTTCTCCTACTCCCAAAATTACTTGTATTAAGAATTGTTAACTTGTTTGTGTAGTTTTTCTGAGATGTATTGTTAGTTTAATTTTTGCCAAGTTTATTTTGTCTTTTTAAATATCTAAACTCAATGAAATATAACCTGGGAGTTAGTACAAGTATTCATGCATATTTGAAATCATACAAATATGTATTATATACATTAGCCTTCTGCCTTGAAAGGCATTGAATTTCATATTTGGTTAAATTTAACAAATAGAACTAAATTTAGGCCCAAAGAGAACATAAGAAAGCCTTTTACCAGCTCCCATGTAACTCAATGTTTTTTGATGTATAATTTCAAGTATGTGTATATGTTTGTAACCTTATTAATGTTAAGAAATTTGATTGTAGCCTTTTACTCACCCTGATTACTCACAGGGTGGAGAGAGAGTAGCTAATACAAATTAGCTTACTATTTTATTATAAAGTTTTTTTGAGAGAGGAGAATTGCAGTGCATTGGGGCTATCTCTTCCTTTTCTTTACTCTTCTCTCTTTCTGTCCACTATACGAGAAGCACCACCCACAAAGAAGATTCACAGTGAACGACAAAAGAAGAAAAATTATTGAATGCATAAATCACAGGGTGGTGTCAGAGACTGAAATGGTTAATGATTTATGCATTCTAGGAGACTTTTGCAGGCTTTTGACTTGCATGATACCTCTGATGAGCAATTGGGCCCCTCCCTCCCTCCAGTGCTGAAGGTGTGAAGCCCTGAAATGGCAAGAGCTGAGTTTGCAGGCTTTTGACTGTTGATATATCTGATGAGGAATCAGGCCCCTCCCTCCCTCTGCTAATCTGGAAAGGCGGGAACCAGGCGAGACACAAAAAACTCAGCACAGACCCAGGAGTTGTTGGAGGCTCGAGGCACGACCCGTGACACTAACCATGGATATAATAACCCATAACTTCTTGGAGTATGGGGGCTTCCCTCCTTCACCCCCAGCAGATCAAGGTCACCACTTCAACTGACAGACATGGAAGCATCGCTGGACCCCGTGGGCGGTGACTATATACATCTGTCCACTCTCAGCTTTTCTTTCTCTTACTCTCCCTTGCTCTTATCCTGCCTTTCTCTCCCCTATGCATTTTCTTCCCCCCCCCCAAAGGTTATCTCTGTGTCACACTGTTGTATGACAGCACCCAAACTGCTAGCATGCCTGTTGATACAGAATTGTTAAAATAAACCTTGCCAGTATATGTTTTCAGACACCGATTATTTAGTGTCGTTTCACTTTAATCCACCCCAAGGGAATTATTGATAAAAATCTGAGTTACCCCCTCCACCTTTTCCTGGGGCGGGTCATAACACCATGTCACCGTTTGAAGTGTCTGTATAAGCTTGTGTTGATCTTAATAAAGCTCATTGGGTTACTGCACCCCCGTGTCGACTGGGTTCGTGCAAGACAAATGCTCTAAATGGCCGCCCCAATCGGGACATTCAACAGGTGTTGGTAACCAGAGGCCAGAGGCCTTGGGACATCTTGCCATGGCATCTGTCCTGATGGAATTCCAAGGATAAGGAAGAGCTCTTCGACAAATCGTGTGCATCAGTCACCTCTGCAAAGACAGGACAAAAAGGGAAAAAGGACGAAAAAGGAGAAAAGAAGAAAAATCCGGCTTCAGCAAACAAGAGGTGACCTATTAGGATGGGAGGGATGTATTCCCACGAGGGGAGGTGTTCCCCAAAAACTAAAGCAAAAGCTGGAGCTGTCAGCCAGTCCTTAAAAACGCTGGACAAAGACGTAGCAGAAAATAAACCATTGGTGCTCTTAAATTGGATCATCACAAATGAACCGGGACTTCCATTGATCCTTACGACCCTTTTCGTTTCTTATTTTTCTAATTTTATAAGCTTTATAAGTAATTATAAGTAGTAGAAGTAGATTTTAGAAGTAGCTATATTCTATCCCTCACCCTTTGGCACAATAGTTTACACATTCCCTACCCTATTACCCCATTCTATGTTCCCCATATCAATCCTACCCCTGAATTCCAGTAGAAAATGTTTAGTCTTTTGTCAAGGCAAGGTCTATGCTGTTTAGAGAACACTCATATCTTGGCCTGAACAACAGAACAGAGTCAAGAACTGGGTGACCGTGTACCCTTTGTGCTCTGAGGATGGTGATGGTGATGAAGAGAGGGTCCCAAAAGCCCCCAGACCCAATTCCCAAGGGGTGGGCCAGGGGGTGGACCAGAGCAAAAGCAATGGGGTGGAAACACTTGGGATTGGACAGGTAGTATTATAAAATGGAACATCTCAGGCACAGCCGGTGTGTGTCCTGTAACATCTATGCCTTGGCACAAATTAAACCCTTTCCTTATCTCACACTCAATTAACTGCTCCTGAGCTTTTTTTCCTTAGCATCAGCTGCACAGGCATCAGCTGTTATGCTTGTTCCTCCAGTGACCACTGTGATTCTCACCTTGCTTTGGTTCTTCACTAGACATCCCATGACAAGTCTTGCCCAGTCCCCAAATCCCCTTTCTGGCTGCCCATCATGAGTCTCAGAGCCCGAGGCCAAATCCCCCATCCTCAGCTGCAAGGTCACCCTGAGAGGTTCTGCCATTGACCCACTTGGTTACAGTTTCCTACAGATACCTTGGAACTTCCTTGGAATTAATTTGTTATCTTTTGGGCTTAGAATGGCTTCTTCAAAAACATGGTAATTCATATCCTAGCAATAGAAATTCTTTGGAGAAGGAGCCTGGGACTTTAGACTCAAAGAATCCCAGAATGGTTTGGGTTGGAAGGGAGATAAAAGGTCATCTGGTCCAAACTCGGGGACATGGAGAGTGATGTCTTCACTAATTGAGGCTGCTCAAAGTTCCTGATTTTGGACAAATGCAGGGATGGGACATCCACTTCTCTTGGAACCTGTTGCAGTTCTTGCCAGCCCCACTGGTAAATATTTCTTCATTTTATCCAATATAAAGCCCCTCTATTTCAGTTTAAAGACATTACCCCTTGTTCTGCTACTCCAGGTCTTGGTAAAATGTAGCCCTGTGACTGTCTTAGACTATGAGCACAATGTTTTCATCTGCAAACACCTTGGAGAGTGCTCAGAGATGTCCTTACACAAAGTTTGTCCCCGTCTTTCTTAGAAGCCTCTGTGGTGGTGCATCCTCCCCCCATTGTCCTCAAACCTGGTCGATGATCTCAGGAGCTCCTGACAAGCCTTGACCAAACCAGCTGAGCAATGAAGAGCCCCTGGACTGGACCAGGAGTGTGAGGAAGTGTCCCTGGACTGGACCAGGTGCTCCTGGATGATACAGGTGGGAACAATCTGGAGTGGAACAGTTAGGGAAAACAAGATAATCAGTCATCCCCTGAAAGCCTTGGAACATTCCCTGCCTGAATCACAGCCCAAATGGAACAGTTTGGATACAATTCCCAAATAGTTTGGAAACTCCAGTCATTCCTGACACCAGGATGGAAATTCAGCAGATAACTAAAGCCAGTCCCCTTGTGAGCCCACACCCAGCGGGGCTGAGGGAGGCCCTGGCAGCTCCCCAGCCCCTCCCTCTCAGTGGGACACCTCTGGCAGCCTCTCCCAGCTCGGGAACCCTCCAGTTTGCAACACTGCAAAGAGCGGCGCTGATGCCCAGGACAATTCTGATCCCCCTCCACAAACACTCCTCCAGCTGGGACCCTTGTCTGGTGGCAAACACAAAGGGATTGGTGGGAGTGTTTCCCTGACAACGAGAATTTGGGAGAGGGATCTTTCCACAGCCAGCTCTTGATGTGTGCACACATCTCTGCCTGGGTGTGGGTGTGAATTGACAGTGGGGTGAATGTTGTTGTTGTGAATCTCTAATTCAGTCACTGTTAAAATTGTGGCAAATGCTATTGAATCACCTGATAACTGTTAAACAGGTCAATAATTAAATGATACTAAACTCTTTTGCCCCCTTATCTTTGTGTCCAAATCCTTTGCACCCTGACCCTCTTGCATCCCAAGGCTCTGTGTAAATCATTCCCTTTCATAAAAAAAAATATTTTTCATGACGTCCACTTTAAAATCTTCCTCCTCAGCTAAACTACAAAACAACTCCAATTACTTGTTGACGTCTTGAAGACAATTAAAGAAAGAAAAATAATTTGTTTTCCAGTATTTTAATGGGTCCCACAGTGTGTTTTGAGCTGCATCAGCTGTCAGTCCAAGATGGACCATGTCAGAACTGGTGAGGCTGGGGGGTGAGGAGCAAGGTTGATCATCCAGGGTCATTGTGGATCTCCTGAGGAGACAGTCAGCATCAAGATCACTTGGAGAACACCTCTATCACCTCTCCTCTGAACTAAAAAATATCCATTCTTTGATTTCAAAAAAAAGTACAAACTTCAAAGTCTTGTTTTGAAATTGCCCTGAAGACAATTAAAGGAAGACAAAGAGATCCTGAGGGATTTCTGCATTTTAATGAGCCCCACAGTGTGTTTGCAGCCCAGCCCATGATCCTGAGGTGCTGAGAGAAGATTGAAGCAGCTGCTGAAGAAGTCAGAAGCCAAACTGCAAGTGCCTTGAAGCATTGCTGGGCCCCACTGAGGGCAGGCACTGCCAAAGCCTCCCCAGGGACTCCTTGGAGCAGCTCCTTGGAGGCCAGGAGTGCAGGCAGACAAAGGCTCTGGGCAGGCCCCTGCAATGCTGAGCAAAGCCTGCCTTGGTTTTGTGGAGCACAAAGGCCAAGGGCTGAGCCCCAGGCCCTGGCCCAGCAGATCCTGTCCCTCCCGGCTGGCTCAGGGCTGTTTGGGGGGCACTGGGATGGGAGGGGGAGGAACAACAAAGGCCCAAAACTGGGCAACCCCTGCCAGGCTGCTGAGGGAGGGGCGAGGCAGAACCCAAGGGCAGAACCTACCAGGAAAGTTGCTTGTGGTGGCCTGAGTGGCAGAGGCAGCTGCCAGAGGCAAGGGGACAAAGGCCTGGGTGCCTTTGGGCCTTGCAGCCCTGCCAGAGCCCTTGGCCATCTCTCCTGCAGGCTGTCCTGCCCTGGCCCTGCTGCTGCTCTGGCCTTGCAGGCTGCACACACCCCTCCTGCTTTCCCACCCCCTCCCAGCAGCATTTCTAGACCCTCCCTGGTGTCTCTGCACCAGCTCTGGCTGTTGCCATGTGCACTTGGCCTTCTTACCTTGGATCCTGAGCCCCTGTGCCACAGGACATCCCTGCCAGAGCCCAGGCCCTTCTCCTGGGGGTCACTGCAGAGCTGAGCAGATCCAGGGCACCTCCCATTCCTCTGCCAACCCCCTGGGCCTGCTCTGGGCCCTCCAGGTCCTTGCCCTGCTCCCAAGAGCTGTGGGGGTGCTGAATGGTCAGGGCTTGGGGTTCAGAGCTCAGGGTGGAGATTAGGCAGAACTTTGGGAGGTTTGTTGTTCTGCTGGCAGTGTCTGGTTCATGATTAGGGGAAGAGCTTTTTGGGCTGAGTCAGGATTAGTTTGGCTTTTCATACTGGTAATACTGGTTTAGGAATGGGGTGGGCATTAGAGTATAAATAAGAGTCTGGAGTTCTGGGTTTGGGCTTTGCCTTCCAGGTCCGGTTGAGGTTGGGATTAGAGCAGTGGATTCCTCTCAGTGAGAGGAGCAGCCGTTTTAGCTACTGTTGGGACTTGAGGTTACAAGGAGGATAAAGGTCCATCAGTAATGTTTTGCACACTCAGTGTTTCAGCACCCTCAGCATTACCTGAACCTGGTTTTACCTCATCGAAATTTTTCCTCTCTGTTGGCCAAGCCCCTCTTTCGTTCCCCAAATATCCAATCCTTTTTGTCCCAGTTCCTCCTAATCTCCCCCAAACTTCCATCTGGGTGGGCTCAGCTCTGTGATGACACTGTGCAACCTCATGGAATCAAGGGGCCATTGTGGCACTGCAGGGCCTCATGGAAACCAAGGAACACAGGGACACTGTGAAATCTTGTGGAACCAGGGGACCATTTAACATTTGGGGCCTCATGGAACAAAAGGAACCCTGAAACCTTTTGGCACCTCATGGAACCAGGGGGCCATTGTGTCACTGTGGAGCCTCATGGAAACAAAGAAACCCTTGGACACAGGTGAACCTCATAAAATCAAGGGACCACTGTGGCACTACAGGGCCTTTTTGGAGCCAAATGGACCTTGGGACACTGGAGAAACCCTATGGAATCAAGGGACCATTGTGACACTGGGGAAACTCAGGGAAAAAAGGAACCTATGGACACTGTGCAACTTCATGGAATCAAGGGGTCATTGTGACACTGAGGACACCTCATGGACTGAAGGGACCACCGTGACACTACAGGGCATTCTGGAGCCAAAGGAACCTGGGGACACTGTGCAGCCTCATGGAATCAAGGGGTCATTTTGACACTGCAGGGCCTCATGGAAACAAAACAAAATCCAGGCTTGTCCAGGTCCTGAGGGTGATTCAGAAGGGAGGCAGCAGTGATTTCTCCCTACAGACCCACCACTCCAGTGGCCTCTCCCTGCAGTCCATGGGTGTCCTGAGCATTTTCCCCAGTGCCTCCCTGCCCTGAAGGTTTGTGGCCATCAGGCTGGAGCTGAGGGGGTTGGGCAGGTGCCTGAGGAGGGGGTAGAACAAGGGCTGTGTCCAACTGTGCCAGGAGGGCTGTGCTGGGCAAGGATGAGGAGGCTGCAGAAAACAGTGGCACTGGGGAGGGGAGAGGAGCAGCTGGAGAGACCTTGTGCCTGCCCACGCTGGGCAGGAGCTGCCCCAGGATGGCAGCTCTGAAGCACTCCCAGGATGTCCCTGGGAACAGGAGGGGAAGACTGGATCTGAAAATGGAACCTGGAAAGCAGAGAGCAGCAGTGTCATGGTGACACTGCAGGAGAGTCCCAGCCCTGGAGCAAGGTGACAGAAGAAGTGACCCAGTTCATCAGGGTCATAAACAATGTCTGGGAGAAGCAGGAAATTGTGACTGTAGATGAGAGAAATGCCCCGAGCCAGGGTGCAGCTCTGCTGGAGACAACCCTTCCAGCCCATGGGTCTTGCAGAGAGCAGGGCTGGCAAACAGCCCAGTGCTGGTCATGGGATGGGGCCACAGCAGGAAACACTCTGTATGTGCCAAAGGTGCAGGAAATGGCAGTGACAGTGCTGGGAGCAGAGACTGTGCTGTCCCCAGTCAGGGGTCACTCAGAGTGGTGGAACCATAGCAGGTTTCCAAGTTTTTCTCCAGCAGCCCCATGATGAGGCTGTTCCCATCCACAATCATGGAGCAGGTCATGAGAGAGAGGAAGAAAAAAATTTTTCTGAAGTCTGGGGACGTACCCCAATTCATATGAGGGGAGATTCCACTGATGAGGTCTGATTTTCAATTTTCTATTGAAATATTTAGCTCTTCGTGTCCTGTCTCTCCTGTTTGGAGTCCTGTGAGCGAGAGCACCTGTTTGGTGCTCACTGAAGCTGTGCAGGCAGCTCAGAGGGTGACCCATGGAGCTGTGGGTGCCTCTGGCTGCATCCCAGTGCCCAGCTGTGCTCTGTGCTTTGGGAAAGGGCAGAAGTGCCTCTGCTGGAGGGCAGTGCCACTCCTGCCTGCAGAGCCCTTCCTGCCTGCCCAGGGGCAATGCTACCCAGCCAGGCTGCTTTCCTGCTGGGCAGGGAAAGGGACAGGCCAGAAGGCAGGGCAGGGATGGAGCAGACATGCTGAAGTGTCCTCAGTACAAAGCAAATGTTCACTTCTGACCTGGTCCCTTGATGTCCCTCCATGGAGGGACAACCAACCTCTTGCAGGTGGGGTGAGAGCCCAGGGCTGGGAACTGGGGTGGCAGGGGCTGCTCTGTGACAGTGGCCCTGGGGCACCTTCCCAGGCTGTCCCTGGAACAAAGACACAGCCCAGCCCCTGCCCTGCTGCTCCCTCGGGTCTGGACCAGGAGCTCTGGCTGTGCCAGGACACTGCTGTGTGCCCCCACCCTGCACACTCCCACTCTCAGCTGGGCACGGGCATTTGCTTTGCCAGGGCATTCCTGGAGCACATTGCTGACAGGGACTGTGGAGGGAGAGCCTGAACCCTTCCTGCCCTGCCCTCAGGAGATGCCCTTGGCTGATGGAGCTGCTGGTGTGGAGCCCAGCTCTGTGCCAGCAGTGCCAGGGCCTGTCCCTGCCTGTGATCCCAGCACGGACACACAGCAGGACTGTGCCCAAGATGCCAGAGCACTCAGGCCTTGCACCCACAGCAGGGCTGGGAAGGACAGTGTGGAGCTGGAGAGCAGATGTGGAAGGAGCAAGTGCCCTTGTCCCTGGCTGTGCTGCTGTGCTGGGAGTCTCTTCCCTTCAGCTCTGCACACAGGCACTGCCCCTGCAGCTCCAGAGAAGGGCTGAGGAAGCATCTTGGACACTCAGGTCAGGGCAGGGAACTTTATTCTACTCAAATGTACAGAGAACAAGCCTTTTGAAAGTCTTTGGATTACAGAAGAATGGTAGATGCTGATGTAGAAATCATATGAGCAACGCCATTGATTTGTGGATAACACTATAAAAGTAGAAAAAGAGTAAGGAAATGTATTGACAATAAAATGGACATATAGGAGAAAAAAGGCTTAGATTGCAATGAGTTACATTTGGAATGTTCTGCAGAAGAAAAGACACACTTTATTATTGCCTCTAAATCCAACCATCAGTTTCCTCAGGGCATCCTTGAGCTCCTGGTTCCTGAGGCTGTAGATGAGGGGGTTCAGTGCTGGAGGCACCACTGAGTACAGAAGAGACACCACCAGATCCAGGGATGGGGAGGAGATGGAGGGGGGCTTCAGGTAGGCAAATATGGCAGTGCTGAGGAACAGGGAGACCACGGCCAAGTGAGGGAGGCACGTGGAAAAGGCTTTGTGCCGTCCCTGCTGAGAGGGGATCCTCAGCACAGCCCTGAAGATCTGCACATAGGAGAAAACAATGAAAACAAAACACCCAAATGCTAAACAGGCACTAAACACAATGAGCCCAAGTTCCCTGAGGTAGCCTGAGTGTGAGCAGGAGAGCTTGAGGATGGGGGGGATTTCACAGAAGAACTGGCCCAGGGCATTGCCCTGGCACAGGGACAGGGAAAATGTATTGGCTGTGTGCAGCAGAGCATTGAGAAAGCCAGTGGCCCAGGCAGCTGCTGCCATGTGGGCACAAGCTCTGCTGCCCAGGAGGGTCCCGTAGTGCAGGGGTTTGCAGATGGCAACGTAGCGGTCGTAGCACATGATGGTGAGGAGGAAATACTCTGATGAGATGAAGAACAGAAAGAAAAAGGCCTGTGCAGCACATCCCATGTAGGAGATGGCTGTGGTGTTCTGGAGGGAATTGTGCATGGCTTTGGGGACAGTGGTGCAGATGCAGCCCAGGTCTGTGAGGGAGAGGTTGAGCAGGAAGAAGCCCATGGGGGTGTGCAGGTGGTGGTCACAGGCTACGGCGCTGAGGATGAGGCCGTTGGCCAGGAGGGCAGCCAGGGAGATGGTCAGGAAGAGCCAGAAGTGCAGGAGCTGCAGCTCCCACCTGTCTGCCAATGCCAGGAGGAGGAACTGGGCCATGGAGCTGCTGTTGGACATTGGCTGCTTCTTAGCACAGGGACTATTCAAAAAAGGAAAGGACAGGGATCAGTTAAGACAGACCTCTGTGAAAAAGCAACTCCATTTCTAAAAGAAATCCATGTGTCAAATGTCACCAAATGCACTGCCAATGAGTAAGTTTTCCTCTGCTTAAGGGGACATGGAACTTTTTTGGAAGAGCTGTCACACACATGAGGAATGTCAGATGTAACAGTCCTTGAATACAAAAGTTCCATCTCTAATGACTCAGAAGAGCTGAGGCTGCAGAGCAGAAGCTTAGTTTGAGCTTAGAATTTATGTTACTGTGGTATTTATTTTTACAATCACACCTGGGGAAGGTTCTTTTCCACTGCAGGAATCCTCATTTCTATGGCCCAGCACACAGTGCCCAGCAGAGCTGCAGGGAAGGGCCCCCAGAGTTGCCTGAACGGCCCGTCCCCCAGGCCTTGGGGGCACTTGCCCCCCACTCCCTGCCCAGGGCTCTGCTGCCTGGAGCTGTCCCTGCCAGCAGCTGCTTCCCTGGGCCCAGGCCTGAGAAAGTGACACTGCTGCATCTATAAGACAGTTTTAATGTCTGATACTCTCAGGTTCCATCCCCTCTAATCTAACAGAGTTCAAGTTTCAGTGTCTCCTGTGCTCACAAATTCATTTCCCTGTCTCAGTCAGCACCCAGACAACCCAGAGTATAACACTGAAAGAACTGGTTCATTCCCTTTAAGGTACCCCCTGTCTGTCTGTGCCTCTTGCAAATACCTTCTGGGAAATTTCCTGCTTTGATCTGGAGCTGTGACCAGCCCTCATCCCTGCAGCACACTGTGGAGATCAGAAGGACTCTGCCCTGCTCTGCCCTCCCAGGAGTTGTTCCTTCCCCACAACCCTTCTCCCCCAGCCCCGTGGCAGCTCCTTGGCCGGGCTGAGAGCTGCCCCTGGCAGGCAGCAGAGTCCCTGCCCCAGCACACAGAGCCCTGGGGGCAGGACCCTGCTCTGCCCCACAGCCCTGGGCACCCCTGGCTGCACCCCCACCTTCCCACCCCACAGCCAGCCCTGGCACAGGGAACCTTCTGGCCCTGGGCCTCTGAGGGGGCAGCAGCAAGTCCTGCTCTGCAGCAGCTTCTCCTGCTGCACCCCAGCAAATCCAGCAGAGCCATCCTGACAGCTCCTGCCACTGCTGCCATTTGGCAGCTGGCAGAGGCACTTGCAGCAACTCACCTGCACTGCTCTGCAGCCACAGCCTGACCGTGGCAAAGGGCTGGCAAGGTTCCTGCCCTGAGCAGCTCTGCCCTGTCCTCCCAGCCCAGGATCCCTTGAACCTCCTGCTCCCTTCTCCTCTGCCCTTGCTGCCTGCAGCTCCTGCCCTGCTCTGCCATATGGCCACTTCCCCTGCACTGCAGCAACTGGGAGAGTCCTGCTGAAAGATCCTGGAAGCTGTGGGATGTGCCAGCTTGAGGAGATGCCTCCAGGAAGGCAAGTTGAACTTTCCTACAGCCAGAGAATTCTTCATTCAAATCCTGGGAAGGTTTCTTGCGTGGTGAGAGCTCAGTCACTTCCCAGCCCAGGCTGCTTCTCATCTCTCTGCCTTCTCTCCTGTGCCCTGGGTGCTGCAGGCAGTGCCCTCAGCCCTGCTGGGCTGTGCAGAGGAGCTGCTCCTGGGCAGAGCTGTCTCTTTGAAGCTCTTCTTGCTTGCCAGGAGTTCCCTGTGTGCCAGGAGCCCGGCCCAGCTCAGCAGCACAGCAACAGCCCCAGGCATTTCATGACCCTCAGGGGGGTTGGGGTTGTTTACATGAGACTCAGTCCCTGAGAGGAAGTTCAAACAACTTTTCAATAAGTCAAAATGAGATTGAAACACTGAAGTTTCTTGTAGTGCTAATGAGTCTCACTGAGGGACACAACTGAGAACATGTCCCCAGGTTCCAGTTAGAGCAGAAAACTGCAGACAGTGATGCCAAGGATGGACAAGCAAGGGAAAGGTGGCTCTGATGCTGAACAAACTTTGACTTGTTTCCTTAATCCAAGGGGCCAAGCCCTGACCCCCAGCCCCTGGGAAGGCAGATCCTGTCCCTGCTTCATTCCTCAGGGCTCTTCCTGGGGCACTGGGATGTGGGATGTGCAATGCCAAGGGCAGGCCCATGGGGTGGCACCTGCCAGGCTGCTGAGCAGGGACAAGGAGGCCATGAGGCCCCAGGGCTGCAAGGGGCACTCCCCTCCTCCTGGCATCAGGGGCACAGACAGCAGCCATGGCCAAAGGCCTGCAGAAGGTGGCTCTGGCAGGGCCTTTCAGCTTCTCCCCCTCCCTGTCTCCTCTCCAGCCCAGGCTGTCCTACGGTGTCCATGCCCTGCCCCTTTCCCTGCAGGCTGTCGTCATCCCCCCGGCTGCCCCACCTGGCTGGCACCTTCCTGCACTGACATCTCTGTGTCCTCCCTGGCTCTTCCTGCACACACAAAGCCTTGGCCTCATCCAGACTCCTTCTGGTTGACGTGTTGCAGCGTTTTCCATGCAGTGAAATTCCTTTTTCCTCATGTCCACACTGGACCTCCCCAACTGCACTTGCCATTAATTCTTCCTTTCTCATGTTCCTTTCTGCTCTGACAGAAGGATCCACCAGCTCTAAATCCTCCCTTCAAGCCCTCTGAGGGCTGTCCTGTACTGTCCTCCACACCATTGAGGCCACAGCTCCTTAGCCCCTCTCTAGGGGGGGCCTGAGACCTTTCAAGCCCATCTTGGGAGATCTCTGGGCACTCGCAGATGTTTTTGCAGATGAAAATGTCATGCTCATAGTCTAAGTAAATCACAGGGATACTTTTTACCAAGGTCTGTAGTAGCAGAACACGGGGCAGTGGCTTTGAACTGAAAGAGAAGAGTTTTCAATTGGATAATAGGAGGAAAGATTTAACAGTCAGAGTGGCAAGAACTGGAACAGGTTTCCAGAGAAGTGGATGTCCCATCCCTGGATTTGTCCAAAATCAGGGAGAGTGAGTAATTTTACTCAATTAGTAAAAGATGTTACTCCCACATAACCTCAATTAGTAAAAGATGTCACTGCCCATGTCCAGGGACTTGGACCAGATGACCTTTTAGCTCCCTTCCAAGCCAAATCATTCTGAGATTCTTTTGAGTCTAAAGTCCCAAACTCCTTCTCCAAAGAATTTCCATGTTGAGGACATGAATTGCCACGTTTTTGGAGAAACCCTTCTAAGCCCAAAAGGTAAAGAATCAATTCCAAGGAAGTTCCAAGGTATCTGTATGAAACTTTAAGCAAGTTGGGTCGATGGCAGAAGTTCTCAGGGTGACCTTGCAGCTGAGGATGGGGGATTCGGCCTCAGGCTCTGAGACTCATGATGGGCAACAAGAAAGGGGATTTGGGGATTGGGGAAGAGTTGTCATGGGATGTCTAGGAAAGAACCAAAGCAAGGGGAGAATCCCAGTGGTCACTGGAGGACCAAGCATGAGAAAAGAGAGAGAAAAGAGGCTGAAAAAGCTGGTCATGTTAAACAGGAGGCTGGTCAAGACACGTCCCTGGCTGTGCCCTGCAAGTGATCCCCACAGCCTGTCCCCTTTTCTTAAGAACTCCATTGCCAAGAAGTTTCTGTGGGGAGGGACCTCTCTGCTCCTGGCACAGATTGTGGCCCAAGTTCCAGCCACTGCAGCAGGAGCCACAAATAGTCAGGTCTTGTGTTCTTTGGGGGGCCAGACTCTGCCCAGACTGGGGGGTGTGTGTGTTGGAAGCACAAAAGAGTGAAGGAAATGCAAAGCTAAACACCCAATGGAGCCTGACTTTGTCCCTAAGTGGGGGATGAGAATTGGACCCAACATGTGCAGGGACAGATGGAGGGGTTTGTCCCCCTGGCCCTGCCCAGAAGGGACACCTTTCAGGAAGGGTTGTGGCCTTGGCTGTGCTGAGGGTTGCCCCGGGCAATGCAGCTTGGGATTGCAGTGGCACTGTCAGGGTTCTGCAGAGCTCCTGGCAGTTCCTGCATTTGTCCCCAGCAATGCCAGAGACCTGCAGGGGTTGCAGTCAATCCCTTGTGCTCTTTGGGACCCCGCCTGGCTCTGCTGAATGTCAGCAGGCCTGGAGTTCCCAGACTGTTCCTGCATCCAGGGTCGGGCCTGCAGTGAAGTTTGTGCAGCATTCAATTGGTGCAGTGGCAGGATGGCCATGGATCCATTCCTGCACAAACACAATGGTGCTCCATCCCAGGCAGGGAAGGGCTTCAGGGAGGAGGAGAGCACGTCTGGGCAGGAACCTGCTGAAATCCCCAAGGGACAAATGGCAGTGTCTGTCCCTGCAGGGGACTCAGCCTGGCCATGGCACAGCTGGAGCTGCCTGGCTGGGAGCAGCCCTGTCAGAAGCTGTGGGTGGGCAGGGAGCTGGGCAGGAGGCAGCCGTGTGCCCTGGCAGCAAGGGAGGCCAGGAGCACCCTGGGCTGTGGCACCACGACATCAAGGATGTGCATTCTCCAGCTCACTGTGGCTGAGGAAAACTGAGGAAAAAGCTGGGATGTTTATAAACTGTATCATGTTTAATTTTTGTTTGTGGGCAATGAAGAGAAACTTCCTGTGGCTCTAAGTCTCACCAGTTCCAGACCTCCCAAAGAACACAAACCTAAAGAGTTGGGGTTCCCACTCCAGTGGCACTTGGAGCTCCCTCCGTACCCAGAGCACAGAACTCCCTTGTCCCACAGAGTCCTTGGAAATGGAGGGATTAAGGACACAGGACAGGCTGTGGGGACCAGTTGCAGGGCATGGTCAGGGCTTTGGGGTGGTTGTGAGCCCAGGGCAGGACCCGGCACTTGGCCTTGTTGAACCTCCTCCAAGTGGCCTGGGCCCATGGATCCAGCCTGTGCAGATCCCTCTGCAGAGCCTTCCTGCCCTCCAGCACATCAACACTCCCCCCAGCTTGGTGTGCCCTGGGAACTGCCTGAGGCTGCACTCGATGCCCTTGTGCAGATCATTGAGAAAGAGATTGAAGTGCCCTGAGCCCAGTGCTGAGCCCTGGGAACACCCCTGGATGGAACTCCATTGCCCAGCACTCCTTGGGCCTGGCCACCCACACAGATGTTTGCCCAGTGAACAGATGCTGCAGAATGTGTTTGATAAAGGTCCTGTAAGCCCAGAATATTGGGATGAGTGCAGATTTAGCTCTGCACAACACAGAAATTTATTCACTTTCTCTTTTCCTCCATCTGTCAATCGAAGGAACTTGTGACTTCAGTGTGTGACTGACTCACTGTGTGCAAAGGGCAAATATGGACAGAATCCGGGGCAGGGCGTGTTGGGGGGATCTTGGGATCTGTGCTTGACACAGAAGGGGTTTGCCATTGGTCGAAGACTATCTACTGTGCAAAGTTGACTTCAGTAGAGGCAATGTGAACTTAATACATAGCAGAGGAAAGACTTGTCATTTTTATTGAGCTGTGCCTTCCTCTGGTTTTGTTTGCTGGCAATAAATGAACATCCCTCTGTGTCTTAGGCAGCTCTTTCTCCAAGCCAAGCAGGTGGGAGTTGGTGCCAAGGAGCTGAAACCTGCAGGTCCAGCCTTGAGTGGAGGAAGCTCAGATTTGCCCAAGGCTACTTTGAGTGCCAGGACTTTGATGAGGGAATGGTGGGGTGGGGATAGGGATAAAGTCTGATGGATTGTCAGACATAAATGGTCGTGGTTTTCTTATCTATTCAGACTTAATTAAGAACAGCCCAGGATCAATATCGACTGGGGATTGCTGATATTAATGTTAAAACGGGAAAAAAATAAACAGGACATAAAAAAGGAAATGTTTTCTCGTGGTTTCTTTAATACAATATATTCACTTGGAATGCACTTCTGAGATCTGTCTAATTAACCACAAAAGAATTGAAGACTTGGAAGTCAATTATTCCCAGGGACTTGTCTGGTTAAGATGCCATCAGTGAGAAGAGAGTGTGGAGGAATGAGCAGACAAGGAGACCATCCCTGGGGCTGGGGAAGCAGGAACTCAGAGTCACTGGTTCCAGGTGGCAAATGGATTGGAGGATGTTTCTGGGAGAGCCCCTGAAGGGTGTGCTGGTTTCAGGCGGAGTACAGTTAAATTTCTTCCCTGTGGCCAGTGCAGGGCTGTGTTTTGGTTTGTGCTGAACACAGGGTTGATAATCATAGAATGACAGAATAGGATGAGTTGGAAGGGACCCACAAGGATCATCCAGTCCAACCCTTAGCCCTGCACAGGACCATCCCCGAGGGTCACACCATGAGCCTGAGAGGATCATCCAAACACTTCTTGAGCTCTGTCAGCCTTGGTGCTGTGCCCACTGCCCTGGGGAGCCTGTTCAGTGCCCAACCACCCTCTGGGGGAAGAATCTTTTTCTAAGATCCAACCTAAACCTGTCTGACACACCTTCAGGCCACTCCCTCAGTCCTGCCCCTGGTCCCCCCAGAGCAGAGCTCAGGGCCTGCCCCTCCTCTGCCCCTCCCCAGGAAGTTGGACCTGCACTGAGGTCTCCCCTCAGTCTCCTCTTCTCCAGCTGAACACACCAAGTGCCCTCAGTGTCCTCACACACCTTCCCCCCAAGGCCCTTCCCCATCTTCCTTGCCCTCCTTTGGACACTCTCCAATGGCTCAATCTCTCCCTTCCATTGTGTCCCCCCAAACTGCCCCAATGGTGCAGGTGAGGCCGCCCCAGGGCAGAGCAGAGCGGGACAATCCCCTCCCTGGCCCGGCCGGCCATGCTGGGCCTGATGCCCCCAGGACAGGCTTGGCCCTCCTGGCTGCCAGGGCACTGCTGACTCAGGGCCAACTGGCCACCCACCAGCACCCCCAGGGCCCTTTCCCGGCACTGCTTTCCAGCCTCTCCTTCCCAGTCTGTCCGTCCCTGCGGGGTTGCCCCATCCCAGGGCAGAATCCGGCACTTCCCCCTGTTGAAGTTCTCAGGGCTCCTAAAGAGCCGGGAGGTCACGGGATGTCAAAGAGCCCCACGGAGCTCAAGGGACCCTTGGGACACTGTGGAACCTCCTGGAATCAAGGGGCCTTTGTGACATGTGGGACCTCATGGAATCAGAGGAACCCTGTGGAATATCATGGAATCAAGGGGCACCTGTGACACTGCAGGGTCTCATGCTCCAGAAGGAACCCTGGGACACTGTAGGATCTCATGGAACCAAGGTGCCACTGTGACACAGCATGGCTGCAGGGAATCAGGGCTCCAGAGTAAAAGTCCACGGCCTCATGGAAAAAATGAATTCTGGGACACTGTGGAACCTCATGAAAACAAGGGGCCATTGTGACACTGCAGGGCCTCATGGAGCCAAAGGAACCCTGGGACTTTTTGGATCCTTATGGAGTCAAGGGCCAGTTGTGACACTGCAGAGCCTCATGGAACTAAAGGAATTGTGGAGAACATCCCGGTAATGAGGGAACATTGGGACATGCAGCTCCCTGTGGAACCAAAGGAACTCCAAGACATTCTGGAATTCATGGAACCAAGGGGTCATTGTGACACTCCAGGGCCTCATGGAAGCAAAGGAAAACTGGGACACTGTGGATACTCGTGGAACCAAGGGGCCATTTGACACGCGGGCCCTCATGAAAGCACAGGAACCCAGAAACCTTTTGGAAGCTCAGGGAACCAAGGGGCCATTGTCACACTGTGGAACCTCAGAGAATCAAGGGCCCAGTCTGACAGTGCAGGGCCTCATGGAGCCAAAGGAATCCAGGGACACTGTGGAACCTCATGGAATGAAGGGGCCAGTGTGACACTGCAGAACCTCATGGAACAGTGGGAACAAGGACACACTGCAGAACCTTGTGGAAACAAGGGGCCTTTGTGACACTGAGAACCACCTGGAATCAAGTGGCCCTTGGGACACTGCAGGGCCTCGTGGAACAAAAATGCCCTTGGAGACTGTGGAACCTCACGGTGTCAAGGGTCCAATGTGGCACATGTCAGGGTCACATGGAACTGAAGGACACCTGGAACAGGGTAGAACCTCATGGAATCAAAGGGTCATTGTGATGTGTGGGACCTCATGGAACAAAAGGAATCCTGGGCAACTACAGAAACACATGGAAGCAAGTGGCCACTGGGACACATGGGGCCTCATGGAATCAAGAGGCCATTGTGACACTGCAGGGCCTCTTTGAAACAAAGGGGCTTGTGCTGGGCTGTCACAGCCCAGGGCAGGGGCAGCTGGAGAGCCCCTGGCCCAGCCATGAGACTACGGGAGGGGCAGAGGAGGGGCAGACCCTGATCTCTGCTCTGGGGGACCAGGGACTGAACCCCAGGGAATGGCCTGAAGGTGTGTCAGGGAAGGGTTAGGTTGGATTTTAGACAAAGATTCTTCCCCCAGAGGGTGGTTGGGCACTGACCAGGCTCCCCAGGGCAGTGGGCACAGCACCAAGGCTGACAGAGCTCAAGAAGTGTTTGGATGATCCTCTCAGGCTCATGGTGTGACCCTTGGGGATGGTCCTGTGCAGGGTAGGAATTGGACTGGATGATCCTTGTGGGTTGTGGTAGTTTGGTCTAGGCCTTCCTTGGTGACCAGTTTGTAACCAAGGAAGTGCCCAGATTTTTCCAGTATTCCCTACGATTTTTACATAAACCAGGCTATAAGAAGAAAGGGGGAGAGGCCTTTGCTCTCTTTCCTTCTGGTGACTTTGGAGGTGCAGGTTTCCCTGCTGTTGAGTCTGTCGTGTTGGGGAGTGAGGTCTGGTAAGGCCTTGCTGACCTTGGGAGGTGGAGGTTGCCGGCAGTCGCTCCAGCGTTACTCTCTGTTGTCCCAAGGAGAGTAGTAAGATATTCTTTACTAATTCTTTTAGTTGCTAGATCTTGGACTATTGATTGGGAGATATATATATATATATATATACATATATATATATATATATATTTTATTTTGGTTTTGTTCCTTTTTTCCCTATCCCTTCCCTTTCCCTTTTCCTTGTGAAATTGTATATATACTTCAATTGTATATAACTGTAACATAAGTGTAAATATATTTATATATATATTTTTTTTTTTCCCTCTTCTCCCTGTGGTTTGGCGGGGGGGGGGACTTCTTGTGGTAAGGTTTGGCAGGGAGCCAACTTCAAACCATATCAGGGTCCCTTCCAACTCAGCATATTCTGTCATTCTATGATTATCAACCCTGTGTTCTGCACAAACCAAAACACAGCCCTGCATTAGCCACGGGGAAGAAATTTAACTACACTCCCCCTGAAACCAGCACACCCTTTATAGGCTCTCCCAGAAACATCCCCCAGTCCATTTGCCACCTGGAACCAGTGACTCTGAGTTCCTGCTTCCCCAGTCCCAGGGATGGTCTCCTTGTCTGCTCATTCCTCCACACTCCCTTTTTAAGTGATGGCATCTTAACCAGACAAGCCCCCGGGAATAATTTATTTCTAGGTCTTCAATTCTTTTGTGGTTAATTAGACAGATCTCAGAAGTGCATTCAAAGTGAATATATAGTATTACTAAAACCATGAGAAAAGGTGTCTTTTTTGTGGCCTGTTTCCTTTTTTTTCTGTTTTTACATTGATATCAGCAATCCTAAGTTGATACTGATCCCAAGCACCTCCTAATTCAGTCTGAATAGGTAAGAAAATCAAGAGTCTTTATGTCTGACACTCCATCAGACTTTATCCCTATCCCCACCCCACCATTCCCTCATCAAAGCCCTGGGACTCAAAGCAGCCTTGGGCAAATCTGAGCTTCCTCCACTCAAGGCTGGACCTGCAGGTTTCAGCTCCTTGGCACCAACTCCCACCTGCTTGGCTTGGAGAAAGAGCTGCCTGAGAGATGTTCATTTATTGCCAGCAAACAAAACCAGAGGAAGGCACAGCTCAATAAAAAGCAGAAGTCCACATTGCCTTCACTGAAGTCCACTTTGCACAGTAGATAGTCTGAGACCAATGGCAAACACCTTCTGTGTCAAGCACAGATCCCAAGATCCCTCAAACACTCCCTGCCCCGAATTCTGTCCATATTTGCCCTTTGCACACAGTGAGTCACACACTGAAGTCACAAGATGCCTCAGTCTACAGTGGGAGGAAAAGAGAGAAAGTGAATGAACTTCTGTGCTGTGAAGGGCTAAATCTGCACTCATCCCAATATTCTGGGCTTACAGGACCTTTATCAAACACATTCTGCAGCATCTGTTCACTGGGCAAACATCTGTGTGGGTGGCCAGGCCCAAGGAGTGGTGGGCAATGGAGTTCCATCCAGGGGTGTTCCCAGGGCTCAGCACTGGGCTCAGGGCACTTCAATCTCTTTCTCAATGATCTGCACAAGGGGAAGCTTGTTCCTCCAGTGACCACTGTGATCCTACCCTTGCTTTGGTTCTTTCCTAGACATCCCATGACAAGTCTTGCCCAGTCCCCAAATACTCTTTCTGGCTGCCCATCATGAGTCTCAGAGCCCGAGGCCAAATCCCCCATACTCAACTGAGAGGTTCTGCCATTGACCCACTTAGTTACAGTTTCATACAGATACCTTGGAACTTCCTTGGAACTAATTTTTTTACCTTTTGGGTTTAGAAGGGTTTTTCCAAAAACATGGGAAATCATGTCCTCAAAAACGGAAATTCTTGGAGAAAGAGTTTGGGACTTGAAAGAATGCCAGAATGATTTGGCTTGGAAGGGAGCTAAAAGGTCATCGGGTCCAAGTCCCTGGACATGGACAGTGACATTTTTTACTAATTCAGGTTACTCACAGTCCCTGACCTTGGACAAATGCAGGGTTGGGACATCCACTTCTCTGGAAACCTCTTCCAGTTCTTGCCATCCTGATTGTTAAATCTTTCCTCCTGTTATCCAATATAAAACTCTTCTCTTTCAGTTCAAGGCTACTGCTGTGTGTTCTACCACCACAGACCTTGGTAAAAAGTATCCCTGTGACTATCTTAGACTATGAACACGACATTTTCATCTGCAAAAACATCTGTGAGTGCCCTGAGATCTCCCAAGTTGGGCTTTAAAGGTCTCAAGCACATGAGCACTAGAGAGGGGCTAAGGAGCTGTGGCCTCGATGGTGTGGAGACTGAGGACAGCACAGGACAGTCCTCAGAGGGCTTGAAGGGAGGATTTAGAGATGGTGGATCCTTTTGTCAGAGCAGAAAAGAGCAGGAGAAAGAGAGAATTAATGCCAAGTGCAGCTGAGGAGGTCCCGAGTGGACATGAGGAAAAAGGAATTTCACTCCATGGAAAACGCTGCAACACATCACCCAGGAGGAGTGTGGATGAGGTCAAGGCTTTGTGTGTGCAGGAAGAGCCAGGGAGGACGCAGAGATGTCAGTGCAGGAAGGTGCCAGCCAGGTGGGGCAGCCGGGGGGATGACGACAGCCTGCAGGGAAAGGGGCAGGGCATGGACACCGTAGGACAGCCTGGGCTGGAGAGGAGACAGGGAGGGGGAGAAGCTGAAAGGCCCTGCCAGAACCACCTTCTGCAGGCCTTTGGCCATGGCTGCTGTCTGTGCCCCTGATGCCAGGAGGAGGGGAGTGCCCCTGGCAGCCCTGGGGCCTCATGGCCTCCTTGTCCCTGCTCAGCAGCCTGGCAGGTGCCACCCCATGGGCCTGCCCTTGGCATTGCCCATCCCACATCCCAGTGCCCCAGGAAGAGCCCTGAGGAATGAGGCAGGGACAGGATCTGCCTTCCCAGGGGCTGGGGGTCAGAGCTTGACCCCTTGGATCAAGGAAACAAGTCAAGGTTTCTTCAGCATCAGAGCCACCTTTCCCTTGCTTGTCCATCCTTGGCATCACTGTCTGCAGTTTTCTGCTCTAACTGGAACCTGGGGACATGTTCTCAGTCCTGTCCCTCAGTGAGACTCATTAGCACTACAAGAAACTTTAGTGTTTCAATCTCACTTTGACTTCTTGAGAAGTTGTTTGAACTTCCTCTCAGGGACTGAGTCTCATGTAAACAACATCAACCCCCCTGAGGGTCATGAAATGCCTGGGGCTGTTGCTGTGCTGCTGAGCTGGGCCGGGCTCCTGGCACACAGGGAGCTCCTGGCAAGTGGGCAGCACTGCAGAGAGACAGCTCTGCCCAGGAGCAGCTCCTCTGCACAGCCCAGCAGGGCTGAGGGCACTGCCTGCAGCACCCGGGGCAGGGGAGTGAGACAGAGAGAAGGTAAAGGCTGTCAGATGTAGAAAGATGCTGCGACCTCACTGGGGCAGAATTTTTAATAGACCTTGGCACAGGAAGTCTGTTCATGCAGAGCAATGGGACTGAAGCTTTTGGAGGCATCTGGGAAAGCTGGCACTGCCCACCAACTAAAGATTCTGTAAGTGCAACTCTGAGAGTATCTGGAGCTTAGAGGAGGAGGACATGTTCAGAGCTTCAGCTCCCTCCCAGAATATTTCCAAGACAAAGATTTTTATAAGGTTAAAGAAATTTCCTGAGACTGTGTTTCGAGTTTTCTTACTCTTGAGGAATGGAAAGAATAAATCATTGAGAAGGTATTAATTTTGACAAGTCCCTGAGACATCTGAACTGCGAGTGCTCAGTAGGTCTGTCTGAGCTTCCTAATGTGCTTTCAGCTACTGCTCTGCCTGTGGACAGCACCAGCATCACCTCTGCTAGACCCATCAGGACTAGTCTGAGCTGTCCTTTTTGCACCTGCAAACGGAATATGACCCCTACCAGTGCAGTCTGTGGTGCTGGGGAAGGAGCTGAGTCCCCTTGAATCAAATGCCATCATAAGGACACTTGGCTGTCTCCCTGATTTTTCCTTCTAAGTTGTGAATTCCGCTCCAGGATGGAAACCTGTCCCTTAACATCTCCTTGTTATGTGAAACCCCTATATAGAAGCACAGTGATACTATGACAGTGAAAATGCTGTTGAGTAGGGACCCAGCACTGGAGCTGAAGGAAGATCTCCCAGCATATCAAAAGGCTGTCTGTGTGTGACATGGGGAGTGTCTGTGGGATACGGCTTTGACTTTGTTTAGATAAATCCACGCTAACTGGCCTCTTATTGTCTTCTTCTCCTGTGCTGGAAACAAATACCCAGAGGCAGAAAATGTCCAACAGCAGCTCCATGGCCCAGTTCCTCCTCCTGGCATTGGCAGACAGGCGGGAGCTGCAGCTCCTGCACTTCTGGCTCTTCCTGGCCATCTCCCTGGCTGCCCTCCTGGCCAACGGCCTCATCCTCAGCGCCGTAGCCTGTGACCACCACCTGCACACCCCCATGGGCTTCTTCCTGCTCAACCTCTCCCTCACAGACCTGGGCTGCATCTGCACCACTGTCCCCAAAGCCATGCACAATTCCCTCCAGAACACCACAACCATCTCCTACACAGGATGTGCTGCACAGGTTTTTCTCCTCATATTCTTTCTTAGAGCAGAGTTTCATCTCCTCACCATCATGTGCTACGACCGCTACGTTGCCATCTGCAAACCCCTGCACTACGGGACCCTCCTGGGCAGCAGAGCTTGTGCCCACATGGCAGCAGCTGCCTGGGCCACTGCATTTCTCAGTGCTCTGCTGCACACAGCCAATACATTTTCCCTGCCCCTGTGCCAGGGCAATGCCCTGGACCAGTTCTTCTGTGAACTCCCACACATCCTCAAGCTCTCCTGCTCACACTCAGGCTACCTCAGGGAAATTGGGCTTCTTGGGGTTAGTGCTTGGTTTTGTTTTGGTTGTTTCATTTTCATTGTTTTCTCCTATGTGCAGATCTTCAGGGCTGTGTTGAGCATCCCCTCTCAGCAGGGACAGCACAAAGCCTTTTCCACGTGCCTCCCTCACCTTGCCGTGGTCTCCCTGTTCCTCAGCACTGCCATATTTGCCTACCTGAAGCCCCCCTCCATCTCCTCCCCATCCCTGGATCTGGTGGTGTCTCTTCTGTACTCAGTGGTGCCTCCAGCACTGAACCCCCTCATCTACAGTCTCAGGAACCAGGAGCTCAAGGATGCCCTCAGGAAACTGATGGCTGGATTTAGAGGCAATAATAAAGTGTGTCTTTTCTTCTGCGGAACATTCCAAATGTAACTCATTGCAATCTAAGCCTTTTTTCTCCTATGTGTCCCTTTTATCGTCAATACATTTCCTTACTCTTTTTCTACTTTTATAGTGTTATCCACAAATCAATGGCATTGCTCGTAGGATTTCTACATCAGTATCTACCATCCTTCTGTAATCCAAAGACTTTCAAAAGGCTTGTTCTCTGTACATTTGAGTAGAATAAAGTTCCCTGCCCTGACCTGAGTGTCCAAGATGCTTCCTCAGCCCTTCTCTGGAGCTGCAGGGGCAGTGCCTGTGTGCAGAGCTGAAGGGAAGAGACTCCCAGCACAGCAGCACAGCCAGGGACAAGGGCACTTGCTCCTTCCACATCTGCTCTTTCCATCTCCACTCTCTCCTTCCCAGCCCTGCTGTGGGTGCAAGGCCTGAGTGCTCTGGCAGCTTGGGCACAGTCCTGCTGCGTGTCCGTGCTGGGATCACAGGCAGGGACAGGCCCTGGCACTGCTGGCACAGAGCTGGGCTCCAAACCAGCACCTCCATCAGCCAAGGGCATCTCCTGAGGGCAGGGCAGGAAGGGTTCAGGCTCTTCCTCCACAGTCCCTGTCAGCAATGTGCTCCAGGAATGCCCTGGCAAAGCAAATGCCCGTGCCCAGCTGAGAGTGGGGGTGTGCAGGGTGGGGGCACACAGCAGTGTCCTGGCACAGCCAGAGCTCCTGGTCCAGACCCGAGGGAGTAGCAGGGCAGGGGCTGGGCTGTGTCTTTGTTCCAGGGACAGCCTGGGAAGGTGCCCCAGGGCCACTGTCACAGAGCAGCCCCTGCCACCCCCATTCCCAGCCCTGGGCTCTCACCCCACCTGCAAGAGGTTGGTTGTCTCTCCATGGAGGGACATCAAGGGACCAGGTCAGAAGTCCATGTTTGCTTAGTACTGAGGACACTTCAGTGTGTCTGCTCCATCCCTGCCCTGCCTTCTGGCTCGTCCCTTTCCCTGCCCAGCAGGAAAGCAGCCTGATTGGGCAGCATTGCCCCTGGGCAGGCAGGAAGGGCTCTGCAGGCAGGAGTGGCACTGCCCTCCAGCAGAGGCACTTCTGCCCTTTCCCAAAGCACAGAGCACAGCTGGGCACTGGGATGCAGCCAGAGGCACCCACAGCTCCATGGGTCACCCTCTGAGCTGCCTGCACAGCTTCAGTGAGCACCAAACAGGTGCTCTCGCTCACAGGACTCCAAACAGGAGAGACAGGACACGAAGAGCTAAATATTTCAATAGAAAATTGAAAATCAGACCTCATCAGTGGAATCTCCCCTCATAAGATTGGGGTACGTCCCCAGACTTCAGAAAAATTTTTTTCTTCCTCTCTCTCATGACCTGCTCCATGATTGTGGATGGGAACAGCCTCATCATGGGGCTGCTGGAGAAAAACTTGGAAACCTGCCATGGCTCCACCACTCTGAGTGACCCCTGACTGGGGACAGCACAGTCTCTGCTCCCAGCACTGTCACTGCCATTTCCTGCACCTTTGGCCATACAGAGTGTTTCCTGCTGTGGCCCCATCCCATGACCAGCACTGGGCTGTTTGCCAGCCCTGCTCTCTGCAAGACCCATGGGCTGGAAGGGTTGTCTCCAGCAGAGCTGCACCCTGGCTCGGGGCATTTCTCTCATCTACAGTCACAATTTCCTGCTTCTCCCAGACATTGTTTATGACCCTGATGAACTGGGTCACTTCTTCTGTCACCTTGCTCCAGGGCTGGGACTCTCCTGCAGTGTCACCATGACACTGCTGCTCTCTGCTTTCCAGGTTCCATTTTCAGATCCAGTCTTCCCCTCCTGTTCCCAGGGACATCCTGGGAGTGCTTCAGAGCTGCCATCCTGGGGCAGCTCCTGCCCAGCGTGGGCAGGCACAAGGTCTCTCCAGCTGCTCCTCTCCCCTCCCCAGTGCCACTGTTTTCTGCAGCCTCCTCATCCTTGCCCAGCACAGCCCTCCTGGCACAGTTGGACACAGCCCTTGTTCTACCCCCTCCTCAGGCACCTGCCCAACCCCCTCAGCTCCAGCCTGATGGCCACAAACCTTCAGGGCAGGGAGGCACTGGGGAAAATGCTCAGGACACCCATGGACTGCAGGGAGAGGCCACTGGAGTGGTGGGTCTGTAGGGAGAAATCACTGCTGCCTCCCTTCTGAATCACCCTCAGGACCTGGACAAGCCTGGATTTTGTTTTGTTTCCATGAGGCCCTGCAGTGTCAAAATGACCCTTTGATTCCATGAGGCTACACAGTGTCCCCAGGTTCCTTTGGCTCCAGAATACCCTATAGTGTCACGGTGGTCCCTTCAGTCCATGAGGTGTCCTCAGTGTCACAATGACCCCTTGATTCCATGAAGTTGCACAGTGTCCATAGGTTCCATTTTTCCCCACGGCTTTCCCCAGTGTCACAATGCCCCCTTGATTCCATAGGGTTCCCGAGTGTCCCAAGGTCCTTTTGGCTCTAAAAAGGCCCTGTAGTGCCACAGTGCCCCTTGATCTTATGAGGTTCCACTGTGTCCCAGGGTTTCTTTGTTTCCATGAGGCTCCACAGTGACACAATGGCCCCCTGGTTCCATGAGGTGCCAAAAGGTTTCAGGGTTCCTTTTTTCCATGAGGCCCAAATGTTAAATGGTCTCCTGGTTCCATAAGATTTCACAGTGTCCCTGTGTTCCTTGGTTTCCATGAGGCCCTGCAGTTCGACAATGGCCCCTTGATTCCATGAGGCTGCACAGTGTCATCACAGAGATGAGCCCACCCAGATGAAAGTTTGGGGGAGATTAGGAGGAACTGGGACAAAAAGGATTGGATATTTGGGGAAGGAAAGAGGGGCTTGACCAACAGAGAGGAAAGATTTTGATGAGGTAAAACCAGGTTCAGGTAATGCTGAGGGTGCTGAAACACTGAGTGTGCAAAACATTCCTGATAGACCTTTACTGTCTTTGTAACCTCAAGTCCCAACAGTACCTAAAACAGCTGGTTCTCTCACTGAGAGGAATCCACTGCTCTAATCCCAACCTCAACCGGACCTCGAAGGCAAAGCCCAAACACAGAACTCGAAACACTTATTTATACTCTAATGACCATCCCAATCCCAAACCTGTATTAGCAGTATGAAAAGTCAAGCTTTAATCCTTACCCAACCCAAGAAGCTCTTCCCCTAATCATGAACCAGACACTGTCAGAAGAACAACAAACCTCCCAAAGTTCTGCCTAATCCCCACCCCGAGCTCTAAACCCCAAGCCCTGACCATTCAGCACCCCCACAGCCCTTGGGAGCAGGGCAAGGACCTGCAGGGCCCAGAGCAGGCCCAGGGGGTTGGCAGAGGAATGGGAGGTGACCTGGATCTGCTCAGCTCTGCAGTGACCCCCAGGAGAAGGGCCTGGGCTCTGGCAGGGATGTCCTGTGGCACAGGGGCTCAGGATCCAAGGTAAGAAGGCCAAGTGCACATGGCAAGAGCCAGAGCTGGTGCAGAGCCATCAGGGAGGGTCTAGAAATGCTGCTGGGAGGGGGTGGGAAAGCAGGAGGGGTGTGTGCAGCCTGCAAGGCCAGAGCAGCAGCAGGGCCAGGGCAGGACAGCCTGCAGGAGAGATGGCCAAGGGCTCTGGCAGGGCTGCAAGGCCCAAAGGCACCCAGGCCTTTGTCCCCTTGCCTCTGGCAGCTGCCTCTGCCACTCAGGCCACCACAAGCAACTTTCCTGGCAGGTTCTGCACTTGGGTTCTGCCTCGCCCCTCCCTCAGCAGCCTGGCAGGGGTTGCCCAGTTTTGGGCCTTTGTTGTTCCTCCCCCTCCCATCCCAGTGCCCCCCAAACAGCCCTGAGCCAGCCGGGAGGGACAGGATCTGCTGGGCCAGGGCCTGGGGCTCAGCCCTTGGCCTTTGTGCTCCACAAAACCAAGGCAGGCTTTGCTCAGCATTGCAGGGGCCTGCCCAGAGCCTTTGTCTGCCTGCACTCCTGGCCTCCCAGGAGCTGCTCCAAGGAGTCCCTGGGGAGGCTTTGGCAGTGCCTGCCCTCAGTGGGGCCCAGCAATGCTTCAAGGCACTTGCAGTTTGGCTTCTGACTTCTTCAGCAGCTTCTTCAGTCTTCTCTCAATATGTGAGGATGATGGACTCGTCAGTAAACGCACTGTGGGGCTCATTAAAACATAGAAAAACAATTTCTTTGTCTTCCTTTAATTGTCTTCACGTCTTCACGACATCAACAACTAATTAGAGTTGTTTTGTAGTTTAGCTAAGGAGGAAGATTTTAAGGTGGAAGTCACAAAAAATACCTATTTTTTGATGAAGGGGAATGATTTACACAGAGCCTTGGGATGCAAGATGGTCAGGGTGCAAAGGATTTGGATCCAAAGAAAAGGGGGCAAAAGTGATTAGTAGCATTTAATTATTGAACAGTTTAACAGTTATCAACTGATTCAATAGCATTTGCTAAAATTTCCAAAGTGGTTGAATTATACATTCACAATAACAACATTCCCACCACAGTCAATTCACACCCACACTCAGGCAGAGATGTGTGCACAGGGCAATAACTGGGTGTGTAAAGGTCCCTCTGAATGAATTCTCCTTGTTGTCAGGCAAACACTCCCACAAATCCCTTTGTGCTTCCCAACAGACAAGGTTCCATGAGGCCCTGCAGTGTCACAATGGTCCCTTTACTGCCTGAGTTTCCACAGTGTCACAATTACCCCTTGATGCCATGAGTTTCTGTACTTTTCATGTTACCTTTGGTTCCTTGAGAACCTGCATTGTCTCAATGGGCCCTTGATTCTGAGAGGTTTGACAGTGTCACAATGGTCTCTTCAGCTCCATATGGCCCTGCAGGGTCACAATGGCCCTTTGATTCCATGGGATTCAGCAGTGTAATAGTGGTCTCTTCATTCCATGAGTTTCCACAGGGTCACAATGGCCCTTTGATTCCAGAAGATTCCTCAGGACGACACCTGGGAGGTCACCATGGAGCCCTGGGACATCCCGTGACCTCCCGGCTCTTTAGGAGCCCCAAGAACTTCAACAGGGGGAAGTGTCGGATTCGGAGGGTTAGGTTGGATCTTAGGAAAAGGTTGTTCCCCCAGAGAGTGGGGGGCACTGAACAGGCTCCCCAGGGCAGTGGGCACAGCACCAAGGCTGATAGAGTTAATAAGTTTTTGGATGGTACTCTCAGGCTCATGGTGTGACCCTTGGGGATGGTCCTGTGCAGGGCTAAGGGTTGGACTGGATAATCCTTGTGGGTCCCTTCCAGCTCAGCATATTCTGTCATTCTGTGTTTGGTTGGGTTTGGTCTTTTTCTCCCTGCCCCCCCCTTTTGAATTGCCTTTCCTCTGACCCAATGATATTTTCCTTCATTGTCTTGGGCCTTGCTGGCACCTGATGGCAGGACAAATTTATCCAACTCAGTCATCTTGACCACATTTTTTGTCCAAGTCCCCATTAACTAGACGAGGTTTCTCACAGACTCGCTGCAACTTGGCCTCATCCCCAAAGGAGTGGAAAGTGCATTTCATCCCATCACCCAGAGACATAATAAAGATGTTCCATAGGAATGGTCAAGGGCTGGTCCCTGATGGATGTCACCTGGGAGTTGCTGCCAAGAGGAATTTGTGCCATGACTTTTGAGCCTCATCAGTCATTCAACTTCCCACCCACCACATGTTTCACTTGTCCAGTCCAGCTCTCACCAGTCTGGCTCTAAGGAGACCACAGGAGACCATGTCAAAGGCCTTGCTGAAGTCTGGGCACACAACATTCCCTTCTTTTCCCTCCCACAGGGGTTCTGCAATCCCTGCCTTGTCCTTCCCATGCCTGGCAATGGCTGCAGCAGGACTTGCCCTCTCCCCTTCCCTGCTGAGCCTGAGCAGTGTGGAACTCTGCCAACCCTCCTTGCTGCCCTGTTTGCAGACTGGTTCCAGGTCTGCCTTTGCCAAGGCCCCAGGAAGCTCTGGGATGGCTCTGGCCTTTCCAAGGGTTTGGGAGAGGTCTCCCAGTGACACTGCCCAGCCTTCCCAATATTCCTGACACCAAAACCTTTTCCATTATCCCACAGTTCCAGTTTAGTGCTCAGGACACAACACACATTCTCATGGTTCTTCAGGAGAAAATTAGAAGTGATTTCATTAGAGAGGTCAACTGGGGGAGCAGCCCAGTCTGGTCTGGCCCCACAGCAGTGCCCAGCCCAGGGTGCTGCAGAGCTCTGGGCACTCCCCCCACAGCCCCAGCCCCTCTGAAGGGCACAGCAGCTCCTGGGGCACAGAGAGGAGTCTCAGCATCCCCATCAGCTCAGGGGCTGGACACTCAGCATGGCAGGAGGAAATGGAGGTCAGGGAAACTGCAGGAGCCCTGGTGTCACCTGCAGGAGATGCCCAGCACAGCCTGACTGTGCCCCTCAGTGCCAACCCCTCTGCCCAGCCCAGCCCAGAGTCCTGGCCCAGGGACAGAGCAGCCTGTCCCCAGGGGGGCTGCAGAAAGAGGTGTCTCTGTGTCAGGGATTCCTCTCTGCAGGCCCAGAAATGCTGCCTTGCTCTTCTGCAGGGACATCCCTTTGCCAGGTCAGTGTGTCCAGGCTGCCTTGGTCAGTGTCAGATCCCAGCCTGGGATCCCTGCAGGGCCCTGAGCTGGAGGTGCTGCTCTGCACAGGGAGGGGCTGTGGCACCCTGGGCTGAGCCTGCACTGGCCATGCTGGTCAGGGTGGGGAGCAGACCCAGCAGGATGGGGATCACTCCTCTCCACCCTCTGCCATAGTCCTGGAAGCTCAGTAGCCAAGAACAAGGCTGGGCAGGACCATGGGCTGTTTCCAATGGCACAGAGGGCAGGGCAGGGCTCCACTCCATCCAGCCTGTGGGCTGGAGAGTTCTTCAGGACACCCTCCTGGAAAGCCCAGCCCTGGCTCTGGTACAGCCCTCCCTGAGCTGGGGAGGCACAAGGGGAGTTCACTGTGGGTCAGACGAGTCACTGGCCAGAGTCCTTTCTCTGTTCCTACTGCGTCCCCTGGGCTTGCAGAACTCTCCTTTACCAGTTCACAGGGACATTTAGTACTTGATCTCTGGTGACTCCACCCTGGGCAGGATTCTGCTCCAGGGCTCCATTCCCTGCTGACTGGATGGGACGGGCTGTCCCTGCAGATCCTCTGTGCTCTCCTGCACTTCCTGAGTTCCTACAGACAAGTCCTCACCTCCATCAGAGCCCTCACAAGCTGCAGAGCCCCAGGCAGGTGACTTGGAGACCATTTGCCACTGGCCACCAGCACAGAACATCTGACCCAGCCCTCAGGCCCTCAAGTACCCCAGTGAGTCACTTCTCTCACTGCAGGGACTGAATGGGGAAACAAGCAAAGCAATGAGACTTTGGAGAGTCTATTCCTTGGCCTTGTTCTTTACACCAACCTTTCAAAAAGAACAAAGTCTTCAGGAACTGCCCAGGGGGATCCCCTTTCATGATGGAAATGATTTTAGGGAGCCCAGCTCTGTGCCAGCAGTGCCCAGGGCCTGTCCCTGCCCATGGTCACAGGACTGACACAGCAGTGACTGAGCTGCCAGAGCACTCAGGCCTTGGGCAAGGAGCAGAAAGGAGAGGGAGGCAGTGGAAAAAGAGCATCTCTGAAAAGCCCAAGAGCTGCTGCTCCCTGGCAGTGCTCCTGTACCAGGACTCTTTGCCCCTTCTCCTCTGCACACAGGCACTGCCCTCCAGCTTCAGGGAACTTCTTGGAGGGGGAATCTGGAAAAAAGAATTCAAATCCTTTATTCTACACAGAGACTGTGTTTCCTCATGTACAGAATAACAAAGGCAGGATGTTTGAGAAAGAAGTTGCTGCAGGAACTTTTGTTTAAATGTACACAGAGAATGATTCCTCATTTACACAATTGTGGGTCAAAATAAAGAGGTTGAGAATGAATTAGGTATGAGATGAAGAATAAATTTCTGTGTTAACAACATTAAAAGCATAAAAAATGCAGGAAACCACTACTACTCTCAAAAGTTTTAGAAGGCAGCCTGGAAGAGTAAAGGGTTACACAATGAGTGTTCTGCAGAAGAAGAGAGGAAGGTTGTTGTTCCTGAAAAGCATCCAGTCATCATTTTCCTTATGGCATCCTTGAGCTCCTGGTTCCTCAGGCTGTAGATGAAGGGGTTCAGTGCTGGAGGAACCACCAAGTACAGAACTGATAGTGCCAGATCCAGGGATGGGGAGGAGATGGAGGGGGGCTTCAGGTCGGAAAATACACCAGTGCTGAGTAACAGGGAGAGCAAGACCAGGTGAGGGAGGCACGTGGAAAAGGCTTTGTGCCGTCCCTGCTGAGAGGGGATCCTCAGCACAGCCCTGAAGATCTGCACATAGGAGAAAACAATGAAAACGAAACAACCAAGTGATAAACAGGTACCAAACCCACTGAGACCAAGTTTCCTGAGGTAGCCTGAGTGTGAGCAGGAGAGCTTGAGGATGTGTGGGAGTTCACAGAAGAACTGTCCCAGGGCATTGCCCTGGCACAGGGGCAGGGAAAATGTATTGGCTGTGTGCAGCAGAGCACTGAGAAATGCAGTGGCCCAGGCAGCTGCTGCCATGTGGGCACAAGCTCTGCTGCCCAGGAGGGTCCCGTAGTGCAGGGGTTTGCAGATGGCAACGTAGCGGTCGTAGCACATGATGGTGAGGAGGAAATACTCTGCTGTGATGAAGAAGGCAAAGAAAAAGGCCTGTGCAGCACATCCCATGTAGGAGATGGTTGTGGTGTTATGGAGACAATTGTGCATGGCTTTGGGGACAGTGGTGCAGATGCAGCCCAGGTCTGTGAGGGAGAGGTTGAGCAGGAAGAAGCCCATGGGGGTGTGCAGGTGGTGGTCACAGGCTACGGCGCTGAGGATGAGGCCGTTGGCCAGGAGGGCAGCCAGGGAGATGGCCAGGAAGAGCCAGAAGTGCAGGAGCTGCAGCTCCCGCCTGTCTGCCAATGCCAGGAGGAGGAACTGGGCCATGGAGCTGCTGTTGCACATTTGCTGTTCCTTAGCACGGGGTCTGTTCAGAAAAGGAAAGCCCAGGGAACAAATAAGACAGCCCCCTCTCAGCAAAGCCAGTGCAGCTCTCAGGGAAAACCCCTCCAAGTCAAGGCATTTCTTTTCTCTGGTTTGTGCTCTCTGAGGGTGCTGTGAGGAGCAGGAGCTCTGCCCATGTGCTGCCAAGGACTCAGCTTTGCTCTGCTGCAGTGCAGACATGGAGCTGGTTTGGGACAGCTCTCATGATCCCAGGGGATGTCACATGGAACTCAGCTTTGATGGAAAAGTTCAATTCCTGTGCTGTTGTCTTGGAGCAATTTGGGCTGCAGGAGAGAGGCACAGTGTATCCTTAAAATAATTTCAACTGGATTTTTTGTTTACAATCATAACACCTGCTTTTTTAGGGGCAAACTTTTCTGATGACAAATCTGAAGAGTGTTGAGTCAGGACAGGCAGAAGGGCTGAGCTCTCCATTGCTTATTGCAGAGCCAGGAGAGCTGCAGTGCCTCTCAGCCTGTTTCCCTTCTGCCCTGCACTTTCCCTCTTGCTGCCTTGAAGATGACCTCACACACAGATTCATCTTTACAAACCCCACCAAGATCTGTGCTGAGAGCAGGGCAGTGCTGCTGGAAAGGGCAGCTCTGGGAAGTGTCCCCTGTGCCAGCCCAGAGGTGCAGCTGTGCTGGACAGAGCAGGACAGGAGCCCTCCTGCAGGGAAGCCAAGGGCTGGCACAGGAGAGTGCCCACCCCCAAGGGAAGGAGCAGCACTGCCCAGGATCCTGTGCTCATTTCTGAGACTGCCTGAAATATTCATCTCCCAGAGGAAAACAGTTTGAATTTCAGTGCAGCCTCCTGACCTGAGAGAACAATGTCTATACTACAATGCCTGAGCAGGAAACACACCTCAGCACTAATTCCTTTCCTGTAGCCCCTGTCTTTCCTTACCTTTGCAAAACATCCTCCATTCAATATGGTGTAGTGGTGTGGAGCTGTGAGCAGGTCTGACCCTGCAACAGCGAGACATGGAAAAGATCCTCCCTCAGCTGCCAGGTTTGCTCCTTGCCCACAGCCCTTGTGCCCCAGCCCTGGGAGCAGCTCCCCGGGCCGGCTGAGAGCTGCCCCTGGCAGGCAGCAGAGTCCCTGCCCAGCACAGCACCCTGGGCTGCAGGACCCTGCTCTGCCCCACAGCCCTGGGCACCCCTGGCTGCACCCCCGGCTGAACAGCTCTTCCAAAGTGCCCCAAAACAACCCTCTCCACACATATCCCATCAGCTAGGGCTGAGCCAGCTTTAGGAGATGCCTCCAGGAGCTGCCCCTGCACTGCCCTGCAGCCCCAGACTCACCATGTGCAGCCCTGCCAAGGTTCCTCCTGCAGGGAGCTCTCAGCCATCCTGCCAGTGCTGAGCCCCTTGAAGCTCTGTCTGTGCCCTGCTGGTGTCCCTGAGCTGGCCTGGCAGTGCCCTCAGCCCTACTGGGCTGTGCAGAGGAGCTGCTCCTGGGCAGAGCTGTCTCTTTGAAGCTCTTCTTGCTTGCCAGGAGCTCCCTGTGTGCCAGGAGCCCAGCCCAGCTCGGCAGCACAGCAACAACCCCAGGCATTTCATGACCCTCAGGGGGGTTGATGCTGTTTACATGAGACTCAGTCCCTGAGAGGAAGTTCAAACAACTTCTCAAGAAGTCAAAATGAGATTGAAACACTGAAGTTTCTCTTAGTGCTAATGAGTCTCACTGAGGGACACAACTGAGAACGTGTTCCCAGGTTCCAGTTAGAGCAGAAATCTGCAGACAGTGATGCCAAGGATGGACAAGCAAGGAAAAGGTGGCTCTGATGCTGAACAAACTTTGACTTGTTTCCTTGATCCAAGGGGTCAAGCTCTGACCCCCATTCCCTGGGAAGGCAGATCCTGTCCCTGCCTCATTCCTCAGGGCTCTTCCTGGGGCACTGGGATGTGGGATGGGCAATGCCAAGGGCAGGCCCATGGGGTGGCACCTGCCAGGCTGCTGAGCAGGGACAAGGAGGCCATGAGGCCCCAGGGCTGCCAGGGGCACTCCCCTCCTCCTGGCCTCAGGGGCACAGACAGCAGCCATGGCCAGAGGCCTGCAGAAGGTGGCTCTGGCAGGGCCTTTCAGCTTCTCCCCCTCCCTGTCTCCTCTCCAGCCCAGGCTGTCCTACGGTGTCCATGCCCTGCCCCTTTCCCTGCAGGCTGTCGTCATCCCCCCGGCTGCCCCACCTGGCTGGCACCTTCCTGCACTGACATCTCTGTGTCCTCCCTGGCTCTTCCTGCACACACAAAGCCTTGGCCTCATCCAGACTTTTTCTGGGTGATGTGTTGCACCACAGCACTGCCCTTGGCGGGAAATTCTTCTCTCCTCATGCCAGCCTGGACATCTCCAGCTGCACTTGCCATTAATTCTTTATTTCTCATGCTGTTTTCTGCTACAACAAAAGCATCCACCCTCTCTGAAGCAACTCTTCAAGCACTCCCAGGGTTCTTCTCTGCTGTCCTCTGTCTGAACCCACCACTCCTTTGCCCCTGTAGAGAGGTCATTTGTTTGAGAACTCCAAACCCCTTCCTGGGACATCTCTGAGCACTCTCCAAGGTGTCTGCAGATGAAAACATGGTCTAAGATAGGCACAGGGATACGTTTTACCAAGGCCTGGAGTGGCAGAACATGGGAAAATGGCTTTGAACTGAAATTGAGGAGCTTTCTATTGGATAAAATGAAGAAATACTTACCAATGGGGCTGGCAAGAACTGCAACAGAAGAGGATGGATTTGTCCAAGGTCAGGAACTTTGAGCAGCCACAATTAGTGAAGACGTCACTCTCCATGTCCAGGGACTTGGACCACCTGAGCTTTTATGTCCCTTCCAGCCAAACCATTCTGTGGTTCTTTGAGTCCCAAACTCCTTCTCCAAAGAACTTCTGTTGCTAAGACATGAATTACCATGTTTTTGGAGAACCCATTGTAAACCCAAAAGGTAAAAAATCAATTCAAATAAAGTTCCAACATCTCTGTGTGAAAGTTTCACCAAATGAGTCAATGGCAGAGCCTCCCAGGATGACCTTGCCAGTTGAAGATGGGGGATTCTGTTTGGGGTGTGAGTCTTATGATGGGCAACAAGAAAGTACATTTGGGGACTGTGCAAGACTTGTCATGGGATCTCTAGGGAAGAACCACAGAAAGGGAAATGTTGGGATCATGGGGGTTTGTGAAGGAACAGGTATGAGAAAACAGAGAGAAAAGGGATGAAAAGGCTGGTCATGGTAAACAGGAGGATGCTCAAGACACTTCCCAGGCCATGCCCTGACACTGATCCCCACGGCCTGTCCCATTTTCCTATTAACTCCATGGCCAAGAAGTTTCTGTGGGGAGGGACCTCTCTGCTCCTGGCACAGATTGTGGCCCAAGTTCCAGCCCCTGCAGTGGGACCCACAAATAGTCAGGTCTTGTGTTCTTTGGGGGGCCAGACTCTGCCCAGACTGGGGTGTGTGCGTGTTGGAAGCACAAAAGAGTGAAGCAAATGCAAAGCTCAACATGCAATGGGGCCTGTGGGCATCAGAACAGACACTGAAATCAGACGAAAGTCCTGTGGTGTGTTGTAGTAGTTTAACCTAAGCCTTCCTGGTAACCAGGAAGGAACTAAGGAAGTAAACAGGGAAGTATTCCACCCTATTCCTTTACGTAAACAGACATATAAATATGAGGGGAGGAGAGACTGAGGCTCTCTTCTCTTCCAGGGAGGTTCAGGACAGCGGAGTCCTGCGGCTGATCCTGCTCGTGTGGGGGAGGCCTGGTGAGGCCTGGTTGGGCCTCTGGGGCCTCTCGTTTCTTTCCGATCCGGGAAGTGGTCTGGTGGCGTGGCACGATCCTGTTTTCCCAAGGGAAGTGTGGAGATTTTGTTTTGTTCGTTCTTTATAGATTGTGTATATCTGTTTTGGTTTTCTTTTTGTCCCTTTTCCCTTTCCCCTTTCCCTTTCCCTTCAGGGGGTGTTTGGGGTTCCTTTTTTATATGTACATAGTATTTTAACTGTATATAACTATGATATATGTAAAAATATCTATATATTTTGATATAATTCTGCATAAACAGAATTGTGGTACATCCCAGGCAGGGATAGAATGGGCCACAAATTTTGGAATAATTAGAACAAGGGAGTTTTGGCACTGTGGAACCCCATGGAACAAAGGGAACCCTGGGACATGGCAGAACCTGATGGAATAAAGGGGACACTGTGACCCTGCAGCACCTCATGGAACCAAAGGGAATCTGGGACGTGGCAGGGCCTGATGGAAACAAAGGAACCTCCTGGGAACAAAGGGACCCTGGACACTGCCAAAAGTCAGGGAGACAAGGGAACCCCAGGACACTGTGGAATCTCCTGGAATCCAGGGGCCATTGGAATACACTGGGGCCTCCTGGAACCAAAGGGAACATGGGACACTGTGGAACCTCATGGAATCAAAAGGACCCCAGGACTTTGTGGAATGTCAGGGAATCAAGGGGCCAGTGTGACATCCCAGAACCATTTGGAACCAAAGGGAATCAACGGGACATTGCAGAATCTCATGGAAACAAGGATCCATTATGACCTTGTGGAACCTCACAGAATCCAGGGGCCATTCTGATTCTGCAAGGCCTTCGGGAGTCAAAGGGACCATTGTGACACTGGGAAACCTCATGGAATCAGTGGGCCATTGTCACACTGCAGGGCCTTATGGAGCCCAAGAACGCTGGGAAACAGGGCAACCTCATGGAATCAAGGAGCCATCGTCCCACTGCGGAGCCTCAAGGAATAAGGGATCCAATCTTTGCCTCAGATTTTGTCAAAAAATTAAAGTTAAGGAATTACAGAAGTGGGATTGAACCACTTATTTCAAACTGGTTTTATCGATTGGCCAAGTGAGAATATTTATATAAAATGAATCATTTATTCTTACAAATGGTCAGACAAAAGATCTAAAGCAGAATTATTTACTTCACAGTATAAAGGCTAAAACTACTAGTAGTATAGTATAACATAGGATATTGCACTATATTGAAGCAATTATTGAAACAATTATATTAAAGTCAGCAAAAAGAAACAATTCTCACATAGAGATCTGATGGAACTCACCACACCAGCGGTCATGGGGAGATTTCTTTTGCTCAGCCTTGAGGAGTGTCCTTGGAGGGCGTCCCCAGCCAAGGCAGGAATCTCCACACATCTACCCCAAGAAGGGCTGTGTTAGAAGAACCTGCCTGGATGAAAGGGGACTGGACTTCTCTAGTAGGAAATGATTGGCTGCTCCTCACAAATGGACAGGCCAGTGAGCAGCTTCTCTGTCCCATCCAACTTCCAAAAGCAGGACGTGTGTTTGCAGTTGGGTGAACCAGGCTGGTTTGAGCATCATTCAACACCAAAACCATTCCCAGGGTGCCACCGGTAACTGGCAGATCTCACAGACAGCTTGCATGAGAGCTGGCACTGTTGGCATTGTCTGATGGCATTTTAGGCCTTCTCAGGGTAGGCCCTCCTGCCACCCGGGTCGAGAGGTTGGCTGTGAAAGTCCATCCTGGAGATGCACAGGGAGCCAAGGGTTGGGCTCCTGAGTGACATCCAACAATGGACAGGGGGATGGCACTGACCAGATGAAAGTGTCTCAGGTAGAGCTGGACTGGCAACACAAGGGGGAATTATTCCTGGCTCGCTGGGCCCAGGACACCTCAGGGCCTCAGGGAAGAGGTGCAACATCCAGCTGGGCTTGTGATCCAGGGCTGCATTTAACCATGGACACCAACTGCCAGGTTCTCCAGAACTGGGAAACATGTGCTGCCATCAAAGAGGCCACGAGGGTAAAGCCCCTGTGGGGTGGGGGATGATGGCTGAGATAGAGATGTGGGCAGGCCTGGCAGATTGATCCCAGCACACTCCCCAAATGCACCAAGGCAAGCTCTACATGCTGACAGTGGTGGATACAACCCCTGGATGGCAGGAGACACCCCCTGTGCCTCCCACCACTGCCCAGAACACCATCCTGGGCCTGGAAAAGCAAGTCCTGTGGAGACATGGCCCTCCAGAAACACTGGAGTTGGACAGCAGGACTCCTTTCCAAAACAACCTTGTGCACACCTGGAGCAGAGAGCTCGGCAGGGAGTGGATGGATCATATTCCCTGTCAGGCACCAGCCTCTGGGAAAGTTGAATGGTAGAGTGGACTGTTCAAAACCACCTGGAAAGCAATGGGCAGTGGGACCTTCAAACCTTGGGATGTGCATTTAGCAAAAGCCACCTAGTTAGTTAATCCTGTAAGCTCAAGAGAGAAAACTCCAGGCCAATTCAGTGTCTAAGATCAGCTCAGAAGAGCAGGTCCTTTAATCAGGCCCACAGGCCCAGGGGAACACACATGACGCGCCCTCCCAGGCAATGGTTCTACAGTTTTAGAAGATGGTCCATCCAATGCCAGAACTCTCCACTCCCAGGTTCTGCCCAGTTCTGCCCCCAACACCCCCTTGGGGAATTGGGTTTGGGGTCTTTGGGACCCCTTCTTCCTCATCTTTCTCTTCTTCACAGCACATACAGTCCTTGGAGCGCCTCCAAAGTTCTGGGCTGGAAGGTTGCTTTGTCTCTTGTGGGATCTTGTTGTCCAGGCCTAGGGTGGGATGTTGTTCAATAGAGGTGTTTTTCTACAATTCTACCTTGAAAAGAAGTCTAAACACGCTAAAGGAATTTAGAAAGTTTGATATCACATGGGGTCATAGGGTTGGGTCTGTGTAACTACTATGCTAAAGGGTGGCATATAATACAGCTACATTAACATCTACATTCACTACACAACTGATTTTAAAATAATAAAAGAAAATATCCAAAACGCTTTAAGGCATCACACTAACCTTGTTAGTTAACTCTACCAGTTGAACTGGTCCTGCCCAAAAAGAACGTCTCCGTACCATTGAAGGGGAGAAAATCCCTGTGGCCCATATGAGGAATATGTTGGGGAGGACAGTTTGGATGAGTCCTGCCTTAAGCAAAGGCAAAGCCCCCCATGGGATTGTTTCTGCTCAAGGACTTGGGTGCACTTGGTGGATGATGCAGAGGGATGGGGAAACACTCTGTGTCCCTCCAGGGGATTTGATTTTTGGGTCAGAACAGTCCGTGAGGTTGAACTGTAGAATATTGTTTGCTGAATGATGCTCCCACTGTGTGCCAGAACTCCCATGAACAATGAGGTCTTTCCTTATGTACAGTTTTTCATTTTCTATGCTTCTGATGTTTTCTTAAAAAAAAAAGTCCTGTTTCCATTCCCTCCTTCTTCAGTAGCCCCCATCTTGTGTGTCCCAGAGACTTAGTCTAACTGGGGAGTCTCCCATTGGATTTGAGTGACAGAAATGAACCTGCAAGAACCTTTTGTGTGAGATTCCTTTCCTGATCAGAGCAGGACTGATCAGGAAATGAGAACAGCTTTCTGGCTGCCCCAGCTGAGGGACTGGCCCTGTGCTTTGAGCTGGAAGAGCTGAGACTATCTACTGTGCGAAGTGGACTTCAGTGGAGGCAATGTGGACTTAATATACAGTAGAGGAAGGACTTTTGGTTTTTATTGAGCTGTGCCTTCCTTTGGTTTTGTTTGCTGGCAATAAATGAACATCCCTCTGTGTCTCAGTCAGCTCTTTCTCCAAGCCAAGCAGGTGGGAGTTGGTGCCAAGGAGCTGAAACCTGCAGGTCCAGCCTTGAGTGGAGGGAGCTCAGATTTGCCCAAGGCTGCTTTGAGTGCCAGGGCTTTGATGAAGGAATGGTGGGGTGGGGATAGGGATAAGGTCTGATGGATTGTCAGACATAAAGGGTGTTGATTTTGGTATCTATTCAGACTGAATTAGGAAGTGCTTGGGATCAATATTGACTGGGGATTGCTGATATCAATGTAAAACCAGGAAAAAAGTAAACAGGCCACAAAAAAGACATCTTTTCTCATGGTTTTATTAATACAATATGTGTTCACTTGGAATGCACTTTTGAGATCTCTCTAATTAACCACAAAGGAAATGAAGACTTAGAAGTCAGTTATTCCCAGGGGCGTCTTGTTAAGATGCCATCAGTGAGAAGAGAGTGTGGAGGAATGAGCAGACAAGGAGACCATCCCTGGGGCTGGGGAAGCAGGAACTCAGAGTCACTGGTTCCAGGTGGCAAATGGACTGTGGGATGTGGCTGTGAGAGCCCCTAAAGGGTGTGCTGGTTTCAGGGGGAGTACAGTTAAATTTCTTCCCCGTGGCCAGTGCAGGGCTGTGTTTTGGTTTGTGCTGAACACAGGGTTGATAATCACAGAATCACAGAGTATGCTGAGTTGGAAGGAACCCACAAGGATCATCCAGTCTAATTCCCACCCTGCACAGGACCATCCCCAAGAGTGACACCATGAGCCTGAGAGGATCATCCAAACACTTCTTGAGCTCTGTCAGCCTTGGTGCTGTGCCCACTGCCCTGGGGAGTCTGGTCAGTGCCCAACCACCCTCTGGGGGAAGAATCTTTGTCTAAAATCCAACCTAACACAACTTCATGCCATTCCTTGGGGTTCAGTGCCTGGTCCCCCCAGAGCAGAGCTCAGGGCCTGCCCCTCCTCTGCCCCTCCCCAGGAAGTTGGACCTGCACTGAGGTCTCCCCTCAGTCTCCTCTTCTCCAACTGAACACACCAAGTGCCCTCAGTGTCCTCACACGCCTTCCCCCCAAGGCCCTTCCCCATCTTCCTTGCCCTCCTTTGGACACTCTCCAATGGCTCAATCTCTCCCTTCCATTGTGTCCCCCCAAACTGCCCCAATGGTGCAGGTGAGGCCGCCCCAGGGCAGAGCAGAGCGGGACAATCCCCTCCCTGGCCCGGCCGGCCATGCTGGGCCTGATGCCCCCAGGACAGGCTTGGCCCTCCTGGCTGCCAGGGCACTGCTGACTCAGGGCCAACTGGCCACCCACCAGCACCCCCAGGGCCCTTTCCCAGCACTGCTTTCCAGCCTCTCCTTCCCAGTCTGTCCGTCCCTGCGGGGTTGCCCCATCCCAGGGCAGAATCCGGCACTTCCCCCTGTTGAAGTTCTCAGGGCTCCTAAAGAGCCAGGAGGTCACGGGATGTCCCAGGGCTCCATGGTGACCTCCCAGGTGTTGTCCTGAGGAATCTCCTGAAATCAAGGGTCTATTGGGCATTGCAGGGCTCAATAGACCAAAGAGACCATTGTTGACACCATGAAACCTCATGGAATCGGGAGACTGGTGTGACACTGTGGGTCCTCAGGGATGTCTGCTGGAAACTCAGCACAGCAGAGAAGAGGCAGTTTAGGAGATTCCTGGAGTGCATGGAGGATAATTTCCTGCTCCAGCTGGTAAATGAGCCTACCAGGGGTGGGGCCCCACTAGACCTGCTGTTCACAAACAGAGAGGGGCTGGTGGGAGATGTGGTGGTCGGAGGCCGTCTGGGGCACAGTGACCATGAGAGAATTTTCAATACTCAGGGACACAAAGAGGGTCATCAGTAAAACTTCTACCCTGGACTTCCAGAGGGCAGATTTCGACCTACTCAAAAGACTGGTTCAGAGGGTAGCTTGGGAAAGAGCCCTGGAAAACAAAGGGGTCCAGGAAGGATGGACATGCTTCCAGAAGGAAGTCTTGAATGCACAGGAGCTGTCCCAGTGTGCTGAAAGGCGAGCCGGCAGGGAAGACGACCAGCCTGGCTGAACAGGGAGATTTTGAAGGAAATTAGGGGGAAAAAGAGAGCTTACTGATTATGGAAAAAAGGGTTGGCTACTTGTGAAGAGTTTAGGAATATAGTTAGGTCATGTGGAAAGAAAATTAGAGAGACAAAGGCACACTTTGAACTCAATCTAGCCACTTCTGTCAGAGATAACAAGAAGTGCTTCTACAAATATATCAATAGCAAAGGAGGGGCAAGGAAAATCTCCATTCTTTGTTGGACATGGGGGGAAACATAGTCACCAAAGATGAGGAAAAGGCTGAGGTATTTAACACCTTCTTGGCCTCAGTTTTCAACAGTAAGACAGGTTGTCCTCAGGACAAGTGGCCTCTGGAGCTGGTAGACAGAGACAGGAGGCTGAACAGCCCCCCTGTAATCCAGGAGGGAACAGTCAGTGACCTGCTGAGCCACTTGGATCCTCACAAGTCTATGGGACCAGATGGGATCCACCCAAGGCTGATGAGGAGCTGGCAGAAGAGCTCGCCAAGCCGCTCTCCATCATTTCCCAACAGCCCTGGCTCACTGGGGAGGTCCCAAATGACTGGAAGTTGGTGAATGTCAGACCCATCCACAAAAAGGGCTGCAAGGAGGACCTGAGAAACTCCAGGCCTGTCAGCCTGAGCTCAGTGCCTGGCAAGGTTCTGGAGCAGATCATCCTCAGTGCAGTCCCACAGCACCTACAGGATGGACAAGGGATCAGACCCAGCCAGCACGGGTTTAGGAGGGGCAGGTCCTGTCTGACCACCCTGATCTCCTTTTATGACCAGGTGACCCACCTGGTGGATGAGGGGAAGGTGTGGATGTGTCTGTCTGGACTTCAGCAAAGCCTTGGACACCATCTCCCATGGCACACTCCTGGAAAAGGCTTGGACAGGGGCACTCTGTGCTGGGTTAGGAACTGGCTGGAGGGCCGGGCCCAGAGAGTGGTGGGGATGGAGCTGCATCCAGTTGGGATCCGGTCACCAGTGGTGTTCCCAGGGATCAGTGTTGGGCCCAGTCCTGTTTAATGTCTTTATTGATGATTTAGATGAGGGGATTGAGTCCATCATCAGCAAATTTTCAGATGACACTAAGCTGGGGGGGAGTGTCGATCAGCTGGAAAGCAGGAGGGCTCTGCAGAGGGACCTGGAGAGGTTGGAGAGTTGGGCTGATCCCAAGGGGATGAGGTTCCAGCAGGCCAAGGGCCGGGTCCTGCCCTTTGGCCACAACAACCCCCGGCAGCCCCCTGGGCTGGGGCCAGAGTGTCTGGAGAGCAGGCAGGCAGGAAGGGAGCTGGGAGTGGGGATGGACAGGAAGCTGAACAGGAGCCAGAGTGTGCCCAGGTGGCCAAGAAGGCCAATGGATCCTGGCCTGTATCAGGAACAGGGTGGCCAACAGGGCCAGGGAAGTGATTCTGCCCCTGTACTCAGCACTGGTGAGGCCACCCCTGGAGTGCTGTGTCCAGCTCTGGGCCCTCAGCTCAGGAAGCACATTGAGGTCCTGGAGCAGGTCCAGAGGAGGGCAACGAGGCTGGGGAAAGGACTCAAGCACAAGTGCTATGAGGAGAGGCTGAGGGAGCTGGGGCTGTTCAGCCTGGAGAAGAGGAGGCTCAGGGGAGACCTCCTCACTCTCTGCAACTCCTTGAGAGGAGGTTGTAGCCAGCTGGGGGTTGGTCTCTTCTCCCAGGCAACCATCAGCAAGACAAGAGGGCTGGGTCTTCAGCTGTGCCAGGGGAGGTTTAGGTTGGATATTAGAAAGAATTTCTTTACAGAGAGGGTGGTCAGACACTGGAATGGGCTGCCCAGGGAACGGGTGGATTCTCCATCCCCGGAGATTTTTAAAAAGAGACTGGATGTGGCATCAGTGCCATGGGCTGGGAACCACAGCGAGAGTGGATCAAGGGTTGGACTTGATGATCTCAGAGGTCCCTTCCAACCCAGCTGATTCTGTGATTCTATGATTCTGTTGAAGGAATTCTACAAAAAAATGACATTTAAATTCCAGGTGAAAACCTATAGAAGACATCTGAAAAATCGCACTGTGAATTTTCTCTTTAGAACCATTTTCCAGATATATGTAAGTACCAGGAGTTGGTTCCATTTTTATGTTACTTTACTCCTGTGATTTGCACTGCTTTTCTAAAAAGCTCACTTTTTAATATTTTTTTAATTTTTGACAGCTCCTGCCCCTACAGTTTTCAGAATAAAATGGCATTTTCATTAACTGTCAGCAAAGGCAAATGTCTGTGAGTTGTTTGTTTGCTGGTTGGGGTTTTGTTGTCATGTTATTCTGTATTTCCTGCCCTTGAAGCATCTGGATTATGGAAGTGAGCCTGGTCATCATAAAGCACTTGAGTGAAGGGACAGGGTTTGAAGGTTTGAGCCACTTGGCACAGCTGAGGAAGCTTTGAAGTTCCTCTGCTTGCAATGAACTCTGTGTTCCTCCAGCAGAGTTCTGTCACCCTCTTACATTTTCATCACCTTTCCATATTAGGAAACAAAAAAAAAAGCTGAAGTGGGGGAAAATGAAGGTTCTTTTAAGATCTTGCTGAGGCTGAAATGTAGAGGGAATCAAATCACTTCTTTGTTCCCATCTTTAGCTGGGGACAAAACCAGAGATGATCTTTCTTAAACATGACAGCCATAAAAGTGCTTTTGCTTTATTGCTGGTTCCATTTACAGTTAAAAATTACTCTGTGGGATTTTTCTCTGTAGTTTCGAAAAAAAAAATCTGAAATCGAGTTTTAAAAATTTGAACTTTTATATCTGAATTCTTGAAACCCTTTGCATAATTAAAATATTTTTCCTTCCTATAGCTTGTTTCCAAGCAAACATCAGCTTGGCTACCACGTAAAAGGGGATATCCTTGTGCTGTAAGATGGGGAAAATGTAAATACCTGCAAAATTGTGAGACAATGAGACACAAAGGCCACTGAGACTGAAGAGAGAAAAGGAGAGAGAAAGGGAAGATACAGCAGTTTATTCTTTTCCATAGTAATGATACTTGCCAAACATACCTTAATGTCTGAGATTTCTGATGTAGTTTGTTGGCTTTTTTACTGTCATCAGAGGAGTGAATATGAGCTTTATGCAAAGTAAGCCAAGAGTACAATTCTTTTTCAAACTAAAAATACCCTCTGAATTTTCAGCTTGTGTTAAAGAAACCTTTTTGCAGAGTTCTCTGCTGTCTTGCCATATAATTGAAGTGAGGGAATGAAAAAGTATCCAAAAACATCAATAATGCCAAAGCCAAGGAAATCAAGATTTGGCCTTTTGCCTGCATTTTAGAGAAAAACTGTCACAACTGTCTCCCAAATAACTTTGATAGAAGACAAAATGAAACTGGACTTGAGTTCAGTTCATGTTCCTCTCAGGAGGTGTCTTTCCTGACACCGTCCCTGCTCTTCTGCACTCCCAGGGAGCACTGGGACTTTGTTTTTCAGGGTGATTTGCTCCCTTCCAGCCCAGTCTGCAGCCACTTGGCATTTCTGTGTAATCAGAAGTTCTGCTCAGCTTTACTGAACGAGTGAGAAGCAGAACTGGCACACAAACTCTCAGTGGTCTGTAGTGTATTATCAGTAAAATTCTCCCAGTTTTAAGCAGAGTTGTGCTATTTATCACAGCAAATAAAGTAAGGAAGAATTAATAAAAATGGGGCAATGCTTGTAATTCTTCTGCATAAACCTAAAATATTTCTTTGTGTGACTTCTCTTTCATCACTTCATATTTGTGTCTCAGTTGTTTGCCTTTTCTGTAACTGTTTCAGAAGGAGGGCTTTTCTGTTCTTGTCTTCACAGCTCATAACTTTTATTCCTAGGATCAACTCTCTTCTCACATTTTTAAGATACCAGATTTTTATGATGTGGTAAGTATTACTGAGCACAGTATGAGTGAAGTCTTGCCAGAGATTTCATTACTACTTCCTTACATTTACATCCTACATTTATAGCACTGTGTTGGCTTTTAAATTTATTCTTAAAGTTGTCTAGACTTCAGAGAAAAAAAAAAAAGAAAAAAAAACAGGAAAAAATGAGAAAAAAAACCAAAAAGAAAGAACAAAGAAAAAAGAGAAAAAAAGAAAAAAGAGAAAGAAAAAAGTGGGCTAAATAAAGAAGAAAGAAAGAAAAAGGAGAAAATAAAAGAAGATAGAAAACCTACAAACCAAACTCGTCCTATCGAGTCCCGCCGCAAGGACTCCAACTCCCACAATGCCCCGCGCGGGGCGGGGGCGGGCGGGGGCCGTGGCCGCGCGCTGATTGGCTGCGGCGCGGGTCAGTGCAGGCGGTGCGCGCGCAGAGCGAGCGCCATTTTGTCCGCGTGGCCGCGGTGGTGGAGGAGGCGGCGGGGCGGCCTCTGCGCTGAACTGTGAGAGCTGGCGGGGGGGCGGCGAGAGCGGGGCTCTGGGGATCCCCTCGGGGGCTGCGGGGAGCGCGGCTGTGGGTGGAGAGGCTGGAGGGCTCGGGAGGGCTTAGCCGAGGAGTTCGGGGGTTCCCGAGGAGGTTTTGAGGGGTCCCTGGGGGGGTTCGGTGTCCTGAGGGGACTCAGGGGGGAGGCTGAAGGTCCCTGAAGGGGTTTGGGGGGTCCAAAGTGGGTTTTGCGGGTCACTGGGAGGGTTTAGGGGGTCGTGGGGGGGAATGAGGTCTCAGAGGGGATTTGAGGGGACCTCGAGGAGGTTTTGATGGGTGGAGGGGGGGATTTCAGGGGTTTTGAGGGGATTTTGTGGAGTCCCCTAAAGCCCAGCAGTGGGGTTCAGGGGGTCCCTCAGCCTCCAGGGGAGGGGTCCTAGGGATGCCCCCCAAAATCCGGGGGGGGAGATGTACCACATCCGGGTAAGGGGATCCCAGTGCCCCCAGTATATCCCAGTGACTTCCCAGTGACCCCTTCAGTGACCAACCAGTGTGTCCCAATGACTTCCCACTGCTTTCAAGTATGGGTTAGTGATCCTCCAGGGAGCACCCAGTAACCCCCAGTATGGCCCAGTAACCTCTTAGTGTCCCCCCGTGTGTCCTGGTAATCCCCCAGTAACTCCCCAGTTCTCTGCCAGTGACCCCAGTGTGCCCCAGTTCACCTCCAGTCCCTCCCAGCGCCCTCCCAGTGTCCCTCAGTAACTCCCCAGTCCCTCCCAGTGCCCCCTGGTTCCCCCCAGTGTGTCCCAGTATCCCCCAGTAATCCCCCAGTGCCCCCCAAAGCCCCCCAACTGTCCCCAGTGTGTCCCCAGATGCCCTTGGCCTTTCTGTGAGCGGGGGGGGGGGGGGTGTTTTTGGTCAGAGGGTCCAGGGGGGGCTCCTGGGGTGAGATGGAGGGTTGGGGACATCGGGGATGGGGTTTGGGGACAGTGGGGAGGGGTTTGTGGACAGTGGAATTGGGGGTGTCAAGGGGGGAACTGGGGACACTGAAAGGGTCTTGGGGACACGAGGGGGGTCTCAGGACTCACCTGCTCTTGGTGCAGGCCCTCCTCTCCCCCTCTAGGCCTCATTAACCCCCCCTAAAGGTCCCTCAACCTCCCGTTTTTTCCTTTAATCCCCTTCCCCCCAGATACTTTTGACCCCCCAATGCCCCCAAGACCCTTTTAACTCCCCCAAATTCACCCGAAGCCCCCTAAAACCTCCCAAATCCCCATCCAACCCCCCCACAGATCCCCCCAAATCTCCCGCAGCCCCCCCATCAAATCCTTTCCACCCCCCACCCCAAAGAGGGATCACCCGGCACCCTGGGACAGGAACACAGTGGGCTGTACTGGGGGCACTGGGCTGTACTGGGAGGGCACTGGGGGGGGGCTCAGGTGTCCCAGGACAACGTGGCCCAGCTCCAGGAGAGATCTGGGGAACAGTGAGGAGGTACTGGTCTGTCCTGGTCTGTCCTGGTCTGTCCTGGTCTGTCCTGGTCTGTACCCCCAATCCCCAAAGCCCCTCCCCAGCTCCCCCAGGACCCTCCCGCACCCCAAAGCCCCCCAGGCCCCCCCAGGCCCCTGATTTGGTCTTGCTGCCCCTTGAGCATCTCCAACTCCTGCAGAACCAGGCATTTCTTTGCTCCCCAGGGTCGTTCCCACACCCAGAATGGAATCTGGGGGCAGCAGGATGTGCACAGGGCTCCCATTTCCTACAGTGCAAAGGGGCTGCAGGGAATGATTCCCCTGCTCTTGCAAATCTGCCAAAACCTGCAGGGCACAGGAGGGGGAGCTTCAGGAATTTGCTGGCATTGAGAGTGGAGCTCACAGGGTATTGAGAGGAACATATCCCTCAAATACAATCTCTGTGCATACACAAGATCTGTCTGGACAGGCAGGTAAAGCAATAATCAGATATATTCTGTATCATATATATGGCACATATTCTATAGAATCCATCCTTAGCTATTGTATGATGTATCTGTAAGATATTACAAGTAACAAGCAATAATAAGGCAAGTGTCCTCCTTAGGGACACACTTCAGAAGGGACCTTGCACTTGACCCCCCCTCTCTTCAGCTTCGAGCCACCTGGTGCCACAGAGGGGGACAGAGCTCCTGTGGAACATCCTATTCCAGTGACACAGAGCAAGGAATAAACCCAAACTATTGCCTGGGTTTGTTCCCTGGGGGTCTCTGCAGCAGCAAGGACAGCCCCACACTGACTGCTCTGGGCTGTGCAGGCATTTGTGGTTCTGCCTGTCTCACACACACACACAAAGGTCTGGTGTAGTGCTGCCCTCAGGAAACCCCCCCATCCTTGCTCCAGCTATAGCCTGGAATTTGTCTTTGTTTCCCTTGGGTTCAGGGTCAGGCTGTGCCTGTGTCCAGCCCAGAGGCTCAGAAAAGCATTTCTGCCATCCCACTGCAATCTGCTGCTGCAGACAGGACCCAGGCACTGGTGGCACTGGGAGTGAACAGCAGAGTGTTTCCAGGGGCTCTCTGAAGGAACACGAGTGTCCAAAGAAAGCAGCACAAGTGTCCACAGAAGTCCCAGTCCTTCATCCCTGAATGAGCTCGTTCAGCCCAGGAAAAACTGTCTAAGTTCTATTTCCATGGAAGGTTTTTCTCACTTTAACACCAGTTTAGTTCCAAACCGGTTTCATCATTTCCTCCTCCCAATTTCCCTGAAGGACACTGACAGAGACCATGGACACTGACAGGGATCACAGAGTTTGTCCCTTGGCCGTACAGCTCCTGCTGTTTGGCAGCACAGGAGAGGTTAATTAGAGCCCAGGCTCCAATGCCAGGGTGTCCCTTGAAGACGAGCTTGAAATCAAACAACTTTCCTGCTGGAGGGTTAAATTCAGTCCCCATCACCTTTTTTTGGGCTAATCTTCATATTTTGGAGTATTTTTTAGCTGAATCTCAACTTTTTGTAGTTTGGGGGGCGAAGTTCTTCTTGCTATTTCTGAGGGGATTTTTTGCCTGAATCTTGGTAGTTTGGATTTTTCTGGGCTGAATCTTGGTGTTTTGGAGGTTTTTTTGGTCACAGGATGCCCGGTGAGTTCTAGAGATGGACTTGGGCATTGGGAATCCCCAAACCAACACACTCAGCCCTTGTTTCCCCCCCCATCAGGATTTGTCCTTCCCAAAGCTTGGGCGGATGGAGGAGGCTGTGAGGAAGAGGAAGATGCCTTGGGCCCCCCAGGCAGGTGAGGAGGAAGTCAGTGTCCCTTTGGGCGGGTGTTGTGCTGGCTCTGTCAGCCCAGCATGGCCCCGGCTGCAGGACAACCCCGCTGCCGCCGCCGTCCTGCCGGGGCCGGAGTTGGGGGGATGTCCTTGGCCTTCCCTGTGGGCCGGAGGCAAATCCCCTCCCTGTCCTTCTTGCTTCCTGCCCCAGGCCCCGAGCTGAGGACGGAGAGCGCGGAGGACAAATCCCCCCGGCAGAGCCTGGTGGGAGAGGCCGTTTTGAAGGGCTCCCCGGCGCAGGAAGGCAGCGGGGAGGAAAAGGGCCGGAGATCCCCCCGCAGGAGGGGCTCCAAAGCCAACCCAGGGTCTGTGAGGAGGAAAGAGCCAGCCTGTGCCGGGAAGGCGGCCGGAGCTTGAGGGGGAGCTCTGAGCGGGTGGTCCCTGAGCAGCCTCCCAGCAGGGAGAAGCCCTTCAGGTGCTTGGAGTGTGGGAAGAGGTTCAGGAAGAGCTCGAGCCTCTTCACCCACCAGCACATCCACACTGGTGTACGGCCCTACACGTGTGGGGAGTGTGGGAAGAGCTTCAGGCAGAACTCCACCCTTGTCAAGCACCAGCGCATCCACACTGGGCAGAAGCCCTACAATTGTGGGGAATGTGGGAAGAGCTTTAGGCAGAGGTCTGTAATGATCCTACACCAGCGCATCCACACTAGGCAGAAGCCCTACAAGTGTGGGGAATACAAGTGTGGGGAATGTGGGAAGAGCTTTAACCACAGCTTTGAAATGATCCTACACCAGCGCATCCACACTGGGGAACGGCCGTATGTGTGTGGGGAATGTGGGAAGAGGTTTCAGACCAGCTCACATCTCCTCGTGCATGAGCGGACACACATGGATGAGAGGCCCTTCCTCTGCACCGACTGTGGGAAGGGCTTCATCCAGAACTCCCACCTCGTCAGGCACCGGCGCATCCACACCGGGGAGAGGCCCTACAAGTGTGGGGAGTGTGGGAAGAGCTTCACCGAGAGCTCTAAGTTGACCAAACACCAACAGACCCACCGGCAAGGGAAGCCCTCGAGTGCCCCGACTGCGGGAAGAGCTTCGGCCGCTGCTTCCACCCCAAATGAACCCCCTGATGGGGAGGCGACCCCTGGAGTCCAGTGACTGTCAGTCCATCCCTTTCGACCACAAAGGGCCAGTCCCCTTTCCCAGGGGCAGGTTCTTCCAACAGAACCCTTCCTGGGGGTGTGTGGAGGTTCCTGCCTTGGCTGGGGACCCCCCAGGGTCACTGCTGGAGGTTGAGAGCAGAGATCTCCCCATTGGTCTGGAGTTCCATCCATCTCTAATAAACAATTACTGCTTTGGTGCCAGCTTTAGTAGAATTGCTTCAACAATTGCTTTAGTGTAGAGCACTGTCCTATCTTATCCTGTACTCCTGGTAGTTTTAGTGTTTCTATTGTGCAGTAAATAATTGTGATGAAGATCTTTTTTCTGATCATTTGTAACCCTAAATAAATTATCTATCTATCTATCTATCAATAGATCTGATTTGCCATCATTAAAACATGGGGGACAAAAGTGGTTCAGTCACACCTCCCTAATTCCTCTAAACTTAAAATGTTGGCAAGATTCAAGGCTGAGATTGGATCCAGCGGCCCCCAGCACCCCACAGGAAGTTGGGAGCTCAGGGGAACCACTCCCTTTCCCAAAACCTGGTGCCAAAGACCCCCATGGGTCTGCCAGACCCACCAGACAACCCCTCCTTTTCCACCCTTCTCCCTGTTCCTCCCACTTTTCCGTGGTCCCCTCAATCCCCAGCCCCCTCAGGATCACTTTTGGGGTCCCAACCCCCACTTTTTCCCCCCATCCCACCCCTTCCACATCATCCCCCCACTCCCCAGCCCCCTCATGCTCAGTTTGGGGGGCCCACCCTCCCCCTTCCCCACTCTTCTGACCTCTCCCACTTATTTCCCATCACCCCCCAAACCTCAGTGCTCTTCCCCCTCCACTTTTGAGGGGTCCCACTCCCCTCCCACTCAGTTTGGGGTCCCACCACCCCTCTTCTCCACTCTGACCCCCCTTTTCCCACCAACTGCCCCCTTCCCACCCCCCACTCACCCGAGAGCTCCTCGCCCACGGCCGGGGGGCTCCCAGCACCACCAGTGCCCAGAGAAATCCCCCAGAAAAGGGGTTGGGTGGAGTCCTGGGTGGGCTTTGAGTGCGTTTGGGGGTCCTTGAGGGGCTGTGGGGAGGTTTTAGGGGTCCCAGCACCTCTTGGGGTGAGCTGGGTGCCTGTTGAGGGGCAGGTGCCCTCCCAAATGTCATTTTATTGTAGAATTCTTTCAACAGAAGAACCTAACTTGTCACATAAATAAGGTTGACTCTAATTACAGTACTGTTGATTTACACAGAATGAAAAGAAAAACCAACACAAAAAACCCCCCAAGGATGAATACCCCTGAGATTATATAAAAATGGCATACTTCACCTAAATTGTGCCCTTTTATGGGTAAAATTGAAATTGGTCTCAAATAGGTTAATGTGATTGTGGGTAGTAATTTTCAATAATAATCTACAGCTACATTTCACATGACCCATTTCCCCCATGTTTATATATTCTTCTTTTTTTAGAAGTATAAGCAAGCTGCAGTTTTGCAGCAGGAAATCTCCTCTACCACAGAGTTCTTCCCAGAGATCTTAAGCACAGCCTGGATCTCATGCCAAGGCTGAGGTTTTGGAAAGGCCTGGAGTGAGACCTCTGCAATGAGGTGAATTCCCTGCTCACAGATGATCAATCAGCTCTTCCAAGCTGTTGTGCAGTTTTCCCTTTCTCTCCTGGCTCTCCCCAAGCAAGCAAAACCATCCATGTTCTCCCAGGCAACTCCAGCTGCTGTTTGGATCTTCGTGTCCCAACTGTCTCGTGCAGCTCCAGAAGACAGAAAGCAACCCCAAAGCTGATCAGTGCAGGGGCCACATGTCTGCAGCATGGAAAGGGCCCAGCTGGAGCTGGGGGAGATCTGCCCAGCCCCAAAAGCACAGGGGTGGAGGCAAAGGGAAGGAGGGAATTGGAAGAGAAGGACACAGTTGGAGCATCACTGCCTGCTGGGAAAACTCCACAGTTTGATGAGCAGGGACTTCCATTCAGGGGCAATTTAAAGCAACCTTGAGGTGGCCCTTTCTGATGTGTGGGATCAGGCTGAGCCCCAGCTGGCTGCAGTTTAGGAAGGGGAGCAGCAAAGAGGGCACCTCTGTGCCTCCCACTGCCAGAGGCTGAAGACACAACTGAAGACACACAGAGTCTGAAGGAGACTTATAGGGATGTATCCAAGGCACAAGGGACGTGCCAGGGCTGAGAAGCCCAAAGGAGCATGCGTCTAAATGGATAACCCTATTGGTTAGAAAGTCACATGGCGTCAGGGTATAAGGGACGCGCCGAATTTAAAATAAACCTCTTTGTCTCGCTACCCACGAGGAGCATTTTTCTTCCTTGTTATACACAGGCTGTGTCTCCTACACATGGCGCCTGAACTGGGGCTCTTTTAGCTTATATTAAGCCAGTTATTTACCCTGGATCAGGTATAACAGGTGGTGGACTCTGGCTATCGAGTCTGTTATTTTGACTTGGGAGTCTTTCACCACAAAAAACGTAGACGTCTACAACCCGTTGTCTCAGTGGCGTCTGAGAAACGGAAAGTTAGTTTAGGAGCTCCAAAAATATTAGAAATAGTGCACAGGAACAAGAAGAAGAACGAAGAAAAGAAAAAAACAGCAGATCGAAGCGGCCGGAGCGGGCGGAACGAACTCCAACTTACACCGGAGCAGTGAGTCAAGCTGAACGCAGCGGCACAACTCACCGGTAAAGACCTTTCCCTGATCGGGTGGTGCACAGCAGCTCGGAGACCTGGGCCGCGGAGCACCCTGAAACCGCCAGGGGCAGCCCCGCTACTCGCCGCGCACCACGGCTCGGCCGTGTGCGTTAAAAAGGCGGCGCCGCTGCTGCCACCCCTAACATCCTCAGCGACCACCAGACCCCGTGAAGCTTGCACTGGTTTCTGCCCAGCAGAAACTACCACAGTTCCCCTCCCGCCTGCCACTCCTGCTGGTTCTGCGGGGCGCTTAAAAGCCGCCGCAAACCCGCCGCGCCACATCCGAACCGCGCAGGACCTGCTGAAGGCGCCGCATCGCGCCTTCCCGCTGCAGCGCCCGAACCCCACACCATCCAGCGATCTGCGGGAACCCCAGAGCTGCTGCCGCCACCGCCCGCCGAGCCGCCCGCGCCGATCCTGCCCCACACGAAACCGCTCGTCCGCCAGCTGCCGACCGGCACCCGCTGCCACCTGACTGAGACGACGACGCCAGCGCCGCCGCCGCTCGTCACAGAAGCCCACGCCCACGCCGATCGCCTGCAGCCACTTGCCTGCCTGCCGCCGCCGCTGCCCCACGCCCGCTGCTGCCCCGTGCCCGCCGCTCGCAGCCCTCGCCAAGGACCCCAGCCGCCGACGCCGGGACGCCACACCCTAGCCTCGCAGACTCAGTCGACAGAGAACCAGGACAGACCAGCAAACAGACAGACCCTCTTCAGCAACACACGCTAGCAGCGCCGAGACTCAAAGGTAAAATGGGAAACTTTTTCCCCACCGAGCTCTCACAGGACACAGACACACTAGCCACTCTGCTAAAACCCTTTTACATACAAGTTACAAGGGCTGAATTGATAGAGTTGGTACGGTTCATTAAAGCAGCTGTACCAGAACTGCCTCTGGTTGAAGCCCTACACATACAGATATGGGACAAAATAGGAAACCTCATAAAACTCAAAGCTTGGGGGGGGACCCCCAAGCGAACAATGCCTTCCCAGCCTGGCAAGCTATAATGTCTGCACTAAGCAGAGCACACCAAAGAACAACAAACGCCCATGTGCATGGCAGTACTTTGGGACTTCATTTCCCAGGATGCCCCTCTGGCTTCCTTCCTAAAACCCAACTCCTACATGTAAGATAGGACAGTGCAGTCTATCAAAGTCATTCTATTAAAGCAATTGCATCAAAGCCAGCAAAAAAAAACAATCATGAAGCAGAGATTGAGGTAACTCACCCCACGATGACAGGGGGTAGTTCTCTCTCTTTCACTTAACCCCTGGGCAGTGACCATGAAGAGCTGTCCCTGCTTCATGGCAGAAGCTCCACACACTTCAAGGAAGTCTGGGGAAGAATCTCCTACAGGAAAGTTGGACAAGGCTTTTATAGTTATCAAGGCTTTGCTGCCAGACATATTTGCAGGCCAGGGAGCAGCTTATCTGTCAAATCCTGCTTCAGAAAGCAGGATGTGTTTGAAGCTTCATGAAGCATTTTGAGTTTAGCATAATTCAACATTAAAAACAGCACCTTGACACCAGCAGTAACTCACCACAGAGACCTTGCATTGTTTGCATTCTCTGACCATTTTTTAGGTATTATCAGAGCAGAGCATCCTGCCAGAAACGGTCCCTTGATTCCATGAGGTTGCAAAAACTCTCAGGGTTCCTTTGGTTCCATGAGGCCTCTCAGTGTCACAACGGACCCTTGGTTCCATGAAGTTCTGGAGCGTCACAATGGCTCTGATGATTTCCTGAGTTTCCACTGTGTCCCAGGATTCCTTTGGTTCCTTGAGGCCTTGCAGTGTCACAATGGTTCTTTGATTCCACGATATTCCAGATTATCCCGGGGTTCCCTTGGCTCCAAGAGGCTCCCCAGTGTCCCACCGGCCCCTGGATTCCAGCAGGCCCTGCAGTGTCCCAGTGGCCACTCGGTTCCAGGAGCTCCTGTTGTGGCTGAGCTCAATTTCCCCATCCCCTGCTGTGCTCAGCTGCCGTGAGAACTGCAGAGAAGCGAGCTGAGAACACGGCGGGCCCTGGTCCTCTTTGGTGCCCGGGGCTGCCCCGAGAGGGAGTCCCCGGCCCTGCCCCCGGAGCCGCCGCGCCGTCCCCTGAGCGCCGCTGAGGCGGCAGCGCTGGAGCGGGGCCGTGTCTGCCCGGAGCCGCCGCTGCCACGAGGCTGCCGCCGCTGCCGCTTTTGGCCTGCGCTGCCCCGCAGCCGCCCGGGACCGGCTTCCCAACACTGCCGGCGCCTGCGAGCGGAGCCGGCGCTCCTGCAGCGCCTCGGAGTCGCTGCTCCGCCGCCACAGCGGCTGCCGCCGGCGTCTGTGCCCGGAGCCGCCGCTCCCACGGGGCTGCCGCACTCACCGCCGGGGTTGCCGCTCGCGCAGCCGCCGCTCTGCCCCGGCTGCACCGGGACCCGGCACCGCCTCGGGCCTGCGCTGCCGCCTCAGCGGCCACAGGGACACAGCCATGGGGGACCTTTGCTCTGACACTCATGGGCCTGGCTTTGTTCTGCTTGGCCCTGGGCTTTGGGAAAGTTGCTGTTCATTTTCATGCTCCGCCGGAACACCTCCTGAATTCCAAAGGTTTCCTAATCCAGGGGAGGGGTTTCTGTGGCATCGGAGGTGCCGCCCCTCGGGACACATTGTCAATAAACCATCCAGCTGACTGGGATGGGTGTAAGAGCTGGGGAACACAGGATAATCAGTCATCCCATGAAAACCTGGGAAAATTCCCTACCTGAATTGTAACCCAAATGGAACAGTTTGGATACAATTCCCAAATAGTTTGGATACAATTCCCAAATATTTTGGAAACTCCAGTCATTCCTGACCCCAGGATGGCAATTCAGCAGATAACTAAAGCCAGTCCCCTTGGGAGCCCACACCCAGCAGGGCTGAGGGAGGCCCTGGCAGCTCCCCAGCCCCTCCCTCTCAGTGGGACACCTCTGGCAGCCTCTCCCAGCTCGGGAACCCTCCAGTTTGCAACACTGCAAAGAGCGGCGCTGATGCCCAGGACAATTCTGATCCCCCTCCACAAACACTCCTCCAGCTGGGACCCTTGTCTGGTGGCAAACACAAAGGGATTTGGGGGAGTGTTTCCCTGACAACAAAGAGGAATTTTTGAGAGGGACCTTTCCACAGCCAGCTCTTGATGTGTCCACACATCTCTGCCTGGGTGTGGGTGTGAATTGACTGTGGGGTGAAGGTTGTTGTTGTGAATCTCTAATTCAGTCACTGTTAAAATTGTAGCAAATGCTATTGAATCACTTAATTGTTGAATTGGTCAATGATTAAGTGCTACTAATCTCTTTTGCCCCCTTGTGTTTGGATCCAAATCCTTTGCGCCCTGACCCTCTTGCATCCCAAGGCTCTGTGTAAATCATTCCCTTTCATCAAAAATATATTTTTCGTGACATCCACTTTAAAATCTTCCTCCTTAGGTAAACAACAAAACAACTCCAATTAGCTGTAGAAGTCTTGAAGACTTGCATTCAATTAAAGGAAGGGAAATATTTTGTTTTTCAGTGTTTTAATGGGTCCCACAGTGTGTTTGGAGTTGCATCAGCTGTCAGTCCAAGATGGGCCATGTAAGATCTGGTGAGGTTGGGGGGTGAGGAGCAAAGTTGATCATACAGGGTCAGTGTGGATCTCCTGAGGAGACACTCAGCATCAAGATCACTTGGAGAACACCTCTATCACCTATTCTCTGAACTACAAAATATCCATAATTGAATTAAAACAAAAAAAGTACAGATTTTGAAGACTTGTTTTGAAATTGCCTTGAAGGCAATTAAAAGAAGACAAAGAGATCCTGAGGGATTTCTGCATTTTAATGAGCCCAATGGTGTGTTTTCAGCCCAGCCCATGATCCTGAGGTAGTGAGAGAAGATTGAAGCAGCTGCTGAAGAAGTCAGAAGCCAAACTGCAAGTGCCTTGAAGCATTGCTGGGCCCCACTGAGGGCAGGCACTGCCAAAGCCTCCCCAGGGACTCCTTGGAGCAGCTCCTTGGAGGCCAGGAGTGCAGGCAGACAAAGGCTCTGGGCAGGCCCCTGCAATGCTGAGCAAAGCCTGCCTTGGTTTTGTGGAGCACAAAGGCCAAGGGCTGAGCCCCAGGCCCTGGCCCAGCAGATCCTGTCCCTCCCGGCTGGCTCAGGGCTGTTTGGGGGGCACTGGGATGGGAGGGGGAGGAACAACAAAGGCCCAAAACTGGGCAACCCCTGCCAGGCTGCTGAGGGAGGGGCGAGGCAGAACCCAAGGGCAGAACCTGCCAGGAAAGTTGCTTGTGGTGGCCTGAGTGGCAGAGGCAGCTGCCAGAGGCAAGGGGACAAAGGCCTGGGTGCCTTTGGGCCTTGCAGCCCTGCCAGAGCCCTTGGCCATCTCTCCTGCAGGCTGTCCTGCCCTGGCCCTGCTGCTGCTCTGGCCTTGCAGGCTGCACACACCCCTCCTGCTTTCCCACCCCCTCCCAGCAGCATTTCTAGACCCTCCCTGATGGCTCTGCACCAGCTCTGGCTCTTGCCATGTGCACTTGGCCTTCTTCCCTTGGATCCTGAGCCCCTGTGCCACAGGACATCCCTGCCAGAGCCCAGGCCCTTCTCCTGGGGGTCACTGCAGAGCTGAGCAGATCCAGGTCACCTCCCATTCCTCTGCCAACCCCCTGGGCCTGCTCTGGGCCCTGCAGGTCCTTGCCCTGCTCCCAAGGGCTGTGGGGGTGCTGAATGGTCAGGGCTTGGGGTTTAGAGCTCAGGGTGGGGATTAGGCAGAACTTTGGGAGGTTTGTTGTTCTGCTGGCAGTGTCTGGTTCATGATTAGGGGAAGAGCTTTTTGGGCTGGATCAGGATTAAAGCTTGGCTTTTCATAAAGGTAATACAGGTTTGGGAATGGGTGGGCATTAGAGGAGTATTAAGAGTGTGGAGTTCTGGGTTTGGGCTCTTTCTGGCTTGGAATTAGAGCAGTCGATTCCTTTCAATGGGAGGGGCAGCACTTTTAGGTAGTGTTGGGGCTTGAGGTTACAAAGTGCATAAAGATCCATCAGGAGTGTTTGCACAGTCAGTGTTTCAGCACCCTCAGCATTCCCTGAACCTGGTTTTACTTCATCAAAATCTTTCCTCTCTGTTGACCAAGCACATTTTTCCTTCCCCAATTATCTTATCCCTTTTGTCCCAGTTCCTCCTAACCTCCACAAATCTTTCATCAGGATGGGCTCAGCTGGGTGATGATGCTGTGCAACCTCATGGAATCAAGGAACCACTGTGAAACTGCAGAACCTCATGGAATTACGGGGCCATTTGACCCTGGGGAAAGTAATGGAATCAAGAGGCCACTGGGACACTCCAGAGCCCCATGGAGCCAAAGGAACCCAGGGCCAGTGGGCAACCTCCTGAAATAAAGGGGCCATTGTGACACTGCAGAAACCCATGGAATCAGGAGGCCATTGTGGCACTGCAGGGCCTCTTGGAAACAAGGAAACCCTGGGTCAGAGTGGAATGTCATGGAATCAAGAGGCCATTGTGACACAGGGGAACCTCATGGAACAAAAGGAATGCAGGGACACTGTGGGACTTCATGGAATCAAGGGACAGTTGTGACACTACAGGGCCTTATGGATCCAAAAGAATACAGGGAAACCAAGGGACATGTGGGGCGTCCTGGAACAAAAGGAACCGTGAGACGTTTTGGAGGCTTATGGAAAAAAAGGACCATTGTGGCACTGCAGGGCCCCATGGAAAGAAAGGAACACAGGGACACTGAAATCTGGTGGAAGCAAGGGGCCATTTTGACATGTGGGGCCTGTGTGGCCATGGAGGGGGCTCAGAGGGGCCCTGCCTTGTTCCAGAGCTGGGACATGGCTTTGGGGGCTGCTCTTGGTCGACCTGGGGAAGTTCACTGAGGGCAAGAGAAGTCACTTGCAAGAGTTTTCCCTGTACCTTCTGTGTCCCCTGGGGTTGCAGAGCTCTGTTTGCCACTTCACAGCAAGATTTAGTACTTGATCTCTGGGTGACTCCACCCTGGGCAGGATTCTGCTCCAGGGCTCCATTCCCTGCTGACTGGATGGGATGGGCTGCCCCTGCAGATCCTCTGTGCTCTCCTGCACTTCCTGAGTTCCTACAGACAAGTCCTCACCTCCATCAGAGCCCTCACAAGCTGCAGAGCCCCAGGCAGGTGACTTGGAGATCATTTGTCACCTCCATTGGCCATGGGCCACCAACACACAACATCTGACCCAGCCCTCAGTCCCTGCAGTCCCAGTGGGTCCCTGACCTCACTGCACTGTCTGCATGGAGAAACAAGCAAAGCAACAAGACTTTGGAGAGTCTATTCCTTGGACTTCTTCTTGATACCAGTGTTGGGAAAAGACCTCAACCTTCAGGAAGTGCCTGGAGGGGAACCCCTTTGCTGCCTGAACTGCTGTTGTGGAGCCCAGCCCTGTCCCAGCAGTGCCCAGGGCCTGTCCCTGCCTGTGCTCACAGGCCTGACCCAGAGCAGGACAGTGACTGAGCTGCCAGAGCACTCAGGCCTTGGGCACGGACAGGAAAGGAGAGGGTGGGAGTGCAAAGAGAGCAGCTCTGAACAGACCCAGTGCTGGTGCTCCCTGGCACTGCTGGGACTCTTCCCCTCCACATCTGCAAACATGGAAATGTCCTCCAGCTTCAGGGGAGGTCTTGGAGGAAGGATCAGGGAAAAAGAATTTGTGTCCTTTCTTACACTCAGAGATTGTGATTCCTCCTGTACAAACTAACACAGGGAGGATGTTTGACAAATACCTTGCTGCACAAACTTTTATTTTGTTTAAATGCACACAAAGAATGATTCCTGATTTGTATATTTTGTGGGTCAAAAAAAGAGGTAGAGAGTAAATTATATATAGGATGAAGAATAAAATTTCAGTGTTAATGAGATGAACAGAGGGAAAAAACAGGAAAGCCCTCCACCCCCACCACTATCAAAAGCTTTAGAAGGCAGGTTGGGCCCAAAATGTGTTACACAATGAGTGTTCTGCAGCAGAAAAGATGCAGTTTATTCCTTCTGAATGGCATCCAGTCATCGTTTTCCTTATGGCATCCTTGAGCTCCTGGTTCCTGAGACTGTAGATGAGGGGGTTCAGTGCTGGAGGCACCACTGAGTACAGAACTGATAGTGCCAGATCCAGAGATGGGGAGGAGATGGAGGGGGGCTTCAGGTAGGAAAATACACCAGTGCTGACAAAGATGGAGACCACAACCAGGTGAGGGAGGCACGTGGAAAAGGCTTTGTGCCGTCCCTGCTCAGAGGGGATCCTCAGCACAGCCCTGAAGATCTGCACATAGGAGAAAACAATGAAAATGAAACAACCAAGTGATAAATTGGCAGCAATCATAAGAAGCCCAAGTTCCCTGACGTATCCTGAGTGTGAGCAGGAGAGCTTGAGGATGGGGGGGAGTTCACAGAAGAACTGGCCCAGGGCATTGCCCTGGCACAGGGGCAGGGAAAATGTATTGGCTGTGTGCAGCAGAGCAGTGAGAAAGCCAGTGGCCCAGGCAGCTGCTGCCATGTGGGCACAAGCTCTGCTGCCCAGGAGGGTCCCGTAGTGCAGGGGTTTGCAGATGGCAACGTAGCGGTCGTAGCACATGATGGTGAGGAGGAAATACTCTGATGAGATGAAGAACAGAAAGAAAAAGAGCTGTGCAGCACATCCTGTGTAGGAGATGGTTGTGGTGTTCTGGAGGGAATTGTGCATGGCTTTGGGGACAGTGGTGCAGATGCAGCCCAGGTCTGTGAGGGAGAGGTTGAGCAGGAAGAAGCCCATGGGGGTGTGCAGGTGGTGGTCACAGGCTACGGCGCTGAGGATGAGGCCGTTGGCCAGGAGGGCAGCCAGGGAGATGGCCAGGAAGAGCCAGAAGTGCAGGAGCTGCAGCTCCCGCCTGTCTGCCAATGCCAGGAGGAGGAACTGGGCCATAGAGCTGCTGTTGGACATTTGCTGTTCCTTAGCACGGGGTCTGTTCAGAAAAGGAAAGCACAGGGAACAATTAAGACAGCCCCCTCTCAGCAAAGCCAGTGCAGTTTTCAGGGAAAGCCCCTCCAAGTCAAGGTCTTTCTTTTCTCTGGTTTGTGCTCTCTGAGGGTGCTGTGAGGAGCAGGAGCTCTGCCCATGTGCTGCCAAGGACTCAGCTTTGCTCTGCTGCAGTGCAGACATGGAGCTGGTTTGGGACAGCTCTCATGATCCCAGGGGATGTCACATGGAACCCAGCTTTGATGGAAAAGTTCAATTCCTGTGGTGTTGTCTTGGAGCAATTTGGGCTGCAGGAGAGAGGCACAGTGTATCCTTAAAATAATTTTGACTGGGTTTTTTGGTTACAGTCATAAGACCTGGGAGTGTTTATTTAGGGGCAAATTTTTCTGATGACAAATCTGAAGAGTGTTGAGACAGGACAGGCAGAAGGGCTGAGCTCTCCATTGCTTATTGCAGAGCCAGGAGAGCTGCAGTGCCTCTCAGCCTGTTTCCCTTCTGCCCTGCACTTTCCCTCTTGCTGCCTTGAAGATGACCTCACACACAGGTTCCTCTTTAAAAACCCCACCAAGATCTGTGCTGAGAGCAGGGCAGCGCTGCTGGAAAGGGCAGCTCTGGGAAGTGTCCCCTGTGCCAGCCCAGAGGTGCAGCTGTGCTGGACAGAGCAGGACAGGAGCCCTCCTGCAGGGAAGCCAAGGGCTGGCACAGGAGAGTGCCCACCCCCAAGGGAAGGCTCAGCACTGCCCAGGATCCTGTGCTCATTTCTGAGACTGCCTGAAATATTCATCTCCCAGAGGAAAACAGTTTGAATTTCAGTGCAGCCTCCTGAGCTGAGAGAACAATGTCTATGCTACAATGCCTGAGCAGGAAACACACCTCAGCACTAATTCCTTTCCTGTAGCCCCTGTCTTTCCTTACCTTTGCAAAAAATTCTCCATTCAATATGGTGTAGTGGTGTGGAGCTGTGAGCAGGTCTGACCCTGCAACAGCGAGACATGGAAAAGATCCTCCCTCAGCTGCCAGGTTTGCTCCTTGCCCACAGCCCTTCTCCCCCAGCCCTGGGAGCAGCTCCCCGGGCCAGCTGAGAGCTGCCCCTGGCAGGCAGCAGAGTCCCTGCCCAGCACAGCACCCTGGGCTGCAGGACCCTGCTCTGCCCCACAGCCCTGGGCACCCCTGGCTGCACCCCCGGCTGAACAGCTCTTCCAAAGTGCCCCAAAACAGCCCCTGCTCAGCCATCCCATCAGCTGGGGCTGGGCCAGCTTTAGGACATGCCTCCAGGAGCTGCCCCTGCACTGCCCTGCAGCCACAGACTCACCATGTGCAGCCCTGCCAAGGTTCCTCCTGCAGGGAGCTCTCAGCCATCCTGCCAGTGCTGAGCCCCTTGAAGCTCTGTCTGTGCCCTGCTGGTGTCCCTGAACTGGCCTGGCACAGCAACAGCCCCAGGCATTTCATGACCCTCAGGGGGTTGATGTTGTTTACATGAGACTCAGTCCCTGAGAGGAAGTTCAAACAACTTCTCAAGAAGTCAAAGTGAGATTGAAACACTGAAGTTTCTCATAGTGCTAATGAGTCTCACTGAGGGACACAACTGAGAACGTGTCCCCAGGTTCCAGTTAGAGCAGAAATCTGCAGACAGGGATGACAAGGATGGACAAGCAAGGGAAAGGTGGCTCTGATGCTGAAGAAACCTGGATATATTTCATTAATCCACTTTGCAAAGTCCTGACCCCCAGCCCCTGGGAAGGCAGATCCTGTCCCTGCCTCATTCCTCAGGGCTCTTCCTGGGGCACTGGGATGTGGGATGAGCAATGCCAAGGGCAGGCCCATGGGGTGGCACCTGCCAGACTGCTGAGCAGGGACAAGGAGGCCATGAGGCCCCAGGGCTGCAAGGGGCACTCCCCTCCTCCTGGCATCAGGGGCACAGACAGCAGCCATGGCCAGAGGCCTGCAGAAGGTGGCTCTGGCAGGGCCTTTCAGCTTCTCCCCCTCCCTGTCTCCTCTCCAGCCCAGGCTGTCCTACGGTGTCCATGCCCTGCCCCTTTCCCTGCAGGCTGTCCTCATCCCCCCCGGCTGCCCCACCTGGCTGGCACCTTCCTGCACTGACATCTCTGCGTCCTCCCTGGCTCTTCCTGCACACACAAAGCCTTGGCCTCATCCAGACTTTTTCTGGGTGATGTGTTGCACCACAGCACTGCCCTTGGAGGGAAATTCTTCTCTCCTCATGCCAGCCTGGACCTCTCCAGCTGCACTTGCCATTATTTCTTTCTTTCTCGTGCTGTTTTCTGCTACAATAAAAGCATCCACCCTCTCTGAAGCAACTCTTCAAGCACTCCCAGGGTTCTTCTCTGCTGTCCTCTGTCTGAACCCACCACTCCTTTGCCCCTGTAGAGAGGTCATTTGTTTGAGAACTCCAAACCCCTTCCTGGGACATCTCTGAGAACTCTCTAAGGTGTCTGCAGATGAAAACATGGTCTGAGATAGTCACAGGGATATGTTTTACCAAGGCCTGGAGTGGCAGAACATGGGAAAATGACTTTGAACTGAAATAGGGGAGCTTTCTATTGGGTAAAATGAAGAAATACTTACCAATGGGGCTGGCAAGAACTCCAACAGAAGAGGATGTCCCATCCCTGGATTTGTCCAAGGTCAGGAACTTTGAGCAGCCACAATTAGTGAAGACGTCACTCTCCATGTCCAGGGACTTGGACCACCTGAGCTTTTATGTCCCTTCCAGCCAAACCATTCTGTGGTTCTTTGAGTCCCAAACTCCTTCTCCAAAGAACTTCTGTTGCTAAGACATGAATTACCATGTTTTTGGAGAAGCCATTGTAAACCCAAAAGGTAAAAAATCAATTCAAATAAAGTTCCAACATCTCTGTGTGAAAGTTTCACCAAATGGGTCAATGGCAGAGCCTCCCAGGATGACCTTGCCAGTTGAAGATGGGGGATTCTGTTTGAGGTGTGAGTCTTATGATGGGCAACAACAAAGCACATTTGGGGACTGTGCAAGACTTGTCGTGGGATCTCTAGGGAAGAACCACAGAAAGGGAAATGGTGGGATCATGGGGGTTTGTGAAGGAACAGGTATGAGAAAACAGAGAGAAAAGGGATGAAAAGGCTGGTCATGGTAAACAGGAGGATGCTCAAGACACTTCCCAGGCCATGTCCTGACACTGATCCCCACAGCCTGTCCCATTTTCCTATTAACTCCATGGCCAAGAAGTTTCTGTGGGGAGGGACCTCTCTGCTCCTGGCACAGATTGTGGCCCAAGTTCCAGCCCCTGCAGTGGGACCCACAAATAGTCAGGTCTTGTGTTCTATGGGGGGCCAGACTCTGCCCAGACTGGGGTGTGTGTGTGTGTGTTGGAAGCACAAAAGAGTGAAGCAAATGCAAAGCTCAACATGCAATGGGGCCTGCGGGGATCAGAACAGACACAGAAATCAGACGAAAGTCCTGTGGTGTGTTGTAGTAGTTTAGCCTAAGCCTTCCTGGTATCCAGGAAGGAACTAGGGAAGTAACCAAGGAAGTATTCCACCCTCTTCCTTTACGTAAACAGACATATAAATATGAGGGGAGGAGAGACTGAGGCTCTCTTCTCTTCCAGCGAGGTTCAGGACAGCGGAGTCCTGCGGCTGATCCTGCTCGTGTGGGGGAGGCCTGGTGAGGCCTGGTTGGGCCTCTGGGGCCTCTCGTTTCTTTCCGATCCAGGAAGTGGTCTGGTGGCGTGGCACGATCCTGTTTTCCCAAGGGAAGTGTGGAGATTTTGTTTTGTTCGTTCTTTATACATTGTGTATATCTGTTTTGGTTTTCTTTTTGTTCCTTTTCCGCTTTCCCTTTCCCTTCAGGGGGTGTTTGGGGTTCCTTTTTTATATGTACATAGTATTTTAACTGTATATAACTATGATATATGTAAAAATATCTATATATTTTGATATAATTCTGCATAAACAGAATTGTGGTACATCCCAGGCAGGGATAGAATGGGCCACAAATTTTGGAATAATTAGAACCAGGGAGTTTTGGCACTGTGGAACCCCATGGAACAAAGGGAACATGGCAGAACCTGATGGAATAAAGGGGACACTCTGACCCTGCAGCACCTCATGGAACCAAAGGGAGTCTGGGACGTGGCAGGGCCTGATGGAAACAAAGGAACCTCCTGGGAGCAAAGGGACCCTGGACACTGCCAAAAGTCAGGGAGACAAGGGAACCCCAGGACACTGTGGAATCTCCTGGAATCCAGGGGCCATTGGAATCCACTGGGGCCTCCTGGAACCAAAGGGAACATGGGACACTGTGGAACCTCATTAAATCAAAAGGACCCCGGGACTTTGTGGAATGTCAGGGAATCAAGGGGCCAGTGTGAGATCCCAGAACGTTTTGGAACCAAAGGGAACCAATGGGACATTGTGGAATCTCATGGAAACAAGGATCCATTATGACCTTGTGGAACCTCACATAATCCAGGGGCCATTCTGATTCTGCAAGGCCTTCTGGAGTCAAAGGGACCATTGTGACCCTGCGGAAAATGATGGAATCAGTGGGCCATTGTCACACTGCAGGGCCTTATGGAGCCCAAGAATGCTGGGAAACAGTGCAACCTCATGAAATCAAGGAGCCATTGTCCCACTGCAGAGCCTCAAGGAATAAGGGATCCAATCTTTGTCTCAGATTTTGTCAAAAAATTAAAATTAAGGAATTACAGAAGTGGGATTGAACCACTTATTTCAAACTGGTTTTATTGATTGGCCAAGTGAGAATATTTATATAAAATGAATCATTTATTGTTACAAATGGTCAGACAAAAGATCTAAAGCAGAATTATTTACTACACAGTATAAAGGCTAAAACTACTAGTAGTATAGTATAAGATAGGATAGTGCACTATATTGAAGCAATTATTGAAACAATTATATTAAAACCAGCAAAAAGAAACAATTCTCACATAGAGATCTGATGGAACTCACCACACCAGCGGTCATGGGGAGATTTCTTTTGCTCAACCTTGAGGAGTGTCCTTGGAGGGCGTCCCCACCCAAGGCAGGAATCTCCACACATCTACCCCAAGAAGGGCTGTGTTAGAAGAACCTGCCTGGATGAAAGGGGACTGGACTTCTCTAGTAGGAAATGATTGGCTGCTCCTCACAAATGGACAGGCCAGTGAGCAGCTTCTCTGTCCCATCCAACTTCCAAAAGCAGGATGTGTGTTTGGAGTTGGGTGAACCAGGCTGGTTTGAGCATCATTCAACACCAAAACCATTCCCAGGGTGCCACCGGTAACTGGCAGATCTCACAGACAGCTTGCATGAGAGCTGGCACTGTTGGCATTGTCTGATGGCATTTTAGGCCTTCTCAGGGTAGGCCCTCCTGCCACCCGGGTCGAGAGGTTGGCTGTGAAAGTCCATCCTGGAGATGCACAGGGAGCCAAGAGTTGGGCTCCTGAGTGACATCCAACAATGGACAGGGGGATGGGACTGACCAGATGAAAGTGTCTCGGGTAGATCTGACCACTCCTTGGGCCTGGCCATCCACACAGATGTTTCCCCAGTGAACAGATACTACAGAGGATGTTTGATAACGTTTCTGTAACCCCAGAATATTGAAATAAATGTAGATTTAACTTTGTACAACACAGAAATTCATTCATTTTCTCTTTTCCTCCATCTGTCAATCGAGGGAACTTGTGGCTTCAGTGGGTGACTCACTGTGTGCAAAGGGCAAATATGGACAGAATCCAGGGCAGGGAGTGTTGGGGGGATCTTGGGATCTGTGCTTGACACAGAAGGTGTTTGCCATTGGTCTCAGACTATCTACTGTGCAAAGTGGACTTCAGTGGAGGCAGTGTGGACTTAATATACAGCAGGGGAAGGACTTTTGGTTTTTACTGAGATGTACCTTCCTCTGGTTTTGTTTGCTGGCAATAAATGAACATCCCTCTGTGTCTCGGGCAGCTCTTTCTCCAAGTCAAGCAGGTGGGAGTTGGTGCCAAGGAGCTGAAACCTGCAGGTCCAGCTTTGAGTGGAGGAAGCTCAGATTTGCCCAAGGCTGCTTTGAGTGCCAGGGCTTTGATGAGGGAATGGTGGGGTGGGGATAAGGATAAAGTATGATGGATTGTCAGACATAAAGGGTGTTGATTTTCTTATGTATTCATACTGAATTAGGAGCTGCTTGGGATCAGTATCAACTTAGGATTGCTAATATCAATGTATAGACAGGAAACATGTAACCAGGCAACAAAAAAGACATCTTTTTTATTGGTTTTAGTAATACAATATATTCACTTTGAACGTACTTCTGAGATCTGTCTAAGAAACCACAAAAGAACTGAAGACTTAGAAGCCAATTATTCCCAGGGGCTTGTCTGGTTGAGATGCCAACACTGAAAATAGAGTGTGGAGGAATGAGCAGACAAGGAGACCATCCCTGGGGCTGGGGAAGCAGGAACTCAGAGTCACTGGTTCCAGGTGGCAAATGGACTGGAGGATGTTTCTCTGAGAGCCCCTAAAGGGTGTGCTGGTTTCAGGGGGAGTACAGTTAAATTTCTTCCCCGTGGCTGGTGCAGGGCTGTGTTTTGGTTTGTGCTGAACACAGGGTTGATAATCACAGAATGACAGAATATGCTGAGTTGGATGGGACCCACAAGGATCATCCAGTCCAACCCTTGGCCCTGCACAGGACCATCCCCAAGGGTCACACAATGAGCCTGAGAGGATCATCCAAACACTTCTTGAGCTCTGTCAGCCTTGGTGCTGTGCCCACTGCCCTGGGGAGCCTGGTCAGTGTCCAACCACGCTCTGGGGGAAGAATCTTTTTCTAAGATCCATCCTAACCCTGCCTGACCCAAATTCAGGCCATTCCCTGGGGTCTTGTCCCTGGTCCCTCCATGGCAGAGCTCAGGGCCTGCCCCTCCTCTGCCCCTCCCCAGGAAGTTGGAACTGCAGTGAGGTCTCCTCTCAGTCTCCTCTAACTGAACACACCAAGTGCCCTCAGTGTCCTCACACACCTTCCCCCCAAGGCCCTTCCCCATCTTCCTTGCCCTCCTTTGGACACTCTCTAATGGCTCAATCTCTCCCTTCCATTGTGTCCCCCCAAACTGCCCCAATGTTGCCTGTGAGGTCCCTTCTCTCAGCAGGAGCTGATGGCTCAGCCCGTGACTCATGGTTGGGCCAGGGACTCTCCAGCTGCCCCTGCCCTGGCCTGTGACAGTCCAGCACAAGCCCCTTTGGTTCAAAGAGGCCCTGCAGCATAACAATGGCTTCTTGATTCCATGAGGCCCCACGTGTCCCAGTGGCCACTTGCTTCCATGTGTTTCTGTAGTTGCCCAGGATTCCTTTTGTTCCATGAGGCCCCACATGTCACAATGGCCCTTTGATTCCAGGAGGTTCTGCCCTGTTCCAGGTTTCCTTCAGTTCCCTGTGGCCCTGACATGTCACAATGGACCCTTGACACTGTGAGCTTCCACAGTCTCCAAGGGTATTTTTGTTCCACGAGGCCCTGCAGTGTCCCAAGGGCCACTTGATTCCAGGTGGTTGCTCAGTGTCACCAAGGTCCCTTGTTTCCACAAGGTTCTGCAGTGTCTCCTTGTTCCCACTGTTCCATGAGGTTCTGCAGTGTCACACTGGCCCCTTCATTCCATGAGGTTCCACAGTGTCCCTGGATTCCTTTGGCTCCATGAGGCCCTGCACTGTCAGACTGGGCCCTTGATTCTCTGAGGTTCCACAGTGTGACAATGGCCCCTTGGTTCCCTGAGCTTCCAAAATGTTTCTGGGTTCCTGTGCTTTCATGAGGCCCACGTGTCAAATGGCCCCTTGGTTGCACGAGTATCCACAGTGTCCCAGTTTTCCTTTGCTTCCATGAGGCCCTGCAGTGTCACAATGACCCCTTGGTTCCATGAATTCCAGAATGTCTTAGAGCTTCTTTGGTTCCACTGGGAGCTGCATGTCCCAGTGTTCCCTCATTACCGGGATGTTCTCCACAATTCCTTTAGTTCCATGAGGCTCTGCAGTGTCACAACTGGTCCTTGACTCCATAAGGATCCAAAAAGTCCCAGGGTTCCTTTGGCTCCATGAGGCCCTGCAGTGTCACAATGGCCCCTTGATTCCATGAAGTTCCACAGTGTCCCAGAATTCATTTTTTCAATGAGGCCTTGGACTTTTACTCTGGAGCCCTGATTCCCTGCAGCCATGCTGTGTCACAGTGGCACTTTGGTTCCATGAGATCCTGCAGTGTCCCAGGGTTCCTTCTGGAGCATGAGACCCTGCAGTGTCACAGGTGCCCCTTGATTCCATGATATTCCACAGGGTTCCTCTGATTCCCTAAGGTTCCACATGTCACAAAGGCCCCTTGATTCCAGGAGGTTCCACAGTGTCCCAAGGGTCCCTTTAGCTCCGTGGGGCTCTTTGACATCCCGTGACCTCCCGGCTCTTTAGGAGCCCTGAGAACTTCAACAGGGGGAAGTGCCGGATTCTGCCCTGGGATGGGGCAACCCCGCAGGGACGGACAGACTGGGAAGGAGAGGCTGGAAAGCAGTGCCGGGAAAGGGCCCTGGGGGTGCTGGTGGGTGGCCAGTTGGCCCTGAGTCAGCAGTGCCCTGGCAGCCAGGAGGGCCAAGCCTGTCCTGGGGGCATCAGGCCCAGCATGGCCGGCCGGGCCAGGGAGGGGATTGTCCCGCTCTGCTCTGCCCTGGGGCGGCCTCACCTGCACCATTGGGGCAGTTTGGGGGGACACAATGGAAGGGAGAGATTGAGCCATTGGAGAGTGTCCAAAGGAGGGCAAGGAAGATGAGGAAGGGCCTTGGGGGGAAGGTGTGTGAGGACACTGAGGGCACTTGGTGTGTTCATCTGGAGAAGAGGAGACTGAAGGGAGACCTCAGTGCAGGTCCAACTTCCTGGGGAGGGGCAGAGGAGGGGCAGGCCATGAGCTCTGCTCTGTGGGGACCAGGAGCAGGACTGAGGGAATGACCTGAAGTTGTTTTAGGGGAGGTTTAGTTCGGATCTTAGAAAAAGGTTGCTCCCCCAGAGGGTGGTTGGGCACTGACCAGGCTCCCCAGGGCAGTGGGCACAGCACCAAGGCTGACAGAGCTCAAGAAGTGTTTGGATGATCCTCTCAGGCTCATGGTGTGACCCTTGGGGATGGTCCTGTGCAGGGCTAAGGGTTGGACTGGATGATCCTTGTAGGTCCCTTCCAACTCAGCCTGTTCTGTGATTCTATGATTATCAACCCTGTGTTCAGCACAAAGCCAAAACACAGCCCTGCACCAGCCACGGGGAAGAAATTTAACTGTACTCCCCCTGAAACCAGCACACCCTTTAGGGGCTCACCCAGAAACATCCCACAGTCCATTTGCCACCTGGAACCAGTGACTCTGAGTTCCTGCTTCCCCAGCCCCAGGGATGGTCTCCTTGTCTGCTCATTCCCTCCACGGTCTCTTTTCAGTGATGGCCTCAGTGGGGTTTGCTGACATCCTCAGCAACTTGGAGGTTTCCTGATGAATTTGATTTCTCTAGAGGCTTGTTCAGTCTTCAGATCCTCAGTTCAGGAATTCATTGCCAAAGGGTTCCCTGACACTCAAAACATCTTAAGGAGACAAACCTCTGGGAATAATTTACTTTTAAGTCTCCCATTCTTTTGTGGTTTACTAGACAGATTTCACAGCCACATCCCACAGTCCATTTGCCTCTTGCAACCAGTGACTCTGAGTTCCTGCTTTCCCAACCCCCAGGGATGGTCTCCTTGTCTGCTTATTCCTCCACACGCTCTTTTCAGTGTTGGCATCTTAACCAGACAAGGCCCTTGGAGATAATTTACTTGTAAGTCTTCATTTCTTTTGTGGTTAATTAGATCTCAGAATCTCAGAAGTGCATTCAAAGTGAATATATTGTATTAAAGAAGCAATGAGAAAATATTTCCTTTTTTGTGGCCTGTTTCCTTTTCTCCTGTTTATACATTGACATAAACAATCCCCAGTTGATATTGATCCCAGGCACCTCCTAATTCAGTCTGAATAGATATGAAAATCAACACCATTTATGTCTGACAATCCATCAGACTTTATCCTTATCCCCACCCCACCATTCCCTCATCAAAGCCCTGGCACTCAAAGCAGCCTTGGGCAAATCAGAGCTCCCTCCACTCAAGGCTGGACCTGCAGGTTTCAGCTCCTTGGCACCAACTCCCACCTGCTTGGCTTGGAGAAAGAGCTGCCTGAGACACAGAGGGATGTTCATTTATTGCCAGCAAACAAAACCAGAGGAAGGTACAGCTCAATAAAAAACAGAAGTCCTTCCTCTACTGTATATTAAGTCCACATTGCCTCCACTGAAGTCCACTTTGCACAGTAGATAGTCTGAGACCAATGGCAAACACCTTCTCTGTCAAGCACAGATCCCAAGATCCCCCAAAACTCCCTGCCCCATATTTGCCTTTTGCACACAGTGAGTCACACACTGAAGCCACAAGTTCCCTCGATTGACAGATGGAGGAAAAGAGAAAGTGAATGAATTTCTGTGTTGTACAGAGTTAAATCTCCATGTATTCCAATAATCTGGGGTTACAGAAGCATTATCAAACATCCTCTGTAGTATCTGTTCACTGGGGAAACATCTGTGTGGATGGCCAGGCCCAAGGAGTGGTCAGATCTACCTGAGACACTTTCATCTGGTCAGTCGCATCCCCCTGTCCATTGTTGGATGTCACTCAGGAGCCCAACTCTTGGCTCCCTGTGCATCTCCAGGATGGACTTTCACAGCCAACCTCTCGACCCGGGTGGCAGGAGGGCCTACCCTGAGAAGGCCTAAAATGCCATCAGACAATGCCAACAGTGCCAGCTCTCATGCAAGCTGTCTGTGAGATCTGCCAGTTACCGGTGACACCATGGGAATGGTTTTGGTGTTGGATGATGCTCAAACCAACCTGGTTCACCCAACTCCAAACACACATCCTGCTTTTGGAAGTTGGATGGGACAGAGAAGCTGCTCACTGGCCTGTCCATTTGTAAGGAGCAGTCAATCCCTTCCTACTAGAGAAGTCCAGTCCCCTTTCATCCAGGCAGGTTCTTCTAACACAGCCCTTCTTGGGGTAGATGTGTGGAGATTCCTGCCTTGGGTGGGGACGCCCTCCAAGGACCCTCCTCAAGGTTGAGCAAAAGAAATCTCCCCACGACTGTTGGTCTGGGTGACTCACATCAGATCTATATGTAATAATTATTTCTTTTGGCTAACTTGAATATAATTGTTTCAATAATTGCTTCAATATAGTGCACTATCCTATCTTATACTGTACTACTAGTAGTTTTAGTCTTTGTATTGTGTAGTAAATAATTCTGCTTTAGATCTTTTGTCTGATCATTTGTACGAATAAAGGATTTATTTTACAAAAATATTCTCATTTTGTCAGTCAGTAAAACCTGTGGGACAAAACTGGTTCAGTCCCACTTCCGTAATTCCTTCAATTTAATTTGTTGACAAAATCTGAGGCAAAGATTGGATCCCTTATTCCTTGAGGCTCCACAGTGGGTCGATGACTCCTTGATTCCATGAGGTTGCACTGTTTCCCAGCATTCTTGGGCTCCATCAGGCCCTGCAGTGGGACAATGGCCCACTAATTCCATCATTTTCCCCACTCTCACAATGGACCCTTGATTCCATGAGGTTCCACACTGTCACAATGGTCCCTTTGACTCCAAAAGGCCTTGCAGAATCTGAATGGTCCCTGGATTCTGTGAGGTTCCACAGTGTCACAATGGACCCTTGATTCCATACGATTCCACAAAGTCCCATTGGTTCCCTTTGGTTCCAAAAGGTTCTGGGATGTCACACTGGCCCCTTGATTCCCTGACATTCCACAAAGTCCCGGGGTCCTTTTGATTCCATGAGGTTCCGCAGTGTCCCATGTTCCCTTTGGTTCCAGGAGGCCCCAGTGTATTCCAATGGCCCCTGGATTCCAGGAGATTCCACAGTGTCCTGGGGTTCCCTTGTCTCCCTGACTTTTGGCAGTGTCCAGAGTCCCTTTGTTCCCAGGAGGTTCCTTTGTTTCCATCAGGCCCTGCCACGTCCCAGACTCCCTTTGGTTCCATGAGGTGCTGCAGGGTCACAATGTCCCCTTTATTCCAGGAGGTTCCACCATGTCCCAGGGTTCCTTTGGTTCCATGGGGTTCCACAGTGCCAAAACTCCCTGGATCTTATCCTTTCCAACATTTGTGGGCCCATTCTCTCCCTGCCTGGGATGGAGCCCCATTGTGTTTGTGCAGGAATGGATCCATGGCCATCCTGCCACTGCACCAATTGAATGCTGCACAAACGTCACTGCAGGCCCGACCCTGGATGCAGGAACAGTCTGGGAACTCCAGGCCTGCTGACATTCAGCAGAGCCAGGCGGGGCCCCAAAGAGCACAAGGGATTGACTGCAACCCCTGCAGGTCTCTGGCACTGCTGGGGACAAATGCAGGAACTGCCAGGAGCTCTGCAGAGCCCTGACAGTGCCACTGCAATCCCAAGCTGCATTGCCCGGGGCAACCCTCAGCACAGCCAAGGCCACAACCCTTCCTGAAAGGTGTCCCTTCTGGGCAGGGCCAGGGGGACAAACCCCTCCCTCTGTCCCTGCACATGTTGGGTCCAATTCTCATCCCCCACTTAGGGACAAAGTCAGGCTACATTGGGTGTTTAGCTTTGCATTTGCTTCACTCTTTTGTGCTTCCAACACACACCCCCCCCAGTGTGGGCAGAGTCTGGCCCCCCAAAGAACACAAGACCTGACTAGTTGTGGCTCCTGCAGCAGTGGCTGGAACTTGGGCCACAATCTGTGCCAGGAGCAGAGAGGTCCCTCCCCACAGAAACTTCTTGGCAGTGGAGATCTTAAGAAAACGGGACAGGCTGTGGGGATCACTTGCAGGGCATGGCCTGGGACATGTCTTGGTCAGCCTCCTGTTTAACATGACCAGCTTTTTCATCCTCTTTTCTCTCTCTTTTCTCATGCTTGTTCCTCCACAAACCACTGTGATTCTACCCTTGCTTTGGTTCTTTCCTTGACATCCCATGACACCTCTTGCCCAGTCCCCAAATCCCCTTTCTGGCTGCCCATCAGAAGTCTCAGAGTCTTTGGCTGAATCTCCCATCCTCAGCTGCAAGGTCACCCTGAGAGCTTCTGCCATTGACCCACTTGGTTACAGTTTCCTACAGATACCTTGGAACTTCCTTGGAATTAATGTTTTACCTTTTGGGCTTAGAATGGCTTCTTCAAAAATATGGTATTTCATGTCCTAGCAATAGAAATTCTTTGGAGGAGGAGTTTGGGACTTTAGACACAAAGAATCAGAGAATGATTTGGACTGGAAGGGACATAAAACCTCATGTGGTCCAAACTCCTGCACATGGACAGTGACATCTTTTCTTAATTCATGTTACTCACACTGCCTGACCTTGGACAAATGCAGGGATGGGACATCCACCTCTCTGGGAACCTGTTGCAGTTCTTTCCAGCCCCACTGGTAAATATTTCTTCATTTTATCCAATATAAAGTTCCTCTATTTCAGTTTAAAATCATTGCCCTGTGTTCTGCCAATAGGTCTTGATAAAATATATCACTGTGACTGTCTTAGACTATGAACACAACGTTCTCATATGCAAACATCTTGGAGAGTGCTCAAAAATGTTCCTAAAAAAAGTTTGTTCCCATCTTTCTAGGAAGGTTCTGTGGTGGTGCATCCTCCCCTCATTGTCCTCAGACCTGGTCGATGATCTCAGGAGCTCCTGACAAGCCTTGACCAAACCAGCTGAGCAATGAAGAGCCCCTGGACTGGATCAGGGTGTGGGGAAGTGTCCCTGGACTGGACCAGGTGCTCCCGGATGATACAGGTGGGAACAATCTGGAGTGGAACAGTTGGGGAACACAGGATAATCAGTCATCCCTTGGAACATTCCCTGCCTGAACTGTAGCCCAAATGGAGCAGTTTGGATAAAATTCCCAAATCTTTTGGAAACTCCAGTCATTCCTGACCCCAGGATGGCAATTCAGCAGATAACTAAAGCCAGTCCCCTTGGGAGCCCACACCCAGCGGGGCTGAGGGAGGCCCTGGCAGCTCCCCAGCACCTCCCTCTCAGTGGGACACCTCTGGCAGCCTCTCCCAGCTCGGGAACCCTCCAGTTTGCAACACTGCAAAGAGCGGCGCTGATGCCCAGGACAATTCTGATCCCCCTCCACAAACACTCCTCCAGCTGGGACCCTTGTCTGGTGGCAAACACAAAGGGATTTGGGGGAGTGTTTCCCTGACAACAGGAGAATTTTGGAGAGGGACCTTTCCACAGCCAGCTCTTGATGTGTCCACACATCTCTGCCTGGGTGTGGGTGTGAATTGACTGTGGTGGGAATGTTGTTGTGAATCTCTAATTCAGTCACTGTTAAAATTGTGGTAAATGCTATTGAACCACTTGATAACTGTTCAATTGGTCAAGGATTAAGTGCTACTAATGTCTTTTGCCCCCTTGTCTTTGGATCCAAATCCTTTGTGCCCTGATCTTCTTGCATCCTAAGGCATTGTGTAAATCATTCCCTTCCATCAAAAAAAATATATTTTTTGTGACTTCCACTTTAAAATCTTCCTCCTTAGCTAAACTACAAAAAAATTCTAATTAGCTGTAGAAGACTTTAAGACTTGAAGACAATCAACGGAAGGGAAATAATTTGTTTTTCAGTGTTTAAAATAATTTGTTTTTCAGTATTTTAATGGGTCCCACAGTGTGTTTGGAGCTGCATCAGCTGTCAGTCCAAGATAGGCCATGTCAGAATTGTTGAGGTGGGGGGTGAGGAGCAAGGTTGATCATCCAGGGTCAGTGTGGATCTCCTGAGGAGACACTCAGCATCAAGATCACCTCTCCTCTGAACTAAAAATATCCATTATTAGATTAAAAAAAAAAAAGTACAAAATTTGAAGACTTGTTTTGAAATTGCCTTGAAGACAATTAAAGGAAGACAAAGAGATCCTGAGGGATTTCTGGATTTTAATGAGCCCCACGGTGTGTTTGCAGCCCAGTCCATGATGCTGAGGTACTGAGAGAAGATGGAAGAAACTGCTGAAGAAGTCAGAAGCCAAACTGCAAGTGCCTTGAAGCATTGCTGGGCCCCACTGAGGGCAGGCACTGCCAAAGCCTCCCCAGGGACTCCTTGGAGCAGCTCCTTGGAGGCCAGGAGTGCAGGCAGACAAAGGCTCTGGGCAGGCCCCTGCAATGCTGAGCAAAGCCTGCCTTGGTTTTGTGGAGCACAAAGGCCAAGGGCTGAGCCCCAGGCCCTGGCCCAGCAGATCCTGTCCCTCCCGGCTGGCTCAGGGCTGTTTGGGGGGCACTGGGATGGGAGGGGGAGGAACAACAAAGGCCCAAAACTGGGCAACCCCTGCCAGGCTGCTGAGGGAGGGGCGAGGCAGAACCCAAGTGCAGAACCTGCCAGGAAAGTTGCTTGTGGTGGCCTGAGTGGCAGAGGCAGCTGCCAGAGGCAAGGGGACAAAGGCCTGGGTGCCTTTGGGCCTTGCAGCCCTGCCAGAGCCCTTGGCCATCTCTCCTGCAGGCTGTCCTGCCCTGGCCCTGCTGCTGCTCTGGCCTTGCAGGCTGCACACACCCCTCCTGCTTTCCCACCCCCTCCCAGCAGCATTTCTAGACCTTCCCTGATGGCTCTGCACCAGCTCTGGCTGTTCCCTGGAACACAAAGACATGGGCTGATCCTGACTCCCTCTGGGTGACCTCTTGCACCACAAGGGTCCTCGCTGAGTGACATTTGTTTTTCCTCACCTTCAGTCTGAACATTCCATGGTACTCTTTGTGCAGATCTCATTCTATTTCCAATATGGAGAAAAGCTCCATCCTGTCAGATCTCCTCTAGACCCTCTCCAGTTCTTCCTCATTCCTCCAGAATGGGGAACCTCACACTCAGACAGACCAGTCCAGATGTGGAGAGCCCAGGGCTGAGTCCATGGGGGTGACAACTCCCTTATCTGGGTGGCCACGCTTCCCCTAAGGCAGCCCCATGTGCAGTTGGCCTTAAATGAAGGGGCCATTCTGATTCTTTGAAACGTCATGGAATCAAGTGGCCCTGTGACACTGCAGGGCCTCCTGGAACCAAAGGGATGCAGGGACACTGTGGAATCTCATGGAACCAAGGGGCCATTGTGACATGGGGGGTCTCCTTGGAACAAAAGGACCCCTGAGACATCTCAGACCCTCCTGGAACCAAGGGGCCCACTGTGCCTGCCCAGAACTCCATGGGATCAAGCAGAGCCGCTGCCTCCCCCCCGCCGCCGCACGGACCGGAGTCGCCGGCTCTGCCCCGCTTGGACACCTCTGGGGTCAGCGTGTTCTTGGGCAGCACAACTGATCTCAGACCAGAGAGTTTCCCACATTTTGCTTTGTCCCCTCTTTCCTGTGGTTTAATTTTTGTTCTTTGTTCATTCAGGGGGAAAAGGGGGAAGGGAGGCACGTGTTGATCCCTGTTTTTATCTGTTTACAAAAGGGATTTGGGGTGGGGGGGAGAGAGGAGGCAATTTCTCTGTCTACTGATGCTTTGAACTGTTCTGTTGGTATTGCTGGTTTTGCTGCTATATTTCTTGTCAGTAAATTGCTATTTTTTCACTTATACTATCCTTGTATTTTATCTCCCTGTACTGGTGGGGAATAAAAGAGGAGTGAATTCATTTTATTGGAGTACCTGCCCCAATATGTGTCTTTAAACCAGGACAGGTTGCTCAAGGGTTCCCTGGAATTTGGCATCATCCACAAAGGACTTGAAAATACATTTTGTCCCATTGTACAGAGAGATAATAAAGATGTTCTAGAGTGATGTTCAATGGCTGGTCACTGAGGGATTTCACCAGGAAGTTGCTGCCAAGAGGACTTTGTACCATGGATTTTATTGGACACTCTTCATTGAGCCAACTTCCCACCCACCACATCTTCCACTTCTTCAGCCCAGCTCTCACCAGTCTGGCCATAAGGAGACCACAGGAGACCATGTCAAGGGCCTTGATAAAGTCTGGGCACACAACATCCCCTTCTTTTCCCTCCCACAGGGGTTCTGCAATCCCTGCCTTGTCCTTCCCATGCCTGGCAATGGTTGCAGCAGGACTTGCCCTCTCCCCTTCCCTGCTGAGCCTGAGCAGTCTGGAACTCTGCCAACCCTCCTTGCTGCCCTGTTTGCAGACTGGTTCCATGTCTGCCTTTGCCAAGGCCCCAGGAAGCTCTGGGCTGGCTCTGGCCTTTCCAAGGGTTTGGGAGAGGTCTCCCAGTGACACTGCCCAGCCTTCTCAATATCCCTGGATCCAAAAGCCTTTTCTGTTATCCCACAGTTCCAGTTTAGTTCTCAGGACACAACACATATTCTTATGGTTCTTCAGGAGAAAATTAGAAGTGATTTCATTAGAGAGGTCAACTGGTGGAGCAGCCCAGTCTGGTCTGGCCCCACAGCAGTGCCCAGCCCAGGGTGCTGCAGAGCTCTGGGCACTCCCCCCACAGCCCCAGCCCCTCTGAAGGGCACAGCAGCTCCTGGGGCACAGAGAGGAGTCTCAGCATCCCCATCAGCTCAGGGGCTGAACACTCAGCATGGCAGGAGGAAATGGAGGTCAGGGAAACTGCAGGAGCCCTGGTGTCACCTGCAGGAGATGCCCAGCACAGCCTGACTGTGCCCCTCAGTGCCAGCCCCTCTGCCCAGCCCAGCCCAGAGTCCTGGCCCAGGGACAGAGCAGCCTGTCCCCAGGGGGGCTGCAGAAAGAGGTTTCTCTGTGCCATGGATTCCTCTCTGCAGGCCCAGAAATGCTGCCTTGCTCTTCTGTAGGGACATCCCTTTGCCAGGTCAGTGTGTCCAGGCTGCCTTGGCCAGTGTCAGATCCCAGCCTGGGATCCCTGCAGGGCCCTGAGCTGGAGGTGCTGCTCTGCACAGGGAGGGGCTGTGGCACCCTGGGCTGAGCCTGCACTGGCCATGCTGGTCAGGGTGGGGAGCAGACCCAGCAGGATGGGGATCACTCCTCTCCACCCTCTACCATAGTCCTGGAAGCTCAGTAGCCAAGAACAAGGCTGGGCAGGACCATGGGCTGTTTCCAATGGCACAGAGGGCAGGGCAGGGCTCCACTCCATGCAGCCTGTGGGCTGGAGAGTTCTTCAGGACACCCTCCTGGAAAGCCACCCCTGGCTCTGGTACAGCCCTCCCTGAGCTGGGGAGGCACAAGGGGAGTTCACTGTGGGTGAAACAAGTCACTGGCCAGAGTCCTTTCTCTGCTCCTGCTGCATCCCCTGGGCTTGCAGAACTCTCCTTTACCAGTTAACAGGGACATTTAGTACTTGATCTCTGGGTAACTCCACCCTGGGCAGGATTCTGCTCCAGGGCTCCATTCCCTGCTGACTGGATGGGACGGGCTGTCCCTGCAGATCCTCTGTGCTCTCCTGCACTTCCTGAGTTCCTACAGACAAGTCCTCACCTCCATCAGAGCCCTCACAAGCTGCAGAGCCCCAGGCAGGTGACTTGGAGACCCTTTGCCACTGGCCACCAGCACAGAACATCTGACCCAGCCCTCAGTGCCTCAAGTACCCCAGTGAGTCACTTCTCTCACTGCAGGGACTGAATGGGGAAACAAGCAAAGCAATGAGACTGTGGAGAGTCTGTTCCTTGGCCTTGTTCTTTACACCAACCTTTCAAAAAGAACAAAGTCTTCAGGACCTGCCCAGGGGGATCCCCTTTCCTGATGGAAATGATGTTAAGGAGCCCAGCTCTGTGCCAGCAGTGCCCAGGGCCTGTCCCTGCCCATGGTCACAGGACTGACACAGCAGGGACTGAGCTGCCAGAGCACTCAGGCCTTGGGCAAGGAGCAGAAAGGAGAGGGAGGCAGTGGAAAAAGAGCATCTCTGAAAAGCCCAAGAGCTGCTGCGCCCTGGCAGTGCTCCTGTACCAGGACTCTTTTCCCCTTCTCCTCTGCACACAGGCACTGCCCTCCAGCTTCAGGGAACTTCTTGGAGGGGGAATCTGGAAAAAAGAATTCAAATCCTTTATTCTGCACAGAGACTGTGTTTTCTCATGTACAGAATAACAAAGGCAGGATGTTTGAGAAAGAAGTTGCTGCAGGAACTTTTATTTTGTTTAAATGTACACAGAGAATGATTCCTCATTTACACAATTGTGGGTCAAAATAAAGAGGTTGAGAATGAATTAGGTGTGAGATGAAGAATAAATTTCTGTGTTAACAACATTAAAAGCATAAAAAATGCAGGAAACCACTACTACTCTCAAAAGTTTTAGAAGGCAGCCTGGAACAGTAAAGGGTTACACAATGAGTGTTCTGCAGAAGAAGAGAGGAAGGTTCTTGCTCCTGAAAAGCATCCAGTCATCATTTTCCTTATGGCATCCTTGAGCTCCTGGTTCCTCAGGCTGTAGATGAAGGGGTTCAGTGATGGAGGAACCACCAAGTACAGAACTGATAGTGCCAGATCCAGGGATGGGGAGGAGATGGAGGGGGGCTTCAGGTCGGAAAATACACCAGTGCTGAGTAACAGGGAGAGCACGACCAGGTGAGGGAGGCACGTGGAAAAGGCTTTGTGCCTTCCCTGCTGAGAGGGGATCCTCAGCACAGCCCTGAAGATCTGCACATAGGAGAAAACAATGAAAATGAAACAACCAAGTGATAAACAGGCACCAAACCCACTGAGACCAAGTTTCCTGAGGTAGCCTGAGTGTGAGCAGGAGAGCTTGAGGATGTGTGGGAGTTCACAGAAGAACTGGTCCTGGGCATTGCCCTGGCACAGGGGCAGGGAAAATGTATTGGCTGTGTGCAGCAGAGCACTGAGAAAGCCAGTGGCCCAGGCAGCTGCTGCCATGTGGGCACAAGCTCTGCTGCCCAGGAGGGTCCCGTAGTGCAGGGGTTTGCAGATGGCAACGTAGCGGTCGTAGCACATGATGGTGAGGAGGGAAAACTCTGCTGTGATGAAGAAGGCAAAGAAAAAGGCCTGTGCAGCACATCCCATGTAGGAGATGGTTGTGGTGTTCTGGAGGGAATTGTGCATGGCTTTGGGGACAGTGGTGCAGATACAGCCCAGGTCTGTGAGGGAGAGGTTGAGCAGGAGGAAGTACATGGGGGTGTGCAGGTGGTGGTCACAGGCTACGGCGCTGAGGATGAGGCCGTTGGCCAGGAGGGCAGCCAGGGAGATGGCCAGGAAGAGCCAGAAGTGCAGGAGCTGCAGCTCCCGCCTGTCTGCCAATGCCAGGAGGAGGAACTGGGCCATGGAGCTGCTGTTGGGCATTTACTGCTTCTTAGCACAGGGACTATTCAAAAAAGGAAAGGACAGGGAACAGTTTAGACAGACCTCTGTGAAAAAGCAACTCCATTTCTAAAAGAAATCCATGTGTCAAATGTCACCAAATGCACTGCAAAGGACTCAGGTTTGCTCTGCTTAATGGGACATGGAACTTTTTTGGTAGAGCTCTCACACACACAAGGAATGTCAGATGTAACACACCTTGAATACAAAAGTTCCATCTCTCCTCTAATAACTCAGTAGAGCTGAGGCTGCAGAGCAGAAGCTTAGTCTGAGATTAAAATAATACTACCCGTGTTTTCCATTTTTACCATCACACCTGGGAAAGTTCTTTTCCACTGCAGGAATCCTCATTTCTATGGCCCAGCACACAGTGCCCAGCAGAGCTGCAGGGAAGGGCCCCCAGAGCCACCTGAACGCTCCCTCCCCCAGGCCTTGCTCTGTCTCAGTCAGCACCCAGACAACCCAGAGTATAACACTGAAAGAACTGGTTCATTCTCTTTAAGGTACCCCCTGTCTGTCTGTGCTTCTTGCAAATACCTTCTGGGAAATTTCCTGCTTTGATCTGGAGCTGTGACCAGCCCTCATCCCTGCAGCCCACTGTGGAGATCAGAAGGACTCTGCCCTGCTCTGCCCTCCCAGGAGTTGTTCCTTCCCCACAGCCCTTCTCCCCCAGCCCCGTGGCAGCTCCTTGGCCGGGCTGAGAGCTGCCCCTGGCAGGCAGCAGAGTCCCTGCCCCAGCACACAGAGCCCTGGGGGCAGGACCCTGCTCTGCCCCACAGCCCTGGGCACCCCTGGCTGCATCCCCACCTTCCCACCCCACAGCCAGCCCTGGCACAGGGAACCTTCTGGCCCTGGGCCTCTGATGGGGCAGCAGCAAGTCCTGCTCTGCAGCAGCTTCTCCTGCTGCACCCCAGCAAATCCAGCAGAGCCATCCTGACAGCTCCTGCCACTGCTGCCATTTGGCAGCTGGCAGAGGCACTTGCAGGAACTCACCTGCACTGCTCTGCAGCCACAGCCTGACCCTGGCAAAGGGCTGGCAAGGTTCCTGCCCTGAGCAGCTCTGCCCTGTCCTCCCAGCCCAGGATCCCTTGAACCTCCTGCTCCCTTCTCCTCTCTGCCCTTGCTGCCTGCAGCTCCTGCCCTGCTCTGCCATGTGGCCACTTCCCCTGCACTGCAGCAACTGGGAGAGTCCTGCTGAGAGATCCTGGAAGCTGTGGGATGTGCCAGCTTTAGGAGATGCCTCCAGGAAGGCAAGTTGAATTTTCCCACAGCCAGAGAATTCTTCCTTCAAATCCTGAGAAGGTTTCTCGTGTGGTGAGAGCTCAGTCACCTCCCAGCCCAGGCTGCCTCTCATCTCTCTGCCTTCTCTCCTGTGCCCTGGGTGCTGCAGGCAGTGCCCTCAGCCCTGCTGGGCTGTGCAGAGGAGCTGCTCACCAGCAGAGCTGTCTCTTTGAAGCTCTTCTTGCTTGCCAGGAGCTCCCTGTGTGCCAGGAGCCCGGCCCAGCTCAGCAGCACAGCAACAGCCCCAGGCATTTCATGACCCTCAGGGGAGTTGATGTTGTTTACATGAGACTCAGTCCCTGAGAGGAAGTTCAAACAACTTCTCAAGAAGTCAAAGTGAGATTGAAACACTAAAGTTTCTTGTAGTGCTAATGAGTCTCACTGAGGGACACAACTGAGAACGTGTCCCCAGGTTCCAGTTAGAGCAGAAAACTGCAGACAGTGATGACAAGGATGGACAAGCAAGGAAAAGGTGGCTCTGATGCTGAAGAAACCTTGACTTGTTTCCTTAATCCACTGGGCAAAGCCCTGACCCCCAGCCCCTGGGAAGGCAGATCCTGTCCCTGCCTCATTCCTCAGGGCTCTTCCTGGGGCACTGGGATGTGGGATGTGCAATGCCAAGGGCAGGCCCATGGGGTGGCACCTGCCAGGCTGCTGAGCAGGGACAAGGAGGCCATGAGGCCCCAGGGCTGCAAGGGGCACTCCCCTCCTCCTGGCATCAGGGGCACAGACAGCAGCCATGGCCAGAGGCCTGCAGAAGGTGGCTCTGGCAGGGCCTTTCAGCTTCTCCCCCTCCCTGTCTCCTCTCCAGCCCAGGCTGTCCTATGGTGTCCATGCCCTGCCCCTTTCCCTGCAGGCTGTCGTCATCCCCCCGGCTGCCCCACCTGGCTGGCACCTTCCTGCACTGACATCTCTGCGTCCTCCCTGGCTCTTCCTGCACACACAAAGCCTTGGCCTCATCCAGACTCTTTTTGGGTGATGTGTTGCATCACACCATTGCCCTCAGAGTGAAACTTCTTTCTCTTTGTTTCCAGACTGGACATCTCCAGCTGAACTTTGCACTAGTTCTTTCTTTCTCATGCTCTTTTCTGCTCTGAAAGAAGGTTCCACCATCTCTAAATCCTCCCTTCAAGCCCTCTCAGGGCTGTCCTGTGCTGTCCTCAGTCTCCACACCACTGAGGCCACAGCTCCTCAGCCCCTCTCTAGTGCTCATGTGCTTGAGACCTTTCAAGCCCATCTTGGGAGATCTCTGGGCACTCACAGATGTTTTTGCAGATGAAAATGTCATGCTCATAGTCTAAGGAAATCACAGGGATACTTTTTACCAAGGCCTGTAGTGACAGAACACGGGGCAATGGTTTTGAAGTGAAAGAACAGAGTGTTATATTAGATAATAGGAGGAAAGATTTAACAATCAAGGTGGCAAAAACTGGAACAGGTTTCCAGAGAAGTGGATGCCCAAACCCTGCATTTGTCCAAGGTCAGGGACTGTGAGAAACCTGAATTAATAAAAGATATCACTGTCCATGTGCAGGCACTTGGACCAGATGACCTTTTATCTCCCTTCCAAGTCAAATCATTCTGGGATTCTTTTGAGTCCAAAGTCCCAAACTCCTTCTCCAAAGAATTTCCATGTTAAGGACCTGAATTGCCATGTTTATGGAGAAACCCTTCTAAACCCAAAAGGTAACAAATTAATTCCAAGGAAGTTCCAAGTTATCTGTATGAAACTGTAACCAAGTGGGTCAATGGCAGAACCTCTCAGGGTGACCTTGCAGCTGAGGATGGGGGATTTGGCCTCGGGCTCTGAAACTCATGATGGGCAGCCAGAAAGGGGATTTGGGGACTGGGCAAGACTTGTCATGGGATGTCTTGGAAAGAACCAAAGTAAGGGTAGAATCCCAGTGGTCACTGGAGGAACCAACATGAGAAAACAGAGAGCAAAGAGCTGGTCATGTCAAAAAAGCTGGTCATGTTAAACAGGAGGCTGCTCAAGACACACCCCTGGCTGTGCCCTGCAAGTGATCCCCACAGCCTGTCCCCTTTTCTTAAGAACTCCATTGCCAAGAAGTTTCTGTGGGGAGGGACCTCTCTGCTCCTGGCACAGATTGTGGCCCAGGTTCCAGCCACTGCAGCGGGAGCCACAAATAGTCAGGTCTTGTGTTCTTTGGGGGACCAGACTCTGCCCACACTGGGGGGTGTGTGTTGGAAGCACAAAAGAGTGAAGCAAATGCAAAGCTAAACACCCAATGTAGGCTGACTTTGTCCCTAAGTGGGGGCTGAGAATTGGACCCAACATGTGCAGGGACAGATGGAGGGGTTTGTCCCCCTGGCCCTGCCCAGAAGGGACACCTTTCAGGAAGGGTTGTGGCCTTGGCTGTGCTGAGGGTTGCCCCGGGCAATGCAGCTTGGGATTGCAGTGGCACTGTCAGGGCTCTGCAGAGCTCCTGGCAGTTCCTGCATTTGTCCCCAGCAATGCCAGAGACCTGCAGGGGTTGCAGTCAATCCCTTGTGCTCTTTGGGACCCCGCCTGGCTCTGCTGAATGTCAGCAGGCCTGGAGTTCCCAGACTGTTCCTGCATCCAGGGTGGGGCCTGCAGTGACGTTTGTGCAGCATTCAATTGGTGCAGTGGCAGGATGGCCATGGATCCATTCCTGCACAAACACAATGGGGCTCCATCCCAGGCAGGGAGAGAATGGGCCCACAAATGTTGGAAGGAGAAGAACCAGGGAGTTTTGGCCCTGCAGCAACTCATGGAACCAAAGGAACCCTGGGACATGGTGGAACCTCCTGGAATAAAGGGGACATTGTGACCCTGCAGCACCTCATGGAACCAAAGGGAGTCTGGGACGTGGCAGGGCCTGATGGAAACAAAGGAACCTCCTGGGAACAAAGGGACTCTGGACACTGCCAAAAGTCAGGGAGACAAGGGAACCCCAGGACACTGTGGAATCTCCTGGAATCCAGGGGCCATTGGAATACACTGGGGCCTCCTGGAACCAAAGGGAACATGGGACACTGCGGAACCTCATGGAATCAAAAGGACCCCGGGACTTTGTGGAACATCAGGGAATCAAGGGACCAGTGTGACATCCCAGAACCTTTTGGAACCAAAGGGAACCAATGGGACATTGTGGAATCTCATGGAATCAAGAGTCCATTGTGACACTGGGGAAAATGATGGAATCAGTGGGCCATTGTCACACTGCAGGGCCTTATGGAGCCAAAGAACACTGGGAAGCAGTGCAACCTCATGGAATCAAGGAGCCATTATCCCACTGTGGAACCTCAAGGAATAAAGGATCCAATCTTTGCCTCAGATTTTCTCAACAAAATAAAGTTAAGGAATTACAGAAGTGGGATTGAACCAGTTTTGTCCCACAGGTTTTAATGATTGGCAAAATGAGAATATTTCTATAAATCTAATCATTTATTCTTAAAAATTATGAGAGAAAATATTTTAATCAGAATTATTTACTACACAGTATAAAGGAGAAAACTACTAATAGTTTATTTTAAGATAGGATAGTGTACTGTATTGAAGCAATTATTGAAACAATTACATTAAAGCTAGGCAAAAGAAATAATTATTAAGTTGAACTCTGATGTGACCCACCCAGACCAACAGTCGGGAGATTTCTTTTGCTCAGCCTTGAGGAGGGTCCTTGGAGGGCGTCCCCACCCAAGGCAGGAATCTCCACACATCTACCCCAAGAAGGGTTGTGTTAGAAGAACCTGCCTGGATGAAAGGGGACTGGACTTCTCTAGTAGGAAGGGATTGACTGCTCCTCACAAATGGACAGGCCAGTGAGCAGCTTCTCTGTCCCATCCAAGTTCCAAAAGCAGGACGTGTGTTTGCAGTTGGGTGAACCAGGCTGGTTTGAGCATCATTCAACACCAAAACCATTCCCATGGTGCCACCGGTGACTCTCAGATCTCACAGACAGCTTGCATGAGAGCTGGCACTGTTGGCATTGTCTGATGGCATTTTAGGCCTTCTCAGGGTAGGCCCTCCTGCCACCCGGGTCGAGAGGTTGGCTGTGAAAGTCCATCCTGGAGATGCACAGGGAGCCAAGAGTTGGGCTCCTGAGTGACATCCAACAATGGACAGGGGGATGGCACTGACCAGATGAAAGTGTCTCAGGTAGAGCTGGACTGGCAACACAAGGGGGAATTATTCCTGGCTCACTGGGCCCAGGACACCTCAGGGCCTCAGGGAAGAGGTGCAACATCCAGCTGGGCTTGTGATCCAGGGCTGCATTTAACCATGGACACCAACTGCCAGGTTCTCCAGAACTGGGAAACATGTGCTGCCATCAAAGAGGCCACGAGGGTAAAGCCCCTGTGGGGTGGGGGATGATGGCTGAGATAGAGATGTGGGCAGGCCTGGCAGATTGATCCCAGCACACTCCCCAAACCCACCAAGGCAAGCTCTACGTGCTGACCATGGTGGACACAACCCCTGGATGGCAGGAGACACCCCCTGTGCCTCCCACCACTGCCCAGAACACCATCCTGGGCCTGGAAAAGCAAGTCCTGTGAAGACACAGCCCTCCAGAAACACTGGGGTTGGACAGCAGGACTCTTTTCCAAAACAACCTTGTGCACACCTGGCCCAGAGAGCTCGGCATGGAGTGGATGGATCATATTCCCTGTCAGGCACCAGCCTCTGGGAAAGTTGAATGGTAGAGTGGACTGTTCAAAACCACCTTGACAGCAATGGGCAGTGGGACCTTCAAACCTTGGGATGTGCATTTAGCAAAAGCCAACTAGTTAGTTAATCCATTAAGCTCAAGAGAGAAAACTTCAGGCCAATTCAGTGTCTAAGATCAGCTCAAAAGAGCAGGTCCTTTAATCAGGCCCACAGGCCCAGGGGAACACACACGACGCGCCCTCCCAGGCAATGGTTCTACAGTTTTAGAAGATGGTCTGTCCAATGCCAGAACTCTCCACCCCCCGGTTCTGCCCAGTTCTGCCCCCAACACGTCCCTTGGGGAATTGGGTTTGGGGTCTTTTGGACCCCTTCTTCCTCATTTTTATCTTCTTCACAGCACGTACAATCCTTGGAGCGCCTCCAAAGTTCTGGGCTGGAAGGTTGCTTTGTCTCTTGTGGGATCTTGTTGTCCAAGCCTAGGGCAGGATGTTGTTCAATAGAGGTGTTTTTCTACAATTCTACCTTGAAAAGAAGTCTAAACACACTAAAGGAATTTAGAAAGTTTGATATCAAATGGGGTCATAGGGTTGGGTCTGTGTAAACTACTATGCTAGAGGGTGGCATATAATACAGCTACATTAACATCGACATTTACTACACCACTACTTTTAAACTAATAAAAAAAATATCCTAAAAGCTTTAAGGCATCACACAAACCTAGTTAGTTAACTCTACCAGTTGAACTGACCCTGCCCAAAAAGAACCTCTCCGTACCATTTAAGGGGATAAAATCCCTGTGGTCCATATGAGGAATATGTTGGGGAGGACAGTTGGGATCAGTCCTGCCTTAAGCAAAGGCAAAGCCCCCCATGGGATTGTTTCTGCTCAAGGACTTGGGTGCCCTTGGTGGATGATGCAGAGGGATGGGGAAACACTCTGTGGACCTCAAGGGGATTTGATTTTTGGGTCAGAACAGTCCGTGAGGTTGAATTGTAGAATATTGTTTGCTGAATGACGCTCCCACTGTGTGCCAGAACTCCCATGAACAATGAGGTCTTTCCTTATGCATTTTTTAATTTCTAAGCTTTTGATGTTTTCTTATAAAAAAGACCTATTTCCATTCCCTCCTTCTTCAGTAGCCCCCATCTGGTGTGTCCCAGAGACTTAGTCTAACTGGGGAGTCTCCTATTGGATTTGAGTGACAGAAATGAACCTGCAATAACCTTTTGTCTGAGATTCCTTTCCTGAGCAGAGTAGGACTGGTCAGGAGATGAGAACAGCTTTCTGGTTGCCCCAGTTTAGGGACTGGGCCTGTGTCTGGAGCTGGAAGAGATGAGACTATCTACTGTGCTAAGTGGACTTCAATGGAGGCAATGTGGACTTAATATACAGCAGCAGAAGGACTTTTGTTTTTTATTGAGCTGTGCCTTCCTCTGTTTTTGTTTGCTGGCAATAAATGAACATCTCTCTGTGTCTTGGGCAGCTCTTTCTCCAAGCCAAGCAGGTGGGAGTTGGTGCCAAGGAGTTGAAACCTGCAGGTCCAGCCTTGAGTGGAGGGAGCTCAGATTTGCCCAAGGCTGCTTTGAGTGCCAGGGGTTTGATGAAGGAATGGTGGGATGGGGATAGGGATAAAGTCTGATGGATTGTCAGACATAAATGGTGTTGATTTTCTTATCTATTCAGACTGAATTAGGAAGTGCTTGGGATCAATATCAACTGGGGATTGCTGATATCCATGTAAAACCAGGAAAAATGTAAACAGGACACAAAAAAGACATCTTTTCTCATGGTTTTAGTAATACAATATATTCACTTGGAACGCACTTCTGAGATCTGTCTAATTAACCACAAAGGAATTGAAGACCTAGAAATTAATTATTCCCGGGAGCTTGTCAGGTTAAGATGCCATCACTGAGAAGAGAGTGTGGAGGAATGAGCAGACAAAGAGACCATCCCTGGGGCTGGGGAAGCAGGAACTCAGAGTCACTGGTTCCAGGTGGCAAATGGACTGGGGGATGTTCCTGGGAGAGCCCCTAAAGGGTGTGCTGGTTTCAGGAGGAGTACAGTTAAATTTCTTCCCCGTGGCCAGTGCAGGGCTGTGTTTTGGTTTGTGCTGAACACAGGGTTGATAATCACAGAATGTCAGAATAGGATGAGTTGGAAGGGACCCAGAATGATCATCCAGTCCAACCCTTAGCCCTGCACAGGACCATCCCCAAGGGTCACACCATGATCCTGAGAGGATCATCCAAACACTTCTTGAGCTCTGTCAGCCTTGGTGCTGTGCCCACTGCCCTGGGGAGCCTGGTCAGTGCCCAACCACCCTCTGGTGGAAGAATCTTTGTCTAAAATCAAACCTAAACCTGCCTGACACACCTTCAGGCCATTCCCTCAGTCCTGTCCCTGGTCCCCCCAGAGCAGAGCTCAGGGCCTGCCCCTCCTCTGCCCCTCCCCAGGAAGTTGGACCTGCAGTGAGGTCTCCCCTCAGTCTCCTCTTCTCCAGCTGAACACACCAAGTGTCCTCAGTGTCCTCACACGCCTTCCCCCCAAGGCCCTTCCCCATCTTCCTTGCCCTCCTTTGGACACTCTCTAATGGCTCAATCTCTCCCTTCCATTGTGTCCCCCCAAACTGCCCCAATGGTGCAGGTGAGGCCGCCCCAGGGCAGAGCAGAGCGGGACAATCCCCTCCCTGGCCCGGCCGGCCATGCTGGGCCTGATGCCCCCAGGACAGGCTTGGCCCTCCTGGCTGCCAGGGCACTGCTGACTCAGGGCCAACTGGCCACCCACCAGCACCCCCAGGGCCCTTTCCCAGCACTGCTTTCCAGCCTCTCCTTCCCAGTCTGTCCGTCCCTGCGGGGTTGCCCCATCCCAGGGCAGAATCCGGCACTTCCCCCTGTTGAAGTTTTCAGGGCTCCTAAAGAGCTGGGAGGTCACGGGATGTCAAAGAGCCCCACGGAGCTCAAGGGACCCTTGGGACACTGTGGAACCTCCTGGAATCAAGGGGCCTTTGTGACATGTGGGGCCTCATGGAACAAAAGGAATCCTGGGCAACTGCAGAAACACATGGAAGCAAGTGGCCATTGTGACACACGGGGCCTCATGGAATCAGGGGAGCCCTGGGACACTGCAGAACCTCACGGAATCCAGAGGCCATTGTAACTGCAGGGTCTCTTTGAACCAAAGGGGCTTGTGCTGGGCTGTCACAGGCCAGGGCAGGGGCAGCTGGAGAGTCCCTGGCTCAGCCCTGAGTCATGGGCTGAGCCATCAGCTCCTGCTGAGAGAAGGGACCTCACAGGCCCTTCTGAAGGGGTTAACAACGGGTCTGTTGGCTCCCAGGATGAAGATATTGACTGGGGAAGCTTTCGGGTGTATCCTTGATGATAAGGAAGTCAGTACAGAGCCCTAATGGGGAAAACAAAGGCAGACTGTAAAGTTGGTAGGCCTAGGATGTGGGAACTGCAATAAGGCCTTGAGCTTTGCCAAATATATCACCAATAGATCCTAGCCAATGAAAATGCTGTTCTTGTTTACCTAAAATAAGGTTACTGCTTGCTGCTAGCAAGGGGTATAAAAAGACAGATGAGAAAATAAAGAAAGACATCTTTTCTGCACACAACTGGACTCTTTGTGTCTTTATCGACCGCCACGACTCTACACCGACAGTGTTGTTATTGCTGGGCAGCACTTGCACAGCTCCAAGGCCTTTCCTGCCCCTGGTACAGCCACGCTGGGGAGGGAGCTGGGGGTGCGTGGGAGGGTGGGAGGAGACACACCTGGGCCAGGTGACCCCCCTGACCCAAGAGCTGCTCCAGACCATGGACATCACACTCAGGGTGTGTAGGGGGGAACTTTGGAGTGCTGGTGTTTGTCTGCCCAGGTCACCGTTACTCGGGACAGGGCCCCGCTCTCCTGGAGGTGCTGAACACCTGCCTGTCCATGGGAAGCTGGGGATGAATTCCTGGTTTGGCCTTGCACGTGTGCACGTCTTTGACTCAACCCAGGAGTTTGGTCACTTCCACCCTTCTGATTCTCTCCCCATCCCACTGGTGGGGAGGGAGTGAGCGACTGTGCAGTGCTGAGTGTCTGGCTGACATTGCTCAGCCTTGACAGATGGAAACTCCACAGGTCTCTGGGACCCTGTTCTGGTGCTGAACTGTCCCCTTGGTGGGTTTTTAATAATTATAATTTTTTTTATTCTGTATGCCAAGTTACTCAAGCCTTACAGAACTCAGTGCAAGATCTCATAGCAGGGCAGGGTAACTTTTGTATCCTTTAGCTTTTTAAGCTGATTCCAGACAGGGACACTCCATAGGCCATGAGGGCCAGCAAGGGGTTTGTCAAACCCAAGGGGAGTCACCTCTCATGGGTTGTGTCACCTCTGGGGCTCACTGATGACTGACCACAATTGCACTGTTTCCCCTTCACGTTACATTGGTCAGACCCAGCTGGAAGGAGCTCTTGGCATTGAACTCTTTTGGGGCACTGAAGGTGCTCTGGAGGACAAAGATGTCATGGCAGGGCAGGACATAACAGGAATGCCTCAGGACACCTTTCCCCTCCTGGAGGAGGAGGAAAGCCAGGCTGGGCACGTGGTTTTGTTGGAGCAAATATGGGATGCTTTGTTCAGGCAACCACATACCCCAGTGGGACTTGTAGCATTTGGGACCATTTTACACCCTCTGTAGGATCACTTTGTCCATAGGAGTCTCTTCAAGGCCATTCTCACTTCCTTATTCTTCAGAATATAGATGGGAGGGTTAAACATGGGAGTCACAACTGTGTCAAACAGGGCAGAGTGTTTGTCAGGATCTCCAGAATCCCTCGAGTGTCCCTTTAAGTAGACAACTGTGGCTGAGCCACAGAAGAGTGTCAGCACCCCAAGGTGTGAGGAGCAGGTGGAAAAGGCTTTGTGCCTGCCCAGAACTGAGGGGGTTTCAGAATTGCCCTGACAATTTTAATGTAAGACAGAACTATCAAGCAGAAGGGGAGGATTACAAAACCCAGGGTGATGGTGTGCAGCCCCACTTGGTTCCAGAACGTGTCTGCACAGGCCAGGTCCAGCAGCGGGGGGACGTCCCAGAAGAAGTGAGGAAGGTCACGGGATGCACAGAAGGGCAAAGGGAACAGCTGGTAGGTCTGTCCTACCTGCACTGGTGCCACAGCCCCCCAGGAGCCCAGCAGCAGCCTGGTGCAGAGCCCCTGCTCATGGCCAGGGCACAGGGTAGGGGGGGCACACGGCCATGGAGCACTCGTAGGCCATGGCAGCCAGGAGAAGGCTTTGGGTGCTGCCCAGCAGAACCAGGAAATACAGCTGGGCAGCACAGCCAGGGAAGGAGATCCTGCCATCTGCCCTCAGGAGACACAGCAGCATTTTTGGCAGTAATGGAGGTGTAGCAGACCTGCAGGAAGGACAAGTTCCTCAGGAAGAAGCACGTGGGGCTGTGCAGGCTGGAGTCCAGCACAGTGAGGAGGCAACCAGGCTGTTCCCTGCCAGCACCACCAGGTAGATGAGCAGGAACACCGGGAAGCACAGGCCCTGTGGCTGCAGTGTCTGCCCCTTGCAGAACAGTCTGGCTTCCATTCCTTCTCCAGATCTTGAAGAGATGCATTAAATGTAAGAACACTGAGAAGAAAGAGGGTGAAAAAGGAGGAAAGTGATGAAAACTGGGAAGCAAGGCAAGGCAAGGCAATCCAAACAAAGCAAGGCAAGGCATGGCTCAGTTCTTAGACCTTGGTGGGAGCTCATCCCCTGGCACTCTGTCAGCACACAGAGATCTGGGAGACTGTCCAAGATCTGAATCGTTCACCTTTGCATGGTGAGGGGTGAATCCCTTTGGAAGTAAACCAGGCTTCTCTCTTCCAGGGAATCCAGTGGCTCTGATGCATCCGTGGGGCATTTTAGCAGGACAGGGAAGCAACGGTTTATGCAAAAATATCCAGGGTCCCTAACTGTGCTAAAAGACAGGTTCATGCAAGCAGTGCCAGTGTGTCCTGCAGTTTTCAGTCATCCAGAGAAGAAAGTGGTTCAAAGAGGGTGATCTCCCCACAGTACCTGATTTTCCTGAACAGGTCAGGTTTTTATAACTTCTGGAAGAGTCACTGATAATCCAACATTCCCAACCTTGCTGCTCTGTCCCTGAGATTCCTGAGCCCTTACAACACCCACTGAGAAGTCTTCTTAAACTCGGAGGTGTCACTGATGACAACAGCAGGTCAGAAAACATCAAGTATCCAATTAGCCAAGGGACAAGCACAGGGCATTTTTTCAAGAGAAAAAAACTGAATTCACACAAACATGTCATCCTAATACTTTTCATGTTTTCCCACAGTATTTGTGCCATTTTTCTGTGAGTTTTATCTGTCTCATAGAGGTGTCATTCAAAATTTCCAAGATCCAATTAAAGTTTGCATGAGAGAAAAGTCACTATGATTGTTTTCTAATCTACCAACTTCATAACATAAATATACAGAAAAATTAAAAAGTCTTATTTAAAACCCAAACAAATCATTGAGATACCCACAGTTATTTTAATTTAATGCTTTAACTCAAAGCAACCATTCACATACATTCACATACCAGCAATCCCTGCTTGTTCCCAAATGTTGTCAAAGATGTAGCCATTTTTGCTGCCAGGAACCTGCCAGAGCCCTTCTTAGGTGGTGCCAATCTCACAGGCAGCGTTTCCCAAAGCTGGAGGAAGCCTGAAAAGGAAGGAAACTTCCCCAAAGCCAAGCCAGGCTTTTCTCAGCACCTGAGCTGCTGCCCAGAGCCTTTGCCTCCCCGCACCCACAGCCTCCAAGGATCTGCTGGAGAGTCCCTGGGGAGGCTTTGTCAGGAATGGCCCTTGGGGGGCTCCTTAAGGCTTCAAGAGACTGCAGGATTTTCAGAGCAATTTGGGTTTTTCTTTTGATTTTGCATTTCTGAGAGGTTTGTGCAACCACAGCCTCCAATTCTCTGCTGTAACGAGTCCCGTGAGAGCCTCAGGCAGTGACAACCCTCAGGGGGGCTCGTTAATGCTTCAAGGCACTCAGGGTTTATTGAGGTACTTTTTTTGGCACTGAGCCCCTGAGAGGTTTGTTCAGTCACGGCCTCCAATGACCTGCTCTAATTAGTCCCCTGAGAGACTCTGTCAGTTGGGACACCCAGTGGGGCTCGTTAATGCTTCAGGGACTGCAGGGTTTTCACAGGACTTTGTGTTCTGCTTTCCACACTCAGTGTCTGAGAGGTTTGTGCAATCCTCTGCAATTACCTGCTCTAATGAGTCCCTTGAGAGGCTTTGTCAGTTGTGACACTCTGTGGGGTTCATTAATTCTTTGAAGTAGTTCAGTTTTTAGGGGCACTTTGGCTTTTGCTTTTGACACAAAGTCTGTGACAGATTTGTGCAATCATGGCCTGCAGTGATCTCCTTCAAGGAGTCCTTGAGGAGCCTGGATTGGGAATGGCCCTCAGTGGGACCCATGAATGCTTTGAGATACTTTGAGTTTCTCTTCTGACTTGGACTCATGGAAAGGTTTGTGCAACCTCCTCTCAGAGGAGAACCTCACCTGAGGTTCAAGGACTCGGCACCAAGTGCACCATGGGGACCACGGGGCTCCTTAAAATCCATCAAGTGCTAAGAAACCACAGCTCTGCCTTGATTCTCCTCTAGTCTAGTGCAGTTAATTAGGAAGTTTTCTTAAAACGCAGAAATACTTCAAAGAGGTTCTAATAAACATGCATTCTTATTTTCAAGGGTGTAGTTTATTACTTTTCTCCTTTGAGAAGAGTTGGTTGCATCATTCTCTGATTGATATGGATCCAGGGTCTCTCCTAAGGAGGTTTGGACTGGTTGGAGCTTTCCCTTGAGGTCTGACACAGTGTGGACAACCTTGCTCCACATTTCCCAACCCCATCCTGTCTCTGCTCAGTCTCCTGGGTCCTGCTTTGCTCACAGAACTGGCTGCACACAGCAAAGAGGGGTTTTTCTTCTTTTTTTTTGCCACAATCTGAAACTCCTGAGGTTCACCTTTGGTAACAGACCCTCCTCAGCTGTGAGCCAAGTCCCCGCTGCCAGCAGTGAGGTTCAGCTCCCCCAAGGCAAAACCGTGCCAGAAATGTTTTAGACACCCAGGAAGGGAAATAATAAACAGGAATAAAGAGTTGGTACTGGGGGGACACTTGGGGATCCTGAGGGGCACTTATGGGGCAGTTTTGGGGGGGAATTTAGGGGACACTTGGGCATCCAGGGGGGCGCTTCGAGGTCGGGGGCCGCGCCGGGGCTGGATGGCTGAAGAATGGACACACAGCCCTGGAACCGTTGGATCTCCTGGATCATTGAAGTGCCTCTAACAGAAGGTGCAGGGCCTGCCTGCCCCTCCTGAGCACCAGCTCCATCTCCTGCTCCTGCCCAGCAGCTTTCCAGAAATCCAGGGCTGGGTGTGGATTGAACACTCTGGCAAGGGGCAGGATAAAGTTGCTTGGCTTCCACCCTTAGTGTCTCAGTGTTTGTGATCTTGGGAATCCTCACGAGCCTGAAACAATGGCAGATTATCTGTTCTCATAAGATGTGTACCTGGAGATTTTTTTTGATCTGTGTTTAAGTCTTCCTTGAAAATACAACTGATAGAGAACAATGGAAAGAAAAAGGGGAAAAAAAAGAAAAAAAGCTAATACAAACACAAAAAGGAAGAAAAAATAGAAAAAGGAGAAAAAAAGAGGAAAAAAAGGACAGAAAAAACAGAAAAAAATGAGACAAATAATTAAAAAAAAAGAAGAAAAAAGGGAAAAAAGAAAAAGAGAAAGAAAAATGGGGAAAAAAGAAAGCAGAAAAAAAAGAAAGAAAAAAGAAATAAGAAATAAGAAATAAGAGAGGAAAAAAAAAGACAGAAAAAGAAGAAAACCGAAAAACGTATTATCCTCACTCCGCTCACGTGCAAATGGCCGCTGTGACCCGCAGCAAGGACTACAACTCCCGTGGTGCCCCGCGCAGTGCGCAGGCGCGGCCGTGGCCGTGCGGGGGCGTGGCCGCGCGCTGATTGGCTGCGGCGGTGTTCTCTAAAGGCGGTGCGCGCGCAGAGCGCCGTGTTGACTTCCGGGAATCGGTGATGGCGGCGGGGCCCGCATTGTGCTGTAAGAGCTGGCGGGGGGTGCGGGAGAGCGGGGTCTGGGGGTCCCCTCGGGGGCTGCGGGGAGCGCGGCTGTGGGTGGAAAGGCTGGAGGGCTCGGGAGGGTTTAGCGCGGGGGGTTCGGGGATTCCGAGGGCCTTGGAACCCTCTCGGGGGCCGCGGGACCCGGGGGCCCTCTCAAGAACCCGAATGTTCGATTCGATTCCGAGAAAGTCCCTCGGGAAAAAAAATCAAAACCACCAAACAAAAAAAGAACCCTAAAAAGGGGAAAAGTGAGAAAAAGGTGAAGGAAAAATTGCAAGGGCCAGGATGATTTTATTGCTTTGCTTCAGTTTTTCCTTGGTCTCCTCCTTCTCAGATTCTCTGCTCCCTTCCTTTACAGAAAGCTGTTCTGCTGTTGTGTGGTTTTGGGGTCCCTGGGGGGTCCCTGAGGAGGTTTTGGGTGGTCTCTGAAGGGGTTTAGTGTCCTGAGGGGACTTAAGGTGTGGGGGCGTTGATGGTCCCTGAATGGGTTTGGGAATCCCTGAGGGAGTTTTGGAGTCTCCGAGGGAACTGGGAGGTCCTGGGGGGGGCCTTGGGGGGCTCTTTGAAGCAAGTTTGGGGGTTTCTAGTGGGATTTCGGGAGTCCCAGACGGTTTTGAGGGTCCCTGAGGGGGTTTTTGGGGTCCCTGAAAAGGCATGGGGATTCCAGGTGGGTTTTGCAGGTCACTGAGAGGGTTTAGGGGGTCCGGGGGGGGGGGATGAGGTCTCTGAGGGGATTTGTGGGGTCCTTGAGGAGGTTTTGATGGGTCCAGAGGTGGATTTCTGAGGGGATTTCAGGGGTTCTGAGGGGATTTTATGGGGTCTCTGTGTCGGAGGACCGACCCCAGGGAAAGGGGATCCCAATGCCTGTCCCACACAGAGACCCCACAGGGGGGCCCGGGAGTCCACTAAAGCCCAGCAGTGGGGTTCATGGGGTCCCCCAGCCCCCAGGGGAGGGGTCCTGGGGTTGCCCCCTAAAGTGCAGGGGGGAGATGTACCACTTTCGGGTAAGGGGATCCCAGTGCTCCCAATATATTCTAATGACCTCCCAGTGATCCTCAGTACAGCCCAGTAACCCCCTCAGTGACCACCCAGTGTGTCCCAGTGACCTCCCACTGCCCCCCAGTATGGCCCAGTGATCCTCCAGTGTGCACCCAGTAACCCCCAGTATGGCCCAGTAACCAGCCAGTGTCCCCCTATGTGTCTTGGTAATCCCCCAGTAACTCCCCAGTTCTCTGCCAGTGACCCCAGTGTGCCCCAGTTCACCTCTAATCCCTCCCAGTGCCCTCCCAGTGTCCCTCAGTATCCCCCCAGTCCCTCCCAGTGCCCCCTGGTTCCCCCCAGTGTGTCCCAGTATCCCCCAGTAATCACCCAGTGCCCCCCAAAGCCCCCCAACTGTCCCCAGTGTGTCCCCAGATGCCCTTGGCCTTTCTGTGAGCGTGGGGGGGGGGGGTGTTTTTGTGGTCAGAGGGTCCAGGGGGGGCTCCTGGGGTGAGATGGAGGGTTGGGGACATCAGGGATGGAGTTTGGGGACAGTGGGGACAGTGAAAAGGGATTTGGGGACAATGGAATTGGGGGTGTCGGGGGGGAATAATGGCCATGGGGAGGCCCTGGGGACACTGGAGACACCAGGGTTGTCTTGGCATGTCAAAGGGGGAATTAGGGACACCAAGAGGGTCTTGGGGACACCAAGGGAGTCTCAGGATTCACCTGCTCGTGGTGCAGCCCCTCCTCTCCCCCCCCAGGCCCCATTAACCCCCCCAAATGTCCCCTAACCCCCATTTTCCCTTTAATCCCCTCCCCCACTGATCCCTTTGACCCCCCAAGACCTCTTTTAACTCCCCTAAATGCACACAAAGCCACTCAAAAACCCCCAACTCCCCATCCAAACTCCTCAGATCCCCCCCACTCTCTCCCAGCCCCCCCCTCAAATCCCTTCCAACCCCCCCCAAACAGGGATCACCCGGCACCCTGGGACAGGAACACAGTGGGCTGTACTGGGGGCACTGGGCTGTACTGGGAGGGCACTGGGGGGGCTCAGGTGTCCCCCGACAACGTGGCCCAGCTCCAGGAGAGATCTGTGGACAATGAGGGGGTCCTGGTCTGTCCTGGTTTGTACCCCCAATCCCCAAAACCCCTCCCCAGCTCCCCCAGGACCCTCCCACACCCCAAAGCCCCACAGGCCCCCCCAGGCCCCTGACTTGGTCCTGCTGCCCCTTGAGCATCTGCAGCTGCTGCAGAACCAGGCATTTCATCAGCAAATGTGCAGGTGACACCAAGCTGGGGGTGTGTTGATGTGCTGGAAGGCAGGAGGGCTCTGGAGCACAAGTGTGTGAGGAGAGGCTGAGGAAGCTGGGGGTGTTGAGGCTGGAGAAGAGGAGGCTCAGGGGAGACCTCCTGACTCTCTGCAAGTCCCTGCCAGGAGGGGGGAGCCAGGTGGGGGTGGGGCTGTTCTACCAGGAAGCAGCAGTAGGACAAGAGGGCTGGGTCTGGAGCTGTGCCAGGGGAGGTTTAGGTTGGATATTGGGAAGGAATTTTTTGCTGAGAGAGTAATCAGGCCTTGGAATGGGCTGGGCAGGGAGGGGGTGGAGTCCCCGTCCCTGGAGGTGTTGAAGGTGAGAGTGGATGTGGCCTCAGTGCCATGGTCTGGGAAGCACAGCGGGGTTGGATCCAGGGCTGGACTTGATGATCTCAGAGGTCTTTTCCAGCCTAGCTGATTCTGTGATTCTCTGATTGCCATTCCTGTGGCAGCACATGCTTGAGGCTCCATCCCCAGGGTGAGAGAGATGTCTGTCCATATCTATCTGCAAGGTTAGTCTGTAAATGTGTGGTGTTAGAAAAGCAGGCTGAGTTCTGGGCTGGTTGTAGAAGGAGAAAGAAGCCCAGAGGCCAGTGCAAGCAGGCAGCCCTCAGCTTGCCCATGATGTCCCCTCCCTGCAGGTTCCTGTCCTTGAGCCCAGGCCCTGAGGTGAGGCTGAGAAGTGGCGCGGAGGTGAGCCCAGAGCTGTCCCTGAGGTGAGGCTGAGAATAAGTGCAAGGCAGAGGTGCTGCTGAGGAAGGAGAGCCCCGTGGTGGGGAAGGCACAAAGCTGTGTGTGCCCATCCCCGAGCAGGTGCTGTGTCCATCCCCTGTGTGCCAGGTGAGCTGGGGCTTTGCTGCAGAGCTGCGGGCACTGATTTGAGCGGCTGCAAGTGCTGAGATGGTGGGCACCCAGGAACACCAACTGTGCCTGGCCACGGAGCCTGCAAGGAGGAGCAGAGACAGCCCTGGCAGTGGGGGGGGCCAGGTTGTCCCTGTGCCTTCCCCTGCAGGCCCTGGCTGTCCCTGCTGGCCCCTGTCCATCCCCATCAGGTCCCTGCCCGTGCCCCTGGGCTGAGCTCCCCCCAGGAAGTGCCCTGGAGCTGAAGCTGCTCCATCCCCCCCTGCAGCCGCTGCCCCAGGCAAGGGAGCAGCAAAGGCAGGGCCAGGAGCAGAGGCAGCAGCAGGGGAGCCCTGGGGGGGCCGGGAAGCTCTTGTGTGGGGCAGGAAAGAGGCGCTGGGCACGAGGCCGGGGCTGTGCTGAGCAGGCCCAGCCCTCACATCCCCCCAGCCAACGCCGGCTGCCCGGGGGGCTTGGGAGGGACCCCCAGCCCGTGTGCCCCACACTGAGCTGGCAGAGAGAGAGCCAAGGGACAGGGATGTGGGCAGGGCCCCGGGTGAGGGACAGGCAGGGCCATTGCAGGGCCACGGTGAGGGCACAGCCTGTGGCAGCAGAGCTGCCCAGGGCCGGGGGCAGCCGGGGGTGTTGGTATCAACCACTGCTGGGGCTGAGCAGAGCACGAGGCCTCTTGCAGAGCCCTGGAGCAGCCTCCCACTTGCCAGCCCTGCCCTGGTGGGGTGACACTGTCCCCTCCCTACAGGACACTCTCCTAGAAATCTTTGTGGTGGCCTTTTGTGTATATTCCTGTTTTGTGATCCAGCCTGGGGACCCAAGGGATCCTCTGCCATTCCATCCATGCAGCAGGAGTCACCCTCCTGCCCTTGACTCCCTGCAGAGGAACAAGTGCCCTCTCTCTGTTTGGGAGAAGCCAGATGCTGCCCCCAGGCCATCAGAAGTGGTGCTGAAGCCTCTTTCAGCCCAGCCCTGGGTGCAGTTTTCTCATCCCCTCACCGAGTGCCCGCTGCCCCAGCCGGCACTGACCAACCAGGGCGTTTGGCACACTTGGATTGGTGCTTTGGAGAAACAGCCCTGGACTGGCAGGGGTCCAGAGAACCTCGAGGAACAGCCCTGGTGAGTTTGAAGTGATACTGCATTAATACAGCTTTTGATTAATATAAAGCAACTCAATCAAGTGCTCATGAAATGATCTCCTTCCCCTCATTCTCCTAATTAAACACTGTTCTTTGGGCTGAATCTTCATATTCTGGAGTACTTTTTGGCTGAATCCTAACTTTTTGCAGTTTGGGGAGGGTTCATCTTGCTATTTTTGAGGTGTTTTTTGCCTGAATATCGATGGTTTCCATTTTTTCTGGGCTGAATCTTGGTGTTTTGGAGGTTTTTATGGACACAGGATGCCCGGTGAGTTCTAGAGATGGACTTGGGCAGGAGGAACCCCCAAGCCAACACACTCAGCCCTTGTTTTCCCCCCCATCAGGATTTGTCCTTCCCAAAGCTTGGGCAGATGAAGGAGGCTGCGAGGAAGAGGAAGATGCCTTGGGCCCCCCAGGCAGGTGAGGAGGAAGTCAGTGTCCCTTTGGGCGGGTGTTGTGCTGGCTCTGTCAGCCCAGCATGGCCCCGGCTGCAGGACAACCCCGCTGGCGCCGCCGTCCTGCCGGGGCCGGAGTTGGGGGGATGTCCTTGGCCTTCCCTGTGGGCCGGAGGCAAATCCCCTGCCTGTCCTTCTTGCTTCCTGCCCCAGGCCCCGAGCTGAGGACGGAGAGCGCGGAGGACAAATCCCCCCGGCAGAGCCTGGTGGGAGAGGCCGTTTTGAAGGGCTCCCCGGCGCAGGAAGGCAGCGGGGAGGAAAAGGGCCGGAGATGCCCCCGCAGGAGGGGCTCCAAAGCCAGCCCAGGGTGCTCTGAGGAGGAAAGAGCCAGCCTGTGCCGGGAAGGCGGCCGGAGCTTGAGCCAGAGCTCCAACCTGGTGGTCCCTGAGCAGCCTCCCAGCAGGGAGAAGGCCTTCAAGTGCTTGGAATGTGGGAAGAGCTTCAGGATAAGCACCAGCCTCCTCACTCACCAGCACATCCACACCGGGGAACGTCCCTACCCATGTGGGGAATGTGGGAAGAGCTTCAGGGACAGCTCCACCCTGATCCGACATCAGCGCATCCACACTGGGGAACGGCCCTACACGTGTGGGGAATGTGGAAAGAGCTTCAGGCAGAGTTCCCACCTCATCCGACACCAGCAAATCCACACTGGAAAACATCCCGAGAAAAGGGTGGGAGAGGGGGGCTCAGGGGAGGGGGGATTCCAAGAGCGGGGTTGCCGTGGGGGTTCCTCCGTGTCCCCATGCCTTGATCCCTGGAGAGCGAGGGAGGCTGGAGAGAGGGGGGAGCTGTGAGAGCCCTGAGAGCCTGGAGAGGGGGGAGCTCGGGCCCCCTGTGCCGAGCCAGCGTTCAGGGCCGTGCTGTTGGTGCCAAATTGCCCCTGGTCAGGCTGAACCCAGAGCCCACCCACGTGTTAGGGGGCCCGATCCACTCCCTGCTCTCCTTGCCCTGGGGCAGTTTCTGGTGTCCCCCCACCTGTGGGGCTGTTTGGGTGCCTTGGGCACAACTGGCCCTTGTGCAGGGCTGTGCCCTTGGGGGCTCTTGGGGGTGTTCAGGAGGTGTTTTTTGGGGGTGCTGGGCTGGGTTGGGGGCAGAGCCCCGGCGGTGGGTGGGGGGATGTGGGTCCCCCCCACGGTGGGGGTTGGTGTTGCTGGGTCAGGCCCCGCCGGCTCCATTGTCAACCCGGTGCTGGTGGGGGGGACACCCCAGCGGGTTTGGGACCCCCCAGGAGTGCCGGGGGTGGGTGTGGAGCCCGGGAGGTGCCGAGTGTGGAGGGCGGAGCGGGGCGATGGCAGAGCTGGGGGACCCCTGGGAGCCTGGAGGGGGGAGCACGGAGAGGGAGGAGCCCCGGGACCCCCGGGAGCCTGAAACGGGGGGTGCGGAGAAGGGGAAGCCTGGACAGTGGGGACCCCTGGGATCCCTGGGACAACACAGTGGAGAACCTGGAGAAGGGGAATGTCTGGGAACGTGGCACCCCGAAGGCAATAGTCAGAGGAGAAGGGACCCTTGGGACCCCCAACACTCCCAGCATCCCTGAGTGGGACCCCCAGCACTCCAGACAGGAGAGACCCTCCAAACTGCAGGGGGGACAGAGCAGAGAGGGGGAACTTCTGAGAGAGTTTTTTTGGGCTGAATGTTCATAGTTTGGAGTATTGTTTGGCTGAACCCTAACTTTTTGCTGTTTGTGGGGGAGGTTCATCTCACCCTTTCCTGGGGGATTGTTGCCTGAATCTCGCTGGTTTGGGTTTTCTGGGCTGAATCTTGGTGTTTTGGAGGTTTTTATAGACACAGGATGCCCGGTGAGTTCTAGAGATGGACTTGGGCAGGAGGAACCCCCAAGCCAACACACTCAGCCCTTGTTTTCCCCCCCATCAGGATTTGTCCTTCCCAAAGCTTGACCAGATGAAGGAGGCTGCGAGGAAGAGGAAGATGCCTTGGGCCCCCCAGGCAGGTGAGGAGGAAGTCAGTGTCCCTTTGGGCGGGTGTTGTGCTGGCTCTGTCAGCCCAGCATGGCCCCGGCTGCAGGACAACCCCGCTGGCGCCGCCGTCCTGCCGGGGCCAGAGTTGGGGGGATGTCCTTGGCCTTCCCTGTGGGCCGGAGGCAAATCCCCTGCCTGTCCTTCTTGCTTCCTGCCCCAGGCCCCGAGCTGAGGACGGAGAGCCCAGAGGACAAATCCCCCCGGCAGAGCCTGGTGGGAGAGGCCGTTTTGAAGGGCTCCCCGGCGCAGGAAGGCAGCGGGGAGGAAAAGGGCCGGAGATCCCCCCGCAGGAGGGGCTCCAAAGCCAGCCCAGGGTGCTCTGAGGAGGAAAGAGCCAACCTGTGCCGGGAAGGCGGCCGGAGCTTGAGCCAGAGCTCTGAGCAGCCTCCCAGCAGGGAGAAGGCCTTCAGGTGCTTGGAATGTGGGAAGAGCTTCAGACAGAGCTTCAACCTGATTAGACACCAGCACATCCACACTGGGGAAGGGTCCTACCCATGTGGGGAATGTGGGAAGAACTTCAGGTACAACTCTACCCTGATCCAACACCAGCACATCCACACTGGAGAACGGCTCTACCCGTGTGGGGAATGTGGGAAGAGCTTCAGGCTGAGCACCCACCTCCTCACCCACCAGCGCATCCACAGCGGGGAACGACCCTACATGTGTGTGGAATGTGGGAAGAGCTTCACAGACAAGTCTACCCTGATCCGACACCAGAGCATCCACACTGGGGAACGGCCCTACAAGTGCTTGGAATGTGGGAAGAGGTTTCAGACCAGCTCACATCTCCTCCTGCACCAGCGGACACACACGGATGAGAGGCCCTTCCGCTGCACCGACTGCGGGAAGGGCTTCAGGCAGAACTCCCACCTCGTCACCCACCGGCGCATCCACACCGGGGAGAGGCCCTACAAGTGTGGGGAGTGTGGGAAGAGCTTCCCCAGGAACTCTGCCTTGACCTCACACCAACAGACCCACCGGTAAGGGAAGCTGTATGTGTGCCCCGACTGCAGGAAGAGCTTCAGCTGCTGCTTCCACCCTGAATGAAGCCCCTGATGGGGAGGCAACCCCTGGAGTCCAGTGACTGTCAGTCCATCCCTTTCGACCACAAAGGGCCAGTCCCCTTTCCCATGAAACAGGAACCAGGCCTAAAAGAGTTAACTGAAATATCTTGGCCTGCTAAGAAACCCCAATACCTGTGTTGCTGGAAGAACATTTTAGGAGCACTGGTTAATATGTTCTGTTCTGCTCACTGGACCAAAGACCTTCATATAGAAAGAATAGGAGTAGCACACACACAGTGATAAGTTAGGTAAACTAGATGTTTGAATAAGATCTAGAAGGCCCAGAGCTAGGATTTTACAAGCTTGAAGAATTCAGGTCACCTAATTGAAGAGGTCAAATTGAGGAAGACGTCCATGGCGACCACCAGAGGGATGAAGGCTTGAGGAGAAGCCCCCCACAGTAGAAGACTGGGCATGTCTGGAAAGACTCTGCCCAGAGACCAACCTACTTATTAATATGTATAATAAATGATGTAACCATGTATCTAAAGTGTATAAAATAGCTTGCTTTTGCACTTTTAAGTTGAGCAAGTTTGTCTAGTGTGAGCTGGCTTGCTCCCAACATTGAATAAACAAATACCTTGCTGCTTAAAGACAAAAAAAGTCTCTGAGCAGTCTTTCGGACCAAGTTTTTCAGATTCATTTGGCAGCTCACGACAGGACACCTTCTCCACCCGACTGCGGAATCCCTCGGAGGACGGGACCCCCTTGGGTGCCCCTTTTTACCTGAAGGGCAAAAAGAATCCCTTCTTCAGTGGATTCTTGCGGGGGCTGGACAAGAACACTGCCTATTGATAAAAGGTATTTGTATCTGGTTTCTGGTTTTGTCTATTCTGGTTCTGGTTATTCTGGTTCTGGATTCCCATAAGCCGAAGGCGGGACGCCGGCACTCGCAGGGATATGGGAGAGGATGCTATTCCAGGGGAACATCCCCTCTGGTCTGGTCTGGTTTTGTTTGTATTTGGCCAAATATTGTTTATTTTGAGGGAAACAAGTTTTTTTCTGGATGGCCTGAAGCTTTCCCATGTAGAAAAAAAAAATGAATCAAAAGGAATGGTTAAAGTCTTGTTGAATGAGATTATACCATGGTTTGGAATGCCTAAGAGCATCTCTTCAGATAGAGGTTCACACTGTTGTGCATGAATTGTACAAGCAATAAGTAAAGCACTAAAAATCAATTGGCAACTGCATATGCCCTACAGACCACAAGCAAGTGGGCAAGTAGAAAAGATGAATCATCTCATTAAACAACAAATTGCAAAAATATGTCAAGAAACAAATTTTCATTGGTATCAAGTTTTACCTATTGCTTTAATCAGGCTAAGGGTCAAGCCGAGATCAAAAGAGAAACTGAGTCCATTTGAAATTCTATTGGGCAGACCCTACATGATGCAAACTGTGAATAGTGAAGCTGTAGATCAAATCAGTAATCAGTATGTGTACGATCATGTTATGGCTGTAGGGAAACAATTGCAGAAAAATGCTACAGTGGTGTTAGAACAGCAACCCAAGCAGCCTGACTGTAAGTTACATCCATTCAACCCTGGTGATCAGGTATATGTTAAGAATCTTTCAGGAGATCCACTATGGGAGAAGTGGGATGGACCCTTCCAGGTGTTGATGACCACCTCCACACGATCTGGGTGAAAGAGAAACCCACGTGGATCCACTGCTCTTGAGTCAAGAGGGTTCCGGAGGAAGCATGGACCTCGGGAGAGGAATCATCTACTATTGAACCTCCTCAGTGCTGATCTTTGGACTGATAAGTACATTGGTGTTAGATCAAGCCCTTGCCCAGAACTCATCATGGTCTCAGGCCTATAATGGGGTCTCTGGTCTATTATTTTATTTACAACCAGATCTTCTGCCTCAGCCAGCCCAAATAAACCAGTACAATGCATCTGTCATAGTCCTCCAAGGAACGAGGGTACTGAATAATTGGTAAAATCCTGGTACCCCACACCACGAAAGTGTTTTAACAGGAAAAATTGGAGAACGAACTCGAGTTGGATGCAAAGCGTATAAACCACCCTCACAGATTAGATGGTCACCCAAAATTGACATTACTGTACAGAACTCTGTGAAAGTATTTCTGACCTACCTGTATGACTACGGAAATGTAATAAGTGGACATGCATGTGATTCTGATCAATGTTGGCACACCTTCACTCTAGATAAATCAGTTTACCATCACCAGCTCTACAACTCCTTCTTTAACCTGTGAGAGTGTTCACAATTTAACTTTTTCTGGACCTTACGTAATTAGCCCACATATTTACTGAAAAGAGTTCAAAAAAAACACATTCAAGTAAACATATCACACATACAAAAAGACTGTCAGCCCTATATTCAGCAAAGTCTTGAGGGCTGGAACGCATGGTTTGGCACAGGATTAGGTGACCTAAACACCATAGACCAAGAAGTGTTAGTGAATAAACTAAGTGCCATCACTTCTGATTTGGGAAAACTCAAAGTCCCTTTAAGATCATCTTTGCTTACTTTGGCAGAAACACAATCATTGGCAGGTAGGTTGCTAACATTAGTAGCCAACCACACTGCAGGGGATTTTACCAAGATTATCGACTATGCTGGTACCATCCATAAAAGGTTTGCACTTGCAATACAATGTCTCCAAACCCAACAGTGGGTACAGTCTGTAGCTGCAGGAATATTGAGAAGGAACTTCAGGAATATTACCACAGGAGGTAAGAGAAATAATAGCTAGAAACAGTTCCACTACACAATTTGAAAAAAATTACCAGGCGTGGTGCCAGTTAGTGAACTTCACTTACAACCCTCAACATGAACAAATTGAAGCCTGTGTACTCACTATCAGTGCAGCCAAAGAAAAGACCATCTTTCCTATCCTGGCATTAGGAGCCATACACCAAAACATAATTATCAGACCCATAGGCCATAATGTTTGGGCAAGTCATGATCACACCAAGAAGAAGTGGCAGTCAGTCAGTCCTGAGGCATGTACTCCTAAAGGACAACTAGGATATATCTGTGAAAATGCTGTAGTAGAAAATGAAGATTTATGCTTAGATACTGAAGATAGTGGGTGTACCTTTGAAATGCTTCCCCATGCTGAAACCCAATCACAAGTCTATTATGTAGGAAATGGATGTGCATGTGTTAGAATCTTTTGTGTTAATTTTACCATAGATACTTGTCATGAAGTAGTGAGCAGTACTAGTTTTTTGTTTTACTAAAATAATAGGCTGTGATTTTAACTATACAATTTCAATAACTACTGAGCAATTAATTGAAAATGATTATTTGTTGTATCATGATGTACATAAATGACTAATAGGAATAGACATAAGTCTTTCCAAAAGATGCTTGAACACCCAGATATAGAAAAGATGGCACAAGAGGTGACTAAAACACAAAGGTAGAGCAAGTAGAAGAACACAATTGATAGGACATCTTTACAGGGTACCCCCTACAGCATCACAAGTGTTTCACTATTTAATACATCAATATTGGTTTGAGGAGCCGTCATGATTCTGCTATCCCTTTTAAATGCCTAGCTGTGGTACAAATTAAGTACCATGGTCAAAAGGATGCAGATAATTTGGGCAGTGATGCATACCTATCAAAACCCATTGGAACTTGACGAAGGAATTTGTAAGTGTCGTGGTTTGAATCTTGTTTTCCCCCAGAGGCTAAGAAAAGTGGTAGACCCCAAGGGGTGGAAACCCCTGGAAGTTTTGAAGTTCTGCCCAATGGGTGCTCCTGCAAAAATGTCAACATCCCACAAGCTCACCGGAAGAGATGAGTTGTAGTTTGGTTGTTGTAGGAGAGGTGGCCATGTTGTAGAGCCACGAGGAAGGGGCTCTGAGCCCCTCGGGCCCTCTGGGGCCTCCCAGCCCCTGGCTGGGGGCTGCGGGGACCTGGAACAGCATAAAGCTGGGCTGGGTGCCTGTAGTTATGCCGGGAGATGTTTTCTCCATGGGCGCAGAGCAGCAGCCAGCACTGACCAGAGAAACGGTGGCAGAGAGCCAGAGATAAGAACCTGAACTGGGGGAGCAGCAGAAGCAACATGCAGCACCTCAGAGAAGACTCCTGGAAAGAGAGCCAAGAAGAAGAGAGAGCCAGCAGCCTGAGAGACAGAGTTCTGGGGGTAAGACTGTACCAGCCCCCCAAAACTCCTTTGAGACCTCCGAAAAAGGAGGAGTAGATGGACTCCTATTTTAGAGGAGCCTTGGAGTATGCAGCACCAGAGAGAGAGAGGAGCTGAGAAGCTCAGAGCGTCCCAGAGCTGGACCGGGACGGCCAGAGGAATGCGGGGGGAGTTGACCTTGGCTCCCCCCTCGCACTGCTGCCACGGTGGCAGCCTGAGAGACAGGGCACAGAGGCCCTGCAGAGGAGCTGAGTCTCCTGGAGATACCAGACCGTCACGAAGCCCCCCTGTGTCTTCGTGATATGACCGTGGTGATACGACCTTGTCTGGGGTTACGAAGCCCACAGAAGACCCCTCGGTTGGAGGCGATGGGGCCGAGAGAGGCTTGAATACCTCCCTCGTGGATGCTGGCAGAGATCCAGCTATCAGCTGCTGCATGTGGAGAAGAAGACAGACTGCTGCCTCAGAAGATGCTGCTGCTTAAGGACTGGAAGGGATCTGTCCTTCTTTCCCTCCTGGACCTTTATTTGGAGGGGAGAAGAGATCTGATCCACTGTAAATACATATGTCATGGTAGAGATAGTTGTGATCGTGTGTATAATGTGATATGGTATTTATTTGTACAGTCATTGTAATATATTCCCTTTCCCCCACTTTGAGTCTGGTGTGTTTTGTCTGGAAAAAAAACCATCTCACATTAGGTTGAGATGTGGGAGGGGGGAATGGAGCTGAGGAATTGGATTTTGGGGCTATCTCAAACCATGACATAAATGGTAGCAGAGGATGGTTGCGAACCATCGGGGGAAAGAGATAAGAGCCATGATACTTGTGGTAACAGAAAGAATTTTCCAGACAAAACATGGACTGTACCATTGTAGAGAAAGTAAGGCTATAGTAATGTAAGTTAAGTATTAAGAGAAGAGTTAAGTTTGTGATGATGCTATATTGATGTGTAGTAGAGAGATTTTGATTATATTTTAGTTTATTGAAGATTGCATGTTGATTAGAGTTTTTTTTCAGTTGTTGTGATATGTTGACATTTTTGCAGGAGCGAGGGGTGGAGTGTTGTCGTGGTTTGAATCTTGTTTTCCCCCAGAGGCTAAGGAAAGTGGTAGACCCCAAGGGGTGGAAACCCCTGGAAGTTTTGAAGTTCTGCCCAATGGGCACTCCTGCAAAAAATGTAAACATATCACAAGCTCACCGGAAGAGATGAGTTGTAGTTTGGGTTGTTGAGGAGAGGTGACCATGTTGTAGAGCCACGAGGAAGGGGCTCTGAGCCCCTTGGGCCCTCTGGGCCCTCCCAGCCCCTGGCTGGGGGGCTGCGGGGACCTGGAACAGCATAAAGCTGGGCTGGGTGCCTGTGGTTAGGCCGGGAGATGTTTTCTCCATGGGCACAGAGCAGCAGCCAGCACTGACCAGAGAAACGGTGGCAGAGAGCCAGGAGATAAGGACCTGAACTGAAGGAGCAGCAGAAGCAACATGCAGCACCAGAGAAAAGACTCCTGGAAAGAGAGTTGAGGAGAAAGAGAGCCAGCAGCTGAGAGACAGAGTTCTGGGGGTAAGACTGTACCAGCCCCCCAAACTCCTTTGAGACCCCTCTTGGAGAAGAGGGACATGGACTCCTATTTTGGAGAGCAGTTTTGGACATGCAGCACTAGAGAGAGAGAGGAGCTGAGAAGCTCAAAAGACGTCCCGGAGCTGGACTGGGACGACCAGAGGAATGCGGGGGGAGTTGACCTTGGCTCCCCCCCCTTGCACTGCTGCCACGGTGGCAGCCTGAGAGACAGGGCACAGAGGCCCTGCAAGGAGCTGAGTCTCCTGGAGATACCAGACCGTCACGAAGCCCCCTGTGCTCGTGATATGACCGTGGTGAAACGACCTTGTCTGGGGTTACGAAGCCCACGGAAGACCCCTCGGTTGGAGGCGATGGGGCCGAGAGAGGCTCGAATACCTCCCTCGTGAGTGCTGGCAGAGATCCAGCTATCAGCTGCTGCATGTGGAGAAGACAGACAGACTGCTGCCTCAGAAGATGCTGCTGCTTAAGGACTGGAAGGGATCTGTCCTTCTTTCCCTCCTGGACTTTTATTTGGAGGGGAGAAGAGATCTGGTCCACTGTAAATACATATGTCATGGTAGAGATAGTTTGTGATCGTGTGTATAATGTGATATGGTATTTATTTGTACAGTCATTGTAATATATTCCCTTTCCCCCACTTTGAGTCTGGTGTGTTTTGTCTGGAAAAACCCATCTCACATTAGGTTGAGATGTGGGAGGGGGAATGGAGCTAGGGAATTGGATTTGGGGACTATCTCAAACCATGACATGGTCCAATGTAATCAATTTGCCAGACCTCACCATATTGGAAACCCAGCCACCGCCCTCTATTCCAGGCAGATTTTACTTGCATGGCTCCCTTAATTGCCACAGACATGTCACATTCATGAGTGACCTGTGTGATGGCCTCCGTGGTCAGGTCGACCCCTGGATCACGAGCCCACCTGTACCTTGCATTTCTTCCCAGATCTCCTGATGTTCCATGGGCCCATCGGGCTATAAAGAGCTCACCCTTCTGCTCCCAGTCCAAGTCTACCTGGGCCATTCCAATCTTGGCAGCCTTATCTACCTGCTTATGGTTCTGATGTTCTTCAGTGGCACGACCCTTGGGCACGGGAGCATTGATGTGATGCACTTTCAGAGTCGTGTTTTCCACCCGTGCAGTGATGTCCTGCCACAATGCAGCAGCCCAGATGGCTTTACCCCTGCATTGCCAATTGACCTTCTTCCATTGCAGTAGTCACCCCCACAGGGCATTAGCCACCATCCAGGAGTCAGTGTAGAGGTGTAGCACAGGCCACTTTTCTCCTTTGGCAATCTTTAGGGCTGGCTGGATGGCTTTCACTTCTGCAAACTGGCTCGACTCGCCCTCCCCTTCAGCAGCTTCAACGCCCCGTCGTGTGGGACTGCACACAGCAGCTTTCCACCTCCCATGGTTTCCTACCACTCGGCAAGATCCATCAGTAAACAGAGCATCCCCTTTCATTTTCTGGGAACTCATTATATGGTGGTGCTTCTTGGGCACGAGTCACCTCTTCAGGCAGTGCTCCAAAATCCCTGCCTTCTGGCCAGTCCATAATCTCTTCCAGGATCCCCGGGAAACTGGGTTTTCCCATTTGGGCTCGCTGTGTGATCAAAGCTTGCTCCACTTGCTCCATGGAGCACTGGTTGCATGATGAGTTGAGGGGATGTTCCCTTTGAACATCCAGTGCAGCACAGGCAAACGTGGTGCCAAGAGGAGACACGCTTCTGTTCCAGCAACTTCTGAGGCGGCTCGAACCCCCTCAGAGGCTGCCAGTATCTCCTTTTCAGTTGGCTTCTGATCCTCGATAACCCCGGCTCCAAAATCCTGATGGTCGACCTTGGGTCTCTCCTGGTGTTCTGTGCCAGAGGCTCCAGGTGAGACCATGCTCCCCAGCTGCCTTGTAGAGGATATTTTGCACAGCTGTTCCCGTTCCAACAGGCCCCAGAGCTACTGCACGGGCTGTCTCCTGTTTGATCTGCTCCAAGGCCTGTTGTTGCTCAAGACCCCACTCAAAATGGTTCTTCTGCCGGGTCACTCGACAGAGGGGGCTCACAAGCTGACTGTAACCTGGAATGTGCATCCTCCAGAAACCCACAAGGCCTAGGAAAGCTTGTGTTTCCTTCTTGTTAGCTGGTGGAGACATAGATGCTATTTTGTTTACTACATCCAGGGGCACATGGCAGTGTCCATCCTGCCATTTTATTCCCAAGAACTGAATCTCCCGTGCAGGTCCCTTTATCTTGCTTTGCTTTATGGCAAGACCAGTTCTGAGAAGAATTTGGACTATTTTCCTCCCTTTCTCAAGAACTTCTTCTGCTGTTTTGCCCCATACAGTGATATTTTCAATACATTGCAGGTGCTCTGGAGTTCCCCCTGTTCCAGTGCAGTCTGGATCAGTCCCTGGCAGATGGTTGGGCTGTGCTTCCACCCCTGGGGCACTTGATTCCAGGTGTACTGGACACCTCTCCAGGTGAAGGCAAACCGTGGTCTGCACTCTGTTGCCAGAGGAATGGAGAAAAACACATTGGCAGTATCAGTTGTGGCCCCACTGGGCTGCCTCTGACTCCAGCTCATCCTGAAGTTCCAGCCCGTCCGGCACAGCAGCACTCAGAGGCAGCGTGACTTCTTTCAGGCCACGATAGTCCACTGTCAGCCCCCACTCCCCATTGGACTTCCACGCTGGCCATATGGGGCTGTTAAAGGGTGAGCAGGTCCTGCTGATCCCTCCCTGTTTCTGCAGTCGATGAACTGGTTCCTGAATGGGAATTGTGGAGTCCCAGTTGGTGCCCTCCTGCCTTCAGGGCACTGTTCTGGTGCCAATGGGCACTTGTTGGTCTTCAACTTGCAGCAATCCCACGATGGGAGGATCCTTTGAGAGGCCAGGCAGGGTAGGTAATTGTTTGACCTTCTCTGTAGCCACAGTAGCCCCACCAAAAGCCCATCGATACCCTTTGGGATCTTTGAAGTCTCCCCTCCTGAGGTAATCAATGCCAAGGATACAAGGGGCCTCTGGGCCAGTCACAGTGGGGTGCTTTTCCCAATTGTCCCGTTAAAGTCACTTCAGCCTCCAACACTGACAATTCCTGGCATCCCCCTGTCACTCCAGAGATCCAGATGGGTTCTGCACTTCTGTGCCTCGATGGCATCAGTGTGCTCTGTGCACCCATATCTGCCTCTGTGGATCCCACGTGCCAGGCCATCCAACCCACACAGTCCAGCAGACCCGACCATCCCTTTCCTCCTCCTGGCCGAAGGCAGGGCCCCTCCATTCCTGTTCCTGGTCAGAGTATTCACTGTCTGACCTTTGTGATGCCAGACCAGAGGTCCCCCCACCACAATCAAAGGAATTGGTCTCAGTCCTCTTATGTCTGAGAGGTTGCTGCTTTCTTTCTTGGGTCTCTGCAGCAACTCCATGGACAGCTTTCCTGGGTGACCCCTTCTTAACAGCTTGGGCACAGTCCTGCTGCGTGTCCGTGCTGGGATCACAGGCAGGGACAGGCCCTGGCACTGCTGGCACAGAGCTGGGCTCCACACCAGCACCTGCATCAGCCAAGGGCATCTCCTGAGGGCAGGGCAGGAAGGCTTCAGGCTCTCCCTCCACAGTCCCTGTCAGCAATGTGCTCCAGGAATGCCCTGGCAAAGCAAATGCCAGTGCCCAGCTGAGAGTGGGAGTGTGCAGGGTGGGGGCACACAGCAGTGTCCTGGCACAGCCAGAGCTCCTGGCACAGACCCGAGGGAGCAGCAGGGCAGGGGCTGGGCTGTGTCTTTGTTCCAGGGACAGCCTGGGAAGGTGCCCCAGGGCCACTGTCACAGAGCAGCCCCTGCCACCCCCATTCCCAGCCCTGGGCTCTCACCCCACCTGCAAGAGGTTGGTTGTCTCTCCACAGAGAGATATCAAGTGACCAGGTCAAAAATCCATGTTTGCTTTGTACTGAGGAGACTTCAGCATGGGCACTATGTGTGTGTGGGGAGATGAACCCCAGTGAGCACAAACATCAGCTGTTCCTGGGGGGCCATAAATCCAGAGGGACAAGCTCTCACTTGGAGAGCCACGTGCCCTGGGAAAGCCTCTGGATGCAGCCCTGGGATGTGCTTCTGTGCACAGAGCTCCTTGTGTCCATCCCTCAGGCTGTGGGGCATCTCAGACAGGGGCAGAGCAGTTGACACCCCCAGGGCTGAGGGGCTTCCAGCCCCTGGCAGTGGCAGCAGGAGCCCAGGGAGACACTGCCCTGCTGCCAGGAACTGTGTGCAAGGGAAGGACTCCTGTCTCTGAACAGCCCTGGGGGAGGGGGTGAGCAGGGCGTGACCAAGCTCAGGTGTGGACACCTGACATTTCTGGGTGTGTCTGTAAGAGAAGGTTTGGGCAAGGTGACTGTGGTTAAACCTGTCTGGCCATCCAGTGACAACCAAGTTGTTCCCTCACTTCCCCTCCTCAGTCAGACAACAGGGGGAAAGCAGGGGAAAAAATCACTGGTCAACATAAAGGGAGATTAACTGGGGAGGGGGAAGGAAAAAGCAGAGGCCACATGCAGAAACAAAGAAAACCCCTGGGAGACAAGAATTCAGTCCATGGAGAGGTTTCTTTGGAAGACAAATGTATTAATAAAGAGCATCCACGTCTCCTCCCCTCCTCCCTGCCCTTTCTCCCTTCCTTTCTCTCAGTTATTGCTGATCATGCCATCCCATGGAATGGAATATCCCTTGGGTCAGTCCAGCCCAGCTGTCCCAGCCATGTCCCCTGTGAAACACTTGCCCAGCCCAGCCCATTGGGTGGGGGTGGTTGCAGAGACGCTTCCTGTGGGGCCAGCACTGCCCAGGGACAGCCAAAGCCTTGGGCTGGGACCACCAGCACTGCAGCCACGAGCACCAACCCAGCAGGACAGGGGCTGCTCTGGGCAAAGGGAACTGCAGCCCAGCCACAGCCAGGGCAGGGCTGCTCAGGGGGCTCTGCCAGCCCCTGCTATTCTACAGTTCAAGGAATCTTTTCCTTGGAGAGCTCTTTGAAGAGACAATAGACAGAGAGGCAGAAGTAGAGCTGTCAAATGCACCAGGACAAACACAGCAGTTCCTGTGAGGAACATCTCCCTATGGAAATCCTGGGAATCTACTGGACAAATCTGAGGAAACAAGTTTATGTGTGTGTGGTCCTCCACAAGGAGGGGGATGGTTGGGTACAGTATCAAGGGGTCAGTTGTGCCTCAGGAACTCATCACCCAGTAGGAAGCTGGTGGCTGTGAAGGGGCTGTGAGGTCACTTCTGCCCCTGGAGGGGACAGGCCAAGAGCAGGAAGGTGGCTGGGGAAGGGCCTGTGAGGTCCCTTCTCTCAGCAGGAGCTGATGGCTCAGCCCATAACTCAAGGCTGGGCCAGGGGCTCTCCAGCTGCCCCTGCCCTGGCCTGTGACAGCCCAGCACAAGGCCCCTGGCTGGCACAGGCCCTGGGAGATCCCCTCTGCCCGAGGGCCTGGGCTCCCTCCAGCAAGGAGGCTTCTCTTTGGGCTGCCCCGTCCCTCGTGCTGAGCGCAGGATGGGACAGCAGCAGGCACAGCTGGGCCCTGTCTGTGCCCGCAGCTGAAAGGAGCAGCCTGGGCACAGCACGGGGAGGCTGCTGCTGGCAGGGCACAGCAAAGGGCCCGGGAAGGCTGGGCACTGGCACCCCCTTGTCCTTCCCTCAGCGTCACCCCCCAAGGCAGTGCCCCCGGCAGAGCCCTGAGCGAGGTGTGAGGGACAGGATCTGCCTTCCCCGGGCTGGGGGTCAGGGCTGGGCCTTTCTGCTGCCTCCAACCAAGCCAGGCTGTGCTCAACATCTCAGCTGCCTGCACAGAGCCTTTGCCTCCCTGCACTCACGGCCCCCAAGGATCTGCTGGAGAGTCCCTGGGGAGGCTTTGTCAGGAATGGCCCTTGGGGGCTCCTGAAGGCTTCAAGGGGCTGCAGGGTTTTCAAAGGCCTTTGGGTTTTTCTTTGGAATCTCAAGAGAAGTTTGTGCAATCCTGACCTCCAGTTCTCTGCTCTAATGAGTCCCTGAAGAGTCTTGGTCAGGAAGGGCCCTCAGTGGGGCTCGTTAATGCTTGAAGGGACTAAAGGTTTATTAAGGTCCTTTGCCTTTCCTTTTGACTCTGAATCTAGGAGAGGTTTGTTCAATCATGTTCTCCAATTATCTGCTTTAATTAGTCCCTTGAGAGGCTCTGTCAGTAGGTACTCCAGGTTTTTTAAGGATCTTTGGTACTTCCTTTGGAAACTGAGCCTTTGAGAGCTTTGTGCAATCATGGCCTTCAATTCTCTCTTCCAGCAAGTCCATGAGGAGCCTGTATTGGGAATGCCCCTCAGTGGGACCCATTAATGCTTTGAGATACTTTGGGTTCTCCTTCTGACTCTGACTAATGGAAAGGTTTGTGCAATCTCCCCTCAGTACCTGAGGTTCAAGGACTCAGCACCAAAAGCCCCACGGGGCTCATTCAGACAAAGCAAGTCCTAACAAACCACGGCCCTTCCTGTGATTTTCCTCTAGTCTAGACAGTACATTAGGAATGTTGTCCCATGGAATCAGGGGACCATTGTGACACTGCAGGGCCCCAGGGAACTGTTTTGCCCACGACGAGGGTCAGCACAAGAGACACCGACTTTGGAGAACAAGTGTGTAATTTTACTGCAGTGCAAAGCAGCAAAGAATGACAAAAGGCTGAGCTCAGTAATGCACCTCATCGTTCCTACCAAGAGTGCCTGGAGTGAGTAGAAAAGTCCCTGCCCAGTTGCCCTCATCTGTTCCCCTCAGCCAGGCCCGCACGGCCGCGGGGGAGCCCCGGTCGCAGCCAAGGGTTGGAGAACCCCTCCTGGGGAAGGGAAATCCTACCCAGGGCGTCCACTCGTAGGGGAGGGCTCCACCTCTGCTGGGAGGGGTCCAGCTTTTCTGGGCTTGGATAAACAAGCTCACAGAGCTACGAGTGGGCAAAACCATCTGGCTCCCTTCTCCTCCTGGGTTCCACCCAGAGCCTGGCCAGGGCTTAAGGGGAAAACCAAGGCAGTCAACCTGCCCCATGTCCTGCCAAACAAGGCCACACATCCACTGCCATGGCCTTGACCACTCTCTAAAGACAGAAAGATAAAGATCACATTTTGCTCACAATCAGACATAAGATTTGATTAATGAACACATACAAATATCATTCACTAATGAGCTGAGACTCACAGAGCTTACTAATAAGCACATTTATTTTGTTCATGGGCAGATACACGGGTAGTCTTTGCACACAGTACATCTTTGACTAACAAACATACACAGTTTTAGCTAAGGAGCAAATACATGGATAAATAGACCATTGGGTTGGAAGGTTCATCTAGAGCTCAGCTTTGGCTCAGGGGCTGTTGTTCAGCCTCAGCACTTCAGGGACAGCCAGACAGGGCTTTATATCACACACACAGTTTCTATATTCCTCAGATATTCTCCCTTACTTTGCTTTACATAGTCACACCCCCTATTGCAAGTCCTTAGTTGGTCCTTTGGTGTCTTCTGCAGGGGCCTCTGGTGGGGTTTTTTTGGCATCTGGTGCCCCCAAAGTTGAAGTGTCCACTTCTTGACCTCAGTTCTGAGCAGACACAGTGTCATTACCTTTCACCACAAAGACTGTAACATTTGGTTTTGATCTTCTCTGGGTGCACAGAGCTCAGCTTCCATCCTGTTTGCTTAGTTACATCCCCGATCCAATTCTCCAGGACCTCTCCAAGATTATGGTTTTCCTTCCTGGGGCATAGAGAAATGTTGGGAGCAGTGTTCTATATCCCACATCAAATCCCTCCTTTTCTTCAGACTAAGCTCCTGAAGGGATGGAGTGCCTTAGGAACTTCATTTCATTTTACAGCTTGAGGCATTAGAACAGCTACAGCACTGAGTCATGATGCAAGATGAAATACAAATGCCCTTCCAGCTTTGGGGCAACCCTTCACAGGTGTTATTTCCACACAGCCAACACCACCCTGTTCCATTGGGGACCAGCCAAGGATCAGTCATTTCCCCAGCAGGAAGGGTTTGAGGACATTGGGGGTGATTTCCCACAAACGTGCCCCTTTCATTAACACAATCCAGGTCTCCTGTCCCTTTAGTGGGGGTCACAGCTTTGGACACAGGCAGGATTGTCAGAGATGGGGGGGTACTTGCACAATAACTGCTGGGTCTACTTTTTGGGGAACACAAGTGCTCACCCAGTGACCAGGAATCATTTCTACCAGAATAGGGGAGGCAGAAATGGTGAATGGCTTCTTGTCTTTTCAGGTAAAGGAGTGCACACCCAACAATCCCTTGGAGGCAACACTTGGGTCACATTTGAGACTAAAAGGAGATGTAAATTTTGCTCCCAAGTCAAGACCCAATTAACTATTGTCAGGAGAGCAAAACAAGACTAAAGCATTTTGTTTCTTCTCAGACGACCTCTCAATTACCCAAGGGGCTCTGGCCTTTGGAATTCTGGAATAATGCATCCATGATTTGACTTCTTGTACCACTCCTACAATCAAGTGGGAACCTCTGTCTGATGACATTCCCAAATGTACCTCGAATCCAGGGATTCTTGGATATTCCACTCACTTCCCTAGCCCAGTTGGTGTCACAAGGGAAAACCTCTGGCCACCCAGAGAAGGTATCCCCCAAGACTAGGAGATCTTTACACCCCCCTTTTCTGGGCAATTCAGTCAAATCCATCTGCCAACATTCACCTGGAACATTTCCACTCTGTACATCACCTATTCCCACTGCACTGGCAGGGGTTGGATCATTTCTCTCACACACCACACTGCTGACTCACTGCTTGTACAACTGGGTCAGTTTTGCACCCCTAACCCACCTGTGCAAATGTTACAGTACAGAGACAAATACAAACACAAAACAATGATCAGTGGATAAAACAAAGCCAGAGACCAAATTGTGGAATACCAAATAACCCACCCAAAGTGCTGGAAGATCCACACATCTTACATGAGCAGGATTCCCCAAAAGAATGCCTTATTATCCAATGGGATCTCCCCCACATCCCAGACTGGGCTGGGGATCTGTGCTCTTCTCCAGGAAAGTCCTGGGGCCGGCGTGAAGATCCAGAGATCCCTCAGACCCACGGGAGATCAGGCACAGGGTCCCATCTGGGGGCCAGAAATGATCCCCACAAGCAGCAGAACCCAAGCCCTTCACCCCAGTCTGGGGTGTTAAGAAGCAGGCATTCTTTAGGGCAGCATGCTGGACGCCTGCAGGAGAGTTCTTCTAATCCAGCCTGCTCAGGGACACAGGCAGGGCTTGGGATTACACACACTGATTCCAGAGCATTGGATATTCCCCCTTACTTAACACATGTCCATTACTTTGCTTTACACAGTCACATCCCTTATTGCAAGTACCTATTTGGTCATTTGGGGTCTTCTCTGGGGGTCTCTGGTGGGTTTTTTGACATCTGGTGCCCCCCCAAAGTCAGGTGTCCCCTTCTTGACCTCGGTTCTCAGCATCCCTGGTTTTCCCCACAGAGACCAGCATGTTTGGTTTGATCTTCTCTGGGACCCAGAGCTCAGCTCACATCCTGTTTGCTTGAGTTCCAGCCCTGATCCAATTCTCCAGGACTTCTCTAAGATTCTGTTGTTCCTTATTTGGCCAGAGCAGAATATTGGGAGCAATGTTCTACTTCTCCCAAACCAAGGCTCCCCCTGCCCCATCTGCTGCCAAACAAGGCCAGACATCGACTGCCATGGCCTTGACCACTCTCCAGATACAGAAGGATAAAGATCACATTTTGCTGACAATCAGACATATTTCATTAATGAACAGGTACAAACAGGATTCACTAATGAGCCCAGACTAACAGATCTGACTAATAAGCACACCTGTTTGGTTCAGGAGCAGATACACAGGTGGAGTCCCATCACACCACATTTTTACCAACAAACAGACCCAGTTTGAGCTGATGAGCAGATACATGGAGACACAGCCCATTAGGTTGGAAGGTTCATCTAGAGCTCAGCTTTGGCTCAGGGGCTGTTGTTCAGCCTCAGCACTTCAGGGACAGCCAGACAGGGCTTTACATTACACACACAGTTTACAGATTCATTACAGAGTCTTGTTTACTTAATACATACACTTTTAGGCAACACTTGGATAACATTTGACACTAAAAAGAGATGCAAATTTTCCTCCCATGCCAACAGTGTTTGAACTGTGTTCAGAAGAGCAAAACAAGAGTGAAGCATTTGGTTTCTGCAGTCAAGTGGGAACCTCTGTCTGATGACATTCCCAAAGGCATCCCAAATACAGGGAGGATTGCATTGAACAGCATTGCAGTCTCTTTCCAAACCTTCTTAGTGCAACAAGGAAAAGCCTCTGGCCACCCAGAGAAGGTATCCCCCAAGACTAGGAGATCTTTACAGCCCCCTTTTCTGGGCAATTCAGTCAAATCCATCTGCCAACATTCACCTGGAACATTTCCACACTGTACATCACCTATTCCCACTGCATTGGCAGGGGTTGGATCATTTCTCTTACACACACCACTCTGCTGACTCACTGCTTCTACACTTGGGGTCAGTTTTGGACTTATAACCCACTTGTGCAGATGTTTCAATGATTTGCTTCACTCCAAGGAATACACTCATGTTCCCCATCCACCAGGTCACACCAGATTGGTTCAGGGACTATTGTTTGCCCACCTGGGGTAACTGCCCAGCCTCCTGGAGCAAATTTTGCTCTAAGGTTTCAGTGAGCTGACAATCCTTAGCACAAGACTAATATTTTTCTACTGGGAGAGGTATCTCTGTCAGGGTTATTAAAGACAAAACTTTACTCTCTAAAGTGCCTTTTTCTGCAGCCTCTTTGGCAGCCTTTTGGGCCAAATGATTCCCCAGTTCTGCTTTGGTCTTCCCCTCTTGGTGCACTTTGCAATGCAGGACAGCAGCCTCTGTTGGTTTCTGGAGATCTTCAAGCAAGTCCAAGGATTAACTTGTTCTCCTTGACTCAATCCCCAAGCTGGAGTGAGCACAATTGGTTCTGCTTTCTGGGCTGAGGCACTGCAGAGGAGTGCCCCCAGTTCCATGACCTGCTGGGGGGAGTTCCTGTGCATCCAGAGAATTGTTTTCCACGCTGGACAAAGCTGCCCCCACTGGGAAACAATTCCCAACCAGGACTTTCCCAGGGGCTGTCTCCTAAGTCAGCTCTGCCCGAACACACTTCTCCTGTAGTCTGGAAGCAATCCTGCTCTGGGCTTCCTTTGCTGGGGCTGGGGAGTTTACAGGTTGCTTCTTTTGTTCCTGGCCCAGCCTCCATTGTCCTTGGAGAATTCCAAAGCCCAGGGAGGCTCCTGGGGTCTGGACTACTTGCACGTTGTGTTTGGGACACCCCATATCCACCCAGTCCAAGGAAATTCCACAGTGTCTGATCCCAACATTGCTGCTCAGCATCAGTGGCTACCAAAATATCCACACACTGGAATAAGGCTCCAAGAGGGTTTTGACTTTTCCATTCCTCCAGTTCCTTTGCCAATTGAGTTCCAAATACTGGGGGGATATTTTTAAACCCCTGTGATGCCTTAAGACCCTTTTAGGTTTTTTTTGACTTTGTTAATTTTTATAAGCTTTATATGTAATTATAGGAGAAGTAGATTTTAGAAGTAGCTATATTGTATTCCTCACCCTGTAGCACCCTTTAGTTTACACATTCCTCAACCCTCCTACCCCATTCCATGCTCCCCATATCAATCCTACCCCAGAATTCAGTAGAAATGTTTAGTCTCCTGTCAAGGCAAGGTCTATGCTGTTTAGAGAACACTCATATCTTGGCCTGAACCACAGAACAGAGTCAAGAACTGGGTGACCGTGTACCCTTTGTGCTCTGAGGATGGTGATGGTGATGAAGAGAGGGTCCCGAAATGCACCCCAGACTCAATTCCCAGGGAGTGGGCCCGGGGCAGACCAGAGCAAAGGCAACGGGGTGGAAACACTTGGGATTGGACAGGTAGTATTATAAAATGGAACATCTCAGGCACAGCGGGCGTGCATCCTGTAACATCTGTGCCTTGGCACAAATCAAACCCTTTCCTTATCCCACACTCAATTAACTGCTCTGAGTTTTTTTCTTATCATCAGCTGAGCTGGCATCACCTGCAGGAGGACCACCAAAGTCAGCTGGGTTTTCCTCCCTGTCTTTGGATTTTCCCATTTGAAAGCAAAAAGCTCTTGACTTTCACAACTCAAAGGGAGACAAAAAAGGCATCTTTCAAATCTAACACTGTGAAACATACTGAACTTTCATTTAGGGGAGTCAGCAAAGTGTAAGGATTCGCTACAACTGCTTGTGTATCTTCTACTCTATTATTTATAGCTCTGAGGTCTTGGACTAACTGGGATAGCCTTCCATTTGCCTGCTTGACTGGCAAAATTGGAGCATTACATTTAGATTCACATTCTTTTAACAAGCAAAATTTCATCAGTTTTTCTACAAAGAGTGAGAATCCCTCACAACTTTCCATTTTCAAAGGCTATTGCTTTGGCCTGACCAACCCTGCTCCAGGTTTCACTGCAATTCTCATGGGTTCTGCTCTTTTGGGTCATGGAGGCACCTCTCCAGCCCATCCTATTGGAATCACTGCATCCCCAAGTGATGTTGGCAGATGGATTAGTTCTGCTTTTGGAGACTCTCATGCAAAATTAGAATCTTCCACAGAATTAGGCTCTGCAATAATAACCTATATTTTACCATTTTTAAATTGGATTGTGGCATTTAATTTTTCCAAGAGATCTCTCCCAGGCAGAGGCTTTGGGGAATTGGGGAAATACAAACACTGGGGAGCCAACCACTGTTTTCCCAATTTCAAATCCACAGCATTAAAAATGGCCCAGTTTCCCACTTCCCTGGCACACCAGACAATTGTTCCAGAATTGTGACTTGAGTTTCATTTTCCCTTATTTAAGACAGGGGAACAAGTTCCCACAGCCACAACCAATTGTACTTAGCTTGGCTGGAACCAGATGTTCTGATGGGGGAGAATCCTCTGGTGCCCCCTCAGTCGTCTTCAGTGATGCCAGGAGAGGGTTGGGAGGGTTCTGAAGTTTCAGTTGTGGACAATCCCATTTCCAGTGTCCATCTTTCTTACAGGATGCACAGGGATTGATCCCAAGTCTCCTGGGGGGGATGTCTGAAGCAGGCTGCCCATGCTCTCATCCTCTTCCTCTCCCCAGGGGCACCATTTCCTCTGGGATTTCTTCCAGAACTGCAACTCCTTCCTGCTGAGTTGATTCCTGCTGATTCTCCCAACCTCCAACAATGTCCCTAAATTAGATTGACCTTGGCCCTCAGCTTTTTGTCATTTCCTCCTAACCACATCTGAGGACTGCCCCACAAATATGGGGGCCAGTTGAGTCCTTCCCCCTGTGTTTCAGGATGGATATTAGTATATTTTGGTGCTGTTTCTTCCAGATGATTTAAAAATTCAGTAGGCTATTCCCTGTGATCCTGCTTCATTGCAAAGAATTTTGATGTGTTCATTGCCTTTGGCCTGGCATGTTTCATTCCAGACAACATCCACTGCAGGTATCTATTGAACCTTTCTCTAAAAACAGGGATGTTAGGATCCCATTCAGGATCTGCAGTGGGAAAGGGAATGTCCAATGTACTCTGTATATTCCCCACCAAAATCTGCTCTTCCAAGAACCTCTGACTGGTTTTAACAACCATTGCTTTCTCCCTACTACCAAACAACACTTCTAACATAGGATCCTTCTAGCCCAGATCCTGGGTTTGAATCATCATTTTGAAGGCTTTTGCCATTTAGTCTGGGTTCTATCACACAGGGGGGCCACTCCCACCCCTCCTTGTTTAGCTCTAGTTCTTCCTGCAGCTGCACTGAAGCTCTCTGCTCTCTCTCTGACACATTCTCTCTCCCTTTTCTTCTGGACATGCTAAATCTGCCTCTTCACATGCCAGTTCCCCTGCAAGATTGGTTTCTGCATCTTGATTATCTGTTCCCCCACTCAACCTGCCCGTGGGGCCAACCAGAAGATCTGAGTCCTCCTCCTTATCGGGGAGACGATGAGAACAAAGTTCTCCTGTGCTCCACACTGAACAACAAGGCTTTAACCATTTCCCTTGATTTTCCTTTCCGGGCTCACACCGAGGGCTCTGAGGGCGCTGCATTCACACACAATCCTTCTGCCACTTCAGAGGGTTCTGCAAAGTGAAAAACACATCACCAGACATAACCTCCTTCCACTTCTGTTCCCCTTCTGAAACAGCATCAACTGTAACAGTGGATTAGAATTCAATGTTCCAGAACAGCCACCCATTGATTACAACACTTCATTAAATTCTCCCTGGGAGCTGTTCCTCTGGGGGGGCTGCCAAACTTCATCCAAAATTGCAAAATGCAACAAAGTGGGGACTTCTTCACAATTCCCCCTTCAGATTGCCCACTCCCCATCTCTAAAGAGTAGACCCAAAATGTTACAATACAGAAACAAATAAGAACACAACAATATTGATCGATAAAACAAACCAAATACCAAAGTCCAAAATACCAAATAACCCACCCAAAGGGCTGGAAGATCCACAGGTCTCAGATGAGCAGGATTCCCAAAATACCAAAGAGCCCACCCAGTGTGCTGAAAGATCCACACGTTTGACATGGGCAGGATTCCCAAAGAGATATCCTTATTATCCAGTGGGATCTTACCTGTGTCCCAGACTGGGCTGGGGATCTGTGCTCTTCTGCAGCAAAGTCCTGGTGCTGGCATGAAGATCCAGTGATCCCTCAGATCTGTGGGAGATCAGGCAGAGGTGCCCTGTCTGGGGGGCCAAAAATTACACCCAAAACCAGCAGAAACAAACTTCTTCACCCCAATTTGGAGATGTTAAAAAGGGCATTCTTCTTTGTTCAGCATGCTGGACACTCAGAGGAAAGTTCCTCTAATCCAACGTGCCAAATGACAGACAGGGCTTTTTATTACACACACTGTTTACATGTGCATTTGACAGCCTTGCTTACTTAATACATATTCATTACTCTGCTTTACATAGTCACACCCCTATTGGAAGTCCTTTTCTGGTCCTTCTGGGCCTTCTCTGTCATCTGTGCTGCTCAGTTCTTGAGCAGCACAGCACCATTGTGTTTCCTTTATCTGGGTACACAGGGCTTAGTTTACATCCTGCTGGTTTGGGACATCCCTTATCTAATTCTCTAGGACTTCTCCAGGATTACATTGTTCCTCATTTGGGCACTCTGGGGTACTGGGAGTAGAGTTTCTATTTCTTCTATCAATGGTTTGATGGAGACCATGACAAGCCGGGAACTCATTGCAGGGAAAAGAGGGAGCAGTTGGGAAGTAACAGGCAGGTGGAGGAGAGAACTGTTCAGAGAACAGCTGAGATACAGCTCGAGCAAGCTGAAAACTAAACTGTCACTTGGGGTCATCCCAGATCGATTGGATTTCAGAAATTACTCAACACAGGTGCCACCTCCTCCAGCCAAGCCCAGGAGATCAACCTGCTCAGCAGCTGCAAGAGCGAGATGTTCATGTGCCTGCTGCCATCTCCCAAAGCCATTATCCCACTCCTGCTGAGAAGATGGGCAAGATGAGCATCTACCTCACAAGATCTGCTGCTGGAAGAAGAGTGTGTCCCAAAGGATGTCCTCAGCCTTCTCAGAGGGGACGTCAGATCCTCTCCAGGGATGGTCCCAGCCCTTCCCAATCCGGACTGGGCACCAGCTCCAACTCTTCCCTCAAAAACAAACAACAAATTCATGACAAGAGATTACAAACAAAAAGTGGAAACAAGAAAAAAGGTAAAATGTTAACATTCTGTCAGGGTTCTGAGGAAGGCCCAACCTCTCCAGGCCAAAGAAAAACCCCACCTCCTCCAGCTCAGGAAAACCCAGGCCTTCTCCCTGCCCTGCTGCAGTGCCCCCAGAAAGGCTCCTAAGCCAAGGCAGCCCAAGCCTTTCCTGGCCTGCAGCCCAAAGCAGCTGGTGTTCTGCAGCCCCACCTTTGCTCCCCCACGGGGGTTTGTTTTTGGCAGGCTGGCTGCCCCTGCCCCAGCCCTGCCCAGCAAAGGGGCAGTGGCAGAGGCTGGTGGCAGAGCCGGGCTCCCATTTCACACCCAGCCCAGAGCACCCGCCTGCCCTCCTGCCGAGAAGCAGCTTGGCAGCTGGCTGAAGAATTCATCGGGTTCCCCGCCAGCAAAGGGGAACCCTTCGGTGCCCAGCCAGGCTGAGCAATGCCCGCGGCCGGGAGCACCCCCGGGTGTGGACTCATCTGCAAACGGCGTGTGGAGCACGGCTTGGAGGAAGGGGCCACAATCAAAGTCCATCATCTTCAGCTCGCCAGTGTCCAGGTCAACAACAAAGAGCTGGTCATCCCTGACGTCGTCCTCGATGTCTCCAGCAGCAGCCCCACCCGGCACAGCTTCTCCAGAGGCCCCTTCTCCTTCCCTGGGGGCCAGACCAGGCTGTCAGTGTTCTGCCGAGGGCCCAGCTGTCTGTGAAGCAGGATGAGCAAAACCAGGTTGGATGGTGGCCACCAGCACTTGGAAGACCGGGTCTGCAGCCCAGCTCCAGCACAAAGAGGTGCATGTTCCCATGTGATGACCCCCCCTCAGTGCTACAGGCTGACAAAAAAGTCTGGTTTTCTTTGCTTCTTATTGCCAAGAGACGTGTGGAGGTGTTACTTGCCAGGCCCCTGGATCAAAGTGAGCACGTGGATCTCTCCTGTCTTCTAGAGCAGGTGAATGCCCTGCACCCAAGGATGGCACAAAAGGTCTTCCAATGATGGCCTGTCCGAGGGGCGGATGGACAAACACCACCTGATAAGGTGCTGGCACCCTGGGGGGAAAATAGCCGGTCAGTTGGAGAAGGATCCTGTCCCCTCTGTCCCACTGTCCATGTGCCCAGGCTGTGCTGGCTGTGCTCAGAGCTGTGCCCAAACTTCTCCATCGATTCTCCCTTTTGGAGGAGAGCAGGATGGCAGGACACAGGCCACCTCCTCCAGCCACCCATGGGACACAAACAGCTTCAAGAGCGGTGTCCTCGTGAGCCCGCTGCCCTCTCCCAACACCGTTATTCCCCCCGTGCCACAAAGATTGGTATCCACCTCGAGAGACCCGTGGTGGGAACGGGAGCTGGTCCCAGATGGTGTTGGTGCCTCTGCAGAACGGGTGCTTCCCGCAGACCATCTGGTAGAGCAGGATGCCCAGGGACCAGATCGTGGCCGCCTCGCCGCGGTAGCGTTTGAAGCAGATCCACTCTGGCGGGCTGTATGACAGTGTTCCTACGGAATACAGATGGAGTTCATCAGGTGGATGCTGCCTGCTCCCAGAGCCTCACCCCAGCATCCCTGGCAATGTGGGGCCTGCCCCAGTGGCACACGCTGTGACCCACTGCCTTCTCACCGGCCCCTGACCCTTGGTTACAAACTTGGGGTTGCAGAAGAAGCCACTGGTGTCCAAGAGGGCAGCAGAAGCTCTGGCAAGGCCCAACCATTACATGCAAGGGAAAAACCCAGCCAGTGGTGGGGAAAAGCCATGCCTTCTCCCTGCCCCACTGCACTGCCCCCAACAATTCATCATAAGCCAAGGCAAACAAGGCGAGCGGAGCAGCCCAAGCCCCTCCTCGCCTGCACACCAAGCCAGCTGGTGCACAGTTCTGACCCCCTTCTCTGCTACCCTCATGATGGTTTTGGTCAGGCTGGCTCCCCCCTGCCCCAGACCCAGCCCAGGACAGGGTGGGTGGCACAGGCTATCACCAAGGCCAGGGCCCGTCTCACAATAACCCCCCAGCCCCATCCAAAAGCAACTCGGCTGAAGAACTAATCCTATTCCCCCTCAGCAAAAGGGGCAATCTCCGGTGCCACACCCGGGCATGGCCATGCGATGCCCGGCACCAGGAGCGTCCCCCGGCTGTGGGCTCACCTGCAAACTGGGTGTAGGCCGTGTCCTGCAGGAAGGTGGCACATCCAAAGTCAAGGAGCTTCGCTTCGCCGGTGGCCAGGTCGAGGAGGATGTTGTGGGGCTTGATGTCCCGGTGCAGGACGCCGCAGCTGGTGCAGTGCCGCACGGCCTTCAGCACCTGGCGGAACAGCCCCCACGCCATCTCCTCCGGCAGGAACCTCCACGCCGTGATTAAGCGAGAGAGGTCCCGAGAGCGCTCCGGACGCTCCATCACCAGCAAGAAACTGTTGGGGAGCTCGAACCACTCCAGGAGCTGGATGACACCACGAAAGCCATTGGACACCTTGTCCAGCAGCACGATCTCCAGGGGTGCCAGGGTGCCGTCGGGCTGCGGGGGGACCACGGGGTCATCAGTGGGGCTGACGCCGTGCCTGTCTGCCTGCTACCCTCTGCCAGCCCTGGATGCTCCCCGTCCCCCACCGACCCCACGCCCACTCTCCCTCCAGGTGTCCCGGCGGCTTCCACCCTCCCGGGCCTCGGCTCGTCCCCGCCCGGCCCGCCCCGCTTTCTCCCGCTGGCCCCGCTCGCTCACCAGCTCGCCCCACCGCCGGATGAGATCCCGGGGCACGGCTTTGATGGCCACCTGCAAACCAAGGGGGACGGCGGGTTGAGCTCGCCGCCCGTCCCGCTCTCCTCCTCCTCCTCCTCCTCCTCCTGCACTCACCGGGGCTCCGTCCGCCAGGCGGGTCCCCGCGTAGACGCGGCCGAAGCCGCCGCTGCCCAGCAGCGAACCCAGCCGGTAGCGCTTCTGCAGGGGCCCCTTCGCCTTCCGTGCGGGCGAGACGTGGCCGTCAGCGTTCGGGCCGGGGCCCGGCACGGCCCCCGAGCGCCCCTCGAGCGGCCCGGGCCGGGCTTCCCCACCCGCAGCGGGCAGCGGCGGCGGAGCTCTGCCCGGGGAACCCGCCGAGGAGGCGGCAGCGGCCGCGGCGCCCGCGTCCCCCGCCGGCCCCGGCAGGCGCCGGGCTCGAGCCGGGCGGAGCCAAGGGGCGGCGAGGCCGAGCCCACCCCACAGCCCGTCCCACAGCCCGTCCCACAGCCCGCCCCACAGCCCGCCCCACAGCCATCCCCACAGCCCGCCCCACAGGAGCGCCCAGCAGCGCCACAGCCCGTCCCACAGCCCGCCCCACAGGAGCGCCCAGCAGCGCCACAGCCGGCGCGCCGGGAGCCGGGCGAGGGCGGGACCGCCCAGGGCCGCCCAGGGACGGGGACGGGGCGGCCCCGCCCGGCAGAGGGGAACGGCCGGGGCCATGGCCCGGGCCGGCAAGGGGAGGGGGGACGGGGAACGGGACAGGGACACCGGGACAGGGACACCGGGACAGGGACACCGGGACAGGGACACTGGGACAGGGAGAGGAGGAAGAAGAGCAAGAGGAAGAGCGAGAGCGCGTCGCTAAGAGTCGCTGCTGCTGCCGCCGCTGCTGCCGCCGAAGCGCCGGGGCCGTTGGTCCGTTCGTCCGTTCGTCCGTTTGTCCGTTCCCCGTTGGCCCCCGCGCGCCCCGGGGGCAGCCCCGGCTGGAGTCACGGAGCTCCCCTTCCTCCCGCACCCATGCCGAGACCACGGGCTTTTTTAGCTGCTTCACTTTATTTTGACTTCTTTGCTGGCAATCTTGCAACTTCCCACCGCTGCTCGGACCCCATCCCGCCCGCTCGGCCCGCGCTGCTGTCGCTTCCTCCCAGGCCAGCCGGGGGCTGGACTTGCCCCTGAAGTTTGGGAGGGTGTTTGCTCGGTGAGGAGCCCCGGCACGTCCGGCCAGCGCCAGGCAGAGCCAGCCCCGGGGGAGGGCAGAGCAGGACGATCGGCAGGGGAAATGCAGCCCTTTGGGGTCAGCGCTGCTCCCCGACCACACCAGGGCTGTTCCTGTTTTCCTGCCCGCTTAGAGGGGAAAGCCGGCGACTGCAGAGAGGATTAAAAAGAAGAGAATTAGAAGACTCTTCTTGCTGCCATTTGGATGCCAGTCCATCCTAATAAATGCAGGCTTAATTTGGAATGGACACAATGTAGCAGCTTTTTCAGCACCCAATATTTAACAGCTCCCTTTCAGGGGACAGTGGAAAAAGGGGGGGGAGAACGGGAGAAAAGGGGGGGCTGGGACCTCCAAACTGAGCAGGGAAGGGGCTGAGACTCTGAAACCGAGCAGGGCAGAGGGGAAGAAACAGCCCCAAACCGAGCTGGGGGGGGAGCTGAGGACTGTGGGGTTGATGAGAAAGGGGTGGGAGAGGGGAGAAAAGGGGTGTTGGACAGTGGGCAGGGGGACAGAGGGCGGGGGGTTCCCATATGGGTCCCCCCTGTCCCCCATCAGTTGGGCCCTGGAGCGGTTCCCTGGGGCTCTGGGAGGGGGCAGATCCGCACTGGGAATGTCCACTGCTTCTGTAACCCTTTCTGTGCTTGCTCTGGTCACGATTCTCCACGGGTCCCCAACCCTGGGGGCTGATGGGGGGACTCCCCCCACCCAGCAGCTGGTGCTGCAGCAGCTGTGGGGCAGAGGGGGTGGGAAAGGGGGGTCCGGGTGGCCCCCTGAGCTCCCAACCTGCTGTGGGGGCAGAGGGCTGCTGGGGGAGCACCCCCTGACCTGTGTCCCTGCACACACAGGACCGTTCCAGTTCCTGGGAAATTAGCTCATCCATATTCATTGCACATTTTTACATCTTCACGAGCTACCCGAGAGTGGGCGGTGTTCCATGTAAATCTCGGGACGCGCCTTCTGGCTCCTGCGCACTTCTCTCTGGAGCTCCTCTCGGGTGGTCCCAGGGGATGAAGGCTCAAACTCTTCCTCTCCCGCTCGCCCGATGCCTGGGCGGGGGGCGAGACCGCACGCTGATTGACTGCGGGGGTCTCTCTGGAGGCGGGGAGCGCGCAGAGCGCCATGTTGGCTGTGGGGAAGTGATGGAGGAGGCGGCGGCGGGTGCACTGCACTGAGAGTGGAAAGGCTGGAGGGCTCGGGAGGGTTTAGCGGAGGGGTTCGGGGGTTCCCGAGGGGCAGAGCGCGGGGCCTTGGAGCCCTCTCGGGGGCTGCGGGGCTCGGGGGCTTTTCCAACGGCCTGGCTGCACTGCGCAGGCGCGCCAGCGGAGAGCTCATAAAAGAACTACAACTCCCATGAGGCCCCGCGTCACGTGCTGGACCCGCCATTTCTTTTCGGGCCACAGCGCCCCTGCCGGCCCGGCGGACCGACCCCAGGGAAAGGGGATCCTGCTGCCCGCCCTGAACCCCAGAGACCGCAAAACTCAGCACACAGAGATCCTACAGGGAGGGCTCAGCAGTGGGGTTCAGGGGGTCCTCCAGCCCCCAGGGGAGGGGGCCTGGTGGTGCCCCCCCAAAGTCCAGGGACGAGATGTACCACATCCGGGTAAGGGGATCCCAGTGTCCCCAGTACAGCCCAGTGACCTCCCAGTGACTCTCAGTACGGCCCAGTAACCCCCTCAGTGACCACCCAGTGCATCCCAGTGACCTCCCACTGCCTCCCAGTGTGGCCCAATGATCCTCCAGTGAGCACCCAGTAACCCCCGGTGTGGCCCAGTAACCTCCCAGTGTCCCCCCGTGTGTCCTGGTAATCCCCCAGGAACTCCTCAGTCCCTCCCAGTGTCCCCCAGTGTGCCCCAGTTCCCCCCCAGTCCCTCCCAGTGCCCCCTGGTTCCCCCCAGTGTGTCCCAGTATCCCCCAGTAATGACCCAGTGCCCCGCAAAGCCCCCCAACTGTCCCAAGTGTGTCCCCAGATGCCCTTGGCCTTTCTATGAGCGTGGGGGGAAGGAGGGGTGTTTTTGTGGTCAGAGGGTCCAGGGGGGGCTCCTGGGGTGAGATGGAGGGTTGGGGACATCAGGGATGGGGTTTGGGGACAGTGGAATTGGGAGTGTCAAGGGGGGATTGGGGCCATGGGGAGGCCCTGGGGACACTGGAGACACCATGGGGGTCTCGGGGTGTCAAGGGGGGGGGGTGGGGACACCAAGATGGTCTTGGGGACACCAGGGGGGTCTCAGGACTCACCTGCTCATGGTGCTGCCCCTCCTCTCCCCCCCCCAGCCCCATTAACCCCCCCTTCCCCAGGTGGTTCCTTTGCCCATGGGCAGCAAAGCCCCCGCTGCTTCTGCAACTGGAGAGTGTTGGAGCTGTGGACCATTAACATTCCAGTCTCTCCCAGCTCTGCATCCCAAAAGTCGAGAGGGATCAGTCTGTCACCTCAAAGTGAATCAATCCCATTGAAAATGGCTCGATCCCATTCCAAAACCTCTGTGTTTCTTATTTTCCCTATGTAATTCTGAGGCAGTTGGTGCCACTCCTCAGCTCTCAGCAGGCTGAGGTTTGGCCTTGCACTTTTGCCTTTGCTGGATTTCTTCATCAAATATTTCTCTCTCCCTGAAAAGAAACATATGGAAGGTTTTTGATAATCTGGACATCTTTAGGCCATCTGGACAAATGACAGTTTGCAGTGTTGGAACAGCTCAGCCACAACGTTTTCCATGTTTAACCATTTATTCCCATCCCTCCCAGGAGGGAGGACACTGAACTCTTCCACAGAAACAGAAAACTAGTAACAAAAATTCAGAGACTACTGAAAATGAAGAATACCTTTTGCTCTCAGGTGGCCCTTTCACGTCCTTCTCTTCTGCCTTCCTGCAATCCACGTTATCCACGGCAGCAGTTGCCTGGATCATGGCCCAAAAAAGCTTTTTAACTCATTCATAATCATTCCAGAAAACTGAATCACAGCTGGGGGGTGGGAGACCAAGCAGGTGTTCAGGCTGGAGAGCCAGAGGCAGCTCCCCAGAGAGAGGCCTCAGAGACAGCGATGGAATCCATCAGACGGCCTTGGGCACTCTGTGAGAGGGGGAGAAGAAGCTGCTGACTTCAGGGTGTAGCAGTACGTTCGGATACATGTCCAGAATAAAGACAAGTGCCAAAAAATACTCAAGCACACAAAATATCTTTTATTACAGTGAGAATAATAATAATAGTAATAAACTTAGCAAGAGGAATTAAAAACTAAAAAGAAAAAAAAAGGATACAAAATAACTATCTTATCGGGTGGCATTAAAACAAATACTACGAACAGCATTTAATACAGTATTAACTAGTGAAAAAGGGATACCAAAAAAGGATCTTAACACAATGTTATGGATAACACGATATTGGTTAGTAAAAAGGGAAACTAAGGAAAAATACTATAAACATAAAAGGGGAATTAAAGGAACACAAAAAGGATATTAAAAAGTTTGTTCTCTCAGTTGCTTCCTATCAAAAACTGTGCTTACCCACACAGACAGACCAGGGCTGTCAGGATCTGCAGCAGCTGGTCGGTGCCCGTGCTTAGCGGGCGTCCCCGCGGAGCAACACAGTCTCGGTGGTAGGATGAGGATCGCTCACCCCAGCAGCTCTGACACCCCATTTTATCAGTTCCACATTACACCACGTAGGGCCAGTACCCAGTATAAGGTGATGCCTGAATGGCAGCCAAACCCCGCCTGATCATTACCTCATGGCAACAGTCTGTGCATGCCCTGCTGTAGGGCAAGGGGCGAGCGACCCCTGCCCACATAATCTTCCTCCCATCATCATCTTTCTCACCCCTATGGATGACCTCTACCATTGTGTTTCAAGGGTAGATGTCTCTATCTTGCAATATGTAGCAAAACCAAGGAAAAACTCAGCTCTGATAATAGGGGATATCAGGCTGACTTGCTAAAAAACACAATGGACCTTACAATTAGCTTGTGCCATGAAGCTACATTGTACCACACTCTAGCTGGTTTCACATCCTAATATGACTTCGTTCTCACGCCTCTATGCTCCATTGATCATCTAATTCAAAAATATCCCCCTTACACAGGGGAAGGACACCTGCGGTGAACACCTGCTACCAGAGTTAAAAATGAGAAGGAAGAGACTGCTTTAGGTCACCCCACTTATGAAATATGAATTAATTTATAATTAAGAATGACAGTGTGTTGTTAGAAAAATTTGACTAGTGTGGATAGGTTAGAAAAAGTGTGTGACTGTGTTAAATAGGTCCATGGGTGCCTCCTTCCCTGTAGCCTAGAAATTCCTGTGCTAGGTGGGATAAAAAAGCTTTACTGTAAACATTGCATGCCTTTTCTGCCATTTTGGGGTGGACGAGGAGGATGGAAGAATAAAACTTCTATTTTTAGTGACACAGTCAGATTGTCTTTACTAACAGCCAAGAATAGTAAAAGAGTTTAAAACTGTGTCAGGACAGATTTTAGGCATCGGCAGTTCTCCACAATTCCTTTAGTTCCATGAGGCTCTGCAGTGTCACAACTGGCCCTTGACTCCATGAGGATCCAAAAAGTCCCAGGGTTCCTTTGGCTCCATGAGGACCTGCAGTGTCACAATGGCCCCTTGTTTCCATGAAGTTCCACAGTGTCCCAGGATTCATTTTTTCCATGAGGCCGTGGACTTTTACTCTGGAGCCCTGATTCCCTGCAGCCATGCTGTGTCACAGTGGCACCTTGGTTCCATGAGATCCTACAGTGTGCCAGGGTTCCTTCTGGAGCATGAGACCCTGCAGTGTCACAGGTGCCCCTTGATTCCATGATATTCCACAGGGTTCCTCTGATTCCATGAGGTCCCACATGTCACAAAGGCCCCTTGATTCCAGGAGGTTCCACAGTGTCCCAAGGGTCCCTTTAGCTCCGTGGGGCTCTTTGACATCCCGTGACCTCCCGGCTCTTTAGGAGCCCTGAGAACTTCAACAGGGGGAAGTGCCGGATTCTGCCCTGGGATGGGGCAACCCCGCAGGGACGGACAGACTGGGAAGGAGAGGCTGGAAAGCAGGGCCGGGAAAGGGCCCTGGGGGTGCTGGTGGGTGGCCAGTTGGCCCTGAGTCAGCAGTGCCCTGGCAGCCAGGAGGGCCAAGCCTGTCCTGGGGGCATCAGGCCCAGCATGGCCGGCCGGGCCAGGGAGGGGATTGTCCTGCTCTGCTCTGCCCTGGGGCGACCTCACCTGCACCATTGGGGCAGTTTGGGGGGACACAATGGAAGGGAGAGATTGAGCCATTGGAGAGTGTCCAAAGGAGGGCAAGGAAGATGGGGAAGGGCCTTGGGGGGAAGGCGTGTGAGGACACTGAGGACACTTGGTGTGTTCAGCTGGAGAAGAGGAGACTGAGGGGAGACCTCAGTGCAGGTCCAACTTCCTGGGGAGGGGCAGAGGAGGGGCAGGCCCTGAGCTCTGCTCTGGGGGGACCAGGGGCAGGACTGAGGGAATGGCATGAAGTTGTGTCAGGGGAGGTTTAGGTTGGATTTTAGTAAAAGATTCTTCTCCCAGAGGGTGGTTGGGCACTGACCAGGCTCCCCAGGGCAGTGGGCACAGCACCAAGGCTGGCAGAACTCAAGAAGTGTTTGGATGATCCTCTCAGGCTCATGGTGTGACTTTTAGGGATGGTCTTGTGCAGGGCTAAGGGTTGGACTGGATGATCATTCTGGGTCCCTTCCAACTCATCCTATTCTGTCATTCTGTGATTATCAACCCTGTGTTCAGCACAAAGACAAAACACAGCCCTGCACCAGCCACGGGGAAGAAATTTAACTGTACTCCCCCTGAAACCAGCACAGCCTTTAGGGGCTCTCCCAGAAACATCCCACAGTCCATTTGCCACCTGGAACCAGTGACTCTGAGTTCCTGCTTCCCCAGCCCCAGGGATGGTCTCCTTGTCTGCTCATTCCCTCCACACTCTCTTTTCAGTGATGGCCTCAGTGGGGTTTGCTGACATCCTCAGCAACTTGGAGGTTTCCTGATGAATTTGACTTCTCTAGAGGCTTGTTCAGTCTTCAGATCCTCAGTTCAGGAATTCAGTGCCAAAGGGTTCCCTGACACTCAAAACATCTTAAGGAGACAAACCTCTGGGAATAATTTACTTTTAAGTCTCCCATTCTTTTGTGGTTTACTAGACAGATTTCACAGCCACATCCCACAGTCCATTTGCCTCCTGCAACCAGTGACTCTGAGTTCCTGCTTTCCCAGCCCCCCTGCTTTCCCCCCCCCTTGTCTGCTTATTCCTCCACACACTCTTTTCAGTGTTGGCATCTTAACCAGAAAAGCCCCTTGGAGATAGTTTACTTGTAAGTCTTCATTTCTTTTGTGGTTAATTAGATCTCAGAATCTCAGAGGTGCATTCAAAGTGAATATATTGTATTAAAGAAGCAATGAGAAAATATTTCCTTTTTTGTGGCCTGTTTACTTTTTTCCTGTTTATACATTGACATCAGCAATCCCCAGTTGATATTGATCCCAGGCACCTCCTAATTCAGTCTGAATAGATATGAAAATCAACACCATTTATGTCTGACAATCCATCAGACTTTATCCCTATCCCCATCCCACCATTCCCTCATCAAACCCCTGGCACTCAAAGCAGCCTTGGGCAAATCTGAGCTCCCTCCACTCGAGGCTGGACCTGCAGGTTTCAGCTCCTTGGCACCAACTCCCACCTGCTTGGCTTGGAGAAAGAGCTGCCCAAGACACAGAGAGATGTTCATTTATTGCCAGCAAACAAAACCAAAGGAAGGCACAGCTCAATAAAAAACAAAAGTCCTTCCCCTGTTGTATTAAGTCCACACTGCCTCCACTGAAGTCCACTTTGCACAGTAGATAGTCTCAGCTCTTCCAGCTCCAGGCAGAAGGGCAGTCCCTAAGCTGGGGCAGCCAGAAAGTTGTTCTCATTTCCTGATCAGTCCTGCTCTGCTCAGGAAAGGAATCTCACACAAAAGGTTATTGCAGGTTCATTTCTGTCACTCAAATCCAATAGGAGACTCCTCAGTTAGACTAAATCTCTGGGACACACAAGATGGGGGCTACTGAAGAAGGAGGGAATGGAAACAGGACTTTCTTTTAAGAAAACATCAAAAACATAGAAAATAAAAAAATGTGCATAAGGAAAGACCTCATTGTTCATGGGAGTTCTGGCACACAGTGGGAGCGTCATTCAGCAAACAATATTCTACAATTCAACCTCACGGACTGTTCTGACCCAAAAATCAAATCCCCTTGAGGTACAGAGAGTGTTTCCCCATCCCTCTGCATCATCCACCAAGTGTACCCGAGTCCTTGAGCAGAAACAATCCCATGGGTGTCTTTGCCTTTGCTTAAGGCAGGACTAACCCAAACTGTCCTCCCTAACATGTTTGTCATATGGACCACAGGGATTTTATCCCCTTCAATGGTACAGAGAGGTTCTTTTAGAGCAGAGGCAGTTCAGCTGGTAGAGTTAACTAACTAGGATTGTGTGATGCCTTAAAGCTTTCTGGATATTATTTTATTATTATTTTAAAAGTAGTTGTGTGGTAAATGTAGATGTTAATGTAGCTGTATTATATGCCACCCTTTAGCAGAGTAGTTTACACAGACCCAACCCTATTACCCCATTTGATATCAAACTTTCTAAATTCCTTTAGCGTGTTTAGACTTCTTTTCAAGGTAGAATTGTAGAAAAACACCTCTATTGAACAACATCACACCCTAGGCCTGGACAACAAGATCCCACAAGAGACAAAGCAACCTTCCAGCCCAGAACTTTGGAGGTGCTCCAAGGACTGTACGAGCTGTGAAGAAGAGAAAGATGAGGAAGAAGGGGTCCCAAAGACCCCAAACCCAATTCCCCAAGGGGCGTGTCGGGGGCAGAACTGGGCAGAACTGGGGGGTGGAGAGTTCTGGCATTGGACAGACCATCTTCTAAAACTGTAGAACCATTGCCTGGGAGGGCGCGTCGTGTGTGTTCCCCTGGGCCTGTGGGCCTGATTAAAGGACCTGCTCTTTTGAGCTGATCTTAGACACTGAACTGACCTGGAGTTTTATCTCTTGAGCTTAATGGATTAACTAACTGGGTGGCTTTTGCTAAATGCACATCCCAAGGTTTGAAGGTCCCACTGCCCATTACTTTCAAGGTGGTTTTGAACACTCCACTCTACCATTCAACTTTCCCAGAGGCTGGTGCCTGACAGGGAATATGATCCATCCACTCCATGCCGAGTTCTCTGGTCCAGGTGTGCACAAGGTTGTTTTGGAAAAGAGTCCTGCTGTCCAACTCCAGTGTTTCTGGAGGGCCGTGTCTCCACAGGACTTGCTTTTCCAGGCCCAGGATGGTGTTCTGGGCAGTGGTGGGAGGCAGAGGGGGTGTCTCCTGCCATCCAGGGGTTGTGTCCACCATGGTCAGCACGTAGAGCTTGCCTTGGTGGGTTTGGGGAGTGTGCTGGGATCAATCTGCCAGGCCTGCCCACATCTCTATCTCAGCCATCATCCCCCACCCCACAGGGGCTTTACCCTCTTGGCCTCTTTGATGGCAGCACATGTTTCCCAGTTGTGGAGAACCTGGCAGTTGGTGTCCATGGTTAAATGCAGCCCTGGATCACAAGCCCAGCTGGATGTTGCACCTCTTCCCTGAGGCCCTGAGGTGTCCTGGGCCCAGCGAGCCAGGAATAATTCCCCCTTGTGTTGCCAGTCCAGCTCTACCTGAGACACTTTCATCTGGTCAGTGCCATCCCCCTGTCCATTGTTGGATGTCACTCAGGAGCCCAACTCTTGGCTCCCTGTGCATCTCCAGGATGGACTTTCACAGCCAACCTCTCGACCCGGGTGGCAGGAGGGCCTACCCTGAGAAGGCCTAAAATGCCATCAGACAATGCCAACAGTGCCAGCTCTCATGCAAGCTGTCTGTGAGATCTGCCAGTTGCCGGTGGCACCATGGGAATGGTTTTGGTGTTGGATGATGCTCAAACCAGCCTGGTTCACCCAACTGCAAACACACGTCCTGCTTTTGGAAGTTGGATGGGACAGAGAAGCTGCTCACTGGCCTGTCCATTTGTGAGGAGCAGTCAATCCCTTCCTACTAGAGAAGTCCAGTCCCCTTTCATCCAGGCAGGTTCTTCTAACACAGCCCTTCTTGGGGGAGATGTGTGGAGATTCCTGCCTTGGCTGGGGACACCCTCCAAGGACACTCCTCAAGGTTGAGCAAAAGAAATCTCTCCACGACCATTGGTCTGGGTGAGTTCCATCAGATCTCTATGTAATAATTATTTCTTTCGGTTAGCTTTAATATAATTGTTTCAATAATTGCTTCAATATAGTGCATTATCTTATACTGTACTACTGGCAGTTTTAACATTCGTATTGTGTAGTAAATTATTGTGATTTAGATCTTTTGTTTGATCATTTGTAAGAATAAAGGATTCATTTAATAGAAATATTCTCATTTGGCCAATCATTAAAACCCGTGGGACAAAAGTGGTTCCATCTCAGTTCTGTAATTCCTTAAATTTAATTTGTTGACAAAATCTGAGGCAAGGATTGGATCCCTTATTCCTTGAGGCTCCGTAGTGCAACAATGGCTCTGAGATTCCATGAAGTTGCACTGTTTCCCAGTGTTCTTTGGCTCTGTACGGCCCTGCAGTGTGACAATAGCCCACTGATTCCAGCATTTTCCCCAGGGTCACAATGGACCCTTGATTTCATGAGATTCCACAATGTCCCATTGGTTCCCTTTGGTTCCAAAAGGTTCTGGGATGTCACACTGGTCCCTTGATTCCCTGACGTTCCACAAAGTCCCGTGGTCCTTTTGATTCCATGAGGTTCCGCAGTGTCCCATGTTCCCTTTGGTTCCAGGAGGCCCCAGTGTATTCCAATGGCCCCTGGATTCCAGGAGATTCCACAGTGTCCTGGGGTTCCCTTGTCTCCCTGACTTTTGGCAGTGCCCAGAGTCCCTTTGTTCCCAGGAGGTTCCTTTGTTTCCATCAGACCCTGCCACGTCCCAGACTCCCTTTGGTTCCGTGAGGTGCTGCAGGGTCACAATGTCCCCTTGATTCCATGAGGTTCTGCCATGTCCCAGGGTTCCTTTGGTTCCATGGGGTCCCACAGTGCCAAAACTCTCTGGTTCTTATCCTTCCAACATTTGTGGGCCCATTCTCTCCCTGCCTGGGCTGGAGCCCCATTGTGTTTGTGCAGGAATGGATCCATGGCCATCCTGCCACTGCCCCAATTGAATGCTGCACAAATGTCACTGCAGGCCCGACCCTGGATGCAGGAACAGTCTGGGAACTCCAGGCCTGCTGACATTCAGCAGAGCCAGTTGGGGACTGGCCTGTCTGCAGCCCTTTCCAAAGTTCCAGCGAGTCCCTTTGAGGTGTGATCTTTCCTACAAGAGGGAAGGCAACGGAACCCCATTCTTCCAAGTTTAAGGAGCACTTCCAGTGCCTTTATCAATGACAGTACTGTTGCAATAAGATTTATATAGTAATTAGAACCGATTTTAACCATGGGGATCTCCTTTACCAAACCTTCGATGTCAAAATTAAAGGATGGAAGCAATTCGTTCCATCCATCCTCAAGGTCTGGACGTCTCCCTATACGGTAGCCTAACACAGGTGTAAAGGTGGCTAGAATTATAAGACAAATTAATGAAATAGCCATTGTTTTTTGTTATTATTTCTTCTTAATCCCCAAACAAACCTTTGTTTATATAAACAAAGTTTCCTTGGCTGCTTTCCCAGACTCTGGCAGTGTTCCCAGACCTGTTCCCAAAACAATAGATTGGTTTGCAAAACAACACCGAGCTTGGCTGTCTTCCTGGAAAAATGTTTATCAAAACAAGCCAAACTTAACCAAAATATCCCACTTCTGACACCAAAAATGTTGTGCAAGTTTCGAGCTGGCTTCCCGTCAAGTCCCCCGAAACTTGACAACAAGGACCCGCCTCCCAGAGAGGGAAAAGAAAAGAAAACCAAGCAGCCAAAGCTATAGCAAATATATATGTATATATATATATATATATATATGTATGTATTTTACATATGAGACAGATACACAAAAGGAGAATACCACACACCGGGGGGGGGGGGAAAGGGGAAGGGAGAAGGACAAAAAGGGGCAAGGACCGAACAAGCCAACCAGCCAACCGAAGGCAAACTAGCAAAAATCTCACCACTTCCCTTCGAACAGGCAGGATGGCTGGACACGGCCCAGGGCTCTCCCCTCACGCGTGGCAGATAACGGTAGTCACTGTAGGCCTCGGCTCCAGATAAACCAGACTGAGACAGGGACCCGCCGTTCTCGAACCTCGCCGGAAAGGAAGAGAGCGAGGTCCCTCCTGCTGGTTTTATTTATACCTCAAGTTACGCAAAGGAATAGCATGGAATACTTCCGTGATCACTTTTCTAGTTCCTTCCTGGTTACAAGTTGGTCTCCAGGAAGGCCTAGAGTGAAACCACCACACCCTGACAACAGGAGAATTTTGGAGAGGGACCTTTCCACACCCAGCTATTGATGTGTCCACACATCTCTGCCTGGGTGTGGGTGTGAATTGACTGTGGTGGGAATGTTGTTGTTGTGAATCTCTAATTCAGTCACTGGTAAAATTTTAACAAATGCTATTGAATCCCTTGAAAACCGTTCAACTGGTCAATGATTAAATGTTACTAATCTCTTTTGCCCCCTTGTGTTTGGATCCAAATCCTTTGCACCCTGACCCTCTTGCATCCCAAGGCTCTGTGGAAATCATTCTCTTCCACAAAAAATATATGTATTTTTCATGACTTCCACTTTAAAATCTTCCTCCTTAGCTAAACTACAAAACAACTCCAATTCGCTGCTCAAGTCTTGAAGACTTGAAGACAATTAAAGAAAGGAAAATAATTTGTTTTTCAGTATTTTAATGGGTCCCACAGTGTGTTTGGAGCTGCATCAGCTGTCAGTCCAAGATGGGCCATGTCAGAACTGGTGAGGTTGGGGGGTGAGGAGCAAGGTTGATCATCCAGGGTCAGTGTGGATCTCCTGAGGAGACACTCAGCATCAAGATCACTTGGAGAACACCTCTATCACCTCTCCTCTGAACTAAAAAAGAGCCATCATTGAATTAAAACAAAAAAAAAACAAACTTGGAAGACTTGTTTTGAAATTGCCTTGAAGACAATTAAAGGAAGACAAAGAGATCCTGAGGGATTTCTGGATTTTAATGAGCCCCACGGTGTGTTTGCAGCCCAGCCCATGATCCTGAGGTACTGAGAGAAGATGGAAGCAGCTGCTGAAGAAGTCAGAAGCCAAACTGCAAGTGCCTTGAAGCATTGCTGGGCCCCACTGAGGGCAGGCACTGCCAAAGCCTCCCCAGGGACTCCTTGGAGCAGCTCCTTGGAGGCCAGGAGTGCAGGCAGACCAAGGCTCTGGGCAGGCCCCTGCAATGCTTAGCAAAGCCTGCCTTGGTTTTGTGGAGCACAAAGGCCAAGGGCTGAGCCCCAGGCCCTGGCCCAGCAGATCCTGTCCCTCCCGGCTGGCTCAGGGCTGTTTGGGGGGCACTGGGATGGGAGGGGGAGGAACAACAAAGGCCCAAAACTGGGCAACCCCTGCCAGGCTGCTGAGGGAGGGGCGAGGCAGAACCCAAGGGCAGAACCTGCCAGGAAAGTTGCTTGTGGTGGCCTGAGTGGCAGAGGCAGCTGCCAGAGGCAAGGGGACAAAGGCCTGGGTGCCTTTGGGCCTTGCAGCCCTGCCAGAGCCCTTGGCCATCTCTCCTGCAGGCTGTCCTGCCCTGGCCCTGCTGCTGCTCTGGCCTTGCAGGCTGCACACACCCCTCCTGCTTTCCCACCCCCTCCCAGCAGCATTTCTAGACCCTCCCTGATGGCTCTGCACCAGCTCTGGCTCTTGCCATGTGCACTTGGCCTTCTGAACTTGGATCCTGAGCCCCTGTGCCACAGGACATCCCTGCCAGAGCCCAGGCCCTTCTCCTGGGGGTCACTGCAGAGCTGAGCAGATCCAGGTCACCTCCCATTCCTCTGCCAACCCCCTGGGCCTGCTCTGGGCCCTCCAGGTCCTTGCCCTGCTCCCAAGGGCTCTGGGGGTGCTGAATGGTCAGGGCTTGGGGTTTAGAGCTCAGGGTGGGGATTAGGCAGAACTTTGGGAGGTTTGTTGTTCTGCTGGCAGTGTCTGGTTCATGATTAGGGGAAGAGCTTTTTGGGTTGGGTCAGGATTAAAGCTTGACTTTTCATACTGGTAATATATTTTTGGAATGGGGTGGGCATTAAAGTACAAATAAGAGTTTGGAGTTCTGGGTTTGGTCTTTGCCTTCGAGGTCCAGTTGAGGTTGGGATTAGAGCAGTGGATTCCTATCAGTGAGAGGAGCAGCGATTTTAGGTACTGTTGGGACTTGAGGTTACAAAGACAGTAAAGGTCTATCAGGAATGTTTGCACAGTCAGTGTTTCAGCACTCTCAGCATTTCCTGAACCTGGTTTTACCTCATCAAAATCTTTCCTCTCTGTTGGCCAAGCCCCTCTTTCCTTCCCCAAATATCCAATCCTTTTTGTCCCAGTTCCTCCTAATCTCCCCCAAACTGTCATCTTGCTGGGTTCAGCTCTGTGATGACACTGTGCAGCCTCATGGAATCAAGGGACCATTGTGGCACTGCAGGGCCTCATGGAAACCAAGGAACACAGGGACACTGTGAAATCTTGTGGAACCAGGGGACCATTTAACATTTGGGGCCTCATGGAAAAAAAGGAACCCTGAAACCTTTTGGAACCTCATGGAACCAGGGAGCCATTGTGTCACTGTGGAACCTCATGGAAACAAAGAAACTCTGGGACACAGTGGAACCTCATAAAATCAAGGGGCCACTGTGGCACTACAGGGCCTTTTTGGAGCCAAATAGACCTTGGGACACTGGGGAGCCCTATGGAATCAAGGGGCCATTGTGACACTGGGGAAACTCAGGGAAAAATGGAACCTATGGACAGTGTGCAACTTCATGGAATCAAGGAGTCATTGTGACACTGAGGACACCTCATGGACTGAAGGGACCACCGTGACACTACAGGGCATTCTGGAGCCAAAGGAACCTGGGGACACTGTGCAGCCTCATGGAATCAAGGGGTCATTTTGACACTGCAGGGCCTCATGGAAACAAAACAAAATCCAGGCTTGTCCAGGTCCTGAGGGTGATTCAGAAGGGAGGCAGCAGTGATTTCTCCCTACAGACCCACCACTCCAGTGGCCTCTCCCTGCAGTCCATGGGTGTCCTGAGCATGTTCCCCAGTGCCTCCCTGCCCTGAAGGTTTGTGGCCATCAGGCTGGAGCTGAGGGGGTTGGGCAGGTGCCTGAGGAGGGGGTAGAACAAGGGCTGTGTCCAACTGTGCCAGGAGGGCTGTGCTGGGCAAGGATGAGGAGGCTGCAGAAAACAGTGGCACTGGGGAGGGGAGAGGAGCAGCTGGAGAGACCTTGTGCCTGCCCACGCTGGGCAGGAGCTGCCCCAGGATGGCAGCTCTGAAGTACTCCCAGGATGTCCCTGGGAACAGGAAGGGAAGACTGGATCTGAAAATGGAACCTGGAAAGCAGAGAGCAGGAGTGTCATGATGACACTGCAGGAGAGTCCCAGCCCTGGAGCAAGGGGACAGAAGAAGTGACCCAGTCCATGCCTTGCCCTCTCAATAGGATCCCACAGAATCCTGGGGATGCTGGAAGGGAGCCCAGCTCTGCTTCACAAGTTCCCAGGACCTGTCCCTGCCCCTGTGCTCCAAGGGCTTCCACCCCCCAGGACTGTGCTCAGAGAGCACTCAGGCCTTACAGCGAGAAAGGGGTTCAGGAGGACAGTGTGGGAGTGGCAAGAGAGCAGCTCTGCAAAGACCAAGCACTGCTGCTCCCTGGCAGTGCTGCTGGGCTGGGATTATTGTCCCCTTCCCGTTTGCAAATACACCCTGTCCTGCAGTGTGCTGTCCTTTAGGAACATCTGAGAAGAAGGGTCTTGGACAAAGGAGGCACTGCAGGTCCTTTATTTTGTTTAAATCCTCAGAGAGAACAATACATCTTTTTTACAGCTCTGGGTAAAATTCAGTGGGTAGACACTAAATTAGAAGGTAGATTCAAAATAATATTTCATTGTAGAGAATATTATTGCAAGAAGAACCCGATGACCTCCACGAAAACCTGAGCAGGAAGGCTGGGCCATTTAGGAGTCTCATTCTCAATGCTACACACCAGAAAACAGGCACTTTATTGCTCTTGAAAAGCATCCAGTCATCATTTTTCTCAGGGCATCCTTGAGCTCCTGGTTCCTCAGGCTGTAGATGAGGGGGTTCAGTGCTGGAGGCACCACTGAGTACAGAACTGAAAGGGCCAGATCCAGGGATGGGGAGGAGATGGAGGGGGGTTTCAGGTAGGAAAATGATGCAGTGTTGAGGAACAGGGAGACCACGACCAGGTGAGGGAGGCACGTGGAAAAGGCTTTGTGCTGTCCCTGCTGAGAGGGGATCCTCAGCACAGCCCTGAAGATCTGCACATAGGAGAAAACAATGAAAATGAAACAACCAAACCCTGAACAGGCACCAACCACAATAAGCCCAAGTTCCCTGAGTTTGGAGTGTGAGCAGGAGAGCTTAAGGATCTCTGGGAGTTCACAGAAGAACTGGCCCAGGGCATTGCCCTGGCACAGGGGCAGGGAAAATGTATTGGCTGTGTGCAGCAGAGCATTGAGAAAGCCAGTGGCCCAGGCAGCTGCTGCCATGTGGGCACAAGCTCTGCTGCCCAGGAGGGTCCCGTAGTGCAGGGGTTTGCAGATGGCAACGTAGCGGTCGTAGCACATGATGGTGAGGAGGAAATACTCTGCTGAGATGAAGAACAGAAAGAAAAAGGCCTGTGCAGCACATCCCATGTAGGAGATGGTTGTGGTGTTCTGGAGGGAATTGTGCATGGCTTTGGGGACAGTGGTGCAGATGCAGCCCAGGTCTGTGAGGGAGAGGTTGAGCAGGAAGAAGCCCATGGGGGTGTGCAGGTGGTGGTCACAGGCTACGGCGCTGAGGATGAGGCCGTTGGCCAGGAGGGCAGCCAGGGAGATGGCCAGGAAGAGCCAGAAGTGCAGGAGCTGCAGCTCCCGCCTGTCTGCCAATGCCAGGAGGAGGAACTGGGCCATGGAGCTGCTGTTGGACATTTGTTGTTTCTTAGCATAGGGTCTGTTCAGGAAAGGAAAACAGGGAACAGTTAAGGCAGACCTCTGTGGAAAAGCCACTCCATTTCTAAGAGAAATTGATGTGTCAAATGTCACCAAATGCACTCCCAAGGAGTCAGTTTTGCTCTGCTTAATGGGACATGGAACTTTTTGGGTAGAGCTCTCACACACACAAGGAATGTCAGATGTAACACACCTTGAATATAAAAGTTCCATCTCTACACTCATGACTCAGAAGAGCTGGGGCTGCAGAGCAGAAGCTTAGTCCGAGCTTAGAATAAATGTTACTGTGGTTTTTATTTTTACAGTCACACTTGGGGAAGGTTCTTTTCCACTGCAGGAATCCTCATTTCTATGCTCCAGCACACAGTGCCCAGCAGAGCTGCAAGGAAGGGCCCCCAGAACTGCCCCCAAGCCTTGGGGACACTTCCCCCCACTCCCTGCCCAGGGCTCTGCTGCCTGGAGCTGTCCCTGCCAGCAGCTGCTTCCCTGGGCCCAGGGCTGGGCCCTGCCAGCGCTGCCAGAGCCCATCCCAGCCCTGGGGACTCAGCTCTGCCCTGCAGAGCTCTCCCAGCAGCACTGGGCAGTGCCCAGGGGCATCTCTGCCTGGGCAGGCTCTGATGGCAATGTCAGAGCAACCCTGGGGAGGCTGGAAAAGTGACACTGCTGCTGTCTATAAGACAGTTTTGATGTCTGATACTCTCAGGTTCAATGCCCTCTAATCTAACAGAGTTTAAGTTGCAGTGTCCCCTCCTGTGCTCTGAGACTGATTTCCCTGTCTCAGTCAGCACCCAGACAGCCCAGGGTAGAACACTGAAAGAACTGGTTCATTCCCTTGAAGGTACCCCCTGTCTGTCTGTGCTTCTTGCAAATACCTTCTGGGAAATTTCCTGCTTTGATCTGGAGCTGTGACCAGCCCTCAGCCCTGCAGCCCACTGTGGAGATCAGAAGGACTCTGCCCTGCTCTGCCCTCCCAGGAGTTGTTCCTTCCCCACAGCCCTTCTCCCCCAGCCCCGTGGCAGCTCCTTGGCCGGGCTGAGAGCTGACCCTGGCAGGCAGCAGAGTCCCTGCCCCAGCACACAGAGCCCTGGGGGCAGGACCCTGCTCTGCCCCACAGCCCTGGGCACCCCTGGCTGCACCCCCACCTTCCCACCCCACAGCCAGCCCTGGCACAGGGAACCTTCTTGCCCTGGGCCTCTGATGGGGCAGCAGCAAGTCCTGCTCTGCAGCAGCTTCTCCTGCTGCACCCCAGCAAATCCAGCAGAGCCATCCTGACAGCTCCTGCCACTGCTGCCATTTGGCAGCTGGCAGAGGCACTTGCAGGAACTCACCTGCACTGCTCTGCAGCCACAGCCTGACCGTGGCAAAGGGCTGGCAAGGTTCCTGCCCTGAGCAGCTCTGCCCTGTCCTCCCAGCCCAGGATCCCTTGAACCTCCTGCTCCCTTCTCCTCTCTGCCCTTGCTGCCTGCAGCTCCTGCCCTGCTCTGCCATGTGGCCACTTCCCCTGCACTGCAGCAGCTGGGAGAGTCCTGCTGAAAGATCCTGGAAGCTGTGGGATGTGCCAGCTTTAGGAGATGCCTCCAGGAAGGGAAGTTGAACTTTACTACAGCCAGAGAATTCTTCCTTCAAATCCTGGGAAGGTTTCTCCTGTGGTGAGAGCTCAGTCACCTCCCAGCCCAGGCTGCCTCTCATCTCTCTGCCTTCTCTCCTGTGCCCTGGGTGCTGCAGGCAGTGCCCTCAGCCCTGCTGGGCTGTGCAGAGGAGCTGCTCCTGGGCAGAGCTGTCTCTTTGAAGCTCTTCTTGCTTGCCAGGAGCTCCCTGTGTGCCAGGAGCCCGGCCCAGCTCAGCAGCACAGCAACAGCCCCAGGCAGCCCTTTCTCTGCCCCTCTGGGCTCCCTCCAGCTGTCCCTGGGGCTCCAGGGGAACCTGCTGGCACACAGCTGAAGGAAATAATGATGTTCCTTCTCTCAGCTGGGCACAGACACTTCTTTCAGCACTGTCATTTCTCCAAACAGACACAGAGTTTAGTTCAAGATGCCCCTTTTCATGTCCCATCATTAGACAGGAAACCCAGACAGTGCCCAGGAGGAATCTCCTTCACCTGCACTGAGGGAAGGGACTCAGCTGAGTCAACAGAGGTGTCTCCTTGTGGCTCTGCAGACCTGGGGCCAGAAGGACACTCAGCTCCCTCCACAACCCCCATGGGCTGGGATTCCTCCTGCCCCACTTCAGTGGGCCCAAAACAGGCCCCTGCAGGTGACTCCTTGTCCCAGCTCCCATGGGAATGAAGGAAGAACAAAGCCAGGAGTGACCTGCTGGGACACAAAGCCCTGGTTCCTTCTGAGGGGCCAGAGGTGACCGAGATTCCTGCTGGGAACTGCAGGCTCCAGTGGAGCAGTTCCTAGGGACAGGGCAGCAGCTGTGGGATCTTCTTGGAGGCTGCTGGGACATTGCTTTGGCCAACTTCAGTGGCAGAAGGGGCCCACATGTAGGACAGGGGAACCTGTCACTGTTCCTTCTGTCCAGGGCAGCCCCTAGAGGTGCTCAGGTGACCAAATGGAGTCAGGTGGCACAGGGAGAGAGGTCTCTCTCCTGTTCTTTATCAGGGTATTTTCTACATGTCCTCAGAGTACAATGGCAGTTGGCTCCTGGACATCCCTTCAAAGGTGAACCTGATTCAGGGCAGCTGAGCCTGGACTGAACAGCCAAAGAGGGGCCTGTAGTGCCAGGGGAGGTGCCAGGGCTCTGCAGCACAAGTGCAGCAGCTGCCATGGGCAGCACAGGGCCTGTGCAGGGACCCCCTCCCCATTCCCAGCAGTTGTGTGACAGGCACCACCCAGGGCTTCTCAGACACACTGGGGGCCTTTGGGGCAGGGAGTGAATCCCAGCCCTGCAGGGACACAAAGGCTGTCCCTTCTCTGCCCAGCCAAGGCCGGGCCAGGCACGAGTCCACATCCCATCAGCCCAGGCTGTCCACACTTGTTTCCTCCCTCTGCTGGCTCTTCTCTCCCCCAGCATTTCAGCAGCATGTGCTGATCTCCTCAGGGATCAGGCCTGGGATTTTCCCCCTGGGCCTGAGTCCCAGCACGTCCACCCCCAAGGCCATTGTCAGCAAAGCCTCTGCCCACCCCAGCTCTCGGGGCTTTCAGAGCAGCTTTCCCCACTGCAAGTCTGTTTTTACCCCGATGCCCCCGCTGAGGGGCTGCAGCCAGACAGGCCCCAATGCCCTGCGTGTGGGGCACAGGCAGGAGGAGCTGCAGCCCCAAGTCTCTCTTCATTCCACTTGCAGGCAATAACAGCCCAGGCCTGCTGAGACAGATCCCAGGTTGCAGGGCTGTGATGGGTTGGGAGAGAAGGCCAAGGAGACCCAGGACAGAACGAGCAGGAGAGAGGTGTCCTCAGTGGGAAGGAGCTTCTGGGACCTGTGGAGCTGCTCTGGGGGATGAAGGAATTGGGTGAACTTTTGTGGGTGAGGGTCAGAGGAGAGACTGGTTTGGGTGACACAGTGGAGTGAGACAAAGAGCCCATTCCAGCTGGCTTTGATAACCCTGGAATTCACTGGAAAGGCACCAGGACAGGATGCAAAGAGTCCCAGAGGTTTGTGCAGGTTCTTGGTGAAAAGACCCCTTGGCACACAGGCCTTTAGAGCACAGCTGGCAGGTTGGTGGCAACAGGGAGGCTCATCTGCATCTGCTGCTCTCCAAGAGGAACCAAGAGGTTACCATAGAAACTGACCGTAGTGATGGGAATGTAGAATGTGTGGTGGTTGCCATAGTAACTGACATAGCAATGGGACTGTACGATGGTTGCCATGGCAACCGACTGTGGCAATGGGAATGTATGATGGTTGCCATGGTAACTGACCGCAGAAACAGGAATTTCTGATGTTTGACATGGTAACTGACCATAGCAATTGGAATGTAGAACGGTTGTCATGGTAACTGATCGTAGCAACGGGAATGGATGATGGTTGCCATGGTAACTGACTGTACCAGTGGGAAGTGTGACAGTTGCCATGGTAACTGACCGTACCACTGGGAGTCATGCTGTTTGCCATGGTAACTGACCATATAAACAGGAATATATGATGGTTGCCATGGTAACCAACCATGGCGATGAGCATGTATGCTGGTTGCCATGGTAACCGACCGTAGCAATGGGAATGTGTGATGGTTGCCTTGGTAACTGACCATAGGAATGGGAATGTTTGAGGGTTACCATGGTAACCATCTATACTAATGGGAATGAATGATGTTGCCATGGTAACTGACTGTAGCAATGGGGATGTTTGATGGTTGCCATAGTAACTGACCGTAGCAATGGGAATGTATGCCGTTTGCCACGCTAACTGATTGTAGCAGAGGGAAGTACAATGGTTACCATGGTAACTGACCATAGCAATGGGAATTTGTGATGGTTGTCATGGTAACCAACCATAGCAATGGGAACGTGTGATGGTTTCCATGGTAACCGACTGTACCGTGGGAATGTATGATGGTTACCATGGTAACTGAGCATAGCAATGGGAATGTGTGCTGTTTGCCATGGGAACTGATTGTAGCAGTGGGAAGTATGATGGTTGCCTTGGTGACCGACTATAGGAATGGGAACGTATGATGGTTGCCATGGTAACTGACTGTAGTAAAGGGAATGTATGATGGTTGCCATGGTAACTGACTCTACCATCGGGAGGTATGATCGTTGCCATGGTAACTCAGCATAGGAACAGGAATGCATACTGCTGTCATGGTAAACAACTGTAGTGAGGGGAATTTATGATGGTTGCCATGGTAACTGACCATAGAAATTTGAATATATGATGGTTACCATGGTAACTGACCGTAGCAGTGGGAGGTATGATGGTTGCCATGGTAACTGACTGTAGCAACGGGAATGGATGATGGTTGCCATGATAACCAACAGTAGCAATGGGAATGTGTGATCATTGCCGTGGTAACTGACCATTGCAGTGGGAATGTGGGCTGGTTGCCATGGTAACTGACCATAGCAATGGGGCTTTATGAGGGTTGCCATGGTAACCAACTGTTGCAATGAGAATGTATTATGGTTGCCATGGTAACTGACCAAAGCAATGGGAATGTATGATGGTTACCATGGTAACCAACCATAGAAATAAGAATATGAGCTGGTTGCCATGGTTACTGACCATAGCAGTGGGAGTGTATAATGGTTGCCATGGTAACCGACCATAGAAAAGAGACTGGACGATGGTTGCCATGGTAACTGACTTTAGCAACACAACTGTATGATGGTTGCCATGGTAACCGACCCAAGCAATGGGAATGTGTGAGGTTTCCATGGTAACTGACTGTGGCAAGGGGGCTCAGTGGCGTTGCCCAAGGCTTCCACTTCTGCAAATTGGCTTCTCCTTCAGCAACCTCAGCCACTCGTCGTGGGGGCCCCACACAGCAGCTTCCCACCTCCGTGAGGTTCTGCAGCAGCCCAGGGTTCCTTTGGCCCCACAAGGTCCTGCAGTGTCCCCATGGCCCCTTGATTCCGTGAGGCTCCACAGTGTCCCAGGGTCTCCCTGCTTCCATGAGTTTCCCCAGTGTCCCAGGTTTCCTTTGATTCCCTGAGACCCAGATGTGAAGCCGTGGCCCCTTGATTCCACGAGGTTTTGCAGTGTCACGAGGGCTCCTTTCTGCCCTCAGGTTCTGCACAGTCTCAGGGTTCCTCTGCTTTCAGGAGTTCCCGCAGTGTCCCGATGGCCCCTCGATTCCAGGACCATCCCAAACGTCCCAGGCTTTCTTTGGTTCTAGGAAGCCCTGCATGTCCAAATGGCCCCTTGATGCCATGAGTTTTCACAGTGTCCCCATTTTCCCTTGGTTCCATGAGGACCTGCATTGTCACAATGGTCCCTTGATTCCACGAGGTTCCAGTCTCCCAGGGCTTCTTCATCTCCAAGAGACTCCACAGGGTCACAATGGTCCCTTGATTCTGTCAGATTCCAGAGTGTCCCAGGATTCCTTTGATCCCTGGGCCCTGCAGAGTGAGAATGGACTGTTGATTCCATGAGGTTCCACGGTGTCAAAATGACCCCTTGATTCCGTGAGGTTCCACAGCATCCCAAGATTCCTTTGGATCCACAAGGCCCAGGAGTGTCACAATGGCCTCTTGATTCCATGAGGTTCTTCAGTGTCACAGTGGCCCTTTGTTTCTATGAGGTTCCACAGTGTCCAAGGATTCCTTTGGCTCCGTGAAGCCCTGCAGTGTCACAATGGGTTGTTGATTCCGTGCAATTCTGCAGGGTCACAAAGGCCCCTTGGTTCCACGAGTTTCCTCAGTGTCCCAGGCTTCCCTTGGTTCCATGAGGTCCTGCATGGTCACAAGCACCCCTCGATCCCACGTGGTTTCCCAGTGTCCCAGGTTTCATTTTATTCCAGGAGGCCCTGCAATGTCACAATGGCCACACAATTCCATCAGGTTCCCCAGTGTCACAATGGCCCATTGATTCCAGGAAGTTCCAAAATGTCCCAGGGTTTCTTTGCTTCCGGGAGGCCCCCCTGTCACACTGACCACTTGATTCCATGAGATTCTGCAGACTCCCAGGTTTCCTTCAGATCCAGGAGGCCCTCCAGTGCCAGAATGGCCCTTTGATTCCATGAAGTTCCACACTCTCCCAGAATTCCTCTGAGCTTTGCAGTGTCTCAATAGGCCCTTGACTCCATGAGGTTCCAAACTGTCCCAGGGTTCCTTTGGTTCCAGGAGACCCTGAAGTGTCACAACAGCTCATTGATTCCCTGACTTTCTCTGGTGTCACAATGACCCCTTGATTCCAACAAAGTCACCGTATCTAAATTTGTTCTTTGCAAACTGTCCTTGCTGTCATCTCCTGGCAGTGGCTTCATGGCCCCTGTCAGAGCCAGCCCTGTCCCTGCACTGACCCAGCTCTGCTGCCCCACAGATGCTGGATCAGGAGGGGAAGGCCCACGGTGGAGGGCAGTGCACTGGGACTCATCCTGGAAGGGACCTCAGGAGGTTTCTGGGCCAAAACAAAGAACAACCAGTGGAGAAAGGAACACAGGGATGGGCAGTTTGCGTGCTCTGCCACGTCAGGGGGAGATGTAGAGCTACAGAGACAACCAGTCAGTGTGGATTCTGTCCATATTTGCCCTTTGCACACAGTGAGTCACACACTGAAGTCACAAGTTCCCTCCATCCACAGAGGGAGGAAAAGAGAAAGTGAATGAAGTTCTGTGTTGTGCAGAGCTAAATCTGCACTAATCCCAATATTCTGAGCTTACAGGACCTTTATCAAACACCTTCTGCAGCATCTGTTCACTGGGCAAACATGTGTGTGGATGGCCAGGCCCAAGGAGTGGTGGGCAATGGAGTTCCATCCAGGGGTGTTCCCAGGGCTCAGCACTGGGCTCAGGGCACTTCAATCTCTTTCTCAAGGATCTGCACAAGGGCATCGAGTGCAGCCTCAGGCAGTTCCCAGGGCACACCAAGCTGGGGGGAGTGTTGATGTGCTGGAGGGCAGGAAGGCTCTGCAGAGGGATCTGGACAGGCTGGATCCATGGGCCCAGGCCACTTGGAGGAGGTTCAACAAGGCCAAGTGCTGGGTCCTGCCCTGGGGTCACAACCACCCCAAAGCCCTGACCATGCCCTGCAACTGGTCCCCACAACCTGTCCTGTGTCCTTAATCCCTCCATTTCCAAGGACTCTGTGGGACAAGGGAACTCTGTGCTCTGGGTAGAGGAGGAGCTCCAAGTGCCACTGGAGTGGGAACCCCAACTCCTCAGGTTTGTGTTCTTTGGGAGGGCTGGAACTGATGAGACTTAGAGCCACAGAAAGTTTCTCTTCATGGCCAATATAAAAAAAAATGTAAAGATGATACATGTTAATAAACATCAAAACTCTTCCCTCAGCTCTGTGAGATGTCCTGACAGCATCTGACGTGTCACCAATTCACAAGGGATTTCCATAGAGGAAGAGTTTTAAGCACAGACATAAGAAAAGGGTGTTCTATGACAGATATAAACACAATTCAGATGTTGACTAATGTGCTATTTAATCTTCTGAAAGATTGGGCAGCTCCCTGAAGCTCAAAGCATGAAACCAGTCAATTGAGAAGCACTGAATGACCAGAGAGCAACTGCAGGAGGAAACCAGGCAGCAACAGGAAGGACACACATCCAGCAAGTCTGCTGAAGAGATGTCCTCAGACATGGTCATTTAAACAGGAGAGGTGGAAACACCTGAAGTGAGAGGGAGATGAAGTTATAGATGGAATAGTGGTAATACAGGTAGAGGGGCAGATCAGTATTTCTTCTCCTGCCATCAGTACACTTCCAGGAAATTCTTGTTCTGCCATGGTGGGAAAACTTTACCATTTCTTAAAAGTACTCCAATGACCCAGTAATGAAAATGTACTTCAATACTATTTAATGTAAAAGTATTAAAACTGTGCCTTTTTCCACATAGACATTACTTGTCTGGCCATGACCAGGCAGCACCACAGGCTGTGCTGGATTATGGGGTGTCTCCAGTGGCACAAAGGAATCAAGGGGCCATTGTGACACTGCAGGGCCTCATGGAACCAAAGATCCCTGGGACACTGCATGATGAAAAAGGGAATAGAAACAGAGATGGAAAATGTCATGGTTTCAGGAGTTTTAGTATTTTAGGTCATTTTTCCAACACTGTTTTGCAGGGACTGTCTCTTTAAGAAGGAATGCCTGCCCCACGCTGGGGCTGGGCAGGGAGGGGAAGAAAGAAGGAAAATGCCAGGCAGCAAATGGAACTTTTTCTCCTCCCTGGACCCCGGGGGTGGTGCCTGGAGAGTCCCCACGGCGCCGTCCTGCCCCGGGGCCCTGCTACTGCGGCCCCGAGCGCTGAGCTCGCTCAGCACCACGGCCGGGGAGAGCCCAGAGTGACCCTGAGCCCAGGAACGTGCTTCTGCTTGTGCCCCCATTTCCCAGAGTTTCTTTGGCTTGCTGGGCCACAGGGGGGTGGTTATCAGGCAGGACCCTCCACCATTTCCCCCCTTTATTCCAGGGGTGCCACGTGGGCGAAGAATTCCCTTCTTTGTAGGTAAGCTGTTCCCTGTATATCTTTGTGGTTTCTGCTATTTCCTTGTTAGTAAACTCTTAATTTTAAGAGTTTTATCTCTCTGTATTAGTAAGAAATAAAAAGGGAGGGATTCAGTTCCTTGGAGTTCCCACCCCAATTTTTGTCTTTAACCAGTTGCATCAGGTTGTGCAAAGTCACAAATGCCCAATCATTCCATAACGTTCCACAGTGTCCCTGGATTCCTTGGGTTCCCTGAGGTCCTAGACTGTCACAATGCACATTTGATTCCATGAGGCCCTGCAGTGTCACAGTGGCCCCCTGATTCCATGAGGTTCTGCAGAATCCCAGGGTTCCATTGGTTCCATGAGGCCCTGCAAGATCACAGTTGTCCCTTGATTCCATGAGGTTCCAGTGTGCAAGGCTTCCTTGGGCTTTGTAAGGCCCTGCAGAGGAACAATGGCTCCTTGATTCCATGAGGTTGCACTGTTTCCCAGAGTTCTTTGGCTCCATATGGCCTTGCAGGGCTCCATAATGGCCCACTGATTCCATCTTTCTCCCCAGTGTCACAATGGACCCTTCATTCCATGAGATTCCACAATGTCCCATTGGTTCCCTTTGGTTCCAAATGGTTCTGGGATGTCACACTGGCCCCTTGATTCCCTGATGTTCCACAAAGTCCCGGGGTCATTTTGATTCCATGAGGTTCCACAGTGTCCCATGTTCCCTTTGGATCCAGGAGGCCCCAGTGTATTCCAATGGTCCCTGGATTCCAGGAGATTCCACAGTGTCCTGGGGTTCCCTTGTCTCCCTGACTTTTGGCAGTGTCCAGGGGTCCCTTTGTTCCCAGGAGGTTCCTTTGTTTCCATCAGGCCCTGCCACGTCCCAGACTCCCTTTGGTTCCATGAGGTGCTGTAGGGTCACAATGTCCCCTTTATTCCAGGAGGTTCCACCATGTCCCAGGGTTCCTTTGGTTCCATGGGGTTCCACAGTGCCAAAAATCCCTGCTTCTTATCTTTCCAACATTTGTGGGCCCATTCTCTCCCTGCCTGGGATGGAGCCCCATTGTGTTTGTGCAGGAATGGATCCATGGCCATCCTGCCACTGCACCAATTGAATGCTGCACAAACGTCACTGCAGGCCCCACCCTGGATGCAGGAACAGTCTGGGAACTCCAGGCCTGCTGACATTCAGCAGAGCCAGGCGGGGTCCCAAAGAGCACAAGGGATTGACTGCAACCCCTGCAGGTCTCTGGCATTGCTGGGGACAAATGCAGGAACTGCCAGGAGCTCTGCAGAGCCCTGACAGTGCCACTGCAATCCCAAGCTGCATTGCCCGGGGCAACCCTCAGCACAGCCAAGGCCACAACCCTTCCTGAAAGGTGTCCCTTCTGGGCAGGGCCAGGGGGACAAACCCCTCCATCTGTCCCTGCACATGTTGGGTCCAATTCTCATCCCCCACTTAGGGACAAAGTCAGCCTACATTGGGTGTTTAGCTTTGCATTTCCTTCACTCTTTTGTGCTTCCAACACACACCCCCCAGTCTGGGCAGAGTCTGTCCCCCCAAAGAACACAAGACCTGACTAGTTGTGGCTCCTGCTGCGGTGGCTGGAACTTGGGCCACAATCTGTGCCAGGAGCAGAGAGGTCCCTCCCCACAGAAACTTCTTGGCAATGGAGTTCTTTAGAGAATGGGACAGGCTGTGGGGATCACTTGCAGGGCACAGCCAGGGACGTGTCTTGTCCAACCTCCTGTTTAACATGACCAGCTTTTTCAGTCTCTTTTCTCTCTCTTTTCTCATGCTTGTTCGTCCAGTGACCATTGTGATGCTACCCTTGCTTTGGTTCTTCCCTAGACATCCCAGGACAAGTCCTGCCCAGTCCCCCAATCCCCTTTCTGTCTGCCCATCATGAGTCTCAGAGCCCGAGGCCGAATCCCCCATGCTCAGCTGCAAGGTCACCCTGAGAGCTTCTGCCATTGACCCACTTGGTTACAGTTTCATACAGATAACTTGGAACTTCTTTGTTGCCTTTTGGGCTTAGAATGGCTTCATCAAAAACATGGTAATTCATGTCCTAGCAATGGAAATTCTTCTAAAAAGGAGTTTGGGACTTTAAACTCAAAGAATGACAGAATGCTTTGGGTTGGAAGGGATATAAAAGCTTATGTGGTCCAACTCCTGGACGTGGACAGTGACATCTTCACTAATTGAGGCTGCTCAAAGTTCCTGACTTTGGACAAATCCAGGGAGGGCACATCCTCTTCTCTGGGAACCTGTTGCAGTTCTTGCCAGCCCCACTGGTAAATATTTCTTCATTTTATCCAATATAAAGCTCCCCTATTTCAGTTTAAAGCCATTACCCCATATTGTGCCACTACAGGTAAAACGAATCACTGTGATAGGCTATCTGAGACTATGAACACAATGTTTTCATCTGCAAACACCTTGGAGAGTGCTCAATGTCCCTACAAAAAGTTTGTCCCCATCTTTCTTAGAAGCCTCTGTGGTGGTGCATCCTCCCCCCATTCTCCTCAGGCCTGGTCAATGATCTCAGGAGCTCCTGACAAGCCTTGACCAAACCAGCTGAGCAATGAAGAGCCCCTGGACTGGACCAGGGCTGTGGGAAAGTGTCCCTGGACTGGACCAGGTGCTCCTGGATGATACAGGTGGGAACAATCCGGAGTGGAACATTTTGGGAACACAGGATAATCAGTCATCCCAGGAAAGCCTTGGAACATTCCCTGCCTGAATCACAGCCCAAATGGAGCAGTTTGGATACAATTCCCCAATAGTTTGGAAACTCCAGTCATTCCTGACCCCAGGATGGCAATTCAGCAGATAACTAAAGCCAGTCCCCTTGGGAGCCCACACCCAGCGGGGCTGAGGGAGGCCCTGGCAGCTCCCCAGCCCCTCCCTCTCAGTGGGACACCTCTGGCAGCCTCTCCCAGCTCGGGAACCCTCCAGTTTGCAACACTGCAAAGAGCGGCGCTGATGCCCAGGACAATTCTGATCCCCCTCCACAAACACTCCTCCAGCTGGGACCCTTGTCTGGTGGGAAACACAAAGGGATTGGTGGGAGTGTTTCCCTGACAACAGGAGAATTTGGGAGAGGGACCTTTCCACAGCCAGCTCTTGATGTGTGCACACATCTCTGCCTGGGTGTGGGTGTGAATTGACTGTGGGGTGAATGTTGTTGTGAATCTCTAATTCAGTCACTCTTAAAATTGTAGTAAATGCTATTGAACCACTTGATAACCATTCAACAGGTCAATAATTAAATGCTGCTAAACTCTTTTGCCCCCTTATCTTTGGATCCAAATCCTTTGCCCCCTGACCCTCTTGCATCCCAACGCTCTGTGTAAATCATGCCCTTTCATCAAAAAATATATATTTTTCGTGACGTCCACTGTAAACTCTTCTTCACTAGCTGAACTACAAAACAACTCTAATTACTTGTTGATGTCTTGAAGACATGAAGACAATTAAAGGAAGACAAAGAAATTGTTTTTCCGTGTTTTAATGAGTCCCACAGTGTGTTTGGAGCTGCATCAGCTGTCAGTCCAAGATGGGCCATGTCAGAACTGGTGAGGTTGGGGGATGAGGAGCAAGGCTGATCATCCAGGGTCAGTGTGGATCTCCTGAGGAGACACTCAGCATCAAGATCACTTGGAGAACACCTCTATCACCTCTCCTCTGAACTGAAAAAGAGCCATCATTGAATTAAAACAAAAAAAGTACAAATTTTGGAGACTTTTTTTGAAATTGCCTTGAAGACAATTAAAGGAAGACAAAGAGATCCTGAGGGATTTCTGCATTTTAATGAGCCCCACAGTGTGTTTGCAGCCCAACCCATGATCCTGAGGTACTGAGAGAAGATTGAAGCAGCTGCTGAAGAAGTCAGAAGCCAAAGTGCAAGTGCCTTGAAGCATTGCTGGGCCCCACTGAGGGCAGGCACTGCCAAAGCCTCCCCAGGGACTCCTTGGAGCAGCTCCTTGGAGGCCAGGAGTGCAGGCAGACCAAGGCTCTGGGCAGGCCCCTGCAATGCTGAGCAAAGCCTGCCTTGGTTTTGTGGAGCACAAAGGCCAAGGGCTGAGCCCCAGGCCCTGGCCCAGCAGATCCTGTCCCTCCCGGCTGGCTCAGGGCTGTTTGGGGGGCACTGGGATGGGAGGGGGAGGAACAACAAAGGCCCAAAACTGGGCAACCCCTGCCAGGCTGCTGAGGGAGGGGCGAGGCAGAACCCAAGTGCAGAACCTGCCAGGAAAGTTGCTTGTGGTGGCCTGAGTGGCAGAGGCAGCTGCCAGAGGCAAGGGGACAAAGGCCTGGGTGCCTTTGGGCCTTGCAGCCCTGCCAGAGCCCTTGGCCATCTCTCCTGCAGGCTGTCCTGCCCTGGCCCTGCTGCTGCTCTGGCCTTGCAGGCTGCACACACCCCTCCTGCTTTCCCACCCCCTCCCAGCAGCATTTCTAGACCCTCCCTGATGGCTCTGCACCAGCTCTGGCTGTTCCCTGGAACACAAAGCCAGGCCATCACCCTCTTAGTGACCTCTGGCACCATAAGATTCCCCTTTGAGTAACATTCCTTTTTCCCCACCTTCAGTCTGAACTTTCCAAGCTGCACTTTACAAGTTTCTTTTTCTTTCCAGCATCAAGAATAGCTCCATCCTGTCAGATCTGCTCTAGAACCTCTCTAGTTCTTCCTCATGCTTCCAGAATGGGGAACCTCACACCCAGACAGACCAGTCCAGATGTGGTGACCCCAGGGATGAGTCTAGGGGGGTGACAACTCCCTTATCTGAGTGGCCACACTCCCCCCAAGGCAGCCCCACATGCAGTTGGCCTTATTAACTTGGATCCTGAGCCCCTGTGCCACAGGACATCCCTGCCAGAGCCCAGAACCTTCTCCTGGGGGTCACTGCAGAGCTGAGCAGATCCAGGTCACCTCCCATTCCTCTGCCAACCCCCTGGGCCTGCTCTGGGCCCTGCAGGTCCTTGCCCATCGTGGGGAATGAAGGGACCATTAAACACTTGGGGCCTTGTGAAAAGAAAGGAACCCTGAAACATTTTGGAACCTCATGGATCCAAGCAGCCATTTTGAAAGTGCAGGCCCTTCTGGAAACAAAGGAACCCTGGGGCACAATGGAAGCTCATGGATCTCAGGGGCCATTGTGAGACTGGAGAACCTCATGGACAAAACAGGAACCCAGAGACACTGTGGAAGTTTCTGGAATGAAGGGGCCATTGTGACACTGAGGAACTCTATGGGCTCAAGGGGCCACTGTGACACTGCAGGGCTTCAGGGAACCAAAGGAATGCAGGGACACTGTGGAATCTCATGGAACCAAGGGACCATTGTGACATGGGGGGTCTCTTTGAAACAAAAGGAACCCTGAGACATCTCAGACCCTCCTGGAACCAAGGGCCCACTGTGCCTGCCCAGAACTCCATGGAATCAAGCAGAGCCGCTGCCTCCCCCCCGCCGCCGCACGGACCGGAGTCGCCGGCTCTGCCCCGCTTGGACACCTCTGGGGTCAGCGTGTTCTTGGGCAGCACAACTGATCTCAGACCAGAGAGTTTCCCAGATTTTGCTTTGTCCCCTCTTTCCACTGGTTTAATTTTTGTTCTTTCTTCATTGAGAGGGAAAAGGGGAAGGGAGGCAGGTGTTGATCCCTGTTTTTATCTGTTTACAAAAGGGAGTTGGGGCAGGGGGGGAGAGAGGAGGCAATTTCTCTGTCTGCTGTTGCTTCGAACTATTCTGTTGGTATTGCTCTTTTTGCTGCTATATTTCTTGTCAGTGAACTGTTATTTTTTTCACTTATACCTCCTGATAGTTTGTCTCCTTGTACTGGTGGGGAATAAAAGGAGAGTGAGTTCATTTTATTGGAGTTCCTGCCCCAATATGTGTCTTTAAACCAGGGCAGGTTGCTCAAGGGCTCCCAGAAATTTGGTACCATCCACAAAGGACTTGAAAACACATTTTGTCCCATTGTACAGAGAGATAATAAAGATGTTCTATAGTGATGTTCAAGGGCTGGTCACTGAGGGATTTCACCAGGAAGTTTGTGCCAAAAGGACTTTGTACCATGGATTTTATTTGACACTCTTCATTTAGCCAACTTCCCACCCACCACATCTTCCACTTCTTCAGTCCATCTCTCACCAGTCTGGCCATAGGGAGACCACAGGAGACCATGTCAAGGACCTTGATAAAGTCTGGGCACAAAACATCCCCTTCTATTCCCTCCCACAGGGGTTCTGCAATCCCTGCCTTGTCCTTCCCATGCCTGGCAATGGCTGCAGGAGGACTTGCCCTCTCCCCTTCCCTGCTGAGCCTGAGCAGTCTGGAACTCTGCCAACCCTCCTTGCTGCCCTGTTTGCAGACTGGTTCCATGTCTGCCTTTGCCAAGGCTGCAGGAAGTTCTGGGCTGGCTCTGGCCTTTCCAAAGATTTGGGAGAGGTCTCCCAGTGACACTGCCCAGCCTTCCCAATATCCCTGACACCAAAACCTTTTCCATATCCCTCACTTCCAGAGGAGTGCCCAGGACACAACACAGGTTGTCCTGGTGGTTCTGGAGAATGAGAAGGGATTTCTTCCTCCAGGCCAACCCCTCCAATTGGATTTGAGTGCAACTGAAAGGTTTCCTCAGCATTTTGCCCAGTGCCTCCCTGCCCTGAAGGTTTGTGGCCATCAGGCTGGAGCTGAGGGGGTTGGGCAGGTGCCTGAGGAGGGGGTAGAACAAGGACTGTGTCCAACTGTGCCAGGAGGGCTGTGCTGGGCAAGGATGAGGAGACTGCAGAAAACAGTGGCACTGGGGAGGGGAGAGGAGCAGCTGGAGAGACCTTGTGCCTGCCCACGCTGGGCAGGAGCTGCCCCAGGATGGCAGCTCTGAAGCACTCCCAGGATGTCCCTGGGAACAGGAGGGGAAGACTGGATCTGAAAATGGAACCTGGAAAGCAGAGAGCAGGAGTGTCATGGTGACACTGCAGGAGAGTTGCAGCCCTGGAGCAAGGTGACAGAAGAAGTGACCCAGTCCATGCAGTGGCCTCAGAAGATCCCAGAGCATCCTGGAGATGCTGGAAGGGAGCCCAGCTCTGCTTCACAAGTTCCCAGGGCCTGTCCCTGCCTGTGCTCCAAGGGCTTCCACCCCCCAGGTCTGTGCTCAGAGAGCACTCAGGCCTTACAGCGAGAAAGGGGCTCAGGAGGACAGTGTGGAAGTGGCAAGAGAGCAGCTCTGCAAAGACCAAGTTCTGCTGCTCCCTGGCAGTGCTGCTGGGCTGGGATTATTGTCCCCTTCCCGTTTGCAAATACACCCTGTCCTGCAGTGTGCTGTCCTTTAGGAACATCTGAGAAGAAGGATCTTGGACAAAGAAGGCACTGCAGAGTCCTTTATATGGTTTAAATACTCAGAGCACAATTTATCATTTTTGCATCTCTGGGTCAAATTGAATGGGTAGACACTAAATTAGAAGGCAGATGCATAATAATATTTCATTGCACAGAAAATTATGGCAAGGAGAAGCCGATGACGTCCACAAAAACCTGAGTAGGAAGGTTGGGCCATTAAGGAGTCCCATTCTGAATGCTACACACCAGAAAACTGGCACTTTATTGCTCCTGAAAAGCATCCAGGCATCATTTTACACAGGGCATCCTTGAGCTCGTGATTCCTTAGGCTGTAGATGAGGGGGTTCAGTGCTGGAGGCACCACCGAGTACAGAACTGACACCACCAGATCCAGGGATGGGGAGGAGATGGAGGGGGGCTACAGGTAGGCAAATGTGCCAGTGCTGAGGAACAGGGAGAGCACGGCCAGGTGAGGGAGGCACGTGGAAAAGGCTTTGTGCCGTCCCTGCTCAGAGGGGATCCTCAGCACAGCCCTGAAGATCTGCACATAGGAGAAAACAATGAAAATGAGACAACCAAATGCTAAACAGACACTAGCCACAATGAGGCCAATTTCCCTGAGGTATCCTGAGTGTGAGCAGGAGAGCTTGAGGATGGGGGGGAGTTCACAGAAGAACTGGCCCAGGGCATTGCCCTGGCACAGGGGCAGGGAAAATGTATTGGCTGTGTGCAGCAGAGCAGTGAGAAAGCCAGTGGCCCAGGCAGCTGCTGCCATGTGGGCACAAGCTCTGCTGCCCAGGAGGGTCCCGTAGTGCAGGGGTTTGCAGATGGCAACGTAGCGGTCGTAGCACATGATGGTGAGGAGGGAAAACTCTGCTGACATGAAGAAGAAAAAGAAAAAGAGCTGTGCAGCACATCCCTTGTAGGAGATGGTTGTGGTGTTTTGGAGGAAATTGTGCATGGCTTTGGGGACAGTGGTGCAGATGCAGCCCAGGTCTGTGAGGGAGAGGTTGAGCAGGAAGAAGCCCATGGGGGTGTGCAGGTGGTGGTCACAGGCTACGGCGCTGAGGATGAGGCCGTTGGCCAGGAGGGCAGCCAGGGAGATGGCCAGGAAGAGCCAGAAGTGCAGGAGCTGCAGCTCCCGCCTGTCTGCCAATGCCAGGAGGAGGAACTGGGCCATGGAGCTGCTGTTGGACATTTGCTGCTTCTTACCACAGGGACTATTCAAAACAGGAAAGGACAGGGAACAGTTAAGACAGACTTCTGTGAAAAAGCCACTCCATTTCTAAAAGAAATCCATGTGTCAAATGTCACCAAATGCACTGCCAATGAGTAAGTTTTGCTCTGTTTAATGGGACATGGAACTTTTTTGGTAGAGCTGTCACACACATCAGGAATGTCAGATGTAACAGTCCTTGAATACAAAAGTTCCCTCTCTAATGACTCAGAAGAGCTGAGGCTGCAGAGCAGAAGCTTAGTTTGAGCTTAGAATTTATGTTACTGTGGCATTTATTTTTACAATCACACCTGGGGAAGGTTCTTTTCCACTGCAGGAATCCTCATTTCTATGGCCCAGCACACAGTGCCCAGCAGAGCTGCAGGGAAGGGCCCCCAGAGCTGCCTGAACATCCCCTCCCCCAGGCCTTGGGGGCACTTGCCCCACACTCCCTGCCCAGGGCTCTGCTGCCTGGAGCTGTCCCTGTCAGCAGCTGCTTCCCTGGGCCCAGGGCTGAGAAAGTGACACTGCTGCATCTATAAGACAGTTTTAATGTCTGATACTCTCAGGTTCCATCCCCTCTAATCTAACAGAGTTCAAGTTTCAGTGTCTCCTGTGCTCACAAATTCATTTCCCAGTCTCAGTCAGCACCCAGACAGCCCAGAGTATAACACTGAAAGAACTGGTTCATTCCCTTTGAGGTACCCCCTGTCTGTCTGTGCCTCTTGCAAATACCTTCTGGGAAATTTCCTGCTTCGATCTGGAGCTGTGACCAGCCCTCATCCCTGCAGCACACTGTGGAGATCAGAAGGACTCTGCCCTGCTCTGCCCTCCCAGGAGTTGTTCCTTCCCCACAGCCCTTCTCCCCCAGCCCCGTGGCAGCTCCTTGGCCGGGCTGAGAGCTGCCCCTGGCAGGCAGCAGAGTCCCTGCCCCAGCACACAGAGCCCTGGGGGCAGGACCCTGCTCTGCCCCACAGCCCTGGGCACCCCTGGCTGCACCCCCACCTTCCCACCCCACAGCCAGCCCTGCCACAGGGAACCTTCTGGCCCTGGGCCTCTGAGGGGGCAGCAGCAAGTCCTGCTCTGCAGCAGCTTCTCCTGCTGCACCCCAGCAAATCCAGCAGAGCCATCCTGACAGCTCCTGCCACTGCTGCCATTTGGCAGCTGGCAGAGGCACTTGCAGGAACTCACCTGCACTGCTCTGCAGCCACAGCCTGACCGTGGCAAAGGGCTGGCAAGGTTCCTGCCCTGAGCAGCTCTGCCCTGTCCTCCCAGCCCAGGATCCCTTGAACCTCCTGCTCCCTTCTCCTCTCTGCCCTTGCTGCCTGCAGCTCCTGCCCTGCTCTGCCATGTGGCCACTTCCCCTGCACTGCAGCAACTGGGAGAGTCCTGCTGAGAGATCCTGGAAGCTGTGGGATGTGCCAGCTTTAGGAGATGCCTCCAGGAAGGCAAGTTGAACTTTCCTACAGCCAGAGAATTCTTCCTTCAAATCCTGGGAAGGTTTCTCCTGTGGTGAGAGCTCAGTCACCTCCCAGCCCAGGCTGCCTCTCATCTCTCTGCCTTCTCTCCTGTGCCCTGGGTGCTGCAGGCAGTGCCCTCGGCCCTGCTGGGCTGTGCAGAGGAGCTGCTCCTGGGCAGAGCTGTCTCTTTGAAGCTCTTCTTGCTTGCCAGGAGCTCCCTGTGTGCCAGGAGCCCGGCCCAGCTCAGCAGCACAGCAACAGCCCCAGGCATTTCAGGACCCTCAGGGGGGTTTGGCATTGTTTACATGAGACGCAGTCCCTGAGAGGAAGTTCAAACAACTTTTCAACAAGTCAAAGTGAGATTGAAACACTGAAGTTTCTTGTAGTGCTAATGAGTCTCACTGAGGGACACAACTGAGAACGTGTGCCCAGGTTCCAGTTAGAGCAGAAATCTGCAGACAGTGATGCCAAGGATGGACAAGCAAGGCAAAGGTGACTCTGATGCTGAAGAAACCTTGACTTGTTTCCTTAATCCAGAGGACCAAGCCCTGACCCCCAGCCCCTGTGAAAGGCAGATTCTGTCCCTGCCTCATTCCTCAGGGCTCTTCCTGGGGCACTGGGATGTGGGATGGGCAATGCCAAGGGCAGGCCCATGGGGTGGCACCTGCCAGGCTGCTGAGCAGGGACAAGGAGGCCATGAGGCCCCAGGGCTGCAAGGGGCACTCCCCTCCTCCTGGCCTCAGGGGCACAGACAGCAGCCCTGGCCAAAGGCCTGCAGAAGGTGGCTCTGGCAGGGCCTTTCAGCTTCTCCCCCTCCCTGTCTCCTCTCCAGCCCAGGCTGTCCTACGGTGTCCATGCCCTGCCCCTTTCCCTGCAGGCTGTCGTCATCCCCCCGGCTGCCCCACCTGGCTGGCACCTTCCTGCACTGACATCTCTGCGTCCTCCCTGGCTCTTCCTGCACACACAAAGCCTTGGCCTCATCCACACTCCTCCTGGCTGATGTGTTGCAGCGTTTTCCATGGAGTGAAATTCCTTTTTCCTCATGTCCACTCGGGACCTCCCCAGCTGCACTTGGCATTAATTCTTTCTTTCTCATGCTCTTTTCTGCTCTGACAAAAGGATCCACCGTCTCTAAATCCTCCCTTCAAGCCCTCTCAGGGCTGTCCTGTACTGTCCTCAGTCTCCACACCATCAAGGTCACAACTCCTTAGCCCCTCTCTAGTGCTCATGTGCTTGAGACCTTTCAAGCCCATCTTGGGAGATCTCTGGGCACTCACAGTTGTTTTTGCAGATGAAAATGTCATGCTCATAGTCTAAGTAAATCACAGAGATACTTTTTACCAAGGTCTGTAGTAGCAGAACAGGGGCAATGGCTTTGAACTGAAAGAGAAGTGTTTTATATTGGATAATAGGAGGGAAGATTTAACAATAAGGGCAGAAAGAACTGGAACAGGTTTCCAGAGAAGTGGATGTCCCATCCCTGCATTTGTCCAAGGTCAGAGACTGTGAGTAACCTGAATTAATAAAAAATGTCACTGTCCATGTCCAGGGACTTGGACCCGATGACCTTTTATCTCCCTTGCAAGCCAAATCATTCTGGGATTCTTTAAAGTCCCAAACTCTTTCTCCAAGAATTTCCATTTTTGAGGACATGATTTCCCATGTTTTTGGAAAAACCCTTCTAACGTCGCGACGGAAAGCTCTAGACACCTCAATGTGAGAATCCAGGAACTTCGTTTATTGTAGATTGACAGTAGCTTAATATACACTCTATAATAGGTTCATGAATATTACAGAAATCAGGCTCATTATTGGTGCTCAGTTAGGTGGTGATATCATCTTAACTGCTTCCCACTGTTTACACAGGTGGCTCGTTAAGTGCCTTTGTTTTGGTAATGCCCAGCTCCTGTTTCTCAGCTCAATTTAGGATACCCAAGGACGCTGCTGCTTTCTCACGGCCCTGCTATCTCAGACTTTCTCATGGGCCTAGTGAAAACTGCATCTTATACTTTAGCAGTAGTCTTGTACTTTAGCAGCTCATCCATAGCCTTAGCCATGTTCATATGTCCTCGCATTTCTAACCAATCCACTACAATTTCCCCCGTTTTTATTTTGTGTCAACAATGCTTTCTTTGTCGTAGTATTTAGACGTCTAGTAATACAAGAAAAGGCAACACGAGCTATTACTAAGATTACAATAACTGTCAATATCCATTGTATAACTTAGAGCCCATTCAGAATAAGGAATCACTATGGTTCAACGTTACTCATCTCTAAAATCTTGACACCGGCAGAAAGTATTTTTAAGTTTACACATTCACACATTCATGTAGCTTTTTTCTTTCACACAACATTCAGGTGGCCACCTCAGACACACTCCTCAATCACACACACATTTTCAAGTGGTCATTGGCTGTGCACTTCTTGTCAGTTTCATAATTCAAAGGAAATTTATGGCATAGCCGCCATCAGCAATCTGCAAATCCTGCATAACTCTCCATGTAAAAGACAAATACAGCAAGAAAGAACAGAATATTATCTTGGAAATCTTCAACGCTTCTTATAGAGCAATGATATTTTATCATAAAGGCAATAAAGCTACTTTTGCAGGGGGAAGACTATATCCCCTTCTGTCTCATCGTTCCGTCTCCAAATCTTCTACCTGCACCCTGCCCCTGGGGGAAACAGCCAAATTTCATGTAAGAGAAGCAAAATGGCAAACTATAGGAAATTCTTAACAACCTTCTGTAATATGCAAAAGCTAAGCACGGATGTCGCGTTATTTCTAATCTTACTTCAAAGGATTTTTCGTTAGTCTCCCTTTCTGTTTTTGAAGAAAACATTTGAGAATGCCATGAGCACACTGCATGCTTAACACCTATTGCTGTAAAAACAATGCAATCTTATTTGATTTATAAGTTGGGATATTGTTAATTTTAAGTTGTTTTTTCTCTTTTCCCTTTTTTCCGTGTTTTACCGTCTTTGCCTCCCCCCATGCTCCTCATTGCCGAAGGACGAAGGAGGGGAAGGAGGGACTGGGCTCACCCAGAGAGATCAGCAGAAGGAACTTAATCACAGGGTCTGCTTAAGAAAAGACAAAAACATAGGAGAGGGAGAGAACAGCTGCAAACAGGCACGTTTCAGAGAAGGGGTGATTGGTGTAACGGGGAAAAAGAGAAACAGCTTTCCCCCTCCCCCGACTGCACCCCCCAATGTTTTTGCTACCGTCATTAACTCTAGGAAGAGGAGCAGCACCAGGGAAAAACCACTCGCTGCAAAGAAGGGAAGGGGAACGCACACCCCCCGGGACCATGGCTGTCAGCAGTGCGGGGGACACAGAGCCCCCCCGCCGCCCGCCGCGCCCGGGGCCGCCAGCGTGCACGCACTCGGGCGCACCGCTCCGAACCGGGGCCGCGCACCGCTCCGAGCGATATCACCGGCCCCGGCTCTGCGTCACCCGGGAGCGCTCCGAGCCGGGGACACGCAGGCGGCGCGACCACCGCTGCTGCCCGGCGCAAGCACCCAGCGCCATGAACACAGCCACAAACGCGCAGCGCAGTCCCGCTGCACAGTTCAGATGAAAAGCTGGAAGTGTCTTAAGGTGGAACTCAGTCATAGTGTTCCTAAAGTTCATCTCTGGTCCATCAGCAGTACTTTCACGCCGCAGCCGTCGTCTCCGATCGTCCTGGATATGCACTGCCGAGACGCCAGCACCGCGTTCATGTTGGCGGGGCCGCTCCGTTGTTTCCAGCCCCGTTCCGTGATCTCTGGTCCCGCTCCGGCTCCCTTCAACTCCGCTCGACTCCCTTTTTACACGATTTCTCCGTATGATGGTATCCAGTAGCATCCTAATGTCCTCAGACTGTGCTTTAATGCGTTTGACTATTCCAGATAACAATCGCCAAATTGTAAGGAGGGAAGCAGCAACTTTTTCTCCCTTACAGGCAGCACTAAAGAGTTTATCACTAAGTTCTTTCCAAGTAGAGATAGTAAAGGCAGTTACAGTGTTCGCTTCATATCCCTGGCCCGTACATGAAAGCAGCATCTGCCGCAAAGCCAGTTCGTCTTAACTCCCCGCTTTCCCAGAAAGCATTGGAGCAATGATAGTGCCGCCTGTCCCTCTATTACCTAAAAAACGTGTTACCACTCTTTGTGCAGCCCTTTCCACGAGACTTTGCGGCTTTGTCGGCGGGCCTCCTTCTTCAGGAGTCTTCCCGGGCGCTGGGTCCAACTATTTTGTTGCTAGGAACGCGGAACTTAACTCTTTCGCCGTCCGAAATCCACGAAAGGGAGGCGTCCGGCGGCGGCAAGTTGAGCTCTTTTTCGTTCAACCCTTTCGCCTTCTTGTGCTGCACGGCAAGACCGACCGAAACTCCTACGTCCGACCACGGCTGCGAGAACCCGACTTGGCTCTCGGGAGTCCGACTTGACTCCAACCCAGGAGATCCGACTTGACCTCCTAGGGACCCCCACTTGGTCCCTGTCCACGGGCGCCAGTAATAACGTCGCGACGGAAAGCTCTAGACACCTCAATGTGAGAATCCAGGAACTTCGTTTATTGTAGATTGACAGTAGCTTAATATACACTCTATAATAGGTTCATGAATATTACAGAAATCAGGCTCATTATTGGTGCTCAGTTAGGTGGTGATATCATCTTAACTGCTTCCCACTGTTTACACAGGTGGCTCGTTAAGTGCCTTTGTTTTGGTAATGCCCAGCTCCTGTTTCTCAGCTCAATTTAGGATACCCAAGGACGCTGCTGCTTTCTCACGGCCCTGCTATCTCAGACTTTCTCATGGGCCTAGTGAAAACTGCATCTTATACTTTAGCAGTAGTCTTGTACTTTAGCAGCTCATCCATAGCCTTAGCCATGTTCATATGTCCTCGCATTTCTAACCAATCCACTACACCCTTCTAAACCCAAAAGGTAAAAAAATTAGTTCCAAGGAAGTTCCAAGGTATCTGTATGAAACTGTAACTAAGTGGGTTAATGGCAGAACCTCTCAGTTGAGGATGGGGGATTTGGCCTCAGGGTCTGAGACTCATGATGGGCAGCCAGAAAGAGTATTTGGGGACCGGGCAAGACTTGTCATGGGATGTCTAGGAAAGAACCAAAGCAAGGGTAGGATCACAGTGGTCACTGGAGGAACAAACTTCCCCTTGTGCAGATCATTGAGAAAGAGATTGAAGTGCCCTGAGCCCAGTGCTGAGCCCTGGGAACACCCCTGGATGGAACTCCATTGCCCACCACTCCTTGGGCCTGGCCATCCACACAGATGTTTGCCCAGTGAACAGATGCTGCAGAATGTGTTTGATAAAGGTCCTGTAAGCCCAGAATATTGGGGTGAGTGCAGATTTAGCTCTGCACAACACAGAAATTCATACTCTTTCCCTCTTTTCCTCCCTCTATGGATGGAGGGAACTTGTGACTCACTGTGTGCAAAGGGCAAATATGGACAGAATTCAGACTAGGGAGTGTTGAGGTTGATCTTGAGATCTGTGCTTGACACAGAAGGGGTTTGCCATTGGTCTAAGACTCTGCAAAGTGGACTTCAGTGGAGGCAGTGGGAACTTCATATACGGCAAAGAATTAAGGGTTTCTTTTTTTATTGAAATGTTTCCTTCCTTTGGTTTTGTTTGCTGGCAATAAATGAACATCCCTCTGTGTCTCGGGCAGCTCTTTCTCCAAGCCAAGCAGGTGGGAGTTGGTGCCAAGGAGCTGAAACCTGCAGGTCCAGCCTTGAGTGGAGGGAGCTCAGATTTGCCCAAGGCTGCTTTGAGTGCCAGGGGTTTGATGAGGGAATGGTGGGGTGGGGATAAGGATAAAGTCTGATGGATTGTCAGACATAAAGGGTGTTGATTTTCTTATCTATTCAGACTGAATTAGGAAGTGCTTGGGATCAGTATCAACTGGGGATTGCTGATATCAATGTAAAACCAGGAAAAAAGTAAACAGGCCACAAAAAAGACATCTTTTCTCATGGTTTTAGTAATACAATATATTTTCACTTGGAATGCACTTCTGAGATCTGTCGAATTACCACAAAGGAATTGAAGACTTAGAAGTAAATTTTTCCCAGGGGCTTGTCTGGTTAAGATGCCATCACTGAGAAGAGAATGCGGAGGAATGAGCAGACAAGGAGACCATCCCTGGGGCTGGGGAAGCAGGAACTCAGAGTCACTGGTTCCAGGTGGCAAATGGACTGGGGGATGTTTCTGGGAGAGCCCATAAAGGGTGTGCTGGTTTCAGGGGGAGTACAGTTAAATTTCTTCCCCGTGGCTGGTGCAGGGCTGTGTTTTGGTTTGTGCAGAACACAGGGTTGATAATCCCAGAATGACGGAATATGCTGAGTTGGAAGGGACCCTGATATCATTTAAAGCTGACTCCCTGCCAAGTCTCCAAACCTTACCACAAGAAGTCATCCCCCAAAACCTCAGGGAGAAGAGGGAAAAAAACAACCAAGAAAACTGAAACGAGAGAGAGATAGCAAAAGCAATATATATAAATGTATTTACATTTATATTACAGTTATATACAACTGAAATATATATACAATTTCACAGGGAAAAGGGAAAGGGAAGGATAAGGGAAAAAAGGAACAAGATTAAAATAAAATATATATATATCCTGATCAAAAGCCCAAGATCTAGCAACTAAAAGAATTAGCAAAGAATATCTTACTACTCTCCTTGGGACAATGGAGGGTCACACTGGAGCGACTGTCGGCAACCTCCGCCTCCCAAGGTCAGCAAGGCCTTACCAGACCTCACTCCCCAACACGACAGACTCAACAGCAGGGAACCTGCACCTCCAAAGCCACCAGAAGGAGAGAGAGCAAAGACCTCTCCCCCTTTCTTCCTACAGCCTGGTTTATGTAAAAATCGTAGGGAATACTGGAAAAATCTGGGCACTTCCTTGGTTACAAACTGGTCACCAAGGAAGGCCTAGACCAAACTATCACAACCCACAAGGATCCTCCAGTCCAACTCCTACCCTGCACAGGACCATCCCTGAGGGTCACACCATGAGCCTGAGAGGATCATCCAAACACTTCTTGAGCTCTGTCAGCCTTGGTGCTGTGCCCACTGCCCTGGGCAGCCTGGTCAGTGCCCAACCACCCTCTGGGGGAAGAATCTTTGTCTAAAATCCAACCAAACACAACTTCAGGCCATTCCCTGGGGTTCAGTCCCTGGTCCCCCCAGAAATGAGCTCAGGGTCTGCCCCTCCTCTGCCCCTCCCCAGGTCTCCCCTCAGTCTCCTCTTCTCCAGCTGAACACACCAAGTGCCCTCAGTGTCCTCACACGCCTTCCCCCCAAGGCCCTTCCCCATCTTCCTTGCCCTCCTTTGGACACTCTCTAATGGCTCAATCTCTCCCTTCCATTGTGTCCCCCCAAACTGCCCCAATGGTGCCTGTCAGGTCCCTTCTCTCAGCAGGAGCTGATGGCTCAGCCCGTGACTCATGGCTGGGCCAGGGGCTCTCCAGCTGCCCCTGCCCTGGCCTGTGACAGCCCAGCACAAGCCCCTTTGGTTCAAAGAGGCCCTACAGTGTCACAATTGCTTCTTGATTCCATGAGGCCCCACGTGTCCCAGTGGCCACTTGCTTCCATGTGTTTCTGTAGTTGCCCAGGATTCCTTTTGTTCCATGAGGCCCCACATGTCACAATCGCCCTTTGATTCCAGGAGATTCTGCCCTGTTCCAGGTGTCCTTCAGTTCCATGTGGCCCTGACATGGACCCCTGACACCGTGAGGTTCCACAGTCTCCAGGGGCATTTTTGTTCCACGAGGCCCTGCAGTGTCCCAAGGGCCACTTGATTCCAGGGGGTTGCTCGGTGTCACAAAGGCCCCTTGTTTCCACAAGGTTCTGCAGTGTCTCCTTGTTCCCACTGTTCCATGAGGTTCTGCAGTGTCACACTGGCCCCTTCATTCCATGAGGTTCCACAGTGTCCCTGGATTCCTTTGGCTCCATGAGGCCCTGCACTGTCAGACTGGGCCCTTGATTCTCTGAGGTTCCACAGTGTGACAATGGCCCCTTGGTTCCCTGAGCTTCCAAAATGTTTCTGGGTTCCTGTGCTTTCATGAGGGCCCACGTGTCAAATGGCCCTTTGGTTCCACGAGTATCCACAGTGTCCCAGTTTTCCTTTGCTTCCATGAGGCCCTGCAGTGTCACAATGAGCCCTTGGTTCCATGAATTCCAGAATTTCTTGGAGCTGCTTTGGTTCCACAGGGAGCTGCATGTCCCAGTGTTCCCTCGTTACCGGGATGTTCTCCACAATTCCTTTAGTTCCATGAGGCACTGCAGTGTCACAACTGGCCCTTGACTCCATAAGGATCCAAAAAGTCCCAGGGTTCCTTTGGCTCCATGAGGTCCTGCACTGTCACAATGGCCCCTTGTTTCCATGAGGTTCCACAGTGTCCCAGGATTCATTTTTTCCATGAGGCCCTGGACTTTTACTCTGGAGCCCTGATTCCCTGCAGCCATGCTGTGTCACAGTGGCACCTTGGTTCCATGAGATCCTACAGTGTCCCAGGGTTCCTTCTGGAGCATGAGACCCTGCAGTGTCACAGGTGCCCCTTGATTCCATGATATTCCACAGGGTTCCTCTGATTCCATGAGGCCCCACATGTCACAAAGGCCCCTTGATTCCAGGAGGTTCCACAGTGTCCCAAGGGTCCCTTTAGCTCCGTGGGGCTCTTTGACATCCCGTGACCTCCCGGCTCTTTAGGAGCCCTGAGAACTTCAACAGGGGGAAGTGCCGGATTCTGCCCTGGGATGGGGCAACCCCGCAGGGACGGACAGACTGGGAAGGAGAGGCTGGAAAGCAGTGCCGGGAAAGGGCCCTGGGGGTGCTGGTGGGTGGCCAGTTGGCCCTGAGTCAGCAGTGCCCTGGCAGCCAGGAGGGCCAAGCCTGTCCTGGGGGCATCAGGCCCAGCATGGCCGGCCGGGCCAGGGAGGGGATTGTCCCGCTCTGCTCTGCCCTGGGGCGGCCTCACCTGCACCATTGGGGCAGTTTGGGGGGACACAATGGAAGGGAGAGATTGAGCCATTGGAGAGTGTCCAAAGGAGGGCAAGGAAGATGGGGAAGGGCCTTGGGGGGAAGGCGTGTGAGGACACTGAGGGCACTTGGTGTGTTCAACTGGAGAAGAGGAGACTGAGGGGAGACCTCAGTGCAGGTCCAACTTCCTGGGGAGGGGCAGAGGAGGGGCAGGCCCTGAGCTCTGCTCTGGGGGGACCAGGGACACGACTGAGGGAATGGCCTGAAGGTGTGTCAGGGAAGGGTTAGGTTGGATTTAGACAAAGATTCTTCCCCCAGAGGGTGGTTGGGCACTGACCAGGCTCCCCAGGGCAGTGGGCACAGCACCAAGGCTGACAGAGCTCAAGAAGTGTTTGGATGATCCTCTCAGGATCATGGTGTGACCCTTGGGGATGGTCCTGTGCAGGGCTAAGGGTTGGACTGGATGATCATTCTGGGTCCCTTCCAACTCATCCTATTCTGTCATTCTGTGATTATCAACCCTGTGTTCAGCACAAAGCCAAAACACAGCCCTGCACTGGCCACGGGGAAGAAATTTAACTGTACTCCCCCTGAAACCAGCACACCCTTTAGGGGCTCTCCCAGGAACATCCCCCAGTCTATTTGCCACCTGGAACCAGTGACTCTGAGTTCCTGCTTCCCCAGCCCCAGGGATGGTCTCTTTGTCTGCTCATTCCTCCACACTCTCTTCTCAGTGATGGCATCTTAACCTGACAAGCTCCCGGGAATAATTAATTTCTAGGTCTTCAATTCCTTTGTGGTTAATTAGACAGATCTCAGAAGTGCGTTCCAAGTGAATATATTGTATTACTAAAACCATGAGAAAAGATGTCTTTTTTGTGTCCTGTTTACATTTTTCCTGGTTTTACATGGATATCAGCAATCCCCAGTCGATATTGATCCCAAGCACTTCCTAATTCAGTCTGAATAGATAAGAAAATCAACACCATTTATGTCTGACAATCCATCAGACTTTATCCCTATCCCCATCCCACCATTCCTTCATCAAACCCCTGGCACTCAAAGCAGCCTTGGGCAAATCTGAGCTCCCTCCACTCAAGGCTGGACCTGCAGGTTTCAACTCCTTGGCACCAACTCCCACCTGCTTGGCTTGGAGAAAGAGCTGCCCAAGACACAGAGAGATGTTCATTTATTGCCAGCAAACAAAAACAGAGGAAGGCACAGCTCAATAAAAAACAAAAGTCCTTCTGCTGCTGTATATTAAGTCCACATTGCCTCCATTGAAGTCCACTTAGCACAGTAGATAGTCTCATCTCTTCCAGCTCCAGACACAGGCCCAGTCCCTAAACTGGGGCAGCCAGAAAGCTGTTCTCATCTCCTGACCAGTCCTACTCTGCTCAGGAAAGGAATCTCAGACAAAAGGTTATTGCAGGTTCATTTCTGTCACTCAAATCCAATAGGAGACTCCCCAGTTAGACGAAGTCTCTGGGACACACCAGATGGGGGCTACTGAAGAAGGAGGGAATGGAAATAGGTCTTTTTTATAAGAAAACATCAAAAACTTAGAAATTAAAAAATGCATAAGGAAAGACCTCATTGTTCATGGGAGTTCTGGCACACAGTGGGAGCGTCATTCAGCAAACAATATTCTACAATTCAACCTCACGGACTGTTCTGACCCAAAAATCAAATCCCCTTGAGGTCCACAGAGTGTTTCCCCATCCCTCTGCATCATCCACCAAGGGCACCCAAGTCCTTGAGCAGAAACAATCCCATGGGGGGCTTTGCCTTTGCTTAAGGCAGGACTGATCCCAACTGTCCTCCCCAACATATTCCTCATATGGACCACAGGGATTTTATCCCCTTAAATGGTACGGAGAGGTTCTTTTTGGGCAGGGTCAGTTCAACTGGTAGAGTTAACTAACTAGGTTTGTGTGATGCCTTAAAGCTTTTAGGATATTTTTTTTATTAGTTTAAAAGTAGTGGTGTAGTAAATGTCGATGTTAATGTAGCTGTATTATATGCCACCCTCTAGCATAGTAGTTTACACAGACCCAACCCTATGACCCCATTTGATATCAAACTTTCTAAATTCCTTTAGTGTGTTTAGACTTCTTTTCAAGGTAGAATTGTAGAAAAACACCTCTATTGAACAACATCCTGCCCTAGGCCTGGACAACAAGATCCCACAAGAGACAAAGCAACCTTCCAGCCCAGAACTTTGGAGGCGCTCCAAGGACTGTACATGCTGTGAAGAAGATAAAAATGAGGAAGAAGGGGTCCAAAAGACCCCAAACCCAATTCCCCAAGGGACGTATTGGGGGCAGAACTGGGCAGAACCGGGGGGTGGAGAGTTCTGGCATTGGATGGACCATCTTCTAAAACTGTAGAACCATTGCCTGGGAGGGCGCGTCGTGTGTGTTCCCCTGGGCCTGTGGGCCTGATTAAAGGACCTGCTCTTCTGAGTTGATCTTACACACTTATTGGTCTGGAGTTTTCTCTCTTGAGCTTACAGGATTAACAAACTGGGTGGCTTTTGCTAAATGCACATCCCAAGGTTTTGCTGTCAAGGTGGTTTTGAACAGTCCACTCTACCATTCAACTTTCCCAGAGGTTGGTGCCTGACAGGGAATAGGATCCATCCACTCCATGCTGAGCTCTCTGGGCTAGGTGTGCCCAAGGTTGTTTTGGAAAAGAGTCCTGCTGTCCAACTCCAGTGTTTCTGGAGGGCCGTGTCTCCCCAGGACTTGCTTTTCCAGGCCCAGGATGGTGCTCTGGGCAGTGGTGGGAGGCACAGGGGGTGTCTCCTGCATTCCAGGGGTTGTGTCCACCATTGTCAGCACGTAGAGCTTGCCTTGGTGGGTTTGGGGAGTGTGCTGGGATCAATCTGCCAGGCCTGCCCACATCTCTATCTCAGCCATCATCCCCCACCCCACAGGGGCTTTACCCTCTTGGCCTCTTTGATGGCAGCACATGTTTCCCAGTTCTGGAGAACCTGGCAGTCGGTGTCCATGGTTAAATGCAGCCCTGGATCACAAGCCCAGCTGGATGTTGCACCTCTTCCCTGAGGCCCTGAGGTGTCCTGGGCCCAGCCAGCCAGGAATAATTCCCCCTGGTGTTGCCAGTCCAGCTCTACCTGAGACACTTTCATCTGGTCAGTGCCATCCCCCTGTCCATTGTTGGATGTCACTCAGGAGCCCAACTCTTGGCTCCCTGTGCATCTCCAGGATGGACTTTCACAGCCAACCTCTCAACCCGGGTGGCAGGAGGGCCTGCCCTGAGAAGGCCTAAAATGCCATCAGACAATGCCAACAGTGCCAGCTCTCATGCAAGCTGTCTGTGAGATCTGCCAGTTACCGGTGGCACCATGGGAATGGTTTTGGTGTTGAATGATGCTCAAACCAGCCTGGTTCACCCAACTGCAAACACACATCCTGCTTTTGGAACTTGGACGGGACAGAGAAGCTGCTCACTGGCCTGTCCATTTGTGAGGAGCAGTCAATCCCTTCCTACTAGAGAAGTCCAGTCCCCTTTCATCCAGGCAGGTTCTTCTAACACAGCCCTTCTTGGGGTAGATGTGTGGAGATTCCTGCCTTGGCTGGGGACGCCCTCCAAGGACACTCCTCAAGGTTGAGGAAAAGAAATCTCCCCACGACCGTTGGTCTGGGTGAGTTCCATCAGATCTCTACTTAATAATTATTTCTTTTGGTTAGCTTGAATATAATTGTTTCAATAATTGCTTCAATATAGTGCACTATCCTATCCTATACAGTACTACCAGTAGTTTTCGCCTTTATGCTGTGTAGTAAATAATTCTGATTTAGATCTTTTGTCTGATCATTTATAGAAATAAGGGATTAATTTTATATTACTATTCTCATTTTGCCAATCATTAAAACCAGTCGGAAAAAAGTGGTTCAATCACACTTCTGTAATTCCTTAAATTTATTGTGTTGACAAAATCTGAGGAAAGATTGGATCCCTTATTCCTTGAGGCTCCGCAATGGGACAGTGGCTCTTTGATTCCATGAGGTTGCACTGTTTCCCAGTGTTCTTGGGCTCCATAAGGCCCTGCAGTGTGACAATGGCCCACTGATTCCATCATTTTCCCCAGTGTCACAATGGACCCTTGATTCCATGAGGTTCCCCAGTGTCACAATGGTCCCTTTGACTCCAGAAGGCCTTGCAGAATCAGAATGGCCCCTGGATTCTGTGAGGTTCCACAAGGTCACAATGGATCCTTGTTTCCATGAGATTCTGCAATGTCCCGTTGGTTCCCTTTGGTTCCAAAAGGTTCTGGGATGTCACACTGGCCCCTTGATTCCCTGACATTCCACAAAGTCCCGGGGTCATTTGATTCCATGAGGTTCCACAGTGTCCCATGTTCCCTTTGGTTCCAGGAGGCCCCAGTGTATTCCAATGGCCCCTGGATTCCAGGAGATTCCACAGTGTCCTGGGGTTCCCTTGTCTCCCTGACTTTTGGCAGTGTCCAGGGTCCCTTTGTTCCCAGGAGGTTCCTTTGTTTCCATCAGGTCCTGCCACATCCCAGACTCCCTTTGGTTCCATGAGGTGCTGCAGGGTCACAATGTCCCCTTGATTTCAGGAGGTTCCACCATGTCCCAGGGTTCCTTTAGTTCCATGGGGTTCCACAGTGCCAAAACTCCCTGCTTTTTATCTATCCAAAATTTGTGGGCCCATTCTGTCCATGCCTGGGATGGAGCCCCATTGTGTTTGTGCGGGAATGGATCCATGGCCATCCTGCCACTGCACCAATTGAATGCTGCACAAACGTCACTGCAGGCCCGACCCTGGATGCAGGAACAGTCTGGGAACTCCAGGCCTGCTGACATTCAGCAGAGCCAGGCGGGGTCCCAAAGAGCACAAGGGATTGACTGCAACCCCTGCAGGTCTCTGGCATTGCTGGGGACAAATGCAGGAACTGCCAGGAGCTCTGCAGAGCCCTGACAGTGCCACTGCAATCCCAAGCTGCATTGCCCGGGGCAACCCTCAGCACAGCCAAGGCCACAACCCTTCCTGAAAGGTGTCCCTTCTGGGCAGGGCCAGGGGGACAAACCCCTCCACCTGTCCCTGCACATGTTGGGTCCAATTCTCATCCCCCACTTAGGGACAAAGTCAACCTACATTGGGTGTTTAACTTTGCATTTCCTTCACTCTTTTGTGCTTCCAACACACACACCCCCCAGTGTGGGCAGAGTCTGGCCCCCCTAGAGAACACAAGACCTGACTAGTTGTGGCTCCCACTGCAGTGGCTGGAACTTGGGCCACAATCTGTGCCAGGAGCAGAGAGGTCCCTCCCCACAGAAACTTCTTGGCAGTGGAGTTATTAGGAAAACGGGACAGGCTGTGGGGATCAGTGTCAGGGCATGGCCTGGGAAGTGTCTTGACCAGCCTCCTGTTTAACATGACCAGCTTTTTCAGCCTCTTTGCTCTCTGTTTTCTCATGCTTGTTCTTCCAGAAACCACTGGGATCCTGCCCTTGCTTTGGTTCTTCCCTAGACATCCCAGGACAAGTCTTGCCCAGTCCCCAAATCCCCTTTCTGGCTGCCCATCATGAGTCTCAGAGCCCGAGGCCGAATCCCCCATCCTCAGCTGCAAGGTCACCCTGAGAGGTTCTGCCATTGACCCACTTGGTTACAGTTTCCTACAGATACCTTGGAACTTCGTCGGAATTAAATTGTTACCTTTTGGGCTTAGAAGCGTTTCTCCATAAACATGGCAATTCATGTCCTCAACATGGAAATTCTTTGGAGGAATTTGGGACTTAAAGAATCAGAGAATGGTTTGGCTTGCAAGGGAGATAAAAGGTTTTCTGGTCCAAGTCCCTGGACAGGGACAGTGACATCTGTTACTAATTCAGGTTACTCACAGTCCCTGACCTTGGACAAATGCAGGGTTGGGACATCAACTTCTCTGGAAACCTCTTCCAGTTCTTGCCACTCTGATTGTAAATCTCCTATTATCCAATACAAAACTCTTCTCTTTCAGTTCAAAGCCACTGCTCCCTGTTCTGCCACTACAGGCCTTGGTAAAAAGTATCACTAAGATTTACTTAAACTATGAGAATGACATTTTCATCTGCAAAAACATTAATGAGTGCCCAGAGATCTCCCAAGATGGGCTTGAAAGGTCTCAAGCACATGAGCACTAGAGAGGGGCTAAGGAGCTGTGGCCTCACTGGTGTGGAGACTGAGGACAGCACAGGACAGCCCTGAGAGGGCTTGAAGGGAGGATTTAGAGATGGTGGATCCTTTTGTCAGAGCAGAAAAGAGCATGAGAAAGGAAGAATTAGGGTCAAGTGCAGCTGGGGAGGTCCTGAGTGGACATGAGGAAAAAGGAATTTCACTCCATGGAAAACGCTGCAACACATCAGCCAGGAGGAGTGTGGATGAGGCCAAGGCTTTGTGTGTGCAGGAAGAGCCAGGGAGGACGCAGAGATGTCAGTGCAGGAAGGTGCCAGCCAGGTGGGGCAGCCGGGGGGATGAGGACAGCCTGCAGGGAAAGGGGCAGGGCATGGACACCGTAGGACAGCCTGGGCTGGAGAGGAGACAGGGAGGGGGAGAAGCTGAAAGGCCCTGCCAGAGCCACCTTCTGCAGGCCTTTGGCCATGGCTGCTGTCTGTGCCCCTGATGCCAGGAGGAGGGGAGTGCCCCTTGCAGCCCTGGGGCCTCATGGCCTCCTTGTCCCTGCTCAGCAGCCTGGCAGGTGCCACCCCATGGGCCTGCCCTTGGCATTGCACATCCCACATCCCAGTGCCCCAGGAAGAGCCCTGAGGAATGAGGCAGGGACAGGATCTGCCTTCCCAGGGGCTGGGGGTCAGGGCTTGGTCCTCTGGATTAAGGAAACAAGTCAAGGTTTCTTCAGCATCAGAGCCACCTTTCCCTTGCTTGTCCATCCTTGGCATCACTGTCTGCAGATTTCTGCTCTAACTGGAACCTGGGCACACGTTCTCAGTTGTGTCCCTCAGTGAGACTCATTAGCACTACAGGAAACTTCAATGTTTTAATCTCACTTTGACTTGTTGAAAAGTTGTTTGAACTTCCTCTCAGGGACTGAGTCTCATGTAAACAACCCCAAATCCCCCTGAGGGTCGTGAAATGCCTGGGGCTTTTGCTGTGCTGCTGAGCTGGGCCAGGCTCCTGGCACACAGGGAGCTCCTGGCAAGTGGGCAGCACTGCAGAGAGACAGCTCTGCCCAGGAGCAGCTCCTCTGCACAGCCCAGCAGGGCTGAGGGCACTGCCTGCAGCACCCAGGGCACAGGAGAGAAGGAACAGAGATGAGAGGCAGCCTGGGCTGCAAGGTGGCTGAGCTCTCACAACACAAGAAACCTTCCCAGGATTTGAATGAATATTTCTCTGACTGTAGAAATATTAAACATCCCTTCCTGGAGGCATCTCCTAAAGCTGGCACATCCCACAGCTTCCAGGATCTTTCAGCAGGACTCTCCCAGTTGCTGCAGTGCAGGGGGAGTGGCCACATGGCAGAGCAGGGCAGGAGCTGCAGGCAGCAAGGGCAGAGAGGAGAAGGGAGCAGGAGGTTCAAGGGATCCTGGGCTGGGAGGACAGGGCAGAGCTGCTCAGGGCAGGAACCTTGCCAGCCCTTTGCCAGGGTCAGGCTGTGGCTGCAGAGCAGTGCAGGTGAGTTCCTGCAAGTGCCTCTGCCAGCTGACAAATAGCAGCAGTGGCAGGAGCTGTCAAGATGGCTCTGCTGGATTTGCTGGGGTGCAGCAGGAGAAGCTGCTGCAGAGCAGGACTTGCTGCTGCCCCATCAGAGGCCCAGGGCCAGAAGGTTCCCTGTGGCAGGGCTGGCTGTGGGGTGGGAAGGTGGGGGTGCAGCCAGGGGTGCCCAGGGCTGTGGGGCAGAGCAGGGTCCTGCCCCCAGGGCTCTGTGTGCTGGGGCAGGGACTCTGCTGCCTGCCAGGGGCAGCTCTCAGCCCGGCCAAGGAGCTGCCACGGCCCTGCAGGGAGAAGGGGTGGGTGGAAGGAGTGACCCCTCAGGGCAGGGCAGGGCTGGGCAGGGCTGGGCAGGGCCCTTCAGCTGCAGGCTCAGGGCTCCTCACAGCTTCAGCTCCACCTCCTCCATTCCCAGGGGCCCTTCTCAGGAAGCACATCCCCCCAGAACACCTCCCCCTTCCCAGCCACCGCAGGGGTCTGGGATCTGCTCTGCAGCCCCTGCCCAGGCAGAGCTGCCCCTGGGCACTGGGCTGGGGATGGCTCTGGCAGCACTGGCAGGGAGCTGAGCTGGGCACAGGCAGGGGCTGCTGGCAGGAACAGCTCCTCACCCAGAGACAGGCAGGCAGGGAGAGGGAGCTGCTGCCACAAGGGCTGGGCAGGGGGATGGGGGCCCCTCCCTGCTGTCCCTGTGGCACAGACCCCTTCCCTGAGCAGCTCCTGCCTGGGCTCCTTTCCCAGCCTAAGCAGAGCCTGTGCCCTCAGGCCCACGGGGGCTGGGCTGTGCATTGCCCTGCAGCAGCCAGAGCCCAGGCCAGGTCAGGGCCCTGATTTCCAGCTGTCTCTCTGTGTCCCTCCTCCCTTGGCAGCAGCACTGTGGCATTTCACTGCCATCCCCTGCTGCCTGGGCTGTCTCTGTTCTCACCACTGGGTTTTCTGAGCCAGTGTGTGGTATTTTGGGGTGGCAGATTCCTGTCCAGACCCAAACCCTTTGGGTGCTGCTGTGGGGATGTGTCTGTGGCAGCCAAGTGCCCAGGTGCCCTCCAGGCCCCTTCAGGGTATTCAGCTGTTTGCCTGGGTGTCCTGCAGGGCTGCAGGTGCCCTCCAGAAGGGCACAGCTCTGCCATAGGATCTCTGAGCTGCACAGGATCCCCATGGAGAAAACTCCTCAGTGCTAAATCCATGGAAATGCTCTGGGCAGCTGCAAGGAGCATTTTGTGTCTCACTCTGGGAGGGGAGAGATGAAAACTGAGGAGTGGGTCAGTCTGTTCTTTGGACATGGATTCCTGGATCTCTGGGCAGTTTCTCTGGAGGGGAACAGTTGAGTGTGATGCTCCTCCAGCTCCAAGCTGCCAGCACAGAGCAGCTGAGCACAGGACATGGGCAGAGCAGCTCTTCTCTCTGCACTAAGGGACCGTCCCTGTGCCCCTCAGAACCCACAAGACTTGACCTGCAGTGCAATAGAAATGTCAGGGATTTCAAACCTCCACAATCACTCCTAAGTGTGGCAGGTGCAAGTGGGTGAACAAATCCAAAGAATTCCCTCAGCTCACTCCTTCATTTGGGCAAATTGCAAACAGCAAAGATGAGAAGCTCTTGGATGTATCACGAGTACATTTAATTTGAGATCACACTGCATTCCAGGTTCCCTCTCCAGCAGAGCAAGAAGGAGTCCTTGGGAGCCCATCCCAGAGTTCCTGCTTCCAATGGTCCCCTCAGGCAGCAAAAGGCAGAGCTCAAGGGAGGGAGCTGCAGGGAGGTCTGAGTGAGGAGAGAGAGCCTGAGAGTGGGGTGGCTGAGATGGGCAATGTTTGGCTGCAGAAGCCTGGTCTAACTCAGCAGTGACTTTTCCTCCTCAACAGATCAAAATACTCTGAGGAAGGAGCAAATGTCCAACAGCAGCTCCATGGCCCAGTTCCTCCTCCTGGCATTGACAGACAGGTGGGAGCTGCAGCTCCTGCACTTCTGGCTCTTCCTGGCCATCTCCCTGGCTGCCCTCCTGGCCAACGGCCTCATCCTCAGCGCCGTAGCCTGTGACCACCACCTGCACACCCCCATGGGCTTCTTCCTGCTCAACCTCTCCCTCACAGACCTGGGCTGCATCTGCACCACTGTCCCCAAAGCCATGCACAATTCCCTCTGGGACACCACAACCATCTCCTACACAGGATGTGCTGCACAGGCCTTTTTCTTTTTCTTCTTCATGTCAGCAGAGTATTCCCTCCTCACCATCATGTGCTACGACCGCTACGTTGCCATCTGCAAACCCCTGCACTACGGGACCCTCCTGGGCAGCAGAGCTTGTGCCCACATGGCAGCAGCTGCCTGGGCCACTGGCTTTCTCAATGCTCTGCTGCACACAGCCAGTACATTTTCCCTGCCCCTGTGCCAGGGCAATGCCCTGGGCCAGTTCTTCTGTGAAATCCCCCCCATCCTCAAGCTCTCCTGCTCACACTCAGGCTACCTCAGGGAAATTGGCCTCATTGGGGTGGGTGCTTTTCTCTTTTTGGTGTGCTTTGTTTTCATTGTTTTCTCCTATGTGCAGATCTTCAGGGCTGTGCTGAGGATCCCCTCTCAGCAGGGACAGCACAAAGCCTTTTCCACGTGCCTTCCTCACCTGGTCGTGCTCTCTCTGTTTGTCAGCACCTCAGTCTTTGCCTACCTGAAGCCCTCCTCCATCTCCTACCCATCCCTGGATCTGGCCCTTTCGGTTCTGTACTCGGTGGTTCCTCCAGTACTGAACCCCCTCATCTACAGCCTGAGGAACCAGGAGCTCAAAGATGCCCTGAGGAAACTCATAACTGGTTGTTTTTCAGAAGCAATAAACTCTCCTTCTTCTGTTTGTTAATGTTCCTCATGAAAGGCCAATCCTGTTATATATATCAGTATATGCCCACCATATCTTCTCTATTGTTTGCTCCTGGTAGGGGTGTTATTTTTGTGAGAATTTGTTCACACCAAAAAATCTTTATATATATAGATATATACATATAACTATACATATAAATGTGTGCATATATATATAAGCACTATTTTCAATTCAGTGTTTTCCTTTCTAGCCTGGCCCAGAGGCTGTACAAAATGGGAATTGTACTCACTGTCTGCTTAAACCACATGAAGAACTCTGCATTGACTTGTTAGCCTGACATCTTTCCTCTCTGACTTCTCTGCAGCTGCAGGGTCGGTGCCTCTGTGCAGAGCTGGGCCAGAAAAGAGTCCCAGCAGAGCAGCAGTGCCAGGGAGCAGCAGCCCTTCTCCTCCATGGCCTCCTCTCCCTTCCCTTCCACACTGTCCTGCAGAGCCCTGTGTTGGTGGAGGCCTCAGTGCTCTGGCAGTCGGTGCCAGTCCTGCTGCAGGACTGTCCAGGGACTGCAGGCAGGGACAGCCACGGGCACTGCTGGCACAGAGCTGACCTCTGCAGCAGCACTGCCATCCTGCAGGGGCATCTCCTCAGGCCAGGGCCTCAAAGCTTCCATCTGCTTTCCACTTTGCTCTCCAGGATGTGCCCAACACAACGCCCTGCAGAGGAAAACAGCAGTGACCAGCACAAGGGGGGGAGTGCTCAGGGTGGGGGCACCCAGCAGTGCCCTGGCACAGCCAGCGCCGCTCCCAGCACTGGCCTCTCACCCCAGGCCATTGGGCTTGTTCTTCCCTCCAAGGAGGGACATAAATGACCAGCTCAGGAGTCCATGTTTGCACTGATGGACAAGACATGCCCCTGTGTCACAGCTTGGGGCTGGGGGTGGAAGGCTCAGACAAAGTTGATGCAGAAGCCGTCTCGTTGAGCTACGAGGGGCAGAAAGGACCCCCTTGCTTTCTAAATTCCTTCTCAGAGAGGAGCCTGGCTTTGGCTGGATGCAATCTCAGGCTCAGAGTTTGGTTTAGATTGAAGGAATTATAGAGGTGTGATTCAATCACTTTGTCCTGCAGGTTTTAGTGATGGCAAATCAGAAATATTTCTATAAAATGAATTATTTATTATGACAAATAAACAGAAAATTGATCAGACAAGTGAACAGACGAGACATTAAACAGAATTATTTACTGCGCAGTATAACTCCTAGTAGTATAGTGTCAGCTAGAACAGTGCAGTCTATCAAAGTCATTCTATTAAAGGAATTGGATCAAAACCAGCAAAAAGAAACAATCCTGAAGTAGAGATTGAGGTAACTCACCCCACAATGACAGGGGGTAGTTCTCTCTCTCTCACTTAACCCCTGGGCAGTGACCATGAAGAGCTGTCCCTGCTTCATGGCAGAAGCTCCACACACTTCAAGGAAGTCTGGGGAAGAATCTGCCACAGGAAAGTTGGACGGGGCTTTTATAGTTATCAAGGGTTTGACTGCTAGACATATTTGCAGGCCAAGGAGCAGCTTCTCTGTCAAGCAGGATGTGTGTTTGAAGTTTCAGGAAGCATTTTGAGTTTAGCATAATTCAACATTAAAAACAGCACCTTGACACCAGCAGTAACTCAACACAGAGAGCTTAATTTTTTTGTATTCTTTGACCATTTCTTAGATATTTTCAGAGCAGAACATCCTGCCAGAAACGGTCCCTTGATTCCATGAGGTTGCAAAAACTCTCAGGGTTCTTTTGGTTCCATGAGGCCTCTCAGTGTCACAACGGATCCTTGGTTCCATGAAGTTCTGGAGCGTCACAATGGCTCTGATGATTTCCTGAGTTTCCACTGTGTCCCAGGATTCCTTTGGTTCCTTGAGGCCTTGCAGTGTCACAATGGCTCTTTGATTCCACGATATTCCAAATTATCCCGGGGTTCCCTTGGCTCCAAGAGGCTCCCCAGTGTCCCACCGGCCCCTGGATTCCAGCAGGCCCTGCAGTGTCCCAATGACTCCACCGGAACACCTCCTGAATTCCAAAGGTTTCCTAATCCAGGGGAGGGGTTTCTGTGGCATTGGAGGTGCCGCCCCTCGGGACACATTGTCAATAAACCATCCAGCTGACTGGGATGGGTTGGCTTGTGATCAGCCAAGGCTTTGGGGAATGCTCTGTTCTGGTTGAATATTGCTCTGTTACCTTCTGCCAAGCTCCCTTATTTTCTAAAGTTTGCCATTAAAAGTGTGTTTTCTGACCACTTGAGAAAATGTGTGCAGTGTCTTCTCCCTTGTAGTCTCTTTCTAAGCATTAAAAGAACTGAAGGCCCTTTTCAAATATCTGGAGGGCAGATATTTTTGGTGCCTTTTATATTTTTTAAAGTAAAACCCCTTTGCTGAGCTCGTAGCTCAACCCTGGGGTCTTACAGTCACCATCCCTGGAAGTGTTCAAAAAACATGGAGCTGTGGCATTTGAGGACACGGTTTAGTGGTGAAGATGCCAGTGTTGGGTTAATGGTTGCTGTTGTGGGGTGATATCTGGGCCAGATTTTAAAATTCCCGATAATCTCTATGATCTCTATGATTTCCAACCTTAACAATTCTCTGTAGTGACTCAACCACTTCCCTGGACATTCTGTTCCAATGCTTGATAACTCTTACCCACCCCTTTGGTGGTGCAGCCGAGGAACAGAACAGTGACTTTCACAGTGTTCCTGGATCCCAGGATGTCCAAAGCCAAGGACATTTCCATCAGCACTTTCTCCTTCCTGCAGATCAGTCACCTGAAGCCTCCAGGCCCTCCACGGTGGCAGAGACCCCCCCAGGCAGCAAAGCCCTGTCCTGCCAGGCTGCCCAGCCCAGCCCTGTGTCTCTCTGGCCCTGAGGACAGCAGGGTTTGCTCTCCTCGGGGCACCTCAGTCCCTCTGCCATTGCCCTCTGCCCCCACCCCAGCAGGCTCTGGAGCAAAACACGGCTGAGGTCCAGCCCAGCTCTGCTCTGACAGAAAGAACCTGCAGTCAGGGACAGGAAGAGGACAAAGTCTTGTTTAACCAGCCTGAGGAATAATGGGATCAATGACCTCCTGTATTCCTGGGCACTTTAATGACCCTGTGGATCAGGTTTGGTAGCAGGGAGGAGGCTGCAGGTTTCCCTTAGGGAAGAGGAGATCAAGAGTTGACTCTGTGTCAGAGAGAGCCAGTTTCAGGTAACTCCAAAATGGCCCAGCCAGTGCCCAAAGCTGAGCCAAAAAGCAATTCCAGAGGCACCTGTGTGATAACCCTTTGGAGAAAGGATAAAATCCAGGGTGCTGTAACCCAGAGAGGAGTGAGAGAAATGTAGGAGAAACAACTCTGCAGGCATGAAGGTGGGTGGAGAAGGAGGAGGAGTGAGAGAGAGCCTTGGTGGGCACCTGGCAGCCAAAAGCCAACCCCCAGGCCCTGAGAGCCACAGCTGAGCCCAGCACAAAAGCTCCTTTAGGTCTGGAGGTTCTTTGCAGCAGCTTTTTAGCAGAGCTGCCAAATGGGCCATCAAAGGACCCATAGCTGGGTCTGAAACCTGTGGGATCCTTGTCAACCTTGGCTCTGTAGGAAAGAACTATAGAATCCTAAAGAGTTTGAGTCAGATGGGACCTTTATAGGACATCTAGGCCAAGCTCCCACAATGAACAGGTTCATATTCAAGTAGATCAGGTTGCTCAGAGCCCTTTCTAACCTGGCCTTGAATGTTTCCAAGGGTGGGGCATCTATGACCTCTCTGGGCAACCTGTGCCAGTGTTTCACCACCTTCAGTGTAAAAAGTTTCTTCCTTCTATCTAGTTCCAATCTGCTCTTTTTTAGTTGAAAACCATTATCACTTGTCTTATTACAACTAAGTCTGTCCCCATCCTTCTTATAGGTATGATCTCAGGAGCTCCTGACAAGCCTTGACCAAACCAGCTGAGCAATGAAGAGCCCCTGGACTGGACCAGGGCTGTGGGGAAGTGTCCCTGGACTGGACCAGGTGCTCCTGGATGATACAGGTGGGAACAATCTGGAGTGGAATAGTTTAGGAACACAGGATAATCAGTCATCCCATGAAAGCCTTGGAATATTCCCTACCTGAATCATAACCCAAATGGAACAGTTTGGATGCAATTCCCAAATAGTTTGGAAACTCCAGTCATTCCTGACACCAGGATGGCAATTCAGCAGAGAACTAAAGCCAGTCCCCTTGGGAGCCCACACCCAGCGGGGCTGAGGGAGGCCCTGGCAGCTCCCCAGCCCCTCCCTCTCAGTGGGACACCTCTGGCAGCCTCTCCCAGCTCGGGAACCCTCCAGTTTGCAACACTCCAAAGAGCGGCGCTGATGCCCAGGACAATTCTGATCCCCCTCCACAAACACTCCTCCAGCTGGGACCCTTGTCTGGTGGCAAACACAAAGGGATTTGGGGGAGTGTTTCCCTGACAACAGGAGAATTTGGGAGAGGGACCTTTCCACCCCCAGCTCTTGATGTGTCCACACATCTCTGCCTGGGTGTGGGTGTGAACTGACTGTGGGGTGAATGTTGTTGTGAATCTTGAATTCAGTCACTGTTAAAATTATAGCAAATGCTATTGAACCAGTTGATAATCGTTCAATTGGTCAAGGATTAAGGGCTACTAATGTCTTTTGCCCCCTTGTCTTTGGATCCAAGTCCTTTGCACCCTGACCCTCTTGCATCCCAAGGCTCTGTTTAAATCATTGTCTTTCATTAAAAAATACATATTTTTTTGTGATGTTCACTTTAAAATCTTCCTCCTTAGCTAAACTACAAAACAACTCCAATTAGTTGTTGATATCTTGAAGTCTTGGAAGACAATTAAAGGACGGGAAACAATTTGTTTTTCAGTGTTTTAATGGGTCCCACAGTGTGTTTGGAGCTGCATCAGCTGTCAGTCCAAGATGGGCCATGTCAGAACTGGTGAGGTTGGGGGGTGAGGAGCAAGGTTGATCATCCAGGGTCAGTGTGGATCTCCTGAGGAGACACTCAGCATCAAGATCACTTGGAGAACACCTCTATCACCTCTCCTCTGAGCTAAAAAGTATCCATAATTGAATTAAAACAAAAAAAGTACAAATTTTGAAGACTTGCTTTGAAATTGCCTTGAAGACAATTAAAGGAAGACAAAGAGATCCTGAGGGAATTCTGCATTTTAATGAGCCCCACGGTGTGTTTGCAGCCCAGCCCATGATGCTGAGGTACTGAGAGAAGATGGAAGAAGCTGCTGAAGAAGTCAGAAGCCAAACTGCAAGTGCCTTGAAGCATTGCTGGGCCCCACTGAGGGCAGGCACTGCCAAAGCCTCCCCAGGGACTCCTTGGAGCAGCTCCTTGGAGGCCAGGAGTGCAGGCAGACCAAGGCTCTGGGCAGGCCCCTGCAATGCTGAGCAAAGCCTGCCTTGGTTTTGTGGAGCACAAAGGCCAAGGGCTGAGCCCCAGGCCCTGGCCCAGCAGATCCTGTCCCTCCCGGCTGGCTCAGGGCTGTTTGGGGGGCACTGGGATGGGAGGGGGAGGAACAACAAAGGCCCAAAACTGGGCAACCCCTGCCAGGCTGCTGAGGGAGGGACGAGGCAGAACCCAAGGGCAGAACCTGCCAGGCAAGTGGCTTGTGGTGGCCTGAGTGGCAGAGGCAGCTGCCAGAGGCAAGGGGACAAAGGCCTGGGTGCCTTTGGGCCTTGCAGCCCTGCCAGAGCCCTTGGCCATCTCTCCTGCAGGCTGTCCTGCCCTGGCCCTGCTGCTGCTCTGGCCTTGCAGGCTGCACACACCCCTCCTGCTTTCCCACCCCCTCCCAGCAGCATTTCTAGACCCTCCCTGATGGCTCTGCACCAGCTCTGGCTGTTCCCTGAAACACAAAGCCAGGCCATCACCCTCTTAGTGACCTCTGTCTCCATAAGATTCCCCTTTGAGTAACATTCCTTTTTCCCCACCTTCAAGTCTGAACTTTCCAAACTGCACTTTACAAGTTTCTTTTTCTTTCCAGCATCAAGAATAGCTCCATCCTGTCAGATCTCCTCTAGAACCTCTCCAGTTCTTCCTCATTCCTCCAGAATGGGGAACCTCACACCCAGACAGACCAGTCCAGATGTGGTGAGCCCAGGGATGAGTCCAGGGGGGTGACACCTCCCTTATCTGAGTGGCCACACTCCCCCCAAGGCAGCCCCACATGCAGTTGGCCTTATTAACTTTGATCCTGAGCCCCTGTGCCACAGGACATCCCTGCCAGAGCCCAGAACCTTCTCCTGGGGGTCACTGCAGAGCTGAGCAGATCCAGGTCACCTCCCATTCCTCTGCCAACCCCCTGGGCCTGCTCTGGGCCCTCCAGGTCCTTGCCCATCTTGGGGAATGAAGGGACCATTAAACACTTGGGGCCTTGTGGAAAGAAAGGAACCTTGAAACATTTTGGAACCTCATGGATCCAAGCAGCCATTTTGAAAGTGCAGGCCCTTCTGGAAACAAAGGAACCCTGGGGCACAATGGAAGCTCATGGATCTCAGGGGCCATTGTGACACTGGAGAACCTCATGGAAAAAACAGGAACCCAGAGACACTGTGGAAGTTTCTGGAATGAAGGGGCCATTGTGACACTGAGGAACTCTATGGGCTCAAGTGGCCCTGTGACACTGCAGGGCTTCAGGGAACCAAAGGAATGCAGGGACACTGTGGAATCTCATGGAACCAAGGGACCATTGTGACATGGGGGGTCTCTTTGGAACAAAAGGACCCCTGAGACATCTCAGAACCTCCTGGAACCAAGGGGCCACAGTGACACTGAAGAGTCTCATGGCACCCCCTGTGCCTGCCCAGAACTCCATGGAATCAAGCAGAGCCGCTGCCTCCCCCCCGCCGCCGCACGGACCGGAGTCACCGGCTCTGCCCCGCTTGGACACCTCTGGGGTCAGCGTGTTCTTGGGCAGCACAACTGATCTCAGACCAGAGAGTTTCCCACATTTTGCTTTGCCCCCTCTTTCCCGAGGGTTTGTTTTTGTTCTTTGTTTCATAGGATGCAAAAGGGGAAGGGAAACGTGTTGATCACTGTTTTTATCTGTTTAGAAAAGGGCGTTCAGGACGGGGGGAGAGATGAAATGATTTCTCTCTCTGCTGTTGGTTTGAACCGTTCTGTTGGTATTGCTGGTTTTGCTGCTCTATTGTCAGTAAACTGTTATTCTTTCACTTGCACTGTCCTTGTATTATGTCTCCTTGTACTGGTGGGGAATAAAAGAGGAGTGAGTTCATTTTATTGGAGTTCCTGCCCCAATACTTGTCTTGAAATCAAGATGGGTTGCTCAAGGGCCCCAAAATTTGGCATCATCCACAAAGGACGTGAAAATGCATTTTGTCCCATTATATAAAGAGATCTTCTGCATTGGTAGTCAAGGGCTGGTCACTGAGGGACTTCACCAGGAAGTTGCTGCCAAGAGGACTTTGTACCATGGATTTTATTGGACACTCTTCATTCAGCCAACTTCCCACCCACCACATCTTCCACTTCTTCAGTCCAGCTCTCACCAGTCTTGCCATAAGGAGACCACAGGACACCACGTCCAGGGTCTTGCTGAAGTCTGGGCACACAACATCATCTTTTCCCTCCTACAGGGGTTCTGCAATCCCTGCCTTGTCCTTCCCATGCCTGGCAATGGCTGCAGGAGGACTTGCCCTCTCCCCTTCCCTGCTGAGCCTGAGCAGTCTGGAACTCTGCCAACCCTCCTTGCTGCCCTGTTTGCAGACTGGTTCCATGTCTGCCTTTGCCAAGGCTGCAGGAAGCTCTGGGCTGGCTCTGGCCTTTCCAAGGGTTTGGAAGAGGTCTCCCAGTGACACTGCCCAGCCTTCCCAATAACCCTGACACCAAAACCTTTTCCATAGCCCACACTTGCAGAGGAGTGCCCAGGACACAACACAAGTTGTCCTGGTGGTTCTGGAGAATGAAAAGGGATTTCTTCCTCCAGGCCAACCCCTCCAATTGGATTTGAGTGCAGCTGAAAGGTTTCCTCAGCATTTTCCCTGGTGCCTCCCTGCCCTGAAGGTTTGTGGCCATCAGGCTGGAGCTGAGGGGGTTGGGCAGGTGCCTGAGGAGGGGGTAGAACAAGGGCTGTGTCCAACTGTGCCAGGAGGGCTGTGCTGGGCAAGGATGAGGAGGCTGCAGAAAACAGTGGCACTGGGGAGGGGAGAGGAGCAGCTGGAGAGACCTTGTGCCTGCCCACGCTGGGCAGGAGCTGCCCCAGGATGGCAGCTCTGAAGCACTCCCAGGATGTCCCTGGGAACAGGAGGGGAAGACTGGATCTGAAAATGGAACCTGGAAAGCAGAGAGCAGGAGTGTCATGGTGACACTGCAGGAGAGTTGCAGCCCTGGAGCAAGGTGACAGAAGAAGTGACCCAGTCCATGCAGTGGCCTCAGAAGATCCCAGAGCATCCTGGAGATGCTGGAAGGGAGCCCAGCTCTGCTTCACAAGTTCCCAGGGCCTGTCCCTGCCTGTGCTCCAAGGCCTTCCACCCCCCAGGACTGTGCTCAGAGAGCACTCAGGCCTTACAGTGAGAAAGGGGCTCAGGAGGACAGTGTGGAAGTGGCAAGAGAGCAGCTCTGCAAAGACCAAGCACTGCTGCTCCCTGGCAGTGCTGCTGGGCTGGGATTATTGTCCCCTTCCTGTTTGCAAAGACACCCTGTCCTGCAGTGTGCTGTCCTTTAGGAACATCTGAGAAGAAGGGTCTTGGACAAAGAAGGCACTGCAGGGTCCTTTATTTTGTTTAAAGACTCAGAGAGTACAGTTCATCATTTATACATCTCTGTGTCAAATTCAATGGGTAGACACTAAATTAGAAGGCAGATGCATAATAATATTTCATTGCATAGAAAGTTATTGCAAGAAGAAGCCAATGACCTCCATGAAAAACCTGAGCAGGAAGGCTGGACCATTAAGGAGTCCCATTCTGAATGCTACACACCAGAAAACAGGCACTTTCTTGCTCCTGAAAAGCATCCAGTCATCATTTTCCTCAGAGCATCCTTGACCTCCTAATTCCTGAGACTGTAGATGAAGGGGTTCAGTGTTGGAGGAATCACCGAGTACAGAACTGAGAGGGCCAGATCCAGGTATGGGGAGGAGATGGAGGGGGGCTTGAGGTGGGATAACATGACAGTGCTGACAAACAGGGAGACCACAGCCAGGTGAGGGAGGCACGTGGAAAAGGCTTTGCACCGTCCCTGCTGAGAGGGGATCCTCAGCACAGCCCTGAAGATCTGCACATAGGAGAAAACAATGAAAATGAAACAACCAAACACTAAACAGGCACTAACCAGAATGAACCCAATTTCCCTGAGGTAGCCTGAGTGTGAGCAGGAGAGCTTGAGGATGGGGGGGATTTCACAGAAGAACTGGCCCAGGGCATTGCCCTGGCACAGGGGCAGGGAAAATGTATTGGCTGTGTGCAGCAGAGCAGTGAGAAAGCCAGTGGCCCAGGCAGCTGCTGCCATGTGGGCACAAGCTCTGCTGCCCAGGAGGGTCCCGTAGTGCAGGGGTTTGCAGATGGCAACGTAGCGGTCGTAGCACATGATGGTGAGGAGGAAATACTCTGATGAGATGAAGAACAGAAAGAAAAAGAGCTGTGCAGCACATCCCATGTAGGAGATGGTTGTGGTGCCCCAGAGGGAATTGTGCATGGCTTTGGGGACAGTGGTGCAGATGCAGCCCAGGTCTGTGAGGGAGAGGTTGAGCAGGAAGAAGCCCATGGGGGTGTGCAGGTGGTGGTCACAGGCTACGGTGCTGAGGATGAGGCCGTTGGCCAGGAGGGCAGCCAGGGAGATGGCCAGGAAGAGCCAGAAGTGCAGGAGCTGCAGCTCCCGCCTGTCTGCAAATGCCAGGAGGAGGAACTGGGCCATGGAGCTGCTGTTGGACATTTGCTCCTTCCCCAGCGTATTTCAATCTTTTGAGGAGGAAAAGTCACTGCTGAGTTAGACCAGGCTTCTGCAGCCAAACCTTACCCATCTCAGCCACCCCACTCTCAGGCTCTCTCTCCTCTCTCAGACCTCCCTGCAGCTCCCTCCCCTGAGCTCTGCCTTTTGCTGCCTGAGGGGAGCATTGGAAGCAGGAACTCTCTGATGGGCTCCCAAGGACTCCTTCTTGCTCTGCTGGAGAGGGAACCTGGAATGCAGGGTGATCTCAAATTAAATGTACTCGTGATACATCAAAGAGCTTCTCAGCTTTGCTGTTTGCAATTTGCCCAAATGAAGGAGTGAGCTGAGGGAATTCTTTGGATTTGTTCACCCACTTGCACCTGCCACACTTAGGAGTGGCTGTGGAGGTTTGAAATCCCTGACATTTCTATTGCACTGCAGGTCAAGTCTTGTGGGTTCTGAGGGGCACAGGGACGGTCCCTTAGTGCAGAGAGAAGAGCTGCTCTGCCCATCAGTCCTGGGCTCAGCTGCCCTGTGCTGGCAGCTTGGAGCTGGAGGAGCATCACACTCAACTGTTCCCCTCCAGAGAAACTGCCCAGAGATCCAGGAATCCATGTCCAAAGAACAGACTGACACACTCCTCACCTTTTCATCTCTCCCCTCCCAGAGTGAGACACAAAATGCTCCTTGCAGCTGCCCAGAGCATTTCCATGGATTTAGCACTGAGGAGTTTTCTCCATGGGGATCCTGTGCAGCACAGAGATGCTATGGCAGAGGTGTGCCCTTCTGGAGGGCACCTGCAGCCCTGCAGGACAACCAGGCAAACAGCTGAGAACCCTGAAGGTGCCTGGAGGGCACTTGGGCACTTGGCTCCCACAGACACATCCCCACAGCAGCACCCAAAGGGTTTGTGTCTGCACAGGAATCTGCCCCCCCCAAACCCCACACTGGCTCAGAAAACCCAGTGGTGAGAACAAGGAGAGCCCAGGCAGCAGGGGATGGCAGTGAAATGCCACAGTGCTGCTGCCAAGGGAGGAGGGACACACAGAGACAGCTGGAAATCAGGGCCCTGTCCTTGCCTGGGCTCTGGCTGCTGCAGGGCAATGCACAGCCCAGCCCCCGTGGGCCTGAGGGCACAGGCTCTGCTTAGGCTGGGAAAGGAGCCCAGGCAGGAGCTGCTCAGGGAAGGGGTCTGTGCCACAGGGACAGCAGGGAGGGGCCCCCATCCCCCTGCCCAGCCCTTGTGGCAGCAGCTCCCTCTCCCTGCCTGCCTGTCTCTGGGTGAGGAGCTGTTCCTGCCAGCAGCCCCTGCCTGTGCCCAGCTCAGCTCCCTGCCAGTGCTGCCAGAGCCATCCCCAGCCCAGTGCCCAGGGGCAGCTCTGCCTGGGCAGGGGCTGCAGAGCAGATCCCAGACCCCTGCGGTGGCTGGGAAGGGGGAGGTGTTCTGGGGGGATGTGCTTCCTGAGAAGGGCCCCTGGGAATGGAGGAGGTGGAGCTGAAGCTGTGAGGAGCCCTGAGCCTGCAGCTGAAGGGCCCTGCCCAGCCCTGCCCAGCCCTGCCCTGCCCTGAGGGGTCACTCCTTCCACCCACCCCTTCTCCCTGCAGGGCCGTGGCAGCTCCTTGGCCGGGCTGAGAGCTGCCCCTGGCAGGCAGCAGAGTCCCTGCCCCAGCACACAGAGCCCTGGGGGCAGGACCCTGCTCTGCCCCACAGCCCTGGGCACCCCTGGCTGCACCCCCACCTTCCCACCCCACAGCCAGCCCTGCCACAGGGAACCTTCTTGCCCTGGGCCTCTGAGGGGGCAGCAGCAAGTCCTGCTCTGCAGCAGCTTCTCCTGCTGCACCCCAGCAAATCCAGCAGAGCCCTCCTGACAGCTCCTGCCACTGCTGCCATTTGGCAGCTGGCAGAGGCACTTGCAGGAACTCACCTGCACTGCTCTGCAGCCACAGCCTGACCCTGGCAAAGGGCTGGCAAGGTTCCTGCCCTGAGCAGCTCTGCCCTGTCCTCCCAGCCCAGGATCCCTTGAACCTCCTGCTCCCTTCTCCTCTCTGCCCTTGCTGCCTGCAGCTCCTGCCCTGCTCTGCCATGTGGCCACTTCCCCTGCACTGCAGCAACTGGGAGAGTCCTGCTGAAAGATCCTGGAAGCTGTGGGATGTGCCAGCTTTAGGAGATGCCTCCAGGAAGGGATGTTTAATATTTCTACAGTCAGAGAAATATTCATTCAAATCCTGGGAAGGTTTCTCGTGTGGTGAGAGCTCAGTCACCTCCCAGCCCAGGCTGCCTCTCGTCTCTCTGCCTTCTCTCCTGTGCCCTGGGTGCTGCAGGCAGTGCCCTCAGCCCTGCTGGGCTGTGCAGAGGAGCTGCTCCTGGGCAGAGCTGTCTCTCTGCAGTGCTGCCCACTTGCCAGGAGCTCCCTGTGTGCCAGGAGCCTGGCCCAGCTCAGCAGCACAGCAAAAGCCCCAGGCATTTCACGACCCTCAGGGGGATTTGGGGTTGTTTACATGAGACTCAGTCCCTGAGAGGAAGTTCAAACAACTTTTCAACAAGTCAAAGTGAGATTAAAACATTGAAGTTTCCTGTAGTGCTAATGAGTCTCATTGAGGGACACAACTGAGAACGTGTGCCCAGGTTCCAGTTAGAGCAGAAATCTGCAGACAGTGATGCCAAGGATGGACAGGCAAGGGAAAGGTGGCTCTGATGCTGAAGAAACCTTGACTTGTTTCCTTAATCCAGAGGACCAAGCCCTGACCCTCAGCCCCTGGGAAGGCAGATCCTGTCCCTGCCTCATTCCTCAGGGTTCTTCCTGGGGCACTGGGATGTGGGATGTGCAATGCCAAGGGCAGGCCCATGGGGTGGCACCTGCCAGGCTGCTGAGCAGGGACAAGGAGGCCATGAGGCCCCAGGGCTGCAAGGGGCACTCCCCTCCTCCTGGCATCAGGGGCACAGACAGCAGCCATGGCCAAAGGCCTGCAGAAGGTGGCTCTGGCAGGGCCTTTCAGCTTCTCCCCCTCCCTGTCTCCTCTCCAGCCCAGGCTGTCCTACGGTGTCCATGCCCTGCCCCTTTCCCTGCAGGCTGTCGTCATCCCCCCGGCTGCCCCACCTGGCTGGCACCTTCCTGCACTGACATCTCTGCGTCCTCCCTGGCTCTTCCTGCACACACAAAGCCTTGGCCTCATCCACACTCCTCCTGGCTGACGTGTTGCACCACAGCATCTTCCATGGAGTGAAATTCCTTTTTCGCCATGTCCACTCAGGACTTCCCCAGCTGCACTTGACCCTAATTCTTCCTTTCTCATGCTCTTTTCTGCTCTGACAAAAGGATCCACCATCTCTAAATCCTCCCTTCAAGCCCTCTCAGGGCTGTCCTGTGCTGTCCTCAGTCTCCACACCAGTGAGGCCACAGCTCCTCAGCCCCTCTCTAGTGCTCATGTGCTTGAGACCTTTCAAGCCCATCTTGGGAGATCTCTGGGCACTCATTAATGTTTTTGCAGATGAAAATGTCATTCTCATAGTTTAAGTAAATCTTAGTGATACTTTTTACCAAGGCCTGTAGTGGCAGAACAGGGAGCAGTGGCTTTGAACTGAAAGAGAAGAGTTTTGTATTGGATAATAGGAGATTTACAATCAGAGTGGCAAGAACTGGAAAAGGTTTCCAGAGAAGTGGATGTCCCAACCCTGCATTTGTCCAAGGTCAGGGACTGTGAGTAACCTGAATTAGTAACAGATGTCACTGTCCCTGTCCAGGGACTTGGACCAGAAAACCTTTTATCTCCCTTGCAAGCCAAACCATTCTCTGATTCTTTAAGTCCCAAATTCCTCCAAAGAATTTCCATGTTGAGGACATGAATTGCCATGTTTATGGAGAAACGCTTCTAAGCCCAAAAGGTAACAAATTAATTCCGAGGAAGTTCCAAGGTATCTGTAGGAAACTGTAACCAAGTGGGTCAATGGCAGAAGCTCTCAGGGTGACCTTGCAGCTGAGGATGGGGGATTCGGCCTCGGGCTCTGAGACTCATGATGGGCAGCCAGAAAGGGGATTTGGGGACTGGGCAAGACTTGTCCTGGGATGTCTAGGGAAGAACCAAAGCAAGGGCAGGATCCCAGTGGTTTCTGGAAGAACAAGCATGAGAAAACAGAGAGCAAAGAGGCTGAAAAAGCTGGTCATGTTAAACAGGAGGCTGGTCAAGACACTTCCCAGGCCATGCCCTGACACTGATCCCCACAGCCTGTCCCGTTTTCCTAATAACTCCACTGCCAAGAAGTTTCTGTGGGGAGGGACCTCTCTGCTCCTGGCACAGATTGTGGCCCAAGTTCCAGCCACTGCAGTGGGAGCCACAACTAGTCAGGTCTTGTGTTCTCTGGGGGGGCCAGACTCTGCCCACACTGGGGGGTGTGTGTGTTGGAAGCACAAAAGAGTGAAGCAAATGCAAAGCTAAACACCCAATGTAGGTTGACTTTGTCCCTAAGTGGGGGATGAGAATTGGACCCAACATGTGCAGGGACAGATGGAGGGGTTTGTCCCCCTGGCCCTGCCCAGAAGGGACACCTTTCAGGAAGGGTTGTGGCCTTGGCTGTGCTGAGGGTTGCCCCGGGCAATGCAGCTTGGGATTGCAGTGGCACTGTCAGGGCTCTGCAGAGCTCCTGGCAGTTCCTGCATTTGTCCCCAGCAATGCCAGAGACCTGCAGGGGTTGCAGTCAATCCCTTGTGCTCTTTGGGACCCCGACTGGCTCTGCTGAATGTCAGCAGGCCTGGAGTTCCCAGACTGTTCCTGCATCCAGGGTCGGGCCTGCAGTGACGTTTGTGCAGCATTCAATTGGTGCAGTGGCAGGATGGCCATGGATCCATTCCTGCACAAACACAATGGGGCTCCATCCCAGGCAGGGATGGAATGGGCCCACAAATGTTGGAAGGATAAGAACCAGGGAGTTTTGGCCCTGTGGAACCCCATGGAACCAAAGGAACCCTGGGACATGGCAGAACCTCCTGGAATCAAGGGGACATTGTGACCCTGCAGCACCTCATGGAACCAAAGGGAGTCTGGGATGTGGCAGGACCTGATGGAAACAAAGGAACCTCCTGGGAACAAAGGGACCCTGGACACTGCCAAAAGTCAGGGAGAGAAGGGAACCCCAGGACACTGTGGAATCTCCTGGAATCCAGGGGCCATTGGAATACACTGGGGCCTCCTGGAACCAAAGGGAACATGGGACACTGTGGAACCTCATGGAATCAAATGACCCCGGGACTTTGTGGAATGTCAGGGAATCAAGGGGCCAGTGTGACATCCCAGAACCTTTTGGAACCAAAGGGAACCAACGGGACATTGCAGAATCTCATGGAAACAAGGATCCATTGTGACCTTGTGGAACCTCACAGAATCCAGGGGCCATTCTGATTCTGCAAGGCCTTCTGGAGTCAAAGGACCATTGTGACACTGGGGAACCTCATGGAATCAAGGGTCCATTGTGACACTGGGGAAAATGATGGAATCAGTGGGCCATTGTCACACTGCAGGGCCTGATGGAGCCAAAGAACACTGGGAAACAGTGCAACCTCATGGAATCAAGGAGCCATTGTCCCACTGCGGGGCCTCAAGGAATAAGGGATCCAATCTTTCCTCAGATTTTGTCAACACAATAAATTTAAGGAATTACAGAAGTGTGATTGAACCACTTTTTTCCGACTGGTTTTAATGATTGGCAAAATGAGAATAGTAATATAAAATTAATCCCTTATTTCTATAAATGATCAGACAAAAGATCTAAATCAGAATTATTTACTACACAGCATAAAGGCGAAAACTACTGGTAGTACTGTATAGGATAGGATAGTGCACTATATTGAAGCAATTATTGAAACAATTATATTCAAGCTAACCAAAAGAAATAATTATTAAGTAGAGATCTGATGGAACTCACCCAGACCAACGGTCGTGGGGAGATTTCTTTTCCTCAACCTTGAGGAGTGTCCTTGGAGGGCGTCCCCAGCCAAGGCAGGAATCTCCACACATCTACCCCAAGAAGGGCTGTGTTAGAAGAACCTGCCTGGATGAAAGGGGACTGGACTTCTCTAGTAGGAAGGGATTGACTGCTCCTCACAAATGGACAGGCCAGTGAGCAGCTTCTCTGTCCCGTCCAAGTTCCAAAAGCAGGATGTGTGTTTGGAGTTGGGTGAACCAGGCTGGTTTGAGCATCATTCAACACCAAAACCATTCCCATGGTGCCACTGGTAACTGGCAGATCTCACAGACAGCTTGCATGAGAGCTGGCACTGTTGGCATTGTCTGATGGCATTTTAGGCCTTCTCAGGGTAGGCCCTCCTGCCACCCGGGTTGAGAGGTTGGCTGTGAAAGTCCATCCTGGAGATGCACAGGGAGCCAAGAGTTGGGCTCCTGAGTGACATCCAGCAATGGACAGGGGGATGGGACTGACCAGATGAAAGTGTCTCAGGTAGAGCTGGACTGGCAACACCAGGGGGAATTATTCCTGACTGGCTGGGCCCAGGACACCTCAGGGCCTCAGGGAAGAGGTGCAACATCCAGCTGGGCTTGTGATCCAGGGCTGCATTTAACCATGGACACCAACTGCCAGGTTCTCCAGAACTGGGAAACGTGCTGCCATCAAAGAGGCCAAGAGGGTAAAGCCCCTGTGGGGTGGGGGATGATGGCTGAGATAGAGATGTGGGCAGGTCTGGCAGATTGATCCCAGCACACTCCCCAAACCCACCAAGGCAAGCTCTATGTGCTGACAATGGTGGACACAACCCCTGGATGGCAGGAGACACCCCCTGTGCCTCCCACCACTGCCCAGAGCACCATCCTGGGCCTGGAAAAGCAAGTCCTGGGGAGACACGGCCCTCCAGAAACACTGGAGTTGGACAACAGGACTCTTTTCCAAAACAACCTTAGGCACACCTAGCCCAGAGAGCTCAGCATGGAGTGGATGGATCATATTCCCTGTCAGGCACCAACCTCTGGGAAAGTTGAATGGTAGAGTGGACTGTTCAAAACCACCTGGAAAGCAAAACCTTGGGATGTGCATTTAGCAAAAGCCACCCAGTTTGTTAATCCTGTAAGCTCAAGAGAGAAAACTCCAGACCAATAAGTGTGTAAGATCAACTCAGAAGAGCAGGTCCTTTAATCAGGCCCACAGGCCCAGGGGAACACACACGACGCGCCCTCCCAGGCAATGGTTCTACAGTTTTAGAAGATGGTCTGTCCAATGCCAGAACTCTCCACCCCCCGGTTCTGCCCAGTTCTGCCCCCAATACGTCCCTTGGGGAATTGGGTTTGGGGTCTTTTGGACCCCTTCTTCCTCATTTTTATCTTCTTCACAGCATGTACAGTCCTTGGAGATCCTCCAAAGTTCTGGGCTGGAAGGTTGCTTTGTCTCTTGTGGGATCTTGTTGTCCAGGCCTAGGGCAGGATGTTGTTCAATAGAGGTGTTTTTCTACAATTCTACCTTGAAAAGAAGTCTAAACACACTAAAGGAATTTAGAAAGTTTGATATCAAATGGGGTCATAGGGTTGGGTCTGTGTAAACTACTATGCTAGAGGGTGGCATATAATACAGCTACATTAACATCGACATTTACTACACCACTACTTTTAAACTAATAAAAAAAATATCCTAAAAGCTTTAAGGCATCACACAAACCTAGTTAGTTAACTCTACCAGTTGAACTGACCCTGCCCAAAAAGAACCTCTCCGTACCATTGAAGGGGATAAAATCCCTGTGGTCCATATGACAAACATGTTAGGGAGGACAGTTTGGGTTAGTCCTGCCTTAAGCAAAGGCAAAGCCCCCCATGGGATTGTTTCTGCTCAAGGACTTGGGTGCCCTTGGTGGATGATGCAGAGGGATGGGGAAACACTCTGTGGACCTCAAGGGGATTTGATTTTTGGGTCAGAACAGTCCGTGAGGTTGAATTGCAGAATATTGTTTGCTGAATGACGCTCCCACTGTGTGCCAGAACTCCCATGAACAATGAGGTCTTTCCTTATGCATTTTTTAATTTCTAAGTTTTTGATGTTTTCTTATAAAAAAGACCTATTTCCATTCCCTCCTTCTTCAGTAGCCCCCATCTGGTGTGTCCCAGAGACTTAGTCTAACTGGGGAGTCTCCTATTGGATTTGAGTGACAGAAATGAACCTGCAATAACCTTTTGTCTGAGATTCCTTTCCTGAGCAGAGTAGGACTGGTCAGGAGATGAGAACAGCTTTCTGGCTGCCCCAGTTTAGGGACTGGGCCTGTGTCTGGAGCTGGAAGAGATGAGACTATCTACTGTGCTAAGTGGACTTCAATGGAGGCAATGTGGACTTAATATACAGCAGCAGAAGGACATTTGTTTTTTATTGAGCTGTGCCTTCCTCTGTTTTTGTTTGCTGGCAATAAATGAACATCTCTCTGTGTCTTGGGCAGCTCTTTCTTCAAGCCAAGCAGGTGGGAGTTGGTGCCAAGGAGTTGAAACCTGCAGGTCCAGCCTTGAGTGGAGGGAGCTCAGATTTGCCCAAGGCTGCTTTGAGTGCCAGGGCTTTGATGAAGGAATGGTGGGATGGGGATAGGGATAAAGTCTGATGGATTGTCAGACATAAATGGTGTTGATTTTCTTATCTATTCAGACTGAATTAGGAAGTGCTTGGGATCAATATCGACTGGGGATTGCTGATATCCATGTAAAACCAGGAAAAATGTAAACAGGACACAAAAAAGACATCTTTTCTCATGGTTTTAGTAATACAATATATTCACTTGGAACGCACTTCTGAGATCTGTCTAATTAACCACAAAGGAATTGAAGACCTAGAAATTAATTATTCCCAGGAGCTTGTCAGGTTAAGATGCCATCACTGAGAAGAGTGTGGAGGAATGAGCAGACAAGGAGACCATCCCTGGGGCTGGGGAAGCAGGAACTCAGAGTCACTGGTTCCAGGTGGCAAATGGACTGGGGGATGTTCCTGGGAGAGCCCCTAAAGGGTGTGCTGGTTTCAGGGGGAGTACAGTTAAATTTCTTCCCCGTGGCTGGTGCAGGGCTGTGTTTTGGCTTTGTGCTGAACACAGGGTTGATAATCACAGAATGACAGAATAGGATGAGTTGGAAGGGACCCAGAATGATCATCCAGTCCAACCCTTAGCCCTGCACAGGACCATCCCCAAGGGTCACACCATGATCCTGAGAGGATCATCCAAACACTTCTTGAGCTCTGTCAGCCTTGGTGCTGTGCCCAATGCCCTGGGGAGCCTGGTCAGTGCCCAACCACACTCTGGGGGAAGAATCTTTGTCTAAAATCCAACCTAAACCTCCCCTGACACACCTTCAGGCCATTCCCTCAGTCGTGTCCCTGGTCCCCCCAGAGCAGAGCTCAGGGCCTGCCCCTCCTCTGCCCCTCCCCAGGAAGTTGGACCTGCACTGAGGTCTCCCCTCAGTCTCCTCTTCTCCAGCTGAACACACCAAGTGCCCTCAGTGTCCTCACACGCCTTCCCCCCAAGGCCCTTCCCCATCTTCCTTGCCCTCCTTTGGACACTCTCTAATGGCTCAATCTCTCCCTTCCATTGTGTCCCCCCAAACTGCCCCAATGGTGCAGGTGAGGCCGCCCCAGGGCAGAGCAGAGCGGGACAATCCCCTCCCTGGCCCGGCCGGCCATGCTGGGCCTGATGCCCCCAGGACAGGCTTGGCCCTCCTGGCTGCCAGGGCACTGCTGACTCAGGGCCAACTGGCCACCCACCAGCACCCCCAGGGCCCTTTCCCGGCCCTGCTTTCCAGCCTCTCCTTCCCAGTCTGTCCGTCCCTGCGGGGTTGCCCCATCCCAGGGCAGAATCCGGCACTTCCCCCTGTTGAAGTTCTCAGGGCTCCTAAAGAGCCGGGAGGTCACGGGATGTCAAAGAGCCCCACGGAGCTCAAGGGACCCTTGGGACACTGTGGAACCTCCTGGAATCAAGGGGCCTTTGTGACATGTGGGGCCTCATGGAATCAGAGGAACCCTGTGGAATATCATGGAATCAAGGGGCACCTGTGACACTGCAGGGTCTCATGCTCCAGAAGGAACCCTGGGACACTGTAGGATCTCATGGAACCAAGGGGCCATTGTGACACAGCATGGCTGCAGGGAATCAGGGCTCCAGAGTAAAAGTCCACGGCCTCATGGAAAAAATGAATTCTGGGACACTGTGGAACTTCATGGAAACAAGGGACCATTGTGACAGTGCAGGACCTCATGAAGCCAAAGGAACCCTGGGACTTTTTGGATCCTTATGGAGTCAAGGGCCAGTTGTGACACTGCAGAGCCTCATGGAACTAAAGGAATTGTGGAGAACATCCCGGTAACGAGGGAACACTGGGACATGCAGCTCCCTGTGGAACCAAAGGAGCTCCAAGAAATTCTGGAATTCATGGAACCAAGGGGTCATTGTGACACTGCAGGGCCTCATGGAAGCAAAGGAAAACTGGGACACTGTGGATACTCGTGGAACCAAGGGGCCATTTGACACGTGGGCCCTCATGAAAGCACAGGAACCCAGAAACATTTTGGAAGCTCAGGGAACCAAGGGGCCATTGTCACACTGTGGAACCTCAGAGAATCAAGGGCCCAGTCTGACAGTGCAGGGCCTCATGGAGCCAAAGGAATCCAGGGACACTGTGGAACCTCATGGAATGAAGGGGCCAGTGTGACACTGCAGAACCTCATGGAACAGTGGGAACAAGGAGACACTGCAGAACCTTGTGGAAACAAGGGGCCTTTGTGACACCGAGCAACCCCCTGGAATCAAGTGGCCCTTGGGACACTGCAGGGCCTCGTGGAACAAAAATGCCCCTGGAGACTGTGGAACCTCACGGTGTCAGGGGTCCATGTCAGGGCCACATGGAACTGAAGGACACCTGGAACAGGGCAGAATCTCCTGGAATCAAAGGGCCATTGTGACATGTGGGGCCTCATGGAACAAAAGGAATCCTGGGCAACTACAGAAACACATGGAAGCAAGTGGCCACTGGGACACGTGGGGCCTCATGGAATCAAGAAGCAATTGTGACACTGTAGGGCCTCTTTGAACCAAAGGTGCTTGTGCTGGGCTGTCACAGGCCAGGGCAGGGGCAGCTGGAGAGCCCCTGGCCCAGCCATGAGTCACGGGCTGAGCCATCTTCTCCTGCTGAGAGAAGGGACCTGACAGGCACCATTGGGGCAGTTTGGGGGGACACAATGGAAGGGAGAGATTGAGCCATTAGAGAGTGTCCAAAGGAGGGCAAGGAAAATGGGGAAGGGCCTTGGGGGGAAGGCGTGTGAGGACACTGAGGGCACTTGGTGTGTTCAGCTGGAGAAGAGGAGACTGAGGGGAGACCTGGGGAGGGGCAGAGGAGGGGCAGGCCCTGAGCTCTGCTCTGGGGGGACCAGGGACTGAACCCCAGGGAATGGCCTGAAGTTGTGTTTGGTTGGATTTTAGACAAAGTTTCTTCCCCCAGAGGGTGGTTGGGCACTGACCAGGCTCCCCAGGGCAGTGGGCACAGCACCAAGGCTGACAGAGCTCAAGAAGTGTTTGGATGATCCTCTCAGGCTCATGGTGTGACCCTCAGGGATGGTCCTGTGCAGGGTAGGAATTGGACTGGAGGATCCTTGTGGGTTGTGATAGTTTGGTCTAGGCCTTCCTTGGTGACCAGTTTGTAACCAAGGAAGTGCCCAGATTTTTCCAGTATTCCCTACGATTTTTACATAAACCAGGCTGTAGGAAGAAAGGGGGAGAGGTCTTTGCTCTCTCTCCTTCTGGTGGCTTTGGAGGTGCAGGTTCCCTGCTGTTGAGTCTGTCGTGTTGGGGAGTGAGGTCTGGTAAGGCCTTGCTGACCTTGGGAGGCGGAGGTTGCCGACAGTCGCTCCAGTGTGACCCTCCATTGTCCCAAGGAGAGTAGTAAGATATTCTTTGCTAATTCTTTTAGTTGCTAGATCTTGGGCTTTTGATCAGGATATATATATATTTTATTTTAATCTTGTTCCTTTTTTCCCTTATCCTTCCCTTTCCCTTTTCCCTGTGAAATTGTATATATATTTCAGTTGTATATAACTGTAATATAAATGTAAATACATTTATATATATTGCTTTTGCTATCTCTCTCTCGTTTCAGTTTTCTTGGTTGTTTTTTTCCCTCTTCTCCCTGAGGTTTTGGGGGATGACTTCTTGTGGTAAGGTTTGGAGACTTGGCAGGGAGTCAACTTTAAATGATATCAGGGTCCCTTCCAACTCAGCATATTCCGTCATTCTGGGATTATCAACCCTGTGTTCAGCACAAAGCCAAAAGACAGCCCTGCACCAGCCACGGGGAAGAAATTTAACTGTACTCCCCCTGAAACCAGCACACCCTTTATGGGCTCTCCCAGAAACATCCCCCAGTCCATTTGCCACCTGGAACCAGTGACTCTGAGTTCCTGCTTCCCCAGCCCCAGGGATGGTCTCCTTGTCTGCTCATTCCTCCGCATTCTCTTCTCAGTGATGGCATCTTAACCAGACAAGCCCCTGGGAAAAATTTACTTCTAAGTCTTCAATTCCTTTGTGGTAATTCGACAGATCTCAGAAGTGCATTCCAAGTGAAAATATATTGTATTACTAAAACCATGAGAAAAGATGTCTTTTTTGTGTCCTGTTTACTTTTTTCCTGGTTTTACATTGATATCAGCAATCCCCAGTTGATACTGATCCCAAGCACTTCCTAATTCAGTCTGAATAGATAAGAAAATCAACACCATTTATGTCTGACAATCCATCAGACTTTATCCCTATCCCCACCCCACCATTCCCTCATCAAAGCCCTGGCACTCAAAGCAGCCTTGGGCAAATCTGAGCTCCCTCCACTCAAGGCTGGACCTGCAGGTTTCAGCTCCTTGGCACCAACTCCCACCTGCTTGCCTTGGAGAAAGAGCTGCCCGAGACACAGAGGGATGTTCATTTATTGCCAGCAAACAAAACCAAAGGAAGGAAACATTTCAATAAAAAAAGAAACCCTTAATTCTTTGCCGTATATGAAGTTCCCACTGCCTCCACTGAAGTCTACTTTGCAGAGTCTTAGACCAATGGCAAACCCCTTCTGTGTCAAGCACAGATCTCAAGATCAACCTCAACACTCCCTGGTCTGAATTCTGTCCATATTTGCCCTTTGCACACAGTGAGTCACAAGTTCCCTCCATCCATAGAGGGAGGAAAAGAGGGAAAGAGTATGAATTTCTGTGTTGTGCAGAGCTAAATCTGCACTCACCCCAATATTCTGGGCTTACAGGACCTTTATCAAACACATTCTGCAGCATCTGTTCACTGGGCAAACATGTGTGTGGGTGGCCAGGCCCAAGGAGTGGTGGGCAATGGAGTTCCATCCAGGGGTGTTCCCAGGGCTCAGCACTGGGCTCAGGGCACTTCAATCTCTTTCTCAATGATCTGCACAAGGGGAAGCTTGTTCCTCCAGTGACCACTGTGATCCTACCCTTGCTTTGGTTCTTTCCTAGACATCCCATGACAAGTCTTGCCCGGTCCCCAAATACTCTTTCTGGCTGCCCATCATGAGTCTCAGACCCTGAGGCCAAATCCCCCATCCTCAACTGAGAGGTTCTGCCATTAACCCACTTAGTTACAGTTTCATACAGATACCTTGGAACTTCCTTGGAACTAATTTTTTTACCTTTTGGGTTTAGAAGGGTTTTTCCAAAAACATGGGAAATCATGTCCTCAAAAATGGAAATTCTTGGAGAAAGATTTTGGGACTTTAAAGAATCCCAGAATGATTTGGCTTGCAAGGGAGATAAAAGGTCATCGGGTCCAAGTCCCTGGACATGGACAGTGACATTTTTTATTAATTCAGGTTACTCACAGTCTCTGACCTTGGACAAATGCAGGGATGGGACATCCACTTCTCTGGAAACCTGTTCCAGTTCTTTCTGCCCTTATTGTTAAATCTTCCCTCCTATTATCCAATATAAAACACTTCTCTTTCAGTTCAAAGCCATTGCCCCTGTTCTGCTACTACAGACCTTGGTAAAAAGTATCTCAGTGATTTACTTAGACTATGAGCATGACATTTTCATCTGCAAAAACAACTGTGAGTGCCCAGAGATCTCCCAAGATGGGCTTGAAAGGTCTCAAGCACATGAGCACTAGAGAGGGGCTAAGGAGTTGTGACCTTGATGGTGTGGAGACTGAGGACAGCACAGGACAGCCCTGAGAGGGCTTGAAGGGAGGATTTAGAGACGGTGGATCCTTTTGTCAGAGCAGAAAAGAGCATGAGAAAGAAAGAATTAATGCCAAGTGCAGCTGGGGAGGTCCCGAGTGGACATGAGGAAAAAGGAATTTCACTCCATGGAAAACACTGCAACACATCAGCCAGGAGGAGTGTGGATGAGGCCAAGGCTTTGTGTGTGCAGGAAGAGCCAGGGAGGACGCAGAGATGTCAGTGCAGGAAGGTGCCAGCCAGGTGGGGCAGCCGGGGGGATGACGACAGCCTGCAGGGAAAGGGGCAGGGCATGGACACCGTAGGACAGCCTGGGCTGGAGAGGAGACAGGGAGGGGGAGAAGCTGAAAGGCCCTGCCAGAGCCACCTTCTGCAGGCCTTTGGCCATGGCTGCTGTCTGTGCCCCTGAGGCCAGGAGGAGGGGAGTGCCCCTTGCAGCCCTGGGGCCTCATGGCCTCCTTGTCCCTGCTCAGCAGCCTGGCAGGTGCCACCCCATGGTCCTGCCCTTGGCATTGCACATCCCACATCCCAGTGCCCCAGGAAGAGCCCTGAGGAATGAGGCAGGGACAGGATCTGCCTTCCCAGGGGCTGGGGGTCAGGGCTTGGCCCTTTGGATTAAGGAAACAAGTCAAGGTTTCTTCAGCATCAGAGCCACCTTTCCCTTGCCTGTCCATCCTTGGCATCACTGTCTGCAGATTTCTGCTCTAACTGGAACCTGGGGACACGTTCTCAGTTGTGTCCCTCAGTGAGACTCATTAGCACGACAAGAAACTTCAGTGTTTCCATCTCATTTTGACTTCTTGAAAAGTTGTTTGAACTTCCTCTCAGGGACTGAGTCTCATGTAAACAACACCAAACCCCCTGAGGGTCATGAAATGCCTGGGGCTGTTGCTGTGCTGCTGAGCTGGGCCGGGCTCCTGGCACACAGGGAGCTCCTGGCAAGCAAGAAGAGCTTCAAAGAGACAGCTCTGCCCAGGAGCAGCTCCTCTGCACAGCCCAGCAGGGCTGAGGGCACTGCCAGGCCAGCTCAGGGACACCAGCAGGGCACAGACAGAGCTTCAAGGGGCTCAGCACTGGCAGGATGGCTGAGAGCTCCCTGCAGGAGGAACCTTGGCAGGGCTGCACATGGTGAGTCTGTGGCTGCAGGGCAGTGCAGGGGCAGCTCCTGGAGGCATCTCCTAAAGCTGGCCCAGCCCCAGCTGATGGGATGGGAGAGCAGGGGCTGTTTTGGGGCACTTTGGAAGAGCTGTGAAGCCGGGGGTGCAGCCAGGGGTGCCCAGGGCTGTGGGGCAGAGCAGGGTCCTGCAGCCCAGGGTGCTGTGCTGGGCAGGGACTCTGCTGCCTGCCAGGGGCAGCTCTCAGCCGGCCCGGGGAGCTGCTGCCAGGGCTGGGGCACAAGGGCTGTGGGCAAGGAGCAAATCTGGCAGCTGAGGGAGGATCTTTTCCATGTCTCGCTATTGCAGGGTCAGACCTGCTCACAGCTCCACACCACTACACCATATTGAATGGAGAATTTTTTGCAAAGCTCACAAAAGACAGGGGCTGCAGGAAAGAAATTAGTCCTGAGGTGTGTTTCCTGCTTAGGCATTGTAGCATAGACATTGTTCTCTCAGGTCAGGAGGCTGCACTGAAATTCAAACTGTTTTCCTCTGGGAGATGAATATTTCAGGCAGTCTCAGAAATGAGCACAGGATCCTGGGCAGTGCTGAGCCTTCCCTTGGGGGTGGGCACTCTCCTGTGCCAGCCCTTGGCTTCCCTGCAGGAGGGCTCCTGTCCTGCTCTGTCCAGCACAGCTGCACCTCTGGGCTGGCACAGGGGACACTTCCCAGAGCTGCCCTTTCCAGCAGCGCTGCCCTGCTCTCAGCACAGATCTTGGTGGGGTTTGTAAAGATGAATCTGTGTGTGAGGTCATCTTCAAGGCAGCAAGAGGGAAAGTGCAGGGCAGAAGGGAAACAGGCTGAGAGGCACTGCAGCTCTCCTGGCTCTGCAATAAGCAATGGAGAGCTCAGCCCTTCTGCCTGTCCTTGTTCAACACTCTTCAGATTTGTCATCAGAAAAATTTGCCCCTAAAAAAGCACTCCCAGGTCTTATGACTGTAACCAAAAAACCCAGTCAAAATTATTTTAAGGATACACTGTGCCTCTCTCCTGCAGCCCAAATTGCTCCAAGACAACAGCACAAGAATTGAACTTTTCCATCAAAGCTGGGTTCCATGTGACATCTCCTGGGATCATGAGAGCTGTCCCAAACCAGCTCCATGTCTGCACTGCAGCAGAGCAAAGCTGAGTCCTCGGCAGCACATGGGCAGAGCTCCTGCTCCTCACAGCACCCTCAGAGAGCACAAACCAGAGAAAAGAAATGCCTTGACTTGGAGGGGATTTCCCTGAAAACTGCACTGGCTTTGCTGAGAGGGGGCTGTCTTAATTGTTCCCTGGGCTTTCCTTTTCTGAACAGACCCCATGTCCAGAGGATCAGCAAATGTCCAACAGCAGCTTCATGGCCCAGTTCCTCCTCCTGGCATTGGCAGACAGGCGGGAGCTGCAGCTCCTGCACTTCTGGCTCTTCCTGGCCATCTCCCTGGCTGCCCTCCTGGCCAACGGCCTCATCCTCAGCGCCGTAGCCTGTGACCACCACCTGCACACCCCCATGGGCTTCTTCCTGCTCAACCTCTCCCTCACAGACCTGGGCTGCATCTGCACCACTGTCCCCAAAGCCATGCACAACTCCCTCCAGAACACCACAACCATCTCCTACACAGGATGTGCTGCACAGCTCTTTTTCTTTTATTTCTTCATCTCATCAGAGTATTTCCTCCTCACCATCATGTGCTACGACCGCTACGTTGCCATCTGCAAACCCCTGCACTACGGGACCCTCCTGGGCAGCAGAGCTTGTGCCCACATGGCAGCAGCTGCCTGGGCCACTGGTTTTCTCAGTGCTCTGCTGCACACAGCCAATACATTTTCCCTGCCCCTGTGCCAGGGCAATGCCCTGGGCCAGTTCTTCTGTGAACTCCCACACATCCTCAAGCTCTCCTGCTCACACTCAGGCTACCTCAGGAAACTTGGTCTCATTGGGGTTGGTGCCTGTTTAGCACTTGGTTGTTTTGTTTTCATTGTTTTCTCCTATGTGCAGATCTTCAGGGCTGTGCTGAGGATCCCCTCTCAGCAGGGACGGCACAAAGCCTTTTCCACGTGCCTCCCTCACCTGGCCGTGCTCTCCCTGTTACTCAGCACTGGTGTATTTTCCGACCTGAAGCCCCCCTCCATCTCCTCCCCATCCCTAGATCTTATTGTGTCAGTTCTGTACTCAGTGGTGCCTCCAGCACTGAACCCCTTCATCTACAGCCTGAGGAACCAGGAGCTCAAGGATGCCATAAGGAAAATGATGACTGGATGCTTTTCAGGAGCAACAACCTTCCTCTCTTCTTCTGCAGAACACTCATTGTGTAACCCTTTACTGTTCCAGGCTGCCTTCTAAAACTTTTGAGAGTAGTAGTGGTTTCCTGCATTTTTTATACTTTTAATGTTGTTAACACAGAAATTTATTCTTCATCTCATACCTAATTCATTCTCAACCTCTTTATTTTGACCCACAATTGTGTAAATGAGGAATCATTCTCTGTGTACATTTAAACAAAATAAAAGTTCCTGCAGCAACTTCTTTCTCAAACATCCTGCCTTTGTTGTTCTGTACATGAGGAAACACAGTCTCTGTGCAGAATAAAGGATTTGAATTCTTTTTTCCTGATTCCCCTCTCCAAGAAGTTCCCTGAAGCTGGAGGGCAGTGCCTGTGGGCAGAGGAGAAGGGGCAAAGAGTCCTGGTACAGGAGCACTGCCAGGGAGTAGCAGCTCTTGGGCTTTTCAGAGATGCTCTTTTCCCACTGCCTCCCTCTCCTTTCTGCTCCTTGCCCAAGGCCTGAGTGCTCTGGCAGCTCAGTCCCTGCTGTGTCAGTCCTGTGACCATGGGCAGGGACAGGCCCTGGGCACTGCTGGCACAGAGCTGGGCTCCCTAAAATCATTTCCATCATGAAAGGGGATCCCCCTGGGCAGTTCCTGAAGACTTTGTTCTTTTTGAAAGGTTGGTGTAAAGAACAAGGCCAAGGAACAGACTCTCCAAAGTCTCATTGCTTTGCTTGTTTCCCCATTCAGTCCCTGCAGTGAGAGAAGTGACTCACTGGGGTACTTGAGGGCCTGAGGGCTGGGTCAGATGTTCTGTGCTGGTGGCCAGTGGCAAATGGTCTCCAAGTCACCTGCCTGGGGCTCTGCAGCTTGTGAGGGCTCTGATGGAGGTGAGGACTTGTCTGTAGGAACTCAGGAAGTGCAGGAGAGCACAGAGGATCTGCAGGGACAGCCCGTCCCATACAGTCAGCAGGGAATGGAGGCCTGGAGCAGAATCCTGCCCAGGGTGGAGTCACCAGAGATCAAGTACTAAATGTCCCTGTGAACTGGTAAAGGAGAGTTCTGCAGCCCCAGGGGATGCAGCAGGAACAGAGAAAGGGCTCTGGCCAGTGACTCGTCTGACCCACAGTGAACTCCCCTTGTGCCTCCCCAGCTCAGGGAGGGCTGTACCAGAGCCAGGGGTGGCTTTCCAGGAGGGTGTCCTGAAGAACTCTCCAGCCCACAGGCTGCATGGAGTGGAGCCCTGCCCTGCCCTCTGTGCCATTGGAAACAGCCCATGGTCCTGCCCAGCCTTGTTCTTGGCTACTGAGCCTTCCAGGACTATGGTAGAGGGTGGAGAGGAGTGATCCCCATCCTGCTGGGTCTGCTCCCCACCCTGACCAGCATGGCCAGTGCAGGCTCAGCCCAGGGTGCCACAGCCCCTCCCTGTGCAGAGCAGCACCTCCAGCTCAGGGCCCTGCAGGGATCCCAGGCTGGGATCTGACACTGGCCAAGGCAGCCTGGACACACTGACCTGGCAAAGGGATGTCCCTGCAGAAGAGCAAGGCAGCATTTCTGGGCCTGCAGAGAGGAATCCCTGACACAGAGACACCTCTTTCTGCAGCCCCCCTGGGGACAGGCTGCTCTGTCCCTGGGCCAGGACTCTGTGCTGGGCTGGTCAGAGGGGCTGGCACTGAGGGGCACAGTCAGGCTGTGCTGGGCATCTCCTGCAGGTGACACCAGGGCTCCTGCAGTTTCCCTGCCCTCCATTTCCTCCTGCCATGCTGAGTGTCCAGCCCCTGAGCTGATGGGGATGCTGAGACTCCTCTCTGTGCCCCAGGAGCTGCTGTGCCCTTCAGAGGGGCTGGGGCTGTGGGGGGAGTGCCCAGAGCTCTGCAGCACCCTGGGCTGGGCACTGCTGTAGGGTCAGACCAGACTGGGCTGCTCCCCCAGTTGACCTCTCTAATGAAATCACTTCTAATTTTCTCCTGAAGAACCATGAGAGTATGTGTTGTGTCCTGAGCACTAAACTGGAACTGTGGGATAATGGAAAGGTTTTGGTGTCAGGGATATTGGGAAGGCTGGGCAGTGTCACTGGGAGACCTCTCCCAAACCCTTGGAAAGGCCAGAGCCATCCCAGAGCTTCCTGGGGCCTTGGCAAAGGCAGACCTGGAAGCAGTCTGCAAACAGGGCAGCAAGGAGGGTTGGCAGAGTTCCAGACTGCTCAGGCTCAGCAGGGCAAGTCCTCCTGCAGCCATTGCCAGTCATGGGAAGGACAAGGCAGGGATTGCAGAACCCCTGTGGGAGGGAAAAGAAGAGGATGTTGTGTGCCCAGACTTCAGCAAGGCCTTTGACATGGTCTCCTGTGGTCTCCTTAGAGCCAAACTGGTGGGAGCTGGACTGGACAAGTGAAACATGTGGTGGGTGGGAAGTTGAATGACTGATGAGGCTCAAAAGTCATGGCACAAATTCCTCTTGGCAGCAACTCCCAGGTGACATCCATCAGGGACCAGCCCTTGACCATTCCTATGCAACATCTTTATTATGTCTCTGGGTGATGGGATGAAATGCACTTTCCACTCCTTTGGGGATGAGGCCAAGTTGCAGCGAGTCTGTGAGAAACCTCGTCTAGTTAATGGGGACTTGGACAAAAAATGTGGTCAAGATGACTGAGTTGCATAAACTTGTCTTGCCATCAGGTGTCCACCAAGGCCCAAGACAATGAAGGAAAAAGTCATTGGGTCAGAGGAAAGGCAATTCAAAAGGGGGGGGCAGGGAGAAAAAGACCAAATCCAACCAAACACAGAATGACAGAATATGCTGAGCTGGAAGGGACCCACAAGGATTATCCAGTCCAACCCTTAGCCCTGCACAGGACCATCCCCAAGGGTCACACCATGAGCCTGAGAGTACCATCCAAAAACTTATTAACTCTATCAGCCTTGGTGCTGTGCCCACTGCCCTGGGGAGCCTGTTCAGTGCCCCCCACTCTCTGGGGGAACAACTTTTTCCTAAGATCCAACCTGACCCTCCGAATCCGGCACTTCCCCCTGTTGAAGTTCTCGGGGCTCCTAAAGAGCCGGGAGGTCACGGGATGTCCCAGGGCTCCATGGTGACCTCCCAGGTGTCGTCCTGAGGAATCTTCTGGAATCAAAGGGCCATTGTGACCCTGTGGAAACTCATGGAATGAAGAGACCACTATTACACTGCTGAATCCCATGGAATCAAAGGGCCATTGTGACCCTGCAGGGCCATATGGAGCTGAAGAGACCATTGTGACACTGTCAAACCTCTCAGAATCAAGGGCCCATTGAGACAATGCGGGTTCTCAAGGAACCAAAGGTAACATGAAAAGCACAGAAACTCACGGCATCAAGGGGTAATTGTGACACTGTGGAAACTCAGGCAGTAAAGGGACCATTGTGACACTGCAGGGCCTCATGGAACCTTGTCTGTTGGGAAGCACAAAGGGATTTGTGGGAGTGTTTCCCTGACAACAAGGAGAATTCATTCAGAGGGACCTTTACACACCCAGTTATTGCCCTGTGCACACATCTCTGCCTGAGTGTGGGTGTGAATTGACTGTGGTGGGAATGTTGTTATTGTGAATGTATAATTCAGCCACTTTGGAAATTTTAGCAAATGCTATTGAATCAGTTGATAACTGTTAAACTGTTCAATAATTAAATGCTACTAATCACTTTTGCCCCCTTTTCTTTGGATCCAAATCCTTTGCACCCTGATCCTCTTGCATCCCAAGGCTCTGTGTAAATCATTCCCCTTCATCAAAAAATAGGTATTTTTTGTGACTTCCACCTTAAAATCTTCCTCCTTAGCTAAACTACAAAACAACTCTAATTAGTTGTTGATGTCGTGAAGACGTGAAGACAATTAAAGGAAGACAAAGAAATTGTTTTTCTATGTTTTAATGAGCCCCACAGTGCGTTTACTGACGAGTCCATCATCCTCACATATTGAGAGAAGACTGAAGAAGCTGCTGAAGAAGTCAGAAGCCAAACTGCAAGTGCCTTGAAGCATTGCTGGGCCCCACTGAGGGCAGGCACTGCCAAAGCCTCCCCAGGGACTCCTTGGAGCAGCTCCTTGGAGGCCAGGAGTGCAGGCAGACCAAGGCTCTGGGCAGGCCCCTGCAATGCTGAGCAAAGCCTGCCTTGGTTTTGTGGGGCACAAAGGCCAAGGGCTGAGCCCCAGGCCCTGGCCCAGCAGATCCTGTCCCTCCCGGCTGGCTCAGGGCTGTTTGGGGGGCACTGGGATGGGAGGGGAGGAACAACAAAGGCCCAAAACTGGGCAACCCCTGCCAGGCTGCTGAGGGAGGGGCGAGGCAGAACCCAAGGGCAGAACCTGCCAGGAAAGTTGCTTGTGGTGGCCTGAGTGGCAGAGGCAGCTGCCAGAGGCAAGGGGACAAAGGCCTGGGTGCCTTTGGGCCTTGCAGCCCTGCCAGAGCCCTTGGCCATCTCTCCTGCAGGCTGTCCTGCCCTGGCCCTGCTGCTGCTCTGGCCTTGCAGGCTGCACACACCCCTCCTGCTTTCCCACCCCCTCCCAGCAGCATTTCTAGACCCTCCCTGATGGCTCTGCACCAGCTCTGGGTCTTGCCATGTGCACTTGGCCTTCTTACCTTGGATCCTGAGCCCCTGTGCCACAGGACATCCCTGCCAGAGCCCAGGCCCTTCTCCTGGGGGTCACTGCAGAGCTGAGCAGATCCAGGTCACCTCCCATTCCTCTGCCAACCCCCTGGGCCTGCTCTGGGCCCTGCAGGTCCTTGCCCTGCTCCCAAGGGCTGTGGGGGTGCTGAATGGTCAGGGCTTGGGGTTTAGAGCTCAGGGTGGGGATTAGGCAGAACTTTGGGAGGTTTGTTGTTCTGCTGGCAGTGTCTGGTTCATGATTAGGGGAAGAGCTTTTTGGACTGGGTTAGGATTAAAGCTTGGTTTTTCATACTGGTAATACAGGTTTGGGAATGGGGTGGGCATTAGAGGACAAATAAGAGTCTGGAGTTCTGGGTTTGGACTTTTTTTGGCTTGGAATTAGGGCAGTGGATTCCTTTCCATGGGAGGGGCAGCACTTTTGGGTACTGTTGGGGCTTGAGGTTACAAAGTGCATAAAGATCCATCAGGAGTGTTTGCACAGTCAGTGTTTCAGCACCCTCAGCATTCCATGAACCTGGTTTTACCTCATCAAAATCTTTCCTCTCTGTTGGCCAAGCCCCTCTTTCCTTCCCCAGTTATCTTATCCCTTTTGTCCCAGTTCCTCCTAACCCCCTCAGAACCTTTATCAGGATGGGCTCAGCTGGGTGATGATGCTGTGCAACCTCATGGAATCAAGGAGCCACTGTGGAACTGCAGAACCTCATGGAATTATGGGACCATTTGACCCTGGGGAAAGCCATGGAATCCAAAGGCCACTGGGACACTCCAGGGCCCCATGGAGCCAAAGGAACCCAGGGCCAGTGGGCAACCTCCTGAAATAAAGGGGCCACTGTGACACTGCAGAAACCCATGGAATCAGGAGGCCATTGTGGCACTGCAGGGCCTCTTGGAAACAAGGAAACCCTGGGTCAGAGTGGAATGTCATGGAATCAAGAGGCCATTGTGACACAGGGAACCTCATGGAACAAAAGGAATCCAGGGACACTGTGGGACTTCATGGAATCAAGGGACAGTTGTGACACTACAGGGCCTTATGGATCCAAAAGAATACAGGGAAACCAAGGGACATGTGGGGCGTCCTGGAACAAAAGGAACCGTGAGACGTTTTGGAGGCTTATGGAAAAAAAGGACCATTGTGGCACTGCAGGGCCCCATGGAAAGAAAGGAACACAGGGACACTGAAATCTGGTGGAAGCAAGGGGCCATTTTGACATGTGGGGCCTGTGTGGCCATGGAGGGGGCTCAGAGGGGCCCTGCCTTGTTCCAGAGTTGGGACATGGCTTTGGGGGCTGCTCTTGGTCGACCTGGGGAAGTTCACTGAGGGCAAGAGAAGTCACTGGCAAGAGTTTTCCCTGTTCCTGCTGTGTCCTCTGGAGTTGCAGAACTCTCCTTTACCACTTCACAGCAAGATTTAGTATTTGATCTCTGGGGGACTCCACCCTGGGCAGGATTCTGCTCCAGGGCTCCATTCCCTGCTGACTGGATGGGACGAGCTGTCCCTGCAGATCCTCTGTGCTCTCCTGCACTTCCTGAGTTCCTACAGACAAGTCCTCACCTGCCATCAGAGCCCTCACAAGCTGCAGAGCCCCAGGCAGGTGACTTGGAGATCATTTGTCACCTCCATTGGCCATGGGCCACCAACACACAACATCTGACCCAGCCCTCAGTCCCTGCAGTCCCAGTGGGTCCCTGACCTCACTGCACTGTCTGCATGGAGAAACAAGCAAAGCAACAAGACTTTGGAGAGTCTATTCCTTGGACTTCTTCTCGATACCAGTGTTGGGAAGAGAGCTCAGCCTTCAGGAAGTGCCTGGAGGGGAACCCCTTTGCTGCTGGAACTGCTGTTGTGGAGCCCAGCCCTGTCCCAGCAGTGCCCAGGGCCTGTCCCTGCCTGTGCTCACAGGCCTGACCCACAGCAGGACAGTGACTGAGCTGCCAGAGCACTCAGGCCTTGGGCACGGACAGGAAAGGAGAGGGTGGGAGTGCAAAGAGAGCAGCTCTGAACAGACCCAGTTCTGGTGCTCCCTGGCACTGCTGGGACTCTTTTCCCCTCCACATCTGCAAACATGGAAATGTCCTCCAGCTTCAGGGGAGGTCTTGGAGGAAGGATCAGGGAAAAAGAATTTGTGTCCTTTCTTACACTCAGAGATTGTGATTCCTCATGTACAAACTAACACAGGGAGGATGTTTGACAAATACCTTGCTGCACAAACTTTTATTTTGTTTAAATGCACACAAAGTAGGATTCCTGATTTGTATACTTTGTGGGTCAAAAAAAAGAGGTAGAGAGTGAATTATATATGAGAAAAAGAATAAAATTTCAGTGTTAATGACATGAACATAGGGAAAAAACAGGAAAGCCCCCCACCCCCACCACTATCAAAAGCTTTAGAAGGCAGGTTGGGCCCAAAATATGTTACACAATGAGTGTTCTGCAGCAGAAAAGATGCAGTTTATTGCTTCTGAAAACCATCCAGTCATCGTTTTCCTTATGGCATCCCTGAGGTCCTGGTTCCTGAGGCTGTAGATGAGGGGGTTCAGTGCTGGAGGCACCACTGAGTACAGAACTGACACCACCAGATCCAGGGATGGGGAGGAGATGGAGGGGGGCTTCAGGTAGGCAAATGTGCCAGTGCTGACAAACAGGGAGACCACGGCCAAGTGAGGGAGGCACGTGGAAAAGGCTTTGTGCCGTCCCTGCTGAGAGGGGATCCTCAACACAGCCCTGAAGATCTGCACATAGGAGAAAACAATGAAAATGAAACAACCAAGTGCTACACAGCCACTAACCCCAATGAGCCCAAGTTCCCTGAGGTAGCCTGAGTGTGAGCAGGAGAGCTTGAGGATGTGTGGGAGTTCACAGAAGAACTGGCCCAGGGCATTGCCCTGGCACAGGGGCAGGGAAAATGTATTGGCTGTGTGCAGCAGAGCATTGAGAAAGCCAGTGGCCCAGGCAGCTGCTGCCATGTGGGCACAAGCTCTGCTGCCCAGGAGGGTCCCGTAGTGCAGGGGTTTGCAGATGGCAACGTAGCGGTCGTAGCACATGATGGTGAGGAGGAAATACTCTGATGAGATGAAGAACAGAAAGAAAAAGGCCTGTGCAGCACATCCCATGTAGGAGATGGTTGTGGTGTTCTGGAGGGAATTGTGCATGGCTTTGGGGACAGTGGTGCAGATGCAGCCCAGGTCTGTGAGGGAGAGGTTGAGCAGGAAGAAGCCCATGGGGGTGTGCAGGTGGTGGTCACAGGCTACGGCGCTGAGGATGAGGCCGTTGGCCAGGAGGGCAGCCAGGGAGATGGCCAGGAAGAGCCAGAAGTGCAGGAGCTGCAGCTCCCGCCTGTCTGCCAATGCCAGGAGGAGGAACTGGGCCATGGAGCTGCTGTTGGACATTTGCTGCTTCTTAGCACAGGGACTATTCAAAAAAGGAAAGGACAGGGAACAGTTAAGACAGACCTCTGTGAAAAAGCAACTCCATTTCTAAAAGAAATCCATGTGTCAAATGTCACCAAATGCACTGCCAATGAGTAAGTTTTGCTCTGCTTAATGGGACATGGAACTTTTTTGGTAGAGCTGTCACACACATCAGGAATGTCAGATGTAACAGTCCTTGAATACAAAAGTTCCATCTCTAATGACTCAGAAGAGCTGAGGCTGCAGAGCAGAAGCTTAGTTTGAGCTTAGAATTTATGTTACTGTGGTATTTATTTTTACAATCACACCTGGGGAAGGTTCTTTTCCACTGCAGGAATCCTCATTTCTATGGCCCAGCACACAGTGCCCAGCAGAGCTGCAGGGAAGGGCCCCCAGAGCTGCCTGAACATCCCCTCCCCCAGGCCTTGGGGGCACTTGCCCCACACTCCCTGCCCAGGGCTCTGCTGCCTGGAGCTGTCCCTGCCAGCAGCTGCTTCCCTGGGCCCAGGGCTGAGAAAGTGACACTGCTGCATCTATAAGACAGTTTTGATGTCTGATACTCTCAGGTTCCATCCCCTCTAATCTAACAGAGTTCAAGTTTCAGTGTCTCCTGTGCTCACAAATTCATTTCCCTGTCTCAGTCAGCACCCAGACAGCCCAGAGTAGAACACTGAAAGAACTGATTCATTCTCTTTAAGGTACCCCCTGTCTGTCTGTGCCTCTTGCAAATACCTTCTGGGAAATTTCCTGCTTCGATCTGGAGCTGTGACCAGCCCTCATCCCTGCAGCCCACTGTGGAGATCAGAAGGACTCTGCCCTGCTCTGCCCTCCCAGGAGTTGTTCCTTCCCCACAGCCCTTCTCCCCCAGCCCCGTGGCAGCTCCTTGGCCAGGCTGAGAGCTGACCCTGGCAGGCAGCAGAGTCCCTGCCCCAGCACACAGAGCCCTGGGGGCAGGACCCTGCTCTGCCCCACAGCCCTGGGCACCCCTGGCTGCACCCCCACCTTCCCACCCCACAGCCAGCCCTGGCACAGGAACCTTCTGGCCCTGGGCCTCTGAGGGGGCAGCAGCAAGTCCTGCTCTGCAGCAGCTTCTCCTGCTGCACCCCAGCAAATCCAGCAGAGCCATCCTGACAGCTCCTGCCACTGCTGCCATTTGGCAGCTGGCAGAGGCACTTGCAGGAACTCCCCTGCACTGCTCTGCAGCCACAGCCTGACCGTGGCAAAGGGCTGGCAAGGTTCCTGCCCTGAGCAGCTCTGCCCTGTCCTCCCACCTCAGGATCCCTTGAACCTCCTGCTCCCTTCTCCTCTCTGCCCTTGCTGCCTGCAGCTCCTGCCCTGCTCTGCCATGTGGCCACTTCCCCTGCACTGCAGCAACTGGGAGAGTCCTGCTGAAAGATCCTGGAAGCTGTGGGATATGCCAGCTTGAGGAGATGCCTCCAGGAAGGCAAGTTGAACTTTCCTACAGCCAGAGAATTCTTCCTTCAAATCCTGGGGAGGTTTTTCCTGTGGTGAGAGCTCAGTCACCTCCCAGCCCAGGCTGCCTCTCATCTCTCTGCCTTCTCTCCTGTGCCCTGGGTGCTGCAGGCAGTGCCCTCAGCCCTGCTGGGCTGTGCAGAGGAGCTGCTCACCAGCAGAGCTGTCTCTTTGAAGCTCTTCTTGCTTGCCAGGAGCTCCCTGTGTGCCAGGAGCCCGGCCCAGCTCAGCAGCACAGCAACAGCCCCAGGCAGCCCTTTCTCTCCCCCTCTGGGCTCCTCCAGCTGTCCCTGGGGCTCCAGGGGAACCTGCTGGCACACAGCTGAAGGAAATAATGATGTTCCTTCTCTCAGCTGGGCACAGACACTTCTTTCAGCACTGTCATTTCTCCAGACACAGAGTTAAGTTCAAGAGGCCCCTTTTCATGTCCCATCATTAGACAGGAAACCCAGACAGTGCCCAGGAGGGATCTCCTTCACCTGCACTGAGGGAAGGGACTCAGCTGAGTCAACAGAGGTGTCTCCTTGTGGCTCTGCAGACCTGGGGCCAGAAGGACACTCAACTCCCTCCACAACCCCCATGGGCTGGGATTCCTCCTGCCCCACTTCAGTGGGCCCAAAACAGGCCCCTGCAGGTGACTCCTTGTCCCAGCTCCCCTGGGAATGAAGGAAGAACAAAGCCAGGAGTGACCTTCTGGGACACAAAGCCCTGGTTCCTTCTGAGGGGCCAGAGGTGACCGAGATTCCTGCTGGGAACTGCAGGCTCCAGTGGAGCAGTTCCTAGGGACAGGGCAGCAGCTGTGGGATCTCCTTGGAGGCTGCTGGGACATTGCTTTGGCCAACTTCAGTGGCAGAAGGGGCCCACATGTAGGACAGGGGAACCTGTCACTGTTCCTTCTGTCCAGGGCAGCCCCTAGAGGTGCTCAGGTGACCAAATGGAGTCAGGTGGCACAGGGAGAGAGGTCTCTCTCCTGTTCTTTATCAGGGTATTTTCTACATGTCCTCAGAGTACAATGGCAGTTGTCTCCTGGACATCCTTTCACTGCTGAACCTAATTGAGGGCAGCTGAGCCTGGATTGAACAGCCAAAGAGGGGCCTGTAGTGCCAGGGGAGGTGCCAGGGCTCTGCAGCACAAGTGCAGCAGCTGCCATGGACAGCACAGGGCCTGTGCAGGGACCCCGTCCCCATTCCCAGCAGTTGTGTGACAGGCACCACCCAGGGCTCCTCAGACACACTGGGGGCCTTTGGGGCAGGGAGTGAATCCCAGCCCTGCAGGGACACAAAGGCTGTCCCTTCTCTGCCCAGCCAAGGCCGGGCCAGGCACGAGTCCACATCCCATCAGCCCAGGCTGTCCACACTTGTTTCCTCCCTCTGCTGGCTCTTCTCCCCTCCAGCATTTCAGCAGCATGTGCTGATCTCCTCAGGGATCAGGCCTGGGATTTTCCCCCTGGGCCTGAGTGCCAGCACGTCCACCCCCAAGGCCATTGTCAGCAAAGCCTCTGCACACCCCAGCTCTCGGGGCTTTCAGAGCAGCTTTCCCCACTGCAAGTCTGTTCTTACCCCGGTGCCCCCACTGAGGGGCTGCAGCCAGACAGGCCCCAATGCCCTGCGTGTGGGGCACAGGCAGGAGGAGCTGCAGCCCCAAGTCTCTCTTCATTCCACTTGCAGGCAATAACAGCCCAGGCCTGCTGAGACAGTTCCCAGGTTGCAGGGCTGTGATGGGTTGGGAGAGAAGGCCAAGGAGACACAGGAGAGAAAGAGCAGCAGAGAGGTGTCCTCAGCGGGAAGGAGCTTCTGGGACCTGTGGAGCTGCTCTGGGGGATGAAGGAATTGGGTGAACTTTTGTGGGTAAGGGTCAGAGGAGAGACTGGTTTGGGTGACACTGTGGAGTGAGACAAAGAGCCCATTCCAGTTGGCTTTGATAACCCTGGAATTCACTGGAAAGGCACCAGGACAGGATGCAAAGAGTCCCAGAGGTTTGTGCAGGGTCTTGGTGAAAAGACCCCTTGGCACACAGGCCTTTAGAGCACAGCTGGCAGGTTGGTGGCAACAGGGAGGCTCATCTGCATCTGCTGCTCTCCAAGAGGAACCAAGAGGTTACCATAGAAACTGACCGTAGTGATGGGAATGTAGAATGTGTGGTGGTTGCCATGGTAACTGACCATAGCAATGGGACTGTACAATGGTTGCCATGGTAACTGACCATAGTGATGGCCACGTCTGATGGTTACCATGGCAACCGACTGTAGCAATGGGAATGTATGATGGTTGCCATGGTAACTGACCGTAGAAACAGGAATTTCTGATGTTTGACATGGTAACTGACCATAGCAATTGGAATGTAGAACGGTTGTCATGGTAACTGATCGTAGCAACGGGAATGGATGATGGTTGCCATGGTAACTGACTGTACCAGTGGGAAGTGTGACAGTTGCCATGGTAACTGACCGTACCACTGGGAGTCATGCTGTTTGCCATGGTAACTGACCATATAAACAGGAATATATGATGGTTGCCATGGTAACCAACCATGGCGATGAGCATGTATGCTGGTTGCCATGGTAACCGACTGTAGCAATGGGAATGTGTGATGGTTGCCTTGGTAACTGACCATAGGAATGGGAATGTTTGAGGGTTACCATGGTAACCATCTATACTAATGGGAATGAATGATGTTGCCATGGTAACTGACTGTAGCAATGGGAATGTTTGATGGTTGCCATAGTAACTGACCGTAGCAATGGGAATGTATGCCGTTTGCCACGCTAACTGATTGTAGCAGTGGGAAGTACGATGGTTGCCATGGTAACTGATCATAGCAATGGGAATTTGTGATGGTTGTCATGGTAACCAACCGTCACAATGGGAACGTGTGATGGTTTCCATGGTAACCGACTGTACCGTGGGAATGTATGATGGTTGCCATGGTAACTGAGCATAGCAATGGGAATGTGTGCTGTTTGCCATGGGAACTGATTGTAGTAGTGGGAAGTATGATGGTTGCCTTGGTGACTGACTATAGGAACGGGAACGTATGATGGTTGCCATGGTAACTGACTATAACAATGGGGATGTATGATGGTTGCCATGGTAACTGACTGTAGTAAAGGGAATGTATGATCGTTGCCATGGTAACTGACTCTACCATCGGGAGGTATGATCGTTGCCATGGTAACTCAGCATAGGAACAGGAATGTATAATGGCTGTCATGGTAAACAACTGTAGTGAGGGGAATTTATGATGGTTGCCATGGTAACTCTCCGTAGCAGTGGGAGGTATGATGGTTGCCATGGTAACTGACTGTAGCAACACAACTGTATGATGGTTGCCATGGTAACTGACTGTAGCAACGGGAATGGATGATGGTTGCCATGATAACCAACAATAGCAATGGGAATGTGTGATCATTGCCGTGGTAACTGACCATTGCAGTGGGAATGTGGGCTGGTTGCCATGGTAACTGACCATAGCAATGGGGTTTTATGAGGGTTGCCATGGTAACCAACTGTTGCAATGAGAATGTATTATGGTTGCCATGGTAACTGACCAAAGCAATGGGAATGTATGATGGTTACCATGGTAACCAACCATAGAAATAAGAATATGAGCTGGTTGCCATGGTTACCGACCATAGCAGTGGGAGTGTATAATGGTTGCCATGGTAACTGACCATAGAAAAGAGACTGTATGATGGTTGCCATGGTAACTGACTGTAGCAACAGGAATGTATACTGGTTGCCATGGTAACTGACTTTAGCAACACAACTGTATGGTGGTTGCCATGGTAACCGACCCAAGCAATGGGAATGTGTGAGGTTTCCATGGTAACTGACTGTGGCAAGGGGGCTCAGTGGCGTTGCCCAAGGCTTCCACTTCTGCAAATTGGCTTCTCCTTCAGCAGCCTCAGCCACTCGTCGTGGGGGCCCCACACAGCAGCTTCCCACCTCCGTGAGGTTCTGCAGCAGCCCAGGGTTCCTTTGGCCCCACAAGGTCCTGCAGTGTCCCCATGGCCCCTTGATTCCGGGAGGCTCCACAGTGTCCCAGGGTCTCCCTGCTTCCATGAGTTTCCCCAGTGTCCCAGGTTTCCTTTGGTTCCCTGAGACCCAGATGTGAAGCAGTGGCCCCTTGATTCCATGAGGTTTTGCAGTGTCACGAGGGCTCCTTTCTGCCCTCAGGTTCTGCACAGTCTCAGGGTTCCTCTGCTTTCAGGAGGTTCTGCAGTGTCCTGATGGCCCCTCGATTCCAGGACCATCCCAAACGTCCCAGGCTTTCTTTGGTTCTAGGAAGCCCTGCATGTCCAAATGGCCCCTTGATGCCATGAGTTTTCAGTGTCCCTATTTTCCCTTGGTTCCATGAGGACCTGCACTGTCACAATGGTCCCTTGATTCCACGAGGTTCCAGTCTCCCAGGGCTTCTTCATCTCCACGAGACTCCGCAGGGTCACAATGGTCCCTTGATTCTGTCAGATTCCAGAGTGTCCCAGGATTCCTTTGCTTCCCTGGGCCCTGCAGAGTCACAATGGACTGTTGATTCCATGAGGTTCCACGGTGTCAAAATGGCCCCTTGATTCCATGAGGTTCCACAGCATCCCAAGATTCCTTTGGATCCACAAGGCCCAGGAGTGTCACAATGGTCCCTTTGATTCCATGAGGTTCTTCAGTGTCACAATGGCCTTTGTTTCTATGAGGTTCCACAGTGTCCAAGGATTCCTTTGGCTCCATGAAGCCCTGCAGTGTCACAATGGGTTGTTGATTCCGTGCAATTCTGCAGGGTCACAAAGGCCACTTGGTTCCATGAGTTTCCTCAGTGTCCCAGGCACCCCTTGGTTCCATCAGGTCCTGCAGGGTCACAAGCACCCCTCGATCCCATGTGGTTTTCCAGTGTCCAAGGTTTCCTTTTATTCCATGAGGCCCTGCAATGTCACAATGGCCACACAATTCCATCAGGTTCCCCAGTGTCACAATGGCCCATTGATTCCAGGAAGTTCCAAAATGTCCCAGGGTTTCTTTGCTTCCGGGAGGTCCCCTGTGTCACACTGACCACTTGGTTCCAGGAGATTCTGCAGTCTCCCAGGTTTCCTTCAGATCCAGGAGGCCCTCCATTGTCACAATGACCCTTTGATTCCATGAAGTTCCACACTCTCCCAGAATTCCTCTGGTTCCATGAGCATCTCAGGGTTTCAACAGGCCCTTGACTCCATGAGGTTCCAAACTGTCCCAGGGTTCCTTTGGTTCCATGAGACCCTGAAGTGTCACAACAGCTCATTGATTCCCTGACTTTCTCTGGTGTCACAATGACCCCCTTGATTCCAACAAAGTCACCAGATCTAAATTTGTTCTTTGCAAACTGTCCTTGCTGTCACCTCCTGGCAGTGGCTTCATGGCCCCTGTCAGAGCCAGCCCTGTCCCTGCACTGACCCAGCCCTGCTGCCCCACAGATGCTGGATCAGGAGGGGAAGGCCCACGGTGCAGGGCAGTGCACTGGGACTCATCCTGGAAGGGACCTCAGGAGGTTTCTGGGCCAAAACAAAGAACAACCAGTGGAGAAAGGGACACAGGGATGGGCAGTTTGTGTGCTCTGCCACCTCAGGGGGAGATGTAGAGCTACAGAGACAACCAGTCAATGTGGATTCTGTCCATATTTGCCCTTTGCACACAGTGAGTCACACACTGAAGTCACAAGTTCCCTCCATCCACAGAGGGAGGAAAAGAGAAAGTGAATGAAGTTCTGTGTTGTGCAGAGCTAAATCTGCACTCATCCCAATATTCTGAGCTTACAGGACCTTTATCAAACACCTTCTGCAGCATCTGTTCACTGGGCAAACATGTGTGTGGATGGCCAGGCCCAAGGAGTGGTGGGCAATGGAGTTCCATGCAGGGGTGTTCCCAGGGCTCAGCACTGGGCTCAGGGCACTTCAATCTCTTTCTCAGTGATCTGCACAAGGGCATCGAGTGCAGCCTCAGGCAGTTCCCAGGGCACACCAAGCTGGGGGGAGTGTTGATGTGCTGGAGGGCAGGAAGGCTCTGCAGAGGGATCTGGACAGGCTGGATCCATGGGCCCAGGCCACTTGGAGGAGGTTCAACAAGGCCAAGTGCCGGGTCCTGCCCTGGGCTCACAACCACCCCAAAGCCCTGACCATGCCCTGCAACTGGTCCCCACAGCCTGTCCTGTGTCCTTAATCCCTCCATTTCCAAGGACTCTGTGGGACAAGGGAGCTCTGTGCTCTGGGTACGGAGGAAGCTCCAAGTGCCACTGGAGTGGGAACCCCAACTCCTCAGGTTTGTGTTCTTTGTGCAGCCAGGAACTGGTGAGATTTAGAGCCCGAGAAAGTTTCTATTCATGGCCAATATAGAAAAAATGTAAAGATGATACATGTTAATAAACATCAAAACTCTTCCCTCAGCTCTGTGAGATGTCCTGACGGCATCTGACGTGTCACCAATTCACAAGGCATTTCCATACAGGAAGAGTTTTAGACACAAACATAAGAAAAGGTTGTTCTCTGATAGATATAAACACAATTAAGATGTTGACTAATGTGCTATTTAATCTTCTGAAAGATTGAGCAGCTCCCTGAAGCTCAAAGCATGAAACCAGTGAATTGAGAAGCACTGAATGACCAGAGAGCAACTGCAGGAGGAAACCAGGGAGCAACAGGAAGGACACACATCCAGCAAGTCTGCTGAAGAGATGTCCTTACATATGACTATTTAAACAGGAGAGGTGGAAACACCTGAAGGGAGAGGGAGATGGAGTTATAGACGGAATAGTGGTAATACAGGTAGAGGGGCAGATCAGTATTTCTTCTCCTGCCATCAGTACACTTCCAGGAAATTCTTGTTCTGCCATGGTGGGAAAACTTTGCCATTTCTTAAAAGTACTCCAATGACCCAGTAATGAAAATGTGCTTAAATATTATTTAAATGTGAAAGTATTAAAGCTGTGCCTCTTTCCAGACAGACATCACTTGTCTGGCCATGACCAGGCAGCACCACAGGCTGTGCTGGATTATGGGGTGTCTCCAGTGGCACAAAGGAATCAAGGGGCCATTGTGACACTGCAGGGCCTCATGGAACCAAAGGATCCCTGGGACACTGCATGATGAAAAAGGGAATAGAAACAGAGGTGGAAAATGTCATGGTTTCAGGAGTTTTAGAATTTTAGGCCATTTTTCCAACACTGTTTTGCAGGGACTGTCTCTTTAAGAAGGAATGCCTGCCCCAAGCTGGGGCTGGGCAGGGAGGGGAAGAAAAACAGAAAATGCCAGACAGCAAAAGGAACTTTTTCTCCTCCCTGGACCCCGGGGGTGGTGCCTGGAGAGTCCCCACGGCGCCGTCCTGCCCCGGGGCCCTGCTGCTGCCGCCCCGAGCGCTGAGCTCGCTCAGCACCACGGCCGGGGAGAGCCCCAGAGTGACCCTGAGCCCAGGAACGTGCTTCTGCTTGTGCCCCCATTTCCCAGAGTTTCTTTGGCTTACTGGGCCAGAGGGGGGTGGTTATCAGGCAGGACCCTTCACCATTTTCCCCCTTTATTCCAGGGGTGCCAGGTGGGCAAAGAATTCCCCTCCTTGTGGGTCAGCTGTTCCCTGTGTGTCTTTGTGGTTGCTGCTATTTCCTTGTTAGTAAACTCTTAATTTTAAGAGTTTTATCTCTCTGTATTGGTAAGAAATAAAAAGGGAGGGAATCATTTCACTGGAGTTCCCACCCCAATTTTTGTCTTTAAGGAAAGACAGCCCCTCAGTTGCATGAGATTGTACAGAGTCACAAATGTCCAATCATTCCATAAGGATCCACAGTGTCCTGGGATTCCTTAGCTTCCCTGAGGCCCTAGACTGTCACAATGGACCTTTGATTCCATGAGGCCCTGCAGTGTCACAATGGTCCCCTGATTCCGTGAGGTTCTGCAGAATCTCAGGGTTCCTTTGGTTCCATGAGGCCCTGCAAGATCACGGTGGTCCCTTGATTCCAGGAGGTTCCACAGTGTGCAAGGCTTCCTTGGGCTTTGTAAGGCCCTGCAGAGGTAAAATGGCTGTTTGATTCCATGAGGTTGCACTGTTTCCCAGAGTTCTTTGGTTCCAGAAGGTCCTGCAATGTGACAATGGTCCACTAATTCCGTCGTTATCCCCAGTGTCACAATGGTCCCTTGATTCCATGAGATTCTGCAATGTCCCATTGGTTCTTTTTGGCTCCAAAAGGTTCTGGGATCTCACACTGGCCCTTTGATTCCCTGATGTTCCACAAAGTCCCGGGGTCCTTTTGATTCCATGAGGTTCCGCAGTGTCCCATGTTCCCTTTGGTTCCAGGAGGCCCCAGTGTATTCCAATGGCCCCTGGATTCCAGGAGATTCCACAGTGGAATGGGGTTCCCTTGTCTCCCTGACTTTTGGCAGTGTCCAGGGTCCCTTTGTTCCCAGGAGGTTCCTTTGTTTCCATCAGGCCCTGCCACCTCCCAGACTCCCTTTGGTTCCATGAGGTGCTGCAGGGTCACAATGTCCCCTTGATTCCATGAAGTTCTACCATTTCCCAGGGTTCCTTTGGTTCCATGGGGTTCCACAGTGCCAAAACTCCCTGCTTCTTATCCTTCCAACATTTGTGGGCCCATTCTCTCCCTGCCTGGGATGGAGCCCCATTGTGTTTGTGCAGGAATGGATCCATGGCCATCCTGCCACTGCACCAATTGAATGCTGCACAAACATCACTGCAGGCCCGACCCTGGATGCAGGAACAGTCTGGGAACTCCAGGCCTGCTGACATTCAGCAGAGCCAGGCGGGGTCCCAAAGAGCACAAGGGATTGACTGCAACCCCTGCAGGTCTCTGGCATTGCTGGGGACAAATGCAGGAACTGCCAGGATCTCTGCAGAGCCCTGACAGTGCCACTGCAATCCCAAGCTGCATTGCCCGGGGCAACCCTCAGCACAGCCAAGGCCACAACCCTTCCTGAAAGGTGTCCCTTCTGGGCAGGGCCAGGGGGACAAACCCCTCCCTCTGTCCCTGCACATGTTGGGTCCAATTCTCATCCCCCACTTAGGGACAAAGTCAACCTACATTGGGTGTTTAGCTTTGCATTTGCTTCACTCTTTTGTGCTTCCAACACACACACACCCCAGTCTGGGCAGAGTCTGGCCCCCAAAGAACACAAGACCTGACTAGTTGTGGCTCCTGCTGCAGTGACTGGAACTTGGGCCACAATCTGTGCCAGGAGCAGAGAGGTCCCTCCCCACAGAAACTTCTTGGCAATGGAGTTATTAGGAAAACAGGACAGGCTGTGGGGATCAGTGTCAGGGCATGGCCTGGGAAGTGTCTTGACCAGCCTCCTGTTTAACATGACCAGCTTTTTCAGCCTCTTTGCTCTCTGTTTTCTCGTGCTTGTTCTTCCAGAAACCACTGGGATCCTGCCCTTGCTTTGGTTCTTTCCAAGACATCCCAGGACAAGTCTTGCCCACTCCCCAAATCCCCTTTCTGGCTGCCCATCATGAGTCTCAGAGCCCGAGGCCGAATCCCCCATCCTCAGCTGCAAGGTCACCCTGAGAGGTTCTGCCATTCACCCACTTGGTTACAGTTTCCTACAGATACCTTGGAACTTCCTCGGAATTAATTTGTTACCTTTTGAGCTTAGAAGGGTTTCTCCAAAAACATGGCATTTCATGTCCTCAACATGAAAATTCTTTGGAGAAGGAGTTTGGGACTTCAGACTCAAAAGAATCACAGAATTATTTGGTTTGGAAAGGAACTAAAAGGTCATCTGGTCCAAGTCTCTGCACATGCACAGTGACATCTTTCATTAATTCAGGTTACTCACACTCCCTGACCTTGGACAAATGCAGGGATGGGACATCCACTTCTCTGGAAACCTCTTCCAGTTCTTGCCACCCTGTGTAAGGGGGATATTTTTGAATTAGATGATCAATGGAGCATAGAGGCGTGAGAACGAAGTCATATTAGGATGTGAAACCAGCTAGAGTATGGCACAATGTAACTTCATGGCACAAGCTAATTGTAAGGTCCATTGTGCTTTTTAGCAAGTCAGCCTGATATCCCCTATTATCAGAGCTGAGTTCTTCCTTGGTTTTGCTACATATTGCAAGATAGATACATCTACCCTTGAAACACAATGGTAGAGGTCATACAAAGGGGTGAGGAAGATGATGATGGGAGGAAGATTCTGTGGGCAGGGGTCGCTCGCCCCTTGCCCTACAGCAGGGCATGCACAGACTGTTGCCATGAGGTAATGATCAGGCGGTGTTTGGCTGCTACTCAGGCATCACCTTATACTGGGTACTGGCCCTACGTGGTGTAATGTGGAACTGATAAAAATGGGGTGTCGGAGCTGCTGAGTTGAGCGATCCTCATCCTACCACCGAGACTGTGTTGCTCCGCGGGGACGCCCGCTAAGCACGGGCACCGACCAGCTGCTGCAGATCCTGACAGCCCTGGCCTGTCTGTGTGGGTAAGCACAGTTTATTGATAGGAAGCAACTGAGAGAACAAACTTTTTAATATCCTTTTAGTGTTCCTTTAATTCCCCTTTTATGTTTATAGTATTTTTTCCTTTAGTTTCCCTTTTTACTAACCAATATCGTGTTATCCATAATATTGTGTTAAGATCCTTTTTTGGTATCCCTTTTTCACTAGTTAATACTGTATTAAATGCTGTTCGTAGTATTTGTTTTAATGCCACCCGATAAGATAGTTATTTTGTATCCTTTTTTTTTCTTTTTAGTTTTTAATTCCTCTTGCTAAGTTTATTACTATTATTATTATTCTCACTGTAATAAAAGATATTTTGTGTGCTTGAGTATTTTTTGGCACTTGTCTTTATTCCGGACATGTATCCGAACGTACTGCTACACCCTGATTGTTAAATCTTTCCTCATATTATCCAATATAAAATTCTACTCTTTCACTTCAAAGCCACTGCCCCCTGTTCTGCTACTACAGGCCTTGGTAAAAAGTATCCCTGGGATTTCCTTAGACTATGAGCATGACATTTTCATCTGCAAAAACATCTGTGAGTGCCCAGAGATCTCCCAAGATGGACTTGAAATGTCTCAAGCACATGAGCACTAGAGAGGGGCTAAGGAGCTGTGGCCTCACTGGTCTGGAGACTGAGGACAGCACAGGACAGCCCTGAGAGGGCTTGAAGGGAGGATTTAGAGATGGTGGATCCTTTTGTCAGAGCAGAAAAGAGCATGAGAAAGAAAGAATTAATGCCAAGTGCAGCTGGGGAGGTCCTGAGTGGACATGAGGAAAAAGGAATTTCACTCCATGGAAAACGCTGCAACACATCAGCCAGGAGGAGTGTGGATGAGGCCAAGGCTTTGTGTGTGCAGGAAGAGCCAGGGAGGACGCAGAGATGTCAGTGCAGGAAGGTGCCAGCCAGGTGGGGCAGCCGGGGGGATGACGACAGCCTGCAGGGAAAGGGGCAGGGCATGGACACCGTAGGACAGCCTGGGCTGGAGAGGAGACAGGGAGGGGGAGAAGCTGAAAGGCCCTGCCAGAGCCACCTTCTGCAGGCCTTTGGCCATGGCTGCTGTCTGTGCCCCTGAGGCCAGGAGGAGGGGAGTGCCCCTTGCAGCCCTGGGGCCTCATGGCTACTTTGTCCCTGCTCAGCAGCCTGGCAGGTGCCACCCCATGGGCCTGCCCTTGGCATTGCACATCCCACATCCCAGTGCCCCAGGAAGAGCCCTGAGGAATGAGGCAGGGACAGGATCTGCCTTCCCAGGGGCTGGGACTCAGAGCTTGGCCAGTTGGATCAAGGAAACAAGTCAAGGTTTCTTCAGCATCAGAGCCACCTTTTCCTTGCTTGTCCATCCTTGTCATCACTGTCTGCAGATTTCTGCTCTAACTGGAACCTGGGGACATGTTCTCAGTTGTGTCCTTCAGTGAGACTCATTAGCACTACAAGAAACTTCAGTGTTTCAATCTCACTTTGACTTCTTGAAAAGTTGTTTGAACTTCCTCTCAGGGACTGAGTCTCATGTAAACAACATCAAACTCCCCTGAGGGTCATGAAATGCCTGGGGCTGTTGCTGTGCTGCTGAGCTGGGCCGGGCTCCTGGCACACAGGGAGCTCCTGGCAAGCAAGAAGAGCTTCAAAGAGACAGCACTGCCCAGGAGCAGCTCCTCTGCACAGACCAGCAGGGCTGAGGGCACTGCCTGCAGCACCCAGGGCACAGGAGAGAAGGCAGAGAGATGAGAGGCAGCCTGGGCTGGGAGGTGACTGAGCTCTCACCACAGGAGAAACCTTCCCAGGATTTGAAGGAAGAATTCTCTGGCTGTAGGAAAGTTCAACTTGCCTTCCTGGAGGCATCTCCTAAAGCTGGCACATCCCACAGCTTCCAGGATCTCTCAGCAGGACTCTCCCAGTTGCTGCAGTGCAGGGGAAGTGGCCACATGGCAGAGCAGGGTAGGAGCTGCAGGCAGCAAGGGCAGAGAGGAGAAGGGAGCAGGAGGTTCAAGGGATCCTGGGCTGGGAGGACAGGGCAGAGCTGCTCAGGGCAGGAACCTTGCCAGCCCTTTGCCAGGGTCAGGCTGTGGCTGCAGAGCAGTGCAGGGGAGTTCCTGCAAGTGCCTCTGCCAGCTGCCAAATGGCAGCAGTGGCAGGAGCTGTCAGGATGGCTCTGCTGGATTTGCTGGGGTGCAGCAGGAGAAGCTGCTGCAGAGCAGGACTTGCTGCTGCCCCATCAGAGGCCCAGGGCCAGAAGGTTCCCTGTGCCAGGGCTGGCTGTGGGGTGGGAAGGTGGGGGTGCAGCCAGGGGTGCCCAGGGCTGTGGGGCAGAGCAGGGTCCTGCCCCCAGGGCTCTGTGTGCTGGGCAGGGACTCTGCTGCCTGCCAGGGTCAGCTCTCAGCCCGGCCAAGGAGCTGCCACGGCCCTGCAGGGAGAAGGGGTGGGTGGAAGGAGTGACCCCTCAGGGCAGGGCAGGGCAGGGCCCTTCAGCTGCAGGCTCAGGGCTCCTCACAGCTTCAGCTCCACCTCCTCCATTTCCAGGGGCCCTTCTCAGGAAGCACATCCCCCCAGAACACCTCCCCCTTCCCAGCCACCGCAGGGGTCTGGGATCTGCTCTGCAGCCCCTGCCCAGGCAGAGCTGCCCCTGGGCACTGGGCTGGGGATGGCTCTGGCAGCACTGGCAGGGAGCTGAGCTGGGCACAGGCAGGGGCTGCTGGCAGGAACAGCTCCTCACCCAGAGACAGGCAGGCAGGGAGAGGGAGCTGCTGCCACAAGGGCTGGCCAGGGGGATGGGGGCCCCTCCCTGCTGTCCCTGTGGCACAGACCCCTTCCCTGAGCAGCTCCTGCCTGGGCTCCTTTCCCAGCCTAAGCAGAGCCTGTGCCCTCAGGCCCACGGGGGCTGGGCTGTGCATTGCCCTGCAGCAGCCAGAGCCCAGGCAAGGACAGGGCCCTGATTTCCAGCTGTCTCTGTGTGTCCCTCCTCCCTTGGCAGCAGCACTGTGGCATTTCACTGCCATCCCTGCTGCCTGGGCTGTCCCTGTTCTCACCATTGGGGTTTCTGAGCCAGTGTGGCGTTTGGGGGGTGGCAGATTCCTGTGCAGACACAAACCCTTTGGGTGCTGCTGTGGGGATGTGTCTGTGGGAGCCAAGTGCCCAAGTGCCCTCCAGGCACCTTCAGGGGATTCAGCTGTTTGCCTGGGTGTCCTGCAGGGCTGCAGGTGCCCTCCAGAAGGGCACAGCTCTGCCATAGGATCTCTGAGCTGCACAGGATCCCCATGGAGAAAACTCCTCAGTGCTAAATCCATGGAAATGCCCTGGGCAGCTGCAAGGAGCATTTTGTGTCTCACTCTGGGAGGGGAGAGATGAAAAGGTGAGGAGTGTGTCAGTCTGTTCTTTGGACATGGATTCCTGGATCTCTGGGCAGTTTCTCTGGAGGGGAACAGTTGAGTGTGATGCTCCTGCAGCTCCAAGCTGCCAGCACAGGGCAGCTGAGCCCAGGACTGATGGGCAGAGCAGCTCTTCTCTCTGCCCTGAGGGACTGTCCCTGTGCCCCTCAGAACCCACAAGACTTGGCCTGCAGTGCAATAGAAATGTCAGGGATTTCAAACCTCCACAGCCACTCCTAAGTGTGGCAGGTGCAAGTGGGTGAACAAATCCAAAGAATTCCCTCAGCTCACTCCTTCATTTGGGCAAATTGCAAACAGCAAAGCTGAGAAGCTCTTTGATGTATCACGAGTACATTTAATTTGAGATCACCCTGCATTCCAAGTTCACTCTCCAGCAGAGCAAGAAGGCGTCCTTGGGAGCCCATCACAGAGTTCCTGCTTCCAATGGTCCCCTCAGGCAGCAAAAGACAGAGCTCAGGGGAGGGAGCTGCAGGGAGGTCTGAGAGAGGAGAGAGAGCCTGAGAGTGGGGTGGCTGAGACGGGTAATGTTTGGCTGCAGAAGCCTGGTCTAACTCAGCAGTGACTTTTCCTCCTCAACAGATCAAAATACTCTGAGGAAGAAGAAATGTCCAACAGCAGCTTCCTCACCCAGTTCCTCCTCCTGGCATTGGCAGACAGGCGGGAGCTGCAGCTCCTGCACTTCTGGCTCTTCCTGGCCATCTCCCTGGCTGCCCTCCTGGCCAACGGCCTCATCCTCAGCGCCGTAGCCTGTGACCACCACCTGCACACCCCCATGGGCTTCTTCCTGCTCAACCTCTCCCTCACAGACCTGGGCTGCATCTGCACCACTGTCCCCAAAGCCATGCACAATTCCCTCCAGAACACCACAACCATCTCCTACATGGGATGTGCTGCACAGCTCTTTTTCTTTCTGTTCTTCATCTCATCAGAGTATTTCCTCCTCACCATCATGTGCTACGACCGCTACGTTGCCATCTGCAAACCCCTGCACTACGGGACCCTCCTGGGCAGCAGAGCTTGTGCCCACATGGCAGCAGCTGCCTGGGCCACTGGCTTTCTCAATGCTCTGCTGCACACAGCCAGTACATTTTCCCTGCCCCTGTGCCAGGGCAATGCCCTGGGCCAGTTCTTCTGTGAACTCCCACACATCCTCAAGCTCTCCTGCTCACACTCAGGATACCTCAGGGAAATTGGGCTCATTGGGGTTAGTGGCTGCTTAGCACTTCGTTGTTTCATTTTCATTGTTTTCTCCTATGTGCAGATCTTCAGGGCTGTGCTGAGGATCCCCTCTCAGCAGGGACGGCACAAAGCCTTTTCCACGTGCCTCCCTCACCTGACCGTGCTCTCCTTCTTTGTCAGCACTGCAGCATTTGCCAACCTCCACCCCCCCTCCATCTCCTCCCCATCCCTGGATCTGGCCCTGTCAGTTCTGTACTCGGTGGTACCTCCAGCACTGAACCCCTTCATCTACAGCCTGAGGAACCAGGAGCTCAAGGATGCCCTCAGGAAAATGATGACTGGATGCTTTTCAGGAGCAGTAAAGTGCCTGTTTTTTGGTGTGTAGCATTCAGAATGGGACTCCTTAATGGCCCAGCCTTCCTGCCCACATTTTTCATGGAGGTCATCGGGTTCTTCTTGCAATAATTTTCTCTGCAATGATATGTTATTATGCATCTGCCTTCTAATTTCATGTCTATCCATTGAATTTGACCCAGGGATGTAAAAATGATGTATTGTTTTCTATGAGTATTTAAACAAAATAAAGGACCCTGCAGTGCCTTCTTTGTCCAAGACCCTTCTTCTCAGATGTTCCTAAAGGACAGCACACTGCAGGACAGGGTGTATTTGCAAACGGGAAGGGGACAATAATCCCAGCCCAGCAGCACTGCCAGGGAGCAGCAGTGCTTGGTCTTTGCAGAGCTGCTCTCTTGCCACTTCCACACTGTCCTCCTGAGCCTCTTTCTCGCTGTAAGGCCTGAGTGCTCTCTGAGCACAGTCCTGGGGGGTGGAAGGCCTTGGAGCACAGGCAGGGACAGGCCCTGGGAACTTGTGAAGCAGAGCTGGGCTCCCTTCCAGCATCTCCAGGATGCTCTGGGATCTTCTGAGGCCACTGCATGGACTGGGTCATTTCTTCTGTCACCTTGCTCCAGGGCTGCAACTCTCCTGCAGTGTCACCATGACACTCCTGCTCTCTGCTTTCCAGGTTCCATTTTCAGATCCAGTCTTCCCCTCCTGTTCCCAGGGACATCCTGGGAGTGCTTCAGAGCTGCCATCCTGGGGCAGCTCCTGCCCAGCGTGGGCAGGCACAAGGTCTCTCCAGCTGCTCCTCTCCCCTCCCCAGTGCCACTGTTTTCTGCAGTCTCCTCATCCTTGCCCAGCACAGCCCTCCTGGCACAGTTGGACACAGCCCTTGTTCTACCCCCTCCTCAGGCACCTGCCCAACCCCCTCAGCTCCAGCCTGATGGTCACAAACCTTCAGGGCAGGGAGGCACTGGGCAAAATGCTGAGGAAACCTTTCAGCTGCACTCAAATCCAATTGGAGGGGTTGGCCCTGAGGAAGAAATCCCTTCTCATTCTCCAGAACCACCAGGACAACCTGTGTTGTGTCCTGGGCACTCCTCTGGAAGTGTGGGCTATGGAAAAGGTTTTGGTGTCAGGGATATTGGGAAGGCTGGGCAGTGTCACTGGGAGACCTCTCCCAAACCCTTGGAAAGGCCAGAGCCAGCCCAGAGCTTCCTGGGGCCTTGGCAAAGGCAGACATGGAACCAGTCTGCAAACAGGGCAGCAAGGAGGGTTGGCAGAGTTCCAGACTGCTCAGGCTCAGCAGGGAAGGGGAGAGGGCAAGTCCTCCTGCAGCCATTGCCAGGCATGGGAAGGACAAGGCAGGGATTGCAGAACCCCTGTGGGAGGGAAAAGAAGGGGATGTTTTGTGCCCAGACTTCAGCAAGGCCTTTGACATGGTCTCCTGTGGTCTCCTTATGGCCAGACTGGCGAGAGATGGACTGAAGAAGTGGAAGATGTGGTGGGTGGGAAGTTGGCTAAATGAAGAGTGTCAAATAAAATCCATGGTACAAAGTCCTCTTGGCAGCAACTTCCTGGTGAAATCCCTCAGTGACCAGCCCTTGAACACCACTATTGAACATCTTTATTATCTCTCTGTACAATGGGACTAAATGTATTTTCAAGTCCTTTGTGGATGATGCCAAATTTCAGGAGACCTTGAGCAACCTATCCTGGTTTAAAGACACATATTGGGGCAACTACTCCAATAAAATGAATTCACTCCTCTTTTATTCCCCACCAGTACAGGGAGATAAAATACAAGGATAGTATAAGTGAAAAAATAGCAATTTACTGACAAGAAATATAGCAGCAAAAACAGCAATACCAACAGAACAGTTCAAAGCATCAGCAGAGAGAGAAATTGCCTCTTCTCTCCCCCCCTGCCCCAACTCCCTTTTGTAAACAGATAAAAACAGGGATCAACATGTGCCTCCCTTCCCCCTTTTCCCCCTGAATGAACAAAGAACAAAACCAAAACCACAGGAAAGAGGGGGCAAAGCAAAATGTGGGAAACTCTCTGGTCTGAGATCAGTTGTGCTGCCCAAGAACACGCTGACCCCAGAGGTGTCCAAGCGGGGCAGAGCCGGCGACTCCGGTCCGTGCGGCGGCGGGGGGGAGGCAGCGGCTCTGCTTGATTCCATGGAGTTCTGGGCAGGCACAGTGGGCCCTTGGTTCCAGGAGGGTCTGAGATGTCTCAGGGTTCCTTTTGTTCCAAAGAGACCCCCCATGTCACAATGGTCCCTTGGTTCCATGAGATTCCACAGTGTCCCTGCATTCCTTTGGTTCCAGGAGGCCCTGCAGTGTCACAGGGTCACTTGATTCAATGACGTTTCAAAGAATCAGAATGGCCCCTTGATTTAAGGCCAACTGCACATGGGGCTGCCTTGGGGGGAGTGTGGGCACCCAGACAAAGGAGCTGTCACCCCCCAGACTCAGCCCTGGTGTCACCACATCTGGACTGGTCTGTCTGTCTGTGAGGTTCCCCATTCTGGAGGAATGAGGAAGAACTGGAGAGGGTCTAGAGGAGACCTGACAGGATGGAACTTTTCTCTGTATTGGAAATAGAATGAGATCTCCACAAAGAATAGCATGGAAGGCTGGGACTGAAGGCAAGGAAAAATAAATGTCACTCAATTGGGACCCTTGTGCTGCAAAAGGTCACCCAGAGAGAGTCAGGATCAGCCCATGGATTTGTTTTTCAGGGAACAGTCAGAGCTGGTGCAGAGCCATCAGGGAGGGTCTAGAAATGCTGCTGGGAGGGGGTGGGAAAGCAGGAGGGGTGTGTGCAGCCTGCAAGGCCAGAGCAGCAGCAGGGCCAGGGCAGGACAGCCTGCAGGAGAGATGGCCAAGGGCTCTGGCAGGGCTGCAAGGCCCAAAGGCACCCAGGCCTTTGTCCCCTTGCCTCTGGCAGCTGCCTCTGCCACTCAGGCCACCACAAGCAACTTTCCTGGCAGGTTCTGCCCTTGGGTTCTGCCTCGCCCCTCCCTCAGCAGCCTGGCAGGGGTTGCCCAGTTTTGGGCCTTTGTTGTTCCTCCCCCTCCCATCCCAGTGCCCCCCAAACAGCCCTGAGCCAGCCGGGAGGGACAGGATCTGCTGGGCCAGGGCCTGGGGCTCAGCCCTTGGCCTTTGTGCTCCACAAAACCAAGGCAGGCTTTGCTCAGCATTGCAGGGGCCTGCCCAGAGCCTTTGTCTGCCTGCACTCCTGGCCTCCAAGGAGCTGCTCCAAGGAGTCCCTGGGGAGGCTTTGGCAGTGCCTGCCCTCAGTGGGGCCCAGCAATGCTTCAAGGCACTTGCAGTTTGGCTTCTGACTTCTTCAGCAGCTTCTTCAGTCTTCTCTCAATATGTGAGGATGATGGACTCATCTCTAAACACACCGTGGGGCTCATTAAAAAACGGAAAAACAATTTCTTTCTCTTCCATTAATTGTCTTCATGTCTTCAAGACATAAACAACTAATTAGAGTTGTTTTGTAGTTTAGCTAAGGAGGAAGATTTTAAAATGGACAACACGGAAAAAATATTTTTTGATGAAAAGGAATGATTTACACAGAGCCTTTAGATGCAAGAGGGTCAGGATGCAAAGAATTTGAACCCAAAAATAAGGGGGCAAAAGTAATTATTAGCATTTAATTATTGACCTGTTAAACTGTTATCAAGTGATTCAATAGCATTTGCCACAATTTTAACACTGACTGAATTATAGATTCACAAGAACAACATTCCCACCACAGTCAATTCACACCCACACCCAGGCAGAGATGTGTGCACACATCAAGAGCTGGCTGTGGAAAGGTCCCTCTCCCAAATTCTCCTGTTGTCAGGGAAACACTCCCCCAAATCCCTTTGTGTTTCCCACCAGACAAGGGTCCCAGCTGGAGGAGTGTTTGTGGAGGGGGATCAGAATTGTCCTGGGCATCAGCGCCGCTCTTTGGAGTGTTGCAAACTGGAGGGTTCCCGAGCTGGGAGAGGCTGCCAGAGGTGTCCCACTGAGAGGGAGGGGCTGGGGAGCTGCCAGGGCCTCCCTCAGCCCCGCTGGGTGTGGGCTCCCAAGGGGACTGGCTTTAGTGATCTGCTGAATTGCCATCCTGGGGTCAGGAATGACTGGAGTTTCCAAACTATTGGGAAATTGTATCCAAACTGTTCCATTTGGGCTGTGATTCAGGCAGGGAGTATTCCAAGGCTTTCATGGGATGACTGATTATCCTGTGTTCCCAAAATGTTCCACTCCAGATTGTTCCCACCTGTATCATCCAGGAGCACCTGGTCCAGTCCAGGGACACTTCCCCACAGCCCTGGTCCAGTCCAGGGCTCTTCATTGCTCAGCTGGTTTGGTCAAGGCTTGTCAGGAGCTCCTGAGATCATCGACCAGGCCTGAGGAGAATGGGGGGAGGATGCACCACCACAGGGGCTTCTAAGAAAGATGGGGACGGACTTTTTGTACGGCCTAGACAGAGCTGTGATGGTTTTAAACTGAACGAGGGCAGATTTGAATTAGACATAACCAAGAAGTTTTTACCCTGAGGGTGGTGAAACACTGACATAGGTTGCCCAGAGAGGTGATGCCTCATCTGTGGAAACATTCAAGGTCAGGTTGAACAGGGCTCTGAGCAACCTGATGGAAATGAACAGGGCCTTGCTCATTACAGGGGAGTTGGAATAGAAGAACTCCAAAGGTCCCTTCCTACCAAAACTCTTCCATCATTCTACTGGAGCCAAGGCTGACAAGGATCACAAAGGTTTCAGAGCCAGCTGAGCATCCCCTTTGATGGCCCATCTGGCAGCTCTGCTACAAAGCTGCTGCAAAGAACCTCCAGACCTAGAGGAGCTAAAGGGCTTTGCTGCCTGGGGGGTCTCTGCCACCGTGGGGGACCTGGAGGCTTCAGGTGACTCTGATCTGCAGGAAGGACAAGTGTGTAATAGATCAGTAGTTGTAACACAATTTACTCATCAAATTAGTAGTAGTAATAGTTGTAGTAATTTACTCTTTTAATAGTGTTGCATGTTATATTTATATATATATAATTGTAATCAAGGTTCTGTTAAGGCCGGTGGACTGTAAATTACAGAATGGGCAATTAATCTGTCAGTACTATAGGCTGATAGTCCTGCAGCTGCAGTTTCTAAGCTGACAAAACAAGTTGTTATGGCTTACTGAATGTCTTTTGTATATTGTCTAAAAGTGTACGCTTAAAGTAACGAAGGGAAGGACAAGGATCAAAGGGTCAAGAACGAAGACGATAAAAAGGATCCAAGATGGACATCTGGAAGAGACTCACACAGTAGGCCTCAAGGAGAAAAAATTACCTAAAATTATGGAAAGGGAAGAACCCTGCAACTAAAAGCGAGCTTGCAAAAGAACCAACCAGAACCAGGCTTGCAAACTCAGATCCAATAGAAGGATAACAAGTGACTATGGGAAGGGAATTGACAATAGTATAAAATATACTGGTTTTGCCCACTGCTTTGCTGGCCGTGTGTGGAGCAGGGGTCTCCCCGGCAGCCCAGCGCGCTGTTTTGCTTATTTGCAATTTATATAAATCTTTAATAAATTTTTGCTGCTATATTTCAGCCTAAGTTTCATTTTACCTATAACAGTGGGGAGCAGTTGCAGGGCATGGTCAGGGCTTTGGGGTGGTTGTGAGCCCAGGGCAGGACCCGGCACTTGGCCTTGTTGAACCTCCTCCAAGTGGCCTGGGCCCATGGATCCAGCCTGTCCAGATCCCTCTGCAGAGCCTTCCTGCCCTCCAGCACATCAACACTCCCCCCAGCTTGGTGTGCCCTGGGAACTGCCTGAGGCTGCACTCGATGCCCTTGTGCAGATCATTGAGAAAGAGATTGAAGTGCCCTGAGCCCAGTGCTGAGCCCTGGGAACACCCCTGGATGGAACTCCATTGCCCACCACTCCTTGGGCCTGGCCATCCACACACATGTTTGCCCAGTGAACAGATGCTGCAGAAGGTGTTTGATAAAGGTCCTGTAAGCCCAGAATATTGGGATGAGTGCAGATTTAGCTCTGCACAACACAGAAATTCATTCACTTTCTCTTTTCCTCCATCTCTCAATCGAAGGAACTTGTGACTTCAGTGTGTGACTGACTCACTGTGGGCAAAGGGCAAATATGGACAGAATCCAGAGCAGGGAGTGTTTGTGGGGATATTGGCATCTGTGCTTGACACAGAAGGTGTTTGCCATTGGTCTAAGACTATCTACTGTGCAAAGTGGACTTCAGTGGAGGAAATGTGGACTTAATATACAACAGGGGAAGGTCTTTTGTTTTTTATTGAGCTGTGCCTTCCTCTGTTTTTGTTTTCTGGCAATAAATGAACATCCCTCTGTGTCTCGGGCAGCTCTTTCTCCAAGCCAAGCAGGTGGGAGTTGGTGCCAAGGAGCTGAAACCTGCAGGTCCAGCCTTGAGTGGAGGGAGCTCAGATTTGCCCAAGGCTGCTTTGAGTACCAGGGCTTTGATGAGGGAATGGTGGGGTGGGGATAGGGACAAAGTCTGATGGATTGTCAGACATAAAGGGTGTTGATTTTGGTATCTATTCAGACTGAATTAAGAATTGCCCAGGATCAATATTGACTGGGGATTGTTGATATTAATGTTAAAACAGGAAAAAAGTAAACGGGACATAAAAAAGGAAATGTTTTCTCATTGTTTCTTTAATACAATATATTCACTTTGAATGCACTTCTGAGATCTGTCTAATTAACCACAAAGGAAATGAAGACTTGGAAGTAAATTATACCCATGACTTGTCTGGTTAAGATGCCATCACTGAAAAGAGACTGTGGAGGAATGAGCAGACAAGGAGACCATCCCTGGGGATGGGGAAGCAGGAACTCAGAGTCGCTGGTTCCAGGTGGCAAATGGACTGTGGGATGTTTCTGGGAGAGCCCCTAAAGGCTGTGCTGGTTTCAGGGGGAGTACAGTTAAATTTCTTCCCCGTGGCTGGTGCAGGGCTGTGTTTTGGATTTGTGCTGAACACAGGGTTGGTAATCACAGAATGACAGAATGTACTAAGTTGGAAGGGACCCACAAGGATCATCCAGTCCAACCCTTAGCCCTGCACAGGACCATCCCCAAGGGTCACACCATGATCCTGAGAGGATCATGCAAACACTTCTTGAGCTCTGTCAGCCTTGGTGCTGTGCCCACTGCCCTGGCGAGCCTGGTCAGTGCCCAACCACCCTCTGGGGGAAGAATCTTTTTCTGAGATCCAATCTGACCCTGCCTTGACACAACTTCAGGCCATTCCCTCAGTCCTGTCCCTGGTCCCCCCAGAGCAGAGCTCAGGGCCTGCCCCTCCTCTGCCCCTCCCCAGGAAGTTGGACCTGCACTGAGGTCTCCCCTCAGTCTCCTCTTCTCCAGCTGAACACACCAAGTGCCCTCAGTGTCCTCACACGCCTTCCCCCCAAGGCCCTTCCCCACCTTCCTTGCCCTCCTTTGGACACTCTCCAATGGCTCAATCTCTCCCTTCCATTGTGTCCCCCCAAACTGCTCCAATGTTGCCTGTCAGGTCCCTTCTGTCAGCAGGAGCTGATGGCTCAACCTGTTACTCATGGCTGGGTCTGGGGCTCTTCAGCTGCCCCTGCCCTGGCCTGTGACAGCCTAGTCTAATTCAGTCTGAATAGATAAGAAAATCAACACCATTTATGTCTGACAATCCATCAGATTTTATCCCTATCCTCACCCACCATTCCCTCATCAAAGCCCTGGCACTCACAGCAGCCTTGGGCAAATCTGAGCTCCCTCCACTCAAGGCTGGACCTGCAGGTTTCAGCTCCTTGGCACCAACTCCCACCTGCTTGGCTTGGAGAAAGAGCTGCCCGAGACACAGAGGGATGTTCATTTATGGCCAGCAAACAAAACCAGAGGAAGGCACAGCTCAATAAAACCGAGAAGTCCTTCCCCTGCTGTATCTTGAGTCCACATTGCCTCCACTGAAGTCCACATTCTGCAGTAGATAGTCTTAGACCAATGGCAAACACCTTCTGTGTCAAATACAGATCCCAAGATCCCCTCAACACTTCCTGCCCTGGATTCTACCCAGATTTGCCTTTGTCACACTTTGTGTGACTCTTTCCTGAGTCCACAGAGGGAGGAAAAGAGAGAAAATTAATTAAATGCTCTGTTGTGCAGAGCTAAACCTGCACTCATCCCAATATTCTGGAGTTATAGGAACTTTATCAAACACCTTCTGCAGCATCTGTTCACTGGGCAAACATCTGTGTGGATGGCCAGGCCCAAGGAGTGGCAATGGAGTTCCATCCAGGGGTGTTCCCAGGGCTCAGCACTGGGCTCAGGGCACTTCAATCTCTTTCTCAATGATCTGCACAAGGGCATCGAGTGCAGCCTCAGGCAGTTCCCAGGGCACACCAAGCTGGGGGGAGTGTTGATGTGCTGGAGGGCAGGAAGGCTCTGCAGAGCGATCTGCACAGGCTGGATCCATGGGCCCAGGCCACTTGGAGGAGGTTCAACAAGGCCAAGTGCCGGGTCCTGCCCTGGGCTCACAACCACCCCAAAGCCCTGACCATGCCCCGCAACTGGTCCCCACAGCCTGTCCTGTGTCCTTAATCCCTCCATTTCCAAGGACTTTGTGGGACAAGGGAGCTCTGTGCTCTGGGTACGGAGGGAGCTCCAAGTGCCACTGGAGTGGGAACCCCAACTCCTCAGGTTTGTGTTCTTTGGGAGGTCTGGAACTGGTGAGACTTAGAGCCACAGAAAGTTTCTCTTCATTGCCCACAAACAAAATTTAAACACAATACAGTTTATAAACATCCCAGCTTTTTCCTCAGCATTCCTCAGCCACAGTGAGCTGGAGAATGCCCGTCCTTGATGTCCTGGTGCCACAGCCCAGGGTGCTCCTGGCCTCCCTTGCTGCCAGGGCACACGGCTGCCTCCTGCCCAGCTCCCTGCCCAGCCACAGCTTCTGACAGGGCTGCTCCCAGCCAGGCAGCTTCAGCTGTGCCATGGCCAGGCTGAGTCCCCTGCAGGGGCACACACTGCCATTTGTCCCTTGGGGATTTCAGCAGGTTCCTGCCCAGACGTGCTCTCCTCCTCCCTGAAGCCCTTCCCCGAGCACAGAGGCCTGAGAGACCTTTCCAGGAAAGCCTCAGGCAGAGAAGCCATGGAGTCCCTGAGCACCACATCAGTGTCTGCTGGAATTCAACCCCCTCCCCATTGCACAGCAGCCCTGCATTTCCCTCCTGCAGCCTTGGTGTCCAACACAGCCCTTGAGGCTCTTTGGGCTCTGGACTTTTCCTGCAGCCCCAACTGCAGGGGAGCTTTGCCTTTCCCACAGTGCCCCTGCACAGCCCAGGCCATGCCCAGCAATCCCTTGTCTGTTGGTGCCACCAAGGGCACAGAGCAGCCTCCTCTCGCTGGCACTTGCATGTTTTCAATGCCTTCCACAGGCCCTGGCTCTGCACCACAACCCCCCTGGGCTGAGTCCTCCCCCTGCACGCTCACACAGTGTCACAGACACACCCAGGGCTTTCTCTGCCAGCTCCTTTCCAGCCCAGCCCAGCTCCCTCCAAGCTCTGCCACCTGCCCTGAGCTCTCTCCACCCCCAAGGGCCTCTCCCCAGCACAGCCCAGGCGGCTCTGGCCCCACAGCCTTGCCCAGGGCAGGCTGCTCTGGGCAGTGGCACCACAGCCCCAGCCCCTCTGGGCACAGCAGAGCTGGAGCTCCGAGAGGACTCAGCTCCAGCCGGGGGGAACGTGCTTGGCAAAAGGGAAAGGAGGCTCCCAGTGTGCCTTTGCTTAAGGCAGGACTAATCCAAACTGTCCTCCCCAACATATTGCTGGAATCCACAGGGATTTTATCCCCTTCAATGGTATGTAGAGGTTCTTTTTGGGCAGGGTCAGTTCAAATGGTACAGTTAACTAACAGGTAACTTTAAGGTTTCTGTGATTTAAAGATTTCTGGATCTTTTTTTTTTAGCTTTTTGTAGATTTTAAAATAGTTGTGTAGTAAATGTAGATGTTAATGCAGCTGTATTATATGCCAATCATTAAAACCTGTGGGACAAAAGTGGTTCAATCCAACTTCTGTAATTCTTTAAATTTAATTTCTTGACAAATTCTGAGGAAAAGATTGGATCCCTTATTCCTTGAGGCTCCACAGTGGGACAATGGCTACTTGATTCCATGAGGTTGCACTGTTTCCCAGCATCAGGCCCTGCTGTGTGACAGTGGCCCACTGATTCCATCATTTTCCCCAGTGTCACAATGGACCCTTGATTCCTTGAGATTCCACAATGTCCCATTGGTTCCCTTTGGTTCCAAAAGGTTCTGGGATGTCACACTGGCCCCTTGATTCCCTGATGTTCCACAAAGTCCCGGAGTCCTTTTGATTCCATGAGGTTCCACAGTGTCCCATGTTCCCTTTGGTTCCAGGAGGCCCCAGTGGATTCCAATGGCCCCTGGATTCCAGGAGATTCCACAGTGTCCTGGGGTTCCCTTGTCTCCCTGACTTTTGGCAGTGTCCAGAGTCCCTTTGTCCCCAGGAGGTTCCTTTGTTTCCATCAGGTCCTGCCACGTCCCAGACTCCCTTTGGTTCCATGAGGTGCTGCAGGGTCACAATGTCCCCTTGATTTCAGGAGGTTCCACCATGTCCCAGGGTTCCTTTGGTTCCATGGGATTCCATCGTGCCAACACTCCCTGGTTCTTCTCCTTCCAACATTTGTGGGCCCATTCTCTCCCTGCCTGGGCTGGAGCCCCATTGTGTTTGTGCAGGAATGGATCCATGGCCATCCTGCCACTGCACCAATTGAATGCTGCACAAACGTCACTGCAGGCCCGACCCTGGATGCAGGAACAGTCTGGGAACTCCAGGCCTGCTGACATTCAGCAGAGCCAGGCGGGGTCCCAAAGAGCACAAGGGATTGACTGCAACCCCTGCAGGTCTCTGGCATTGCTGGGGACAAATGCAGGAACTGCCAGGAGCTCTGCAGAGCCCTGACAGTGCCACTGCAATCCCAAGCTGCATTGCCCGGGGCAACCCTCAGCACAGCCAAGGCCACAACCCTTCCTGAAAGGTGTCCCTTCTGGGCAGGGCCAGGGGGACAAACCCCTCCATCTGTCCCTGCACATGTTGGGTCCAATTCTCATCCCCCACTTAGGGACAAAGTCAGGCTCCATTGGGTGTTTAGCTTTGCATTTGCTTCACTCTTTTGTGCTTCCAACACACACACCCCCCAGTGTGGGCAGAGTCTGGCCCCCCAAAGAACACAAGACCTGACTATTTGTGACTCCTGCTGCAGGGGCTGGAACTTGGGCCACAATCTGTGCCAGGAGCAGAGAGGTCCCTCCCCACAGAAACTTCTTGGCAATGGAGTTCTTAAGAAAAGGGGACAGGTTGTGGGGATCACTTGCAGGGCACAGCCAGGGACGTGTCTTGTCCAGCCTCCTGTTTAACATGACCAGCTTTTTCAGCCTCTTTTCTCTCTTTTCTCATACTTGTTCCTCCAGAAACCACTGGGATCCTACCCTTGCTTTCTTTCTTCCCTAGACATCCCAGGACAAGTCTTGTCCAGTCCTCAAATCCCCTTTCTGGCTGCCCATCATGAGTCTCAGAGCCCGAGGTCGAATCCCCCATCCTCAGCTGCACGGTCACCCTGAGAGGTTCTGCCATTGACCCGCTTGGTTACAGTTTCATACAGATACCTTGGAACTTCCTTGGTATTAATTTGTTACCTTTTGAGCTTAGAAGAGTTTCTCCAAAAATATGGCAATTCATGTCCTCAAAAATGGAAATTCTTTGGAGAAGGAGTTTGAGACTTTAGATTCAAAAGGATCACAGAATGGTTTGGCTAAAAGGTCATCTGGTCCAAGTCCCTGGATGTTGGAAGTAACACCTTTTACTAATTCAGTTTACTCACAGTCTCTGACCTTGGAGAAATGCAGGGATGGGACATCCACTTCTCTGGAAACCTCTTCCAGTTCTTGCCACCCTGATTGTTAAACCTTTCCTCCTATTATCTAATATAAAACTCTTCTCTTTCAGTTCAAAGCCAGTGCCCCATGTTCTGCCACCACAGGTCTTGGTAAAAGGTATCACTGGGAGTTACTTAAACTATGAGAACGACATTTTCATCTGCAAAAACATCTGTGAGTGCCCAGAGATCTCCCAAGATGGGCTTGAAAGATGAGAAAGAAAGACTTAATGCCAAGTGCAGCTGGGGAGGTCCTGAGTGGACATGAGGAAAAAGGAATTTCACTCCATGGAAAACGCTGCAACACATCAGCCAGGAGGAGTGTGGATGAGGCCAAGGCTTTGTGTGTGCAGGAAGAGCCAGGGAGGACGCAGAGATGTCAGTGCAGGAAGGTGCCAGCCAGGTGGGGCAGCCGGGGGGATGAGGACAGCCTGCAGGGAAAGGGGCAGGGCATGGACACCGTAGGACAGCCTGGGCTGGAGAGGAGACAGGGAGGGGGAGAAGCTGAAAGGCCCTGCCAGAGCCACCTTCTGCAGGCCTTTGGCCAGGGCTGCTGTCTGTGCCCCTGAGGCCAGGAGGAGGGGAGTGCCCCTTGCAGCCCTGGGGCCTCATGGCCTCCTTGTCCCTGCTCAGCAGCCTGGCAGGTGCCACCCCATGGGCCTGCCCTTGGCATTGCACATCCCACATCCCAGTGCCCCAGGAAGAGCCCTGAGGAATGAGGCAGGGACAGGATCTGCCTTCCCAGGGGCTGGGGGTCAGGGCTTGGTCCTCTGGATTAAGGAAACAAGTCAAGGTTTCTTCAGCATCAGAGCCACCTTTCCCTTGCTTGTCCATCTTTGTCATCACTGTCTGCAGTTTTCGGTTCCAACTGGAACCTGGGGACACTTTCTCACTCCTTTCCCTCAGTGGGACCCATTAACAGTACAAGAAACTTCAGTCTTTCAAACTCATTTTAAGTTCTTGAGAAGTTGTTTGATCTTTCTCTCAGGGACTGAGTCTCATGTAAACAATGCCAAACCCCCCTGAGGGTCATGAAATGCCTGGGGCTGTTGCTGTGCTGCTGAGCTGGACCAGGCTCCTGGCACACAGGGAGCTCCTGGCAAGCAAGAAGAGCTTCAAAGAGACAACTCTGTCCAGGAGCAGCTCCTCTGCACAGCCCAGCAGGGCTGAGGGCACTGCCTGCAGCACCCAGGGCACAGGAGAGAAGGCAGAGAGATGAGAGGCAGCCTGGGCTGGGAGGTGACTGAGCTCTCACCACAGGAGAAACCTTCCCAGGATTTGAAGGAAGAATTCTCTGGCTGTAGGAAAGTTCAACTTGCCTTCCTGGAGGCATCTCCTAAAGCTGGCACATCCCACAGCTTCCAGGATCTTTCAGCAGGACTCTCCCAGTTGCTGCAGTGCAGGGGAAGTGGCCACATGGCAGAGCAGGGCAGGAGCTGCAGGCAGCAAGGGCAGAGAGGAGAAGGGAGCAGGAGGTTCAAGGGATCCTGGGCTGGGAGGACAGGGCAGAGCTGCTCAGGGCAGGAACCTTGCCAGCCCTTTGCCACGGTCAGGCTGTGGCTGCAGAGCAGTGCAGGGGAGTTCCTGCAAGTGCCTCTGCCAGCTGCCAAATGGCAGCAGTGGCAGGAGCTGTCAGGATGGCTCTGCTGGATTTGCTGGGGTGCAGCAGGAGAAGCTGCTGCAGAGCAGGACTTGCTGCTGCCCCATCAGAGGCCCAGGGCAAGAAGGTTCCCTGTGCCAGGGCTGGCTGTGGGGTGGGAAGGTGGTGGTGCAGCCAGGGGTGCCCAGGGCTGTGGGGCAGAGCAGGGTCCTGCCCCCAGGGCTCTGTGTGCTGGGGCAGGGACTCTGCTGCCTGCCAGGGTCAGCTCTCAGCCCGGCCAAGGAGCTGCCACGGCCCTGCAGGGAGAAGGGGTGGGTGGAAGGAGTGACCCCTCAGGGCAGGGCAGGGCAGGGCAGGGCTGGGCAGGGCCCTTCAGCTGCAGGCTCAGGGCTCCTCACAGCTTCAGCTCCACCTCCTCCATTTCCAGGGGCCCTTCTCAGGAAGCACATCCCCCCAGAACACCTCCCCCTTCCCAGCCACCGCAGGGGTCTGGGATCTGCTCTGCAGCCCCTGCCCAGGCAGAGCTGCCCCTGGGCACTGGGCTGGGGATGGCTCTGGCAGCACTGGCAGGGAGCTGAGCTGGGCACAGGCAGGGGCTGCTGGCAGGAACCACTCCTCAGCCAGAGACAGGCAGGCTGGGAGAGGGAGCTGCTGCCACAAGGGCTGGGCAGGGGGATGGGGGCCCCTCCCTGCTGTCCCTGTGGCACAGACCCCTTCCCTGAGCAGCTCCTGCCTGGGCTCCTTTCCCAGCCTAAGCAGAGCCTGTGCCCTCAGGCCCACGGGGGCTGGGCTGTGCATTGCCCTGCAGCAGCCAGAGCCCAGGCAAGGACAGGGCCCTGATTTCCAGCTGTCTCTGTGTGTCCCTCCTCCCTTGGCAGCAGCACTGTGGCATTTCACTGCCATCCCTGCTGCCTGGGCTGTCCCTGTTCTCACCAGTGGGTTTTCTGAGCCAGTGTGGGGTTTGGGGGGTGGCAGATTCCTGTGCAGACCCAAACCCTTTGGGTGCTGCTGTGGGGATGTGTCTGTGGCAGCCAAGTGCCCAAATGCCCTCCAGGCCCCTTCAGGGGATTCAGCTGTTTGCCTGGGTGTCCTGCAGGGCTGCAGGTGCCCTCCAGAAGGGCACAGCTCTGCCATAGGATCTCTGTGCTGCACAGGATCCCCATGGAGAAAACTCCTCACTGCTAAATCCATGGAAATGCCCTGGGCAGCTGCAAGGAGCATTTTGTGTCTCACTCTGGGAGGGGAGAGATGAAAAAGTGAGGAGTGTGTCAGTCTGTTCTTTGGACATGGATTCCTGGATCTCTGGGCAGTTTCTCTGTAGGGGAACAGTTGAGTGTGATGCTCCTGCAGCTCCAAGCTGCCAGCACAGGGCAGCTGAGTCCAGGACTGATGGGCAGAGCAGCTCTTCTCTCTGCACTAAGGGACCGTCCCTGTGCCCCTCAGAACCCACAAGAGTTGACCTGCAGTGCAATAGAAATGTCAGGGATTTCAAACCTCCACAGCCAATCCTAAGTGTGGCAGGTACAAGTGGGTGAACAAATCCAAAGAATTCTCTCAGCTCAGTCCTTCATTTGGACAAATTGCAAACAGTAAAACTGAGAAGCTCTTTGATGTATCACGAGTACATTTAATTTGAGATCACCCTGCATTCCAAATTCCCTCTCCAGCAGAGCAAGAAGGAGTCCTTGGGAGCCCATCCCAGAGTTCCTGCTTCCAATGGTCCCCTCAGGCAGCAAAAGACAGAGCTCAGGGGAGGGAGCTGCAGGGAGGTCTGAGTGAGGAGAGAGAGCCTGAGAGTGGGGTGGCTGAGACGGGTAATGTTTGGCTGCAGAAGCCTGGTCTAACTCAGCAGTGACTTTTCCTCCTCAACAGATCAAAATACTCTGGGGAAAGAAGTAGCAAATGTCCAACAGCAGCTCCATGGCCCAGTTCCTCCTCCTGGCATTGGCAGACAGGCGGGAGCTGCAGCTCCTGCACTTCTGGCTCTTCCTGGCCATCTCCCTGGCTGCCCTCCTGGCCAACGGCCTCATCCTCAGCGCCGTAGCCTGTGACCACCACCTGCACACCCCCATGGGCTTCTTCCTGCTCAACCTCTCCCTCACAGACCTGGGCTGCATCTGCACCACTGTCCCCAAAGCCATGCACAATTCCCTCCATAACACCACAACCATCTCCTACAAGGGATGTGCTGCACAGGCCTTTTTCTTTCTGTTCTTCATCTCATCAGAGTATTTCCTCCTCACCATCATGTGCTACGACCGCTACGTTGCCATCTGCAAACCCCTGCACTACGGGACCCTCCTGGGCAGCAGAGCTTGTGCCCACATGGCAGCAGCTGCCTGGGCCACTGGCTTTCTCAATGCTCTGCTGCACACAGCCAATACATTTTCCCTGCCCCTGTGCCAGGGCAATGCCCTGGGCCAGTTCTTCTGTGAAATCCCCCCCATCCTCAAGCTCTCCTGCTCACACTCAGGCTACCTCAGGGAACTTGGGCTCATTCAGGTTAGTGTCTGTTTAGTTTTCAGTTCTTTGGTTTTCATTGTTTTCTCCTATGTGCAGATCTTCAGGGCTGTGCTGAGGATCCCCTCTCAGCAGGGACAGCACAAAGCCTTTTCCACGTGCCTCCCTCACCTGGCCGTGGTCTCCCTGTTCCTCAGCACTGGCACATTTGCCTACCTGAAGCCCCCCTCCATCTCCTCCTCATCCCTGGATCTGGCACTATCAGTTCTGTACTCAGTGGTGCCTCCAGCACTGAACCCCTTCATCTACAGCCTCAGGAACCAGGAGCTCAAGGATGCCCTCAGGAAAATGATGACTGGATGCTTTTCAGGAGCAATAAAGTTCCAGTTCTCTGGTGTGTAGCATTCAGAATGGGATTCCTTAATGGCCCAGCCTTCCTGTTCACATTTTTCGTGGAGGTCATCGGGTTCTTCTTGCAGTTAATTTTCTCTGCAATGATATATTATTATGCATCTGCCTTCTAATTTAGTGTCTACTCATTGAATTTGACCCAGAGATGTATAAAGGATGAATTGTACTCTCTGAGGATTTAAACAAAATAAAGGACCTGCAGTGCCTTCTTTGTCCAAGACCCTTCTTCTCAGATGTTCCTAAAGGACAGCACACTGCAGGACAGGGGGTATTTGCAAACGGGAAGGGGACAATAATCCCAGCCCAGCAGCACTGCCAGGGAGCAGCAGTGCTTGGTCTTTGCAGAGCTGCTCTCTTGCCACTTCCACACTGTCCTCCTGAGCCCCTTTCTCGCTGTAAGGCCTGAGTGCTCTCTGAGCACAGTCCTGGGGGGTGGAAGGCCTTGGAGCACAGGCAGGGACAGGCCCTGGGAACTTGTGAAGCAGAGCTGGGCTCCCTTCCAGCATCTCCAGGATGCTCTGGGATCTTCTGAGGCCACTGCATGGACTGAGTCACTTCTGTCCCCTTGCTCCAGGGCTGCAACTCTCCTGCAGTGTCACCATGACACTCCTGCTCTCTGCTTTCCAGGTTCCATTTTCAGATCCAGTCTTCCCCTCCTGTTCCCAGGGACATCCTGGGAGTGCTTCAGAGCTGCCATCCTGGGGCAGCTCCTGCCCAGCGTGGGCAGGCACAAGGTCTCTCCAGCTGCTCCTCTCCCCTCCCCAGTGCCACTGTTTTCTGCAGCCTCCTCATCCTTGCCCAGCACAGCCCTCCTGGCACAGTTGGACACAGCCCTTGTTCTACCCCCTCCTCAGGCACCTGCCCAACCCCCTCAGCTCCAGCCTGATGGTCACAAACCTTCAGGGCAGGGAGGCACTGGGCAAAATGCTGAGGAAACCTTTCAGCTGCACTCAAATCCAATTGGAGGGGTTGGCCTCGAGGAAGAAATCCCTTCTCATTCTCCACAAACACCAGGACAACCTGAGTTGTGTCCTGGGCACTCCTCTGGCAGTGTGGGCTATGGAAAAGGTTTTGGTGTCAGGGATATTGGGAAGGCTGGGCAGTGTCACTGGGAGACCTCTCCCAAACCCTTGGAAAGGCCAGAGCCATCCCAGAGCTTCCCGGGGCCTTGGCAAAGGCAGACCTGGAACCAGTCTGCAAACAGGGCAGCAAGGAGGGTTGGCAGAGTTCCAGACTGCTCAGGCTCAGCAGGGAAGGGGATAGGGCAAGTCCTGCTGCAGCCATTCCCAGGCATTGGAAGGACAAGGCAGGGATTGCAGAACCTTTGTGGGAGGGAATAGAAGGGGATGTTGTGTGCCCAGACTTCAGCAAGACCCTGGATGTGGTGTCCTGTGGTCTCCTTATGGCAAGATTGGTGAGAGCTGGACTGAAGAAGTGGAAGATGTGGTGGGTGGGAAGTTGGCTGAATGAAGAGTGTCCAATAAAATCCATGGTACAAAGTCCTCTTGGCAGCAACTTCCTGGTGAAGTCCCTTAGTGACCAGCTCTTGACCACCAATGCAGAAGATCTCTTTATATAATGGGACAAAATGCATTTTGACGTCCTTTGTGGATGATGCCAAATTTTGGGGCCCTTGAGCAACCCATCTTGATTTCAAAATAAATATTGGGGTAGGTACTCCAATAAAATGAACTCACTCCTCTTTTATTCCCCACCAGTACAAGGAGACATAATACAAGGACAGTGTAAGTGAAAGAATAACAGTTTACTGACAATAGAGCAGCAAAACCAGCAATACCAACAGAACGGTTCAAACCAACAGCAGAGAGAGAAATCATTTCATCTCTCCCCCCGTCCTGAACGCCCTTTTCTAAACAGATAAAAACAGTGATCAACACGTTTCCCTTCCCCTTTTGCATCCAGTGAAACAAAGAACAAAAACAAACCCTCGGGAAAGAGGGGGCAAAGCAAACCCTGGGAAACTCTCTGGTCTGAGATCAGTTGTGCTGCCCAAGAACACGCTGACCCCAGAGGTGTCCAAGCGGGGCAGAGCCGGCGACTCCGGTCCGTGCGGCGGCGGGGGGGAGGCAGCGGCTCTGCTTGATTCCATGGAGTTCTGGGCAGGCACAGTGGCCCCTTGGTTCCAGGAGGGTCTGAGGTGTCTCAGGGGTCCTTCTGTTCCAAGAGACCCCCCATGTCACAGTGGTCCCTTGGTTCCATGAGATTCCACAGCGTCCCTGCATTCCTTTGGTTCCCTGAAGCCCTGCAGTGTCACAGTGGCCCCTTGAGCCCATAGAGTTCCTCAGTGTCACAATGGCCCCTTCATTCCAGAAACTTCCACAGTGTCTCTGGGTTCCTGTTTTTTCCATGAGGCTCTCCAGTGTCACAATGGCCCCTGAGATCCATGAGCTTCCATTGTGCCCCAGGGTTCCTTTGTTTCCAGAAGGGCCTGCACTTTCAAAATGGCTGCTTGGATCCATGAGGTTCCAAAATGTTTAAGGATTCCTTTCTTTCCACAAGGTCCCAGGTGTTTAATGGTCCCTTCATTCCCCAAGATGGGCAAGGACCTGGAGGGCCCAGAGCAGGCCCAGGGGGTTGGCAGAGGAATGGGAGGCGACCTGGATCTGCTCAGCTCAGCAGTGACCCCCAGGAGAAGGGCCTGGGCTCTGGCAGGGATGTCCTGTGGCACAGGAGCTCAGGATCAAAGTTAATAAGGCCAAGTGCATGTGGGGCTGCCTTGGGGGGAGTGTGGCCACTCAGATAAGGGAGGCATCACCCCCCTGGACTCATCCCTGGGGTCACCACATCTGGACTGGTCTGTCTGTCTGTGAGGTTCCCCATTCTGGAGGAATGAGGAAGAACTAGAGAGGGTCTAGAGCAGATCTGACAGGATGGAGCTTTTCTTGATGCTGGAAAGAAAAAGAAACTTGTAAAGTGCAGCTTGGAAAGTTCAGACTGAAGGTGGGGAAAAAGGAATGTTACTCAAAGGGGAATCTTATGGAGACAGAGGTCACTAAGAGGGTGATGGCCTGGCTTTGTGTTCCAGGGAACAGCCAGAGCTGGTGCAGAGCCATCAGGGAGGGTCTAGAAATGCTGCTGGGAGGGGGTGGGAAAGCAGGAGGGGTGTGTGCAGCCTGCAAGGCCAGAGCAGCAGCAGGGCCAGGGCAGGACAGCCTGCAGGAGAGATGGCCAAGGGCTCTGGCAGGGCTGCAAGGCCCAAAGGCACCCAGGCCTTTGTCCCCTTGCCTCTGCCAGCTGCCTCTGCCACTCAGGACACCAGAAGCAAGTTTCCTTTGGGTTCTGCATTTTGTTTCTCTCTTGCCCCAAATGAGGAGTCTGGGAGGGGTTGCCCAGTTTTGGGCCTTTGTTGTTCCTCCCCCTCCAATCCCAGTGCCCCCCAAACAGCCCTGAGCCAGCCGGGAGGGACAGGATCTGCTGGGCCAGGGCCTGGGGCTCAGCCCTTGGTCTTTGTGCTCCACAAAACCAAGGCAGGCTTTGCTCAGCATTGCAGGGGCCTGCCCAGAGCCTTTGTCTGCCTGCACTCCTGGCCTCCAAGGAGCTGCTCCAAGGAGTCCCTGGGGAGGCTTTGGCAGTGCCTGCCCTCAGTGGGGCCCAGCAATGCTTCAAGGCACTTGCAGTTTGGCTTCTGACTTCTTCAGCAGCTTCTTCAGTCTTCTCTCAATATGTGAGGATGATGGACTTGTCTCTAAACACACCGTGGGGCTCATTAAAACACAGAAAAACACTTTCTTTCACTTAATTTAATTGTCTTCATGTCTTCACAACATCAACAACTAATTAGAGTTGTTTTGTAGTTTAGCTAAGGAGGAAGATTTTAAAGTGAACGTCATGAAAAATATATTTTTGATGAAAGGGAATGATTTAAACAGAGTCTTGGGATGCAGGAGCGTCAGAGTGCAAAGGATTTGGACACAAAGATAAGGGGGAAAAGAGATTAGTAGCATTTAATTACTGACCATTTGAACAGTTATCAAGAGATTCAATAGCATTTGCTACAATTTTAACAGTGACTGAATTAGAGATTGACAAGAACATTCACCCCACAGTCAATTCACACCCACACCCAGACAGAGATGTGTGGACACATCAAGAGCTGGGGGTGGAAAGGTCCCTCTCCAAAATTCTCCTTGTTGTCAGGAAAACACACCGTGGGGCTCATTAAAATGCAGAAATCCCTCAGGATCTCTTTGTCTTCCTTTAATTGTCTTCAAATCGATTTCAAAACAAGTCTTCAATATTTGTACTTTGTTTTTTTTAATTCAATGATGGATATTTTTTAGTTGAGAGGAGAGGTGATAGAGGTGTTCTCCAAGTGATCTTGATGCTGAGTGTCTCCTCAGGAGATCCACACTGACCCTGGATGATCAACCTTGCTCCTCACCCCCCAACCTCACCAGTTCTGACATGGTCCATCTTGGACTGACAGCTGATGCAGCTCCAAACACACTGTGAGACCCATTAAAACACTGAAAACCAAATTATTCCCTTCCTTTAATTGTCTTCATGTCTTCAAGACTTGAACAGCTCATTGGAGTTCTTTTGTAGTTTAGCTAAGGAGGAAGATTTTAAAGTAGACATCATGAAAAATATGTATTTTTTGATGAAAGACAATGATTTACACAGAGCCTTGGGATGGAAGAGGGTCAAGGTGCAAAGGATTTGGATGCAAAGACAAGGGGACAAAAGACATTAGTAGCCCTTAATCATTGACCAATTCAACAATTATCAAGTGTTTCAATAGCATGTGCTACAATTTTAACAGGAGCTGGCTGTGGAAAGGTCCCTCTCCCAAATTCTCCTGCTGTCAGGGAAACACTCCCCCAAATCCCTTTGTGTTTGCCACCAGACAAGGGTCCCAGCTGGAGGAGTGTTTGTGGAGGGGGATCAGAATTGTCCTGGGCATCAGCGCCGCTCTTTGGAGTGTTGCAAACTGGAGGGTTCCCGAGCTGGGAGAGGCTGCCAGAGGTGTCCCACTGAGAGGGAGGGGCTGGGGAGCTGCCAGGGCCTCCCTCAGCCCTGCTGGGTGTGGGCTCCCAAGGGGACTGGCTTTAGTTATCTGCTGAATTGCCATCCTGGGGTCAGGAATGACTGGAGTTTGCAAACTATTGGGGAATTGTATCCAAACTGCTCCATTTGGGCTACAGTTCAGGCAGGGAATGTTCCAAGGCTTTCATGGGATGACTGATTATCCTGTGTTCCCCAACTGTTACACTCTGGTTGTTCCCACCTGTATCATCCAGGAGCACCTGGTCCAGTCCAGGGACACTTCCCCACAGCCCTGGTCCAGTCTGGACTATAAGACCCAGGTTTGAGCTACAAGCTCATGCAAGGGTTTTTACTTTGAAAAATATAAAAGGCACCAAAAATTTCTGCCCTCCACATATTTGAAAAAGGCCTTCAGTTCTTTTAATCCTTTGAAAGAGACCACAAGGGAGAGGACACTGCACACCTCTCAGGTGGTGAAATAACACATTTTTTCAAGTAAACTTCAGAAAATAAGGGAGCTTGGTAAAAGTTTAAAGGGCAACATTCAACCAGAATAGAGCATTCCCCAAAGCACTGACTGATCACAGGCCAACCCAACCCAGACAAATCAGCTGGATGGTTTATTGACAATGTGTCCCGAGGGGCAGCACCTCCGATGCCACAGAAACCCCTCCCCTGGATTAGGAAACCTTTGGAATTCGGGAGGTGTTCCGGTGGAGCATGAAAATGAACAGCAACTTTCCCAAAGCCCAGGGCCAAGCAGAACAAAGCCAGGCCCATGAGTGTCAGAGCAAAGGTCCCCCATGGCTGTGTCCCTGTGGCCGCTGAGGCGGCAGCGCAGGCCCGAGGCGGTGCCGGGTCCCGGTGCAGCCGGGGCAGAGCGGCGGCTGCGCGAGCGGCAACCCCGGCGGTGAGTGCGGCAGCCCCGTGGGAGCGGCGGCTCCGGGCACAGACGCCGGCGGCAGCCGCTGTGGCGGCGGAGCAGCGACTCCGAGGCGCTGCAGGAGCGCCGGCTCCGCTCGCAGGCGCCGGCAGTGTTGGGAAGCCGGTCCCGGGCGGCTGCGGGGCAGCGCAGGCCAAAAGCGGCAGCGGCGGCAGCCTCGTGGCAGCGGCGGCTCCGGGCAGACACGGCCCCGCTCCAGCGCTGCCGCCTCAGCGGCGCTCAGGGGACGGCGCGGCGGCTCCGGGGGCAGGGCCGGGGACTCCCTCTCGGGGCAGCCCCGGGCACCAAAGAGGACCAGGGCCCGCCGTGTTCTCAGCTCGCTTCTCTGCAGTTCTCACGGCAGCTGAGCACAGCAGGGGATGGGGAAATTGAGCTCAGCCACAACAGGAGCTCCTGGAACCGAGTGGCCACTGGGACACTGCAGGGCCTGCTGGAATCCAGGGGCCGGTGGGACACTGGGGAGCCTCTTGGAGCCAAGGGAACCCCGGGATAATTTGGAATATCGTGGAATCAAAGAGCCATTGTGACACTGCCGGGCCTCCTGGAACCAAAGGAATCCCGGGACACAGTGGAAACCCAGGAAATCATCAGAGCCATTGTGACACTCCAGAACTTCATGGAACCAGGAGTCCATTTCTGACACTGAGAGGCCTCATGGAACCAAAGGAACCCTGAGAGTTTTTGCAGCCTCATGGAATCAAGGGGCCGTTTCTGGCAGGATGTTCTGCTCTGAAAATATCTAAAAAATGGTCAAAGAATACAAAAAATTTAAGCTCTCTGTGGAGAGTTATTGCTGGTGTCAAGGTGCTGTTTTTAATGCTGAATTATGCTAAACCCAAAATGCTTCATGAAACTTGAAACACACATCCTGCTTTTTGAAGCAGGATTTGACAGAGAAGCTGCTCCCTGGCCTGCAAATATGTCTGGCAGTCAAACCCTTGATAACTATAAAAGCCCCATCCAACTTTCCTGTGGCAGATTCTTCCCCAGACTTCCTTGAAGTGTGTGGAGCTTCTGCCATGAAGCAGGGACAGCTCTTCATGGTCACTGCCCAGGGGTTAAGTGAAAGAGAGAGAACTACCCCCTGTCGTTGTGGGTTGAGTTACCTCAATCTCTACTTCAGGATTATTTCTTTTTGCTGGCTCTGATCCAATTGCTTTAATAGAATGACTTTGATAGACTGCACTGTCCTATCTTACACTATACTACTAGGAGGTTTTGGCTTTTATATTGCGCAGTAAATAATTCTCTTTAAGGTCTTTCATCTGTTCTCTTGTCTGATCAACTGTCTGTTCATTTGTCATAATAAATAATTCATTTTATAGAAATATTTCTGATTTGCCATCACTAAAACCTGCAGGACAAATTTAGAAAGCAAGGGGGTCCTTTCTGCCCCTCGTAGCTCAACGAGACGGCTTCTGCCATCAACTTTGTCTGAGCCTTCCACTCCCCCAGCCCCAAGCCGTGACACAGGGGCATGTCTTGTCCATCAGTGCAGACATGGACTCCTGAGCTGGTCATTTGCTGTCCCTCCTTGGAGGGAAGAACAAGCCCAATGGCCTGGGGTGAGAGGCCAGTGCTGGGAGCGGCGCTGGCTGTGCCAGGGCACTGCTGGGTGCCCCCACCCTGAGCACTCCCCCCCTTGTGCTGGTCACTGCTGTTTTCCTCTGCAGGGCGTTGTGTTGGGCACATCCTGGAGAGCAAAGTGGAAAGCAGATGGAAGCTTTGAGGCCCTGGCCTGAGGAGATGCCCCTGCAGGATGGCAGTGCTGCTGCAGAGGTCAGCTCTGTGCCAGCAGTGCCCGTGGCTGTCCCTGCCTGCAGTCCCTGGACAGTCCTGCAGCAGGACTGGCACCGACTGCCAGAGCACTGAGGCCTCCAACAACACAGGGCTCTGCAGGACAGTGTGGAAGGGAAGGGAGAGGAGGCCACGCAGGAGAAGGGCTGCTGCTCCCTGGCAGTGCTGCTCTGCTGGGACTCTTTTCTGGCCCAGCTGTGCACAGAGGCACCGACCCTGCAGCTGCAGAGAAGTCTGAGAGGAAAGATGTCAGGCAAACAAGTCAATGCAGAGTTCTTTATTTGGTATTTAAGCAGACAGTGAGTACAATTCCCAATTTGTACAGCCTGTGGGCCAGGCTAAAAAGGCAAACATTGAATTGGAAATGGTCTTAATATATGTAAAATATATTTACATTTATATATATATAGCATGGGGGATCTTTATATGATAAAGAATGATGCACGCTCTTCTCAGATGGAGAACAAAGAGGCTTTATTTGAATTCGGCGCTTCCTTATATGCCCTAAACCCATGTGACCTTCTTAACCAATAGGCTTGTCTGTCCCTGCGCATGTCCCTCGATTTCTCTGCCCCTGGGATACTCCCCCTACATTACCCCCTTCTTTACTATTTAAGAAGGTCACGAAAACATTGCAACAACAATAATGCAAACAATCAGAACAGTACATTGTAAACTACCAAAGCTTGCAATGACCCAGCACATCGCTTGCTTTGGCCTCTTATACATCTATGGTAAACTTTATAAGACTTTCTTATATTCCTAAAGCGTAGTGCAACTTGGAGAAATAACTTTATTAACTTAGGGGTCCTAGCTCAACTGTGCAAACTTATAACCTTTATTAATCTGAGGGTTTTAAATAACTGGGAAGTTCAACTTTATTTAAGAAACAGGCTAAGCTTAGCAAAACTAAATTCTCCAAAAGTGACCATGTGGCAGAGGTAGTGTTATTTTGTGAGGTGTTTTGTTTTCAATATACTTGTCCAGTCAAACAACTTTCTTATTCATTCACGCTCTCATTCACTGATGGCCGTCATCCATTCATCACACACACATTCATAGATTTTATACAGACTGCTTTTTGCCACACTGGTCGTCTCTGAATGTAAACCTGAAACATAAACATAACTCTTGTATAACTTCTGCGTTACTCTGGTTCTTGCTGCTGTGGTTGTGTACCTAGGTAGGGTCACACACCTGGAAGGAATCCATTTAAGCTCTTTTCCTGTAGCCACACAGGCGTAGCCTCGTCCCCAAGTGACGAGATCCAACAGTCCCATCCACTGCCCTGAAATCAAGTCCTTTACCATGACCAGTGGTTTGGGGGAGGCGAGATCCTGAGACTTGTGCTGCTTTTCGTACCTGCTTCTTTCAGCACTGTCACAATTTAAAAAATTGATAACATACGTGGCTTTCCACAGACGTTCTTGCGGGCTATAGACTGATTCCCCCTTTTTTTGTTTAGACAACATGTCTTTCAGTGTGCAATGTGCCCTTTCCACGACTGCCTGTCCTGTTGGTGAGTTTGGGACACCTGTGACATGTGAAATTCCCCATTCTGACAGGAAATTTCTTGCCTTTTCTGAGATGAAAGCTGGTCCATTATCAGTCTTTATCTGTTTTGGGGTACCAAGGGTAGCAAAACAACTGAGCCAGTGTCATTACATCCTTGGCTTTTTCTCCTGTGTGTGGGAGCCCAAACCCAGCTTTCAGCAAAAGAGAGCTCAGCTGACAAACATCTCGTGATTCAAGAAGTTTGGACCCTTGTCCAGAGACCTGTTGATGTGCAAACCGAAGATATAAACCTGGCTCCAAGAAGAATTAAGAAAGGACTTTTTGAGATGATTGTTAAAACCATGTCTAAACCCCTGTAATCCCTCTATCCCCCATGTAATCCTACTAGAAGAAAAATTAACTATTTGGAAATTGCAGCAAAAACTTGTGTAACTCCCCAATTAACATAGATTGTCCCCTTCATTAACATGTCCAGCCCCAGATGCCTTTAAAACAGTGTTCTCGTGTTGAATAAACTATTCCAGTTCCCCCATACTGGAATCGTGTCTAGTTTTTATTTTTCAGACTGCCACTCCTGTGTGTGCTGTGGCAGTTATGTATCGTGAATGTGTATCTATGGATACATGTACATATTTTAACGTGCCAAATTCGGAGATGTGTGTGATATCTGTTCGCCAAATCTCATTTGCCATTAACCCTCTGGGGTTAACGCTTTCCTGAGATGGCATGGGTGTGATTTTCTGACAGTCTGGGCATGACATGATTATTTCTCGAGCCTGATTGAGTGTTATCTGGAATTGTCTCTTCAGAGAACGTGCGTTCTGATGGAAAAATGAGTGAGACAATTTCGCTTGTTCTAAGACTCTGGGTATGGTGTTAAACATTGCTGCTTTGTCAGCCTCTCGGTTCCCGTCAGCTATTGGCCCTGGCATGTCAGTGTGTGACCTTGTGTGCATTATATAGAAATCAAACCTTCTATGATTCACAAGAAACCAAACAGAACGCATTTCAAACAACAGGTGAGGGTTGGAGACATCTCGAAGAAACGAACTCTTGAGATGGGACACTAACTTTGCAGTATAACAGGAATCAATTACATATTAATAGGTTGTTCAGAAAACTTCCCCAAGGCAATGGAATGGCAGCCAGTTCCAGAGCCTGCACAGAGCTTTGGTTCATGGTCTGTACCTCTCGCTCCCATTGTCCTGTGTCAGGGTTTTACCCAAGTCACTGCAGCTTTTTGTGTTCTTCCCAGATGCATCTGTGAAGGCCCTGAGGCCTTTCACTGGTTCATGTTTGCATCTGTTTGTGGCTTTTAAAGGTAAACTACCAATTTCCGCCCACAATCTGTGTTTAGGGAGATGACTGGAGATGTCACCGTCAAAGCCTGCCAAGGCAGCCTGGAATCCTGCGTCCTCAGCCAGCATCCAATCCAAGTTCTCCTTTGCAGCTGGGGTGAAGATGATGGCAGGACCTCTCCCATCCAGTTCTTGTAATTGTCCTCTGCCTTTAATGACAAGCTTGGCAAACATTTCATTAGCAGTTCACACAGCTTTAGGTGATGTGCGGGGCAGAAACAGCCACTCTAGAATTTGCAGTGGGTCTTTTTTCAGTCTGATCCCACTGAAACAAAACTGCAAATGGCTGGTACCTGCTGGGAACAAGGGCCAGGCAGATTTGCAGTTCAGGATTTCTCCTTTTGCCTTGTCTGCTCTCTGTTGCCTTGGCATGAATGTCTAACACCTGCTTGGCCTCTGCTGTCAGAGACCTGTCAGATGTTAGGCTGGAGTCCCCCCTTAGCAGCACAAACAGAGGGTGTAGCTCCTCTGTGGTTATGCCTAAAGTAGGTCTGAACCAGTTGATGGCTCCCAGGAGTTTTTGCAACTCGTGTAAAGTTAAAGTGTTTTTTACCTCGAGCTGCAGTGGCCGTGGAGAAAATTCCTGCTGTGTGATTTCCCATCCAAGGTAAGTCCAGGGTTGCGATCACTGGATTTTCTCTGGAGCAACCTGTAACCCTGCATCTTGGACAGCTTTGATTAGAGCAGTAATAACAAATGGCAATTCATTTCCTGTGGCTGTGATTATTAGTATGTCATCTACATAATGGCGTATGATGGCTGTTTGATTTCTCGTCGGGCTATTTTGCATCCTCTCAGGAAGGACAACCCAGAAATAGCTTTGTATGGGCTGTGCATTGTTCAAGGCCGGGATGGAAAAAGCAAGCCTTGGCACATCCTCAGGGTAGAGGAAGATGATAAAAAGGCAGTTTTTTAAGTCAATGATTAGTGGTGGCCACTTTGCTGGAAGCACAGCAGGTGAGGCAAGTCCAGGCTGCAGTGCTTCCGTAAGCTCTATGACTGTGTTTACTGCTTTTAAATTTTGCAGTATTCTCCCCCTCCCACCTTTCTTGGGGGTGCAGTATACAGGGGTCTTCTCGGGGCTGTTTGTTGGCACATTGGGGCTTGCCTCAAGCTGCTTCCTCTCTTGCTCGCAACAGTGGGTGGCAAAGAGGAGGATGGCGAGTAGCACGGCAGCAAGCAGTGAGATGCTTATGGCATGGCCCCTGCCCTGCCCACGGCACCCTTGGTATGACTCAGCCCATTCCCTGCTGTTTAGGTACTTGTGGGATGTTGCTGCTAAGGGTCTCCAAGGGCAATCCCTTTGAAAGTGGTCAGTGTCACCACATCTAACACAACTCGCTCTATGTCTGGCCTCTTCTTGCACTCCTACCCGGGCGCTTAGGGCTGGAGTTAAAGGGTGCTCCACAGAGCCAACTCTTTGGTAGAGTCAAACCAGTTCAGCAATGCTGCAGGTCTACGTTTCAGGAAGGGCCTGCAAAGCTCTTTCACAGCCTGTGTTTGCCTTTTCAAAAGCCAATTGCTTATACAGCATCTCTCTGGCTTTATTGTACTCAACTTGCTTGTTTAAAGCAGATTGCAGCCGATCTAAGCATCGTGAATTTGGTTCAGTACAGCCTTGTAACACTTTTGTGGAGGGCAGGTTGCTATCTTGGTCTGTAGTGCGAAGCTTTCTCATGGCTTTCAGCGCCTGTTTGGCTGTTACTTTGTACACCTCCCGGGGATAGGTTGATTGGGCATTTTTTGCGCTGTAATTCCCCTCCCCGGTTAACTGGTTTGTTGTTATGCCTGCTTGGGTGTTGGTTGCATACTTAGCACAATTCTCCCTATAGTCAGCTAACCAGACTGTATATTGGGTGTGTTGTTAAGAACTAATTTCATTAGATTCTTCCAGTCATGTGGGGTGAAAAAATAGATGGAACTCAATGTCTCCAAATACTTGAAAGTACTGGTTAAGGACATGCCAGCATCTCTTACCAGTTGCCTCAAATTCTCTGTAACCCCATATGGCAGAGGCTGGAATTGAGGGGGCTGACGTTGGCTGAAATCGATTGAACATGCCTGAATATCCTTCAAGCCTCTCACTCGACTTGCCTCATCCCGACATTGCTCCCACTTGTTAACTGACCTTCCCCTGTTTGCCTCCTCGCTTCCTCCCGCTGGAACCATCCCTGGTCCCTCCTCCTCATCCCCCTTTACCTCCCCCCCTGTGGCCCCAGCAAACCCAGGGGCCTCCCTCCCCCTCATGCCCATGGGCGGGGCGGTGTTGGGGCTGGAAGAGACGGATCGGCTTCCGGTCCGTTTGGCGGGCAAGATGGCTGTGCCCAGTCCTAGACACGTGGTCGCTGGTCATCCGCAGCGTGGGGTGGTAGATAGGCTGGGTTACCCCCCTCATCACTGCAACGGGGTCCCCTGTGCTGATCCCATGGGCGGGGATCTCGCATATAAGGGTCCGTTCCCTCCTGGTGACCTGTCTTTCCGTGGCTTTTGGCTACTGACCCGTAACTTAACTCAGGAACAGCTCCTTCCCCTCCCCACAGTACACCTCGAGCGTTTCTGTTACTAGGCCTGGGGGTTGTGCTGTGCTAGCAGTGTGGATGGGGGGTGGGGGGTGGGTATGGGATAACTGTTTCGTTTGCTTGTGTGCCTTGTGGAGAGCAGACATTATCAGTGTGTAAGCTGGAACTGTGTTATAGGCTTGGCGATCGCCTGTCTGTGTCCTTTGGTTCAGAATGTGTCCCAGTGTTTTCCATGTGTTTATATGTAACACTTCTGTTAGTGGAAGTGTGGGGTGTACAGACCTAATAAATCTTACTAATTCTGGTAACTCTGTCTTTGTAGTTTGAATGTGGTAAGATTTTAGCAGTAGAGTTAGTTTCAATGTCTTGTGAGGTTTCCATGAAGACAAAGCCTCCCATGTTTACCTTAGTATCGGTGCTGTAGATACACGTGGGCGGAGATTCTTTGTTTGGCTGCTTTTAGGTTTGGTTTCTCGGTCGACTGCTTCTCCAGTTTTTTTTTCTTTTGGTGCTCTCCAGGTCCTGGTCGCCGCTCTGGAGGCATGGGGGTGGCAGCGAGGGGTCCCTCAACGCGGCGCAGGGTCCGGGAGCGGCTCCCGCGGCGGCGGCAGGAAGCGGCGGGGAAGCAGCGACAAACAGCTCATGTTCCCCCACGGTCTGCGCTGCTCCTGGTGGGTTTCTCCTCGGCGTGGAGGCTTCACACGGTGGCTATAGGCATGTGTGGGTCGGCACGGGGTGGCTGTGGGGCTTCCCCAGTCCACTGGGCGTTGTGGGGGTTTCAGGTGCCGGCGGGGTCGCGGCGCGGCTTCAGCTACGAGGTCTCACGCGGCTTGTAAGCGTGGGTGTGGGGCTTGTAGAGGTGGTGGGCGACCTCCGGTGTGGATGTTTAGGCGGCGCTCCATTCGGCAGCAGTCCTGGCGCGTCCGGCGTGGGGTCCCTGTGGCGGCGGGGCAGGGGGGTGGCCGGTGGCACGTGCGTGGCTTGGCCAGTTCCCTGCGCTGGCAAACTGCGGCACGCATTTGGGGAGGGGCAGGGGGTTGGCACGCAGGGTCCTGGGGTCCCCAGGGCGTCTGAGGGGGCGGCACAGGGTGGCTTTAGCTGCCTCTGCACGGGGTGTCCGTCGCTTTTTAGCTGCGGAGCTCCCGGCGGCGGCTGGCAAGATAAACACAACAGCTCCGAGCTCCCTCGGGGGGGTGGGGGCTGTAGTGTTGATAACTCACTCAGCTTCGCTGTTTTGCTGCCCGCTGCTGCCTGCGTGGTCCCCTGCTGTGCTCTTCACCACCCGTCGATCCATTTCTCCTTCTTTTCTTTTTTCTTCTTCCTTCCTGTGCACTTTTCCCTAATATTTTTGAGCTCACTATATTAACTTTCGTTTCTCAGGCACTGCTGAGACAACAATTCTACAGACATCTAAGTTTTTTTTTGGTGAAAAAACCCCGTATACAGAGAATTGATACGATAAACAGGGTTTACCAATATTTTTCCTGATTCAGGGTAAGCTAAACTCACCTAATGTAGGTTCTCAGTCCAAGTTTGATGCACCACAGGTTACGCTGGCGGTCTTTATATGATAAAGAAATGCAGTCCACTCTTCAAGAGGTAGAACTCAAAGAGCTTTATTTCAAACTCGACGTTTCTTTTTATCCCTTAAACCCACGTGACCTTAGAACAGATGGGGTTGCCTATTTAGGCGCATGCTCCCTTGGGCATCCCTGCCCCGGTACGTCCCCTGTACCTTAGGACATGTCTCCTTAAACAAATGATCAGACAAAAGATCTTCATCACAATTATTTACTGCACAATGCAAACACTAAAACTACCAGGAGTACAGGATAAGATAGGACAGTGCTCTACACTAAAGCAATTGTTGAAGCAATTCTACTAAAGGTGGCACAAAAGCAAGAATTCTCAATTAGAGATGGATGGAACTCCCCCAGACCAACACTCGTGGGGAGATCTCTGCTCTCAACCTCCAGCTATGACCTTGGGGGGTCCCCAGCCAAGGCAGGAATCTCCACACACCCTCAGGAAGGGTTCTGTTGGAAGAAGCTGCCCCTGGGAAAGGGGACTGGCCCTTTCTGGTCAAAAGGGATGGACTGACAGTCACTGGACTCCAGGGGTTGCCTCCCCATCAGGGGGTACATTTGGGGTGGAAGCAGCAGCCGAAGCTCTTCCTGCAGCCGGGGCACTCGTAGGGGGCCCTTACTGGTGGGTCCGTTGGTGTGAGGTCAAGGCAGAGTTCCTGGAGAAGCTCTTCCTACATTCCCCACACTTGTAGGGTCTCTCCCCGGTGTGGATGCGCTGGTGGGTGATGAGGTTGGAGTTCTGCTTGAAGCCCTTCCCACAGTCGGTGCAGCGGAAGGGCCTCTCATCCGTGTGCGTCCGCTGGTGCAGGAGGAGACTGGAGCTGGTCTGAAACGTCTTCCCACATTCCAAGCACTTGTAGGGCCGTTTTCCACTGTGGATGCGCCGGTGGGTGCGAAGGGTGGAGCTCTGTCTGAAGCTCTTCCCACACTCCCTACACATGTAGGGCCGTTCTCCACTGTGGATGTGCCAGTGTTTGATCAGGTGGGAGCTGACCCTGAAGCTTTTCCCACATTCCCCACACTGGTAGGGCCGTTCCCCAGTGTGGATGTGCTGGTGTTGGATCAGGTTGGAGTTGTACCTGAAGCTCTTGCCACATTCCCCACACGTGTAGGGCCGTTCCCCAGTGTGGATGTGCTGGTGTCGGATCAGGTCAGAGAGTAAGATGAAGCTCTTCCCACATTTCCCACATGTGTAGGGCCGTTCCCCAGTGTGGATGTGCTGATGTTGGATCAGGTTGGAGCTGTACTTGAAGCTTTTCCCACATTCCCTACATGTGTAGGGCCGTTCCCCAGTGTGGATGTGCTGGTGTTGGATCAGGCTGGAGTTGTAACTGAAGCTCTTCCCACATTCTCCACACTTGTAGGGCCGTTTCCCAGTGTGGATGTGCTGGTGTCGGATCAGGTTGGAGTTGTACCTGAAGCTCTTCCCACATTTCCTACATGTGTAGGGACGTTCCCCAGTGTGGATGTGCTGGTGGGTGAGGAGGTGAGAGATCTTCCTGAAGCTCTTCCCACATTCCAAGCACCTGAAGGGTTTCTCCCTGCTGGAAGGCTGCTCAGGGACCACCAGCTCAGAGCTCCCCCTCAAGCTCCGGCCGCCTTCCCGGCACAGGCTGGCTCTTTCCTCCTCAGAGCACCCTGGGCTGGCTTTGGAGCCCCTCCTGCGGGGGGATCTCCGGCCCTTTTCCTCCCCGCTGCCTTCCTGCGCCGGGGAGCCCTTCAAAACGGCCTCTCCCACCAGGCTCTGCCGGGGGGATTTGTCCTCCGCGCTCTCCGTCCTCAGCTCGGGGCCTGGGGCAGGAAGCAAGAAGGACAGGCAGGGGATTTGCCTCCGGCCCACAGGGAAGGCCAAGGACATCCCCCCAACTCCGGCCCCGGCAGGACGGCGGCGGCAGCGGGGTTGTCCTGCAGCCGGGGCCATGCTGGGCTGACAGAGCCAGCACAACACCCGCCCAAAGGGCCACTGACTTCCTCCTCACCTGCCTGGGGGGCCCAAGGCATCTTCCTCTCAGTCTCCTTCATCTGGTCAAGCTTTGGGAAGGACAAATCCTGATGGGGGGAAAACAAGGGCTGAGCACGTTGGCTTGGGGGTTTCTCCTGCCCAAGTCCATCTCTAGAACTCATCGGGCATCCTGTGACCATAAAAACCTCCAAAACACCAAGATTCAGCCCAGAAAAACCCAAACCTCAGAGATTCAACCAAAAAACCCCTCAGAAACAGCGAGATGAACCCCCCCCCTCAAACTGCAAAAAGTTAAGGTTCAGCCAGAAAATACTCCAAAATATGAAGACTTGGCCCAAAACTGTCTCCTAGAAGTTCCCCCTCTCTGGTCTCTCCTCTTTGGGGCTCAAGGGGTCTCTCCTGTCTGGGATGCTGGGGGTCCAACTTAAAAATGCTGGGAGTGTTGGGGGTCCCAAGGGTCTCTTCTCCTCTGACTCTCACCTTCGGGGTGCCCCATTCCCAGACATTTCCCCTCTCCAGGTTCTCCACTTTGTTATGCCAGAGATCCCAGGGGTCCCCACTGTCAGGGCTTCCCCTTCTCCGCACTGCCTGTTTCAGGCTCCCGGGGGTCCCGGGGCTCCTCCCTCTCTCGGCAGCTCCCGGGCACTCCCAGGGGGGTCCCAAACCCGCTGTGTCCCCCCCACCAGCACCGGGCTGACAATGGAGCCGTTGGGGCCTGACCCAGCAACACCAACCCCCACCGTGGCGGGGGACCCACATCCCCCCACCCACCGCTGGGGCTCTGCCCCCAACCCAGCCCAGCCCCCCCAGAAAACACCTCCCACCCACCCCCAAGAGCCCCCAAGGGCACAGCCCTGCACAAGGGCCGGCTGTGCCCAAGGCACCCAAACAGACCCACAGGTGGGGGGACACCCCCGGCTGCCCCCGGCCCTGGGCAGCTCTGCTGCCACAGGCTGTGCCCTCACCGTGGCCCTGCAATGGCCCTGCCTGTCCCTCACCCGGGGCCCTGCCCACATCCCTGTCCCTTGGCTCTCTCTCTGCCAGCTCAGTGTGGGGCACACGGGCTGGGGGTCCCTCCCAAGCCCCCCGGGCAGCCGGCGTTGGCTGGGGGGATGTGAGGGCTGGGCCTGCTCAGCACAGCCCCGGCCTCGTGCCCAGCGCCTCTTTCCTGCCCCACACAAGAGCTTCCCGGCCCCCCAGGGCTCCCCTGCTGCTGCCTCTGCTCCTGGCCCTGCCTTTGCTGCTCCCTTGCCTGGGGCAGCGGCTGCAGGGGGGGATGGAGCAGCTTCAGCTCCACAGCACTTCCTGGGGGGAGCTCAGCCCGGGGGGGACGGGCAGGGACCTGATGGGGATGGACAGGGGCCCAGCAGGGACAGCCAGGGCCTGCAGGGGAAGGCACAGGCACAACCTGGCCCCCCACACTGCCAGGGCTGTCTCTGCTCCTCCTTGCAGGCTCCGTGGCCAGGCACAGTTGGTGTTCCTGGGTGCCCACCATCTCAGCACTTGCAGCCGCTCAAATCAGCGCCCGCAGCTCTGCAGCAAAGCCCCAGCTCACCTGGCACACAGGGGATGGACACAGCACCTGCTCGGGGATGGGCACACACAGCTTTGTGCCTTCCCCACCACGGGGCTCTCCTTCCTCAGCAGCACCTCTGCCTTGCACTTATTCTCAGCCTCACCTCAGGGACAGCTCTGGGCTCACCTCCGCGCCACTTCTCAGCCTCACCTCAGGGCCTGGGCTCAAGGACAGGAACCTGCAGGGAGGGGACATCATGGGCAAGCTGAGGGCTGCCTGCTTGCACTGGCCTCTGGGTTTCTTTCTCCTTCTACAACCAGCCCAGAACTCAGCCTGCTTTTCTAACACCACACATTTACAGACTAACCTTGCAGATAGATATGGACAGACATCTCTCTCACCCTGGGGATGGAGCCTCAAGCATGTGCTGCCACAGGAATGGCAATCAGAGAATCACAGAATCAGCTAGGCTGGAAAAGACCTCTGAGATCATCAAGTCCAACCCTGGATCCAACCCCGCTGTGCTTCCCAGACCATGGCACTGAGGCCACATCCACTCTCACCTTCAACACCTCCAGGGACGGGGACTCCACCCCCTCCCTGCCCAGCCCATTCCAAGGCCTGATTACTCTCTCAGCAAAAAATTCCTTCCCAATATCCAACCTAAACCTCCCCTGGCACAGCTCCAGACCCAGCCCTCTTGTCCTACTGCTGCTTCCTGGCAGAACAGCCCCATCCCCACCTGGCTACAACCTCCTGGCAGGGACTTGCAGACAGTCAGGAGGTCTCCCCTGAGCCTCCTCTTCTCCAGCCTCAACACCCCCAGCTCCCTCAGCCTCTCCTCACACACTTGTGCTCCAGAGCCCTCCTGCCTTCCAGCACATCAACACACCCCCAGCTTGGTGTCACCTGCACATTTGCTGATGAAATGCCTGGTTCTGCAGCAGCTGCAGATGCTCAAGGGGCAGCAGGACCAAGTCAGGGGCCTGGGGGGGCCTGGAGGGCTTTGGGGTGTGGGAGGGTCCTGGGGGAGCTGGGGAGGGGCTTTGGGGATTGGGGGTACAGACCAGGACAGATCAGTACAGACCAGGACAGACCAGCACAGACCAGCACAGACCAGTACCTCCTCACTGCTCCCCAGATCTCTCCTGGAGCTGGGCCACGTTGTCGTCGGACACCTGAGCCCCCCCAGTGCCCTCCCAGTACAGCCCAGTGCCCCCAGTACAGCCCACTGTGTTCCTGTCCCAGGGTGCCGGGTGATCCCTCTTGGGAGGGGTTGGAAGGGATTTGAGGGGGGGGCTGGGAGAGAGTGGGGGGGATCTGAGGAGTTTGGATGGGGAGTTGGGGGTTTTTGAGTGGCTTTGTGTGCATTTAGGGGAGTTAAAAGAGGTCTTGGGGGGTCAAAGGGATCAGTGGGGGAGGGGATTAAAGGGAAAATGGGGGTTAGGGGACATTTGGGGGGGTTAATGGGGCCTGGGGGGGGAGAGGAGGGGCTGCACCACGAGCAGGTGAATCCTGAGACTCCCTTGGTGTCCCCAAGACCCTCTTGGTGTCCCTAATTCCCCCTTTGACATGCCAAGACAACCCTGGTGTCTCCAGTGTCCCCAGGGCCTCCCCATGGCCATTATTCCCCCCTTGACACCCCCAATTCCATTGTCCCCAAATCCCTTTTCACTGTCCCCACTGTCCCCAAACCCCATCCCTGATGTCCCCAACCCTCCATCTCACCCCAGGAGCCCCCCTTGGACCCTCTGACCACAAAAACACACACCCCCACCTTGCTCATAGAAAGGCCAAGGGCATCTGGGGACACACTGGGGACAGTTGGGGGGCTTTGGGGGGCACTGGGTGATTACTGGGGGATACTGGGACACACTGGGGGGAACCAGGGGGCACTGGGAGGGACTGGGGGGATACTGAGGGACACTGGGAGGGCACTGGGAGGGATTAGAGGTGAACTGGGGCACACTGGGGTCACTGGCAGAGAACTGGGGAGTTACTGGGGGATTACCAAGACACATAGGGGGACACTGGCTGGTTACTGGGCCATACTGGGGGTTACTGGGTGCACACTGGAGGATCACTGGGCCATACTGGGGGGCAGTGGGAGGTCACTGGGACACACTGGGTGGTCACTGAGGGGGTTACTGGGCTGTACTGAGGATCACTGGGAGGTCACTAGAATATATTGGGAGCACTGGGATCCCCTTACCCGAAAGTGGTACATCTCCCCCCTGCACTTTAAGGGGCAACCCCAGGACCCCTCCTCTGGGGGCTGGGGGACCCCATGAACCCCACTGCTGGGCTTTAGTGGACTCCCGGGCCCCCCTGTGGGGTCTCTGTGTGGGACAGGCATTGGGATCCCCTTTCCCTGGGGTCGGTCCTCCGACACAGAGACCCCATAAAATCCCCTCAGAACCCCTGAAATCCCCTCAGAAATCCACCTCTGGACCCATCAAAACCTCCTCAAGGACCCCACAAATCCCCTCAGAGACCTCATCCCCCCCCCCGGACCCCCTAAACCCTCTCAGTGACCTGCAAAACCCACCTGGAATCCCCAGGCCTTTTCAGGGACCCCAAAAACCCCCTCAGGGACCCTCAAAACCGTCTGGGACTCCCGAAATCCCACTAGAAACCCCCAAACTTGCTTCAAAGAGCCCCCCAAGGCCCCCCCCAGGACCTCCCAGTTCCCTCGGAGACTCCAAAACTCCCTCAGGGATTCCCAAACCCATTCAGGGACCATCAACGCCCCCACACCTTAAGTCCCCTTGTTGCAAAGCAGTTTAAATTTAGTAGTAGAATGGCTAAGGCTTAAGTAAAAGGGTAAGGCCTAGAAAGTAACACATTACAGTAGTGAGTTAAGCAGCAGCCTTGTTCGTGGGAATAGAATGTACTGAAGAAGTAGAAACAATAATCAAAAGATTTAGTCAAGCATGTACGTAACGATTTGTACCTTAGATGTGGTAAGGGTCTGTGAAACAGTTTCTAGGGGGGTAAGGCAACTTAAGCAGATTTATGATTAGAGTAGATGATTGTTAATTGTTATAAACTACTGCACCTGGGTTGCTATAGAAACTGTAATTGTTTTAGCCGTGAGAATACATGTAAACTTGTTTGTGTATAAAAGCTGAACTGAGAACGAGGGTCGTCGGAATCCTGACTTGGGGCGTTAGCCCGCAGGTTCCCGGGGCCCCGAATAAAGCACCCATAAACCGGCACTCTGTTGGTTTGTGTCTTTGTTTACGGGCAACAGTTTTGGCGACCCAGATGGGACTCCGGGGGTAGCTGGGCGGCTCACGAGCTGATCTACTCCATGCCGGCAACCAGGTGATTTCTGGGGAGACATCGACCCGTGCCCGACCCGTGCCCGCCGGACAACCCTCTAGGTAAGCCCGAAGGTGCTTTATTCTTTTAGGTTTGTTGGTTGGGAGCCTGCCTATAAGACGGGATAGTGAGTGTCCCGCTGGGTTGGGCTAAAGGTACCTTGGTTGGGAAGCCTAGGCGCTGGTCGTAAGACGCGGCGAAAGCTGCGCAGTACCAGCACTCGCCTCTCAGAGGGAGAATCGGCGAGTTGGTTTTGGTTTTGGTTTTGTTCTGGTTTATATTGTTGTGTTATCGTGCTGGTCGTTAAAAGTATTGTTTTGTGTTGTTGTGTTATTGTGAATTTGATGAATTTAGATTGTGGTGTGTGTGTGAGCAAGTAGCAAGCATGATGTCATTTAAAACCTTTAGAGCACTATCCTGCACAGAAAAAGATATCCCTAGCGATTCTCCGCTTGGTTGCTTGTTAAAACATTGGAAGGAAGGAAATTTTGGACAAGAGTTAAGCAAGAAACAGTTGATTGATTATTGTAATAATGTATGGCCTCAATATGAAACAGGAGGAATGCTGTGGCCCAGAAATGGATCACTGACTCTGGAAATTATAACCCCTTTGATGCGATATTTACGAGAGAATGAGAAGTGGGATGAAATACCATATCTGGATTTGTTTTATTATTTAGAACAAAACACTGAATGGCAAAAGGAATGTGGTATCTTAGTGTTGAAAGAACTGGAACTGGAGGATGATAAATGTAAGAAATGTCAAGAGCGGAGTATAAAGATATTGAAAGGATTGGATGATAAACATGAGCGGAAAATACGGTTTTCAGAACCAGAGGAGGATGTGTCTTTGTTAGTCTCCCCCGGAGTAACTCCAAGTGCGCCCCCGAGAAATAGTCTCCCTTCACGTGCAAGGGCACAATCACACACCATGCCCCCGTTAGAATCATCCTCGGATGAGGAAGAAACAGGGGGGTGGGAATGTGACAGAACTCCTCTAGCAGAACGGACTCGGAGAGGGCGAAGGGAGAGGGAAAGAAGACGGGGAGGGGGGAGGGAGACAGACGTTTCGCTCTCACCCCCTAGATTGATGGCTCCCTTGCGAGAAGCGGTTGGAGCAGGCAGGGGAAAAATCATGATAAAAGTTCCTTTTTCGCCTAATGATTTACTAATTTGGAAACAGTCAGCTGGGACATATAGAGAAAATCCTGAGTGGGTGGCTCGTGTTATAAAAATGGTTATAAAAACACAAGACCCGGACTGGAATGATTTACAGGTATTAATAGATACAATTTTAGATTCAACAGAAAAAGAAATGGTATTAAAGGTGATGGTGGAGAGAGCAAAGGAAAGGATTCGTACCCTGCCTCGGGCAGCGCGGGGGACGGTAAATGATTTTGTACCGCGGGAGGATCCCGATTGGGACGCTAATAACCCCGCAGATTATAAAAAGTTAAAAATTTACCAGGAATTATTGGTAGAGGGAATACGATGTGGCATTCCAAAAACGTTGAATTGGTCTAAGTTATATTCAGTAATGCAAGATAAGACTGAGTCCCCTTCTGCCTTTTTAGAAAGGCTAAAGGAAACAGCTAGAAAGTATACAGACTTAGATGTGGAAGACGAGTCTGGAAAATTACAATTAGCATTGATCTTTATGGGACAATCACAAGAATATATTAGAAAGAAATTTCAAAAACTGGAAGGGAGAGAAACAAGAGATTTAGAGAAATTGTTAGAAGTGGCTTGGAAAGCATATAACAATCGGGAAAAGGAAAGTACTAAGAAACAACAAGCGAGCTTGTTGGCGCTTTTACAAGCTTCAGGAGAGAACAATGGGGCCGGTGGCCATAGAGGAAGAAGTCATGGTAATAGGGGAAGGGGAGGAATGGGTAGAGGATTTAACAATCAGTCGGGATTTGGAAATCAATACGGGGGAGGACGTGGTAGAATAGGACCAAATCAGTGTGCTCTTTGTAAAGGACAAGGACATTGGAAAAACGAATGCCCATTAAATGCTGGAAATGGAATGAATCCTTGGAATCCTCAAAGCTTTGTGAATCCACAAAACCCTGTTGGTATGGGCACGCCACAGGGTGTCGCCCAAGCATTTATGTTAGGGAGTTGTGGAAGACAGAGTCGGCTAGATTCAGACTTAAAGGTTGTTTTGGAAGTAGAGGGGGAGCCGACGGAATTTAGAATAGATACTGGAGCTAGTTTTTCGGCAATGAATAAATTGATGGGGCCATTAAGTGATTCAACCGTACAAGTAGTGGGAGTTTCAGGACAGATAGAGGAAAGAACATTTCTGCGACCTCTAGATATCAAATTTAAGGGAAGAGAATTAGATCATCAATTTCTGTACATGCCTAACAGTCCTGAATGTTTATTAGGAAGGGATTTGCTTTCAGCCTTGCAAGCTAAAATTATATTTGAAAAAGGGAGAGTCAAGATAGAAATTCCAGAAGAAAATTTAGCAAAAATTTTTGTTGTGAAAGAAGTGGAAAAGGAAGAAATACCCCAAGAGATTGAACAGGCTGTTGTACCCTGGGTGTGGGAGACCGGGGTTCCTGGGAAATCTAAAGCAGCCACCCCAGTTAGAATAGAATTAAAAGAAGGAGCACAACCTGTCAGAGTTAGGCAATACCCAATTAGTTTAGAAGCAAGAAAGGGAATAGCCCCTATGATTTCACAGTTCCTAACTCTAGGAATATTACAAGAATGTGAATCAGAATTTAACACCCCCATATTTCCGATAAAAAAACCAAATGGAAAATATAGATTAGTACAAGATTTGAGAGCAGTAAATCTTATTACAAAAGATATTCACCCGGTTGTAGCAAATCCTTATACCTTGCTAACATCTGTGTCTGAGAAGTTTCAGTGGTTTACTGTGGTTGATTTGAAAGATGCTTTCTTCTGCATACCACTGGCACGAGAAAGTTGGAAAATCTTTGCCTTTGAATGGGAAAGTCCGGAGACAGGACGAAAGAGACAGCTCGCTTGGACTCGATTACCACAAGGATTCAAATGCTCACCCACGATATTTGGTAATCAGTTAGCAAAGGAACTAGAGGAATGGAAGACTACTCAGGTAAAAGAATCTCCTTTTTCATATATAATACTGCAATATGTAGATGACATTTTCTTAGGAGCTACAGAACAGGGACTTTGTCGTCAGTTAACTATTGAACTGTTAAACATGCTGGGCCAAGCAGGCTACCGAGTCTCAAAAGAAAAAGCACAATTAGTAAAACGGAAAGTTATCTATCTGGGATGTGAAATTTCCCAAGGAGTCCGGCGCCTGGGAACAAATAGAATTCAAGCAATATGTGCTATACCTGTGCCTAGAAATAATCAAGAACTGAGATCTTTTCTAGGAATGGTCGGATGGTGCAGGCTGTGGATTCCTAACTTCGGACTGACTGCTCGACCACTGTATGAAGCAGCAAAGGAGTCCAAGCTAACCTGGGGGACAGAGCAAGAAAAAGCATTCCAGGAACTGAAGAAAGCCCTCCAGGAAGCACCTGCCCTGGGACTACCGGACCCAACCAAGGAATTTCAGCTCTATGTTTGTGAGAGACAACGAATGGCCTTAGGAGTCCTCACTCAGCGTCTAGGATCCTGGAAGAGACCGGTTGGGTACTTCTCCAAACGGCTAGACGCAGTAAGTGGGGGATGGCCGGGGTGTCTCAGAGCTGTGGCAGCGACGGTCATTTTAATACAGGAAGCACGCAAATTGACTCTGGGAAAACACATGATAGTGTACGTGCCCCACATGGTCATAGCAGTTCTAGAGCAAAAAGGGGGGCATTGGCTCTCCTCCAGCCGCATGTTGCAATACCAGGTTTTGTTGAGAGAACAAGATGATGTTGAACTGAAAATTACTAACCATCTCAACCCAGCAGAATTCCTTAGGTCTACACAGGAAGAAGGCACCCTGGAGCATGACTGTGTAGAGACCATTGAACAAGTCTACGCGAGCAGAAGAGACTTGAAGGACGAACCACTGACAGATCCTGACTGGGAGCTGTACACCGACGGATCTAGTTTTGTGGAAAACGGCACCAGGTACGCTGGGTATGCAGTAGTCACTTTACAACAAGTGATAGAAGCGACTGCACTACCCCCAGGTACGTCTGCACAAAAAGCCGAAATATGGGCATTGGTGAGAGCTTTAATATTAAGCCAAGGACGGAGAGTTAACATATGGACTGACTCCAAATATGCTTTTGGGGTAGTTCATGTTCACGGAGCACTCTGGAAGGAGAGAGGACTTCTTACTTCTCAGGGGACAACGATTAAACATCGGGAAGAAATTTTACAATTGCTAGAGGCAATACATAAGCCCTCAGCAGTGGCAATAATGCATGTCAGAGGACACCAGGCTGATCCAGGACGAGAGTTTCAGGGAAATCGATACGCTGACCAAGCAGCCAGGAGGGCTGCGAGAAAGGTATGGACTCAAATGGTTCTTTTACCAACCCGGAATAATCCAGCAATAGCATTCATGGAAGAGAAACCGCATTATTCACCTGAAGATGAGAAATTAGCTGTGATGATGGAAGCGAAGAAAAATATCAGGGGGTGGTATATCACTCCTACGAGACAGGTAATTTTACCAGTCAGAATAATGAAAGCAGTGCTTGAGATGGAACACAACAAGTGCCACTGGGGTGCAGAAGCACTAGTGAAATTCTTGAAAAACGAAATTTTCTCAAACCAGATGTTAACACTAGCTAAAAGGGTGAATGCAATGTGTCCTATGTGTATAAAGAATAATCCAGTAGTCAGGAAGCAAGTACAAATGGGAAAACTACAAGTAGGACAGTTACCAGGAGACTATTGGCAAGTAGATTTTTCTGAGTTGCCTAAGGCCCAAACTTTTAAATATCTGCTAGTGTATGTTTGTACCTTCTCAGGGTGGCCAGAAGCTTTTCCATGCAGGACCAATCAGGCAAAAGAAGTAGTGAAAACCCTTCTGAAGGAAATCATCCCAAGATTTGGAGTTCCCCTAGGGTTGTCCTCTGATCGAGGACCGCACTTTACAGCAGGGATAGTCCGAGATGTGTCAGCTGTATTAGGGATAACATGGAATCTCCATACACCATGGAGACCGCAGTCTAGTGGACAAGTAGAAAGAATGAATCAGACATTAAAAGGTCAATTGAAGAAGATCTGTCAGGAAGCCAAAATCCAGTGGCCCCAAGCAGTACCCCTCGCTCTGCTGAGAGTTAGGATTAAACCAAGGGAAAGAATAGGAGTAAGTCCATACGAAATATTGTATGGCAAGCCCTATCATGCGGCTACTTACCAAGGGGATCCTCATGTAGTGGGTGATCAGGCAGTATTTAACTATGTGTTATCTTTGAATAAGACCCTCACAGCCCTCAGAGGAGCGCTGCAGTGGAATCGGCCTCTGCCCCTGGAGAATCCGGTTCATGACATTTCTCCAGGAGACCAAGTCTATGTGAAAAACTGGTCAGTGGAACCATTAAAGGGAACATGGGACGGTCCTCGCCAGGTGATAATGACCACTTATACGGCGGTGAAAGTCGAGGGAATCGACAATTGGATCCATTACACCCGAGTCAAGAAGGTTCCAGTCTCATGGTCGGTAGAACCTCTCTCACCTACAAAGATGGTATTTCGAGCCAACAATTGAAGATTGTGGTATTCCTGGGGTTGATAAGTTTAGCAGAGACCACCGTGAGAATTGAGACCCCAGATCCTTATTTGTTTGCACCAGAACACACTGATGTAAACTTAACTTGTCTGTTTTCAGATGACCAGGGAGCTGAATTAAGAGATGTCCACGTCAAGTGGAGACGGAGGGATCAAGATCGAATCATAACAGAAGGAGTGACAACAGTTTGGGATGCGACACAACAAAAGGGTTATACCGTCCTGCAGGTACCTGAGGTGTCTAAAACCGTAGAAGGGACATACATGTGTGTAGTTTGGATTCAAAGGAGTTTTGATTATGGGTATGTAGAAATACACATGATAAACACAACTCGGGAAATAATGACTAAGGTACAAGTTATACCCCCCAGGAAAACTCGACATGTGAGAGATCTGCAGATTCCGAATAGAGAAATAGAACAGGAAAATTTAATTGTGGGCCTAATTCGAGATTTTGGGAAAGTACAAAACGTTACTAAAATTACTGCATGTCTCCCTATGCCTCATGCAGCAGGAGACCCAATTCCATGGGGAATAATTCCAGTGCCGGAAATACCCAAAATGTTTAAGAATATTACAAGGAATTGCAAATTTGTAACCATCACATGGAGCGAAACGGTAGATGTATGTTTATTAAGTGACAAAATGATGAAGAAGCAATGTGAACAGATGCCGGGATATTTCCGATGGGTAGTAATTGGGACATGGGTAACAAGTGAAACAATTAATGAATTAAAAGGATACTGTTTAGTTACAAATTCAACACACCCATGCTCTAAAGTTCCGGCTTCAGTAAAACGAGAAAAACAAGAAGAGGTCTGTCAAAATATTACCAGTTCTACAACCATGGAAGAATGGCAAACAATTTGGGGACCCAGCCTGCTAGAGACATATAGTTATATTGGAAAGGTACAGTGGTGCATTCACTGGAAGGGGAAAAAGAATCAAACTTATTCTACAGGAAATAGAGGGAATCATAATTGGAGGACAGAAACACATACAAAAGAGGATTGGAATTGTACCCGAATATATACATGTGATACCCCAGACGATGAAATAGGCTTAATGCCAGTCAAAGCCCTCCTGCAGTTAGGATGTGAGTGTCGAGGATATAACCATACTATTAAAGGACATGTGAGAAACATTGATTGTCACACTACCACAGTTAGAAGTCCCGGAAACCTAGTATGGGTCATGGGACATGGTCAATGGACCACCCACATGCCACTAGACGGTCCGGTTGTACCTGTCACACTAGGGATACCTACTCTTTGTCCACTCTGGAGAAAAGAGAAGTTAACACCAGCAGAGATGCGACCACGGGAGAAAAGAGAAGTTAGTAATGACATTAATGACCTGGAACTAACAGATTGGCATGAGCCATCAGCAGGAGTTAAATTCGGATGGGCACTAGAATCTTTGTTTGCCCCAATTTCAACATATCGAAATAGAGAAATATTGTTCAAACTGATGAGCCAGACCGAAAGGTTAGCAGCAGTCACTAAGAAAGGATTTAAAGATCTAAATTTACAATTACAAGCCACCTCTAGAATGACCATACAAAACCGCATGGCATTAGACCTGATATTACTCAAAGAACATGGAGTTTGCGGTTACCTGCATGCAAAGGATGAGCATTGTTGTGTACACATCCCAAATGTCACTCAAGAGGTAGAGAAAGATATTAATCAATTAGAACAAATTGATGAGAATGTTCATAAACTGCAGAAAGAAGCGGAACACAATTGGATAGGACAATTATTCAGCTCCCTAGGTCTCCATGTGTCAGGATGGATATCTTCTGTTATCCAGTACGGAATATTGATTGTAATAATTGTTGTCATAGCCATAACTGTTTACAAGTGTCTTTTAGGAATGATTGTAAAAGAAGGTCAACATACGAGACGAATCGTGAAAGCTATAACAAGAAAAGAAGTAATCTCACCGCAAAATGGATCACCTCCTATCCATCAAGAAACTGCAACCTGAAGATTGCTGTATTTGAGCATCCTTGCAAGCAAAGCCTGAAGAATGCTCAAAAGGGGGGACTGTTGCAAAGCAGTTTAAATTTAGTAGTAGAATGGCTAAGGCTTAAGTAAAAGGGTAAGGCCTAGAAAGTAACACATTACAGTAGTGAGTTAAGCAGCAGCCTTGTTCGTGGGAATAGAATGTACTGAAGAAGTAGAAACAATAATCAAAAGATTTAGTCAAGCATGTACGTAACGATTTGTACCTTAGATGTGGTAAGGGTCTGTGAAACAGTTTCTAGGGGGGTAAGGCAACTTAAGCAGATTTATGATTAGAGTAGATGATTGTTAATTGTTATAAACTACTGCACCTGGGTTGCTATAGAAACTGTAATTGTTTTAGCCGTGAGAATACATGTAAACTTGTTTGTGTATAAAAGCTGAACTGAGAACGAGGGTCGTCGGAATCCTGACTTGGGGCGTTAGCCCGCAGGTTCCCGGGGCCCCGAATAAAGCACCCATAAACCGGCACTCTGTTGGTTTGTGTCTTTGTTTACGGGCAACACCCTCAGGACACTAAACCCCCTCACAGACCCCCCAAAACCTCCTCAGGGACCCCCCAGGGACCCCAAAACCACACAACAGCAGAACAGCTTTCTGTAAAGGAAGGGAGCAGAGAATCTGAGAAGGAGGAGACCAAGGAAAAACTGAAGCAAAGCAATAAAATCATCCTGGCCCTTGCAATTTTTCCTTCACCTTTTTCTCACTTTTCCCCTTTTTAGGGTTCTTTTTTTGTTTGGTGGTTTTGATTTTTTTTCCCGAGGCACTTTCTCGGAATCGAATCGAACATCCGGGTTCTTGGGAGGCCCCCGGGCCCCGCGGCCCCCGAGAGGGTTCCAAGGCCCCGCGCTCTGACCCTCGGGAACCCCCGAACCCCCCCGCCAAACCCTCCCGAGCCCTCCAGCCTTTCCACCCACAGCCGCGCTCCCCGCAGCCCCGAGGGGACCCCCAGACCCCGCTCTCCCGCACCCCCCGCCAGCTCTTACAGCACAATGCGGGCCCCGCCGCCATCACCGATTCCCGGAAGTCAACACGGCGCTCTGCGCGCGCACCGCCTTTAGAGAACACCGCCGCAGCCAATCAGCGCGCGGCCACGCCCCCGCACGGCCACGGCCGCGCCTGCGCACTGCGCGGGGCACCACGGGAGTTGTAGTTCTTGCGGCGGGTCACAGCGGCCATTTGCACGTGAGCCGAGTGAGGATAATACGTTTTTCGGTTTTCTTCTTTTTCTGTCTTTTCTTTTTTTCCTCTTCTTTCTTTTTTCTTTCTTTTTTTTCTGCTTTCTTTTTTCCCCATTTTTCTTTCACTTTTTTCCCTTTTTTCTTTTTTCTTTTTTTTTTAAATTATTTGTCTCATTTTTCCCTCTTTTTTCTGTCTTTTTTTTCTCTTTTTTTCTCCTTTTTCTCCTTTTTCTTCTTTTTTGTCTTTGTATTTACTTTTTTTCTTTCTTTTCCCCCTTTTTCCTTTTTTTTTTCCATTGTTCTCTATCAGTTGTATTTTCAAGGAAGACTTAAACACAGATCAAAAAAAATCTCCAGGTACACATCTTATGAGAACAGATAATCTGCCATTGTTTTAGGCTCGTGAGGATTCCCAAGATCACAAACACTGAGACACTAAGGGTGGAAGCCAAGCAACTTTATCCTGCCCCTTGCCAGAGCGTTCAATCCACACCCAGCCCTGGATTTCTGGGAAGCTGCTGGGCAGGAGCAGGAGATGGAGCTGGTGCTCAGGAGGGGCAGGCAGGCCCTGCACCTTCTGTTAGAGGCACTTCAATGATCCAGGAGATCCAGCGGTTCCAGGGCTGTGTGTCCATTCTTCAGCCATCCAGCCCCGGTGCGGCCCCCGACCTCGAAGCGCCCCCCTGGATGCCCAAGTGTCCCCTAAATGTCCCCCCCAAAACTGCCCCATAAGTGCCCCCCAGGATCCCCAAGTGTCCCCCCAGTACCAACTCTTTATTCCTGTTTATTATTTCCCTTCCTGGGTGTCTAAAACATTTCTGGCACGGTTTTGCCTTGGGGGAGCTGAACCTCACTGCTGGCAGCGGGGACTTGGCTCACAGCTGAGCAGTGTCTGTTACAAAGGTGAACCTTATAAGTTTCAGATTGTGGCAAAAAAGGAAGAAAAACCCCTCTTTGCTGTGTGCAGCCAGTTCTGTGAGCAAAGCAGGACCCAGGAGACTGAGCAGAGACAGGATGGGGTTGGGAAATGTGGAGCAAGGTTGTCCACACTGTGTCAGACCTCAAGGGAAAGCTCCAACCAGTCCAAACCTCCTTAGGAGAGACCCTGGATCCATATCCATCAGAGAATGATGCAACCAACTCTTCTCAAAGGAGAAAAGTAATAAACTACACCCTTGAAAATAAGAGTGCATGTTTATTAGAACCTCTTTGAAGTATTTCTGCATTTTAAGAAAACTTCCTAAATAACTGCACTAGACTAGAGGAAAATCAAGGCAGAGCTGTGGTTTCTTAGCACTTGAAGGATTTTAAGGACCCCCGTGGTCCCCACGGTGCACTTGGTGCCGAGTCCGTGAACCTCAGGTGAGGTTCTCCTCTGAGAGGAGATTGCACAAACCTTTCCATGAGTCCAAGTCAGAAGAGAAACTCAAAGTATCTCAAAGCATTAATGGGTCCCACTGAGGGCCATTCCCAATCCAGGCTCCTCAAGGACTCCTTGAAGGAGATCACTGCAGGCCATGATTGCACAAATCTGTCACAGACTTTGTGTCAAAAGCAAAAGCCAAAGTGCCCCTAAAAACTGAGCTACTTCAAAGAATTAATGAGCCCCACAGAGTGTCACAACTGACAAAGCCTCTCAAGGGACTCGTTAGAGCAGGTAATTGCAGAGGATTGCACAAACCTCTCAGACACTGAGTGTGGAAAGCAGAACACAAAGTCCTGTGAAAACCCTGCAGTCCCTGAAGCATTAACGAGCCCCACTGGGTGTCCCAAGTGACAGAGTCTCTCAGGGGACTAATTAGAGCAGGTCATTGGAGGCCGTGACTGAACAAACCTCTCAGAGGCTCAGTGCCAAAAAAAGTACCTCAATAAACCCTGAGTGCCTTGAAGCATTAACGAGCCCCCCTGAGGGTTGTCACTGCCTGAGGCTCTCACGGGACTCGTTACAGCAGAGAATTGGAGGCCGTGGTTGCACAAACCTCTCAGAAATGCAAAATGAAAAGAAAAACCCAAATTGCTGTGAAAATCCTGCAGTCCCTTGAAGCCTTAAGGAGCCCCCCAAGGGCCATTCCTGACAAAGCCTCCCCAGGGACTCTCCAGCAGATCCTTGGAGGCCGTGGGTGCAGGGAGGCAAAGGCTCTGGGCAGCAGCTCAGGTGCTGAGAAAAGCCTGGCTTGGCTTTGGGGAAGTTTCCTTCCTTTTCAGGCTTCCTCCAGCTTTGGGAAACGCTGCCTGTGAGATTGGCACCACCTAAGAAGGGCTCTGGCAGGTTCCTGGCAGCAAAACTGGCCTGCCCTGGGCTCCACCCGAGATCTTTGGAGCACAAAGACACCTGAGAGTTAGAAAGAGGAGGCTGCATCTTTGACAACATTTGGGAACAAGCAGGGATTGCTGGTATGTGGAGAATCTGCATGGGAATGGTTGCTTTGAGTTAAAGCATTAAATTAAAATAACTGTGGGTATCTCAATGATTTGTTTGGGGTTTAAATAAGAATATTTAATTTTTCTGTATATTTATGTTATGAAGTTGGTAGATTAGAAAACAGTCATAGTGACTTTTCTCTCATGCAAACTTTAATTGGATCTTGGAAATTTTGAATGACACCTCTATGAGACAGATAAAACTCATGGGAAAATGGCACAAATACTGTGGGAAAACATGAAAAGTATTAGGATGACATGTTTGTGTGAATTCAGTTTTTTCTCTTGAAAAAATGCCCTGTGCTTGTCCCTTGGCTAATTGGATACTTGATGTTTTCTGACCTGCTGTTGTCATCAGTGACACCTCCGAGTTTAAGAAGACTTCTCAGTGGGTGTTGGAAGGGCTCAGGAATCCCAGGGACAGAGCAGCAAGGTTGGGAATGTTGAATTATCAGTGACTCTTTCAGAAGTTACAAAAACCTGACCTGTTCAGGAAAATCAGGTACTGTGGGGAGATCACCCTCTTTGAACCACTTTCTTCTCTGGATGACTGAAAACTGCAGGACACACTGGCACTGCTTGCATGAACCTGTCTTTTAGCTCAGTTAGGAACCCTGGATATTTTTGCATAAACCATTGCTTCCCTGTCCTGCTAAAATGCCCCACGGATGCATCAGAGCCACTGGATTCCCTGGAAGAGAGAAGCCTGGTTTACTTCCAAAGGGATTCACCCCTCACCATGCAAAGGTGAATGATTCAGATCTTGGACAGTCTCCCAGATCTCTGTGTGCTGACAGAGTGCCAGGGGATGAGCTCCCACATGTGAGGAGAGCTGGGATTAATCTCTCTCACCAAGGTCTAAGAACTGAGCCATGCCTTGCCTTGCTTTGTTTGGATTGCCTCTCCTTGCCTTGCCTTGCCTTGCCTTGATTCCCCATTTTCATCACTTTCCTCCTTTTTCACCCTCTTTCTTCTCAGTGTTCTTACATTAAATGCATCTCTTCAAGATCTGGAGAAGGAATGGAAGCCAGACTGTTCTGCAAGGGGCAGACACTGCAGCCACAGGGCCTGTGCTTCCCGGTGTTCCTGCTCATCTACCTGGTGGTGCTGGCAGGGAACAGCCTGGTTGCCTCCTCACTGTGCTGGACTCCAGCCTGCACAGCCCCACGTGCTTCTTCCTGAGGAACTTGTCCTTCCTGCAGGTCTGCTACACCTCCATTACTGCCAAAAATGCTGCTGTGTCTCCTGAGGGCAGATGGCAGGATCTCCTTCCCTGGCTGTGCTGCCCAGCTGTATTTCCTGGTTCTGCTGGGCAGCACCCAAAGCCTTCTCCTGGCTGCCATGGCCTACGAGTGCTCCATGGCCGTGTGCCACCCCTGCCCTGTGCCCTGGCCATGAGCAGGGGCTCTGCACCAGGCTGCTGCTGGGCTCCTGGGGGGGCTGTGGCACCAGTGCAGGTAGGACAGACCTACCAGCTGTTCCCTTTGCCCTTCTGTGCATCCCGTGACCTTCCTCACTTCTTCTGGGACGTCCCCCCGCTGCTGGACCTGGCCTGTGCAGACACGTTCTGGAACCAAGTGGGGCTGCACACCATCACCCTGGGTTTTGTAATCCTCCCCTTCTGCTTGATGGTTCTGTCTTACATTAAAATCATCAGGGCAATTCTGAAACCCCCCTCAGTTCTGGGCAGGCACAAAGCCTTTTCCACCTGCTCCTCACACCTCGGGGTGCTGACACTCTTCTGTGGCTCAGCCACAGTTGTCTACTTAAAGGGACACTCGAGGGATTCTGGAGATCCTGACAAATACTCTGCCCTGTTTGACACAGTTGTGACTCCCATGTTTAACCCTCCCATCTATATTCTGAAGAATAAGGAAGTGAGAATGGCCTTGAAGAGACTCCTATGGACAAAGTGATCCTACAGAGGGTGTAAAATGGTCCCAAATGCTCCAAGTCCCACTGGGGTATGTGGTTGCCTGAACAAAGCATCCCATATTTGCTCCAACAAAACCACATGTCCAGCCTGGCTTTCCTCCTCCTTGTGGAGGGAAAAGGTGTCCTGAGGCATTCCTGTTATGTCCTGCCCTGCCATGACATCTTTGTCCTCCAGAGCACCTTCAGTGCCCCAAAAGAGTTCAATGCCAAGAGCTCCTTCAAGCTGGGTCTGACCAATGTAACGTGAAGGGGAAACAGTGCAATTGTGGTCAGTCATCAGTGAGCCCCAGAGGTGACACAACCCATGAGAGGTGACTCCCCTTGGGTTTGACAAATCCCCTGCTAGCCCTCATGGCCTATGGAGTGTCCCTGTGTGGAATCAGCTTAAAAAGCTAAAGGATACAAAAGTTACCCTGCCCTGCTATGAAATCTTGCACTGAGTTCTGTAAGGCTTGAGTTACTTGGCATACAGAATAAAAAAATTATAATTATTAAAAACCCACCAAGGGGGCAGTTCAGCACCAGAACAGGGTCCCAGAGACCTGTGGAGTTTCCATCTGTCAAGGCTGAGCAATGTCAGCCAGACACTCAGCACTGCACAGTCGCTCACTCCCTCCCCACCGGTGGGATGGGGAGAGAATCAGAAGGGTGGAAGTGACAAAACCCCTGGGTTGAGTCAAAGACGTGCACATGTGCGAGGCCAAACCAGGAATTCATCCCCAGCTTCCCATGGACAGGCAGGTGTTCAGCACCTCCAGGAGAGCGGGGCCCCGTCCCGAGTAACGGTGACCTGGGCAGACAAACACCAGCACTCCAAAGTTCCCCCCTACACACCCTGAGTGTGATGTCCATGGTCTGGAGCTGCCCTTGGGTCAGGGGGGTCACCTGGCCCAGGTGTGTCTCCTCCCACCCTCCCACGCACCCCCAGCTCCCTCCCCAGCGTGGCTGTACCAGGGGCAGGAAAGGCCTTGGAGCTGTGCAGGTGCTGCCCAGCAATAACAACACTGTCGGTGTAGAGTCGTGGCGGTCGATAAAGACACAAAGAGTCCAGTTGTGTGCAGAAAAGATGTCTCTATTTTCTCATCTGTCTTTTTATACCCCTTGCTAGCAGCAAGCAGTAACCTTATTTTAGCTAAGCAAGCAACAGCATTTTGATTGGCTAGGATCTATTGGTGATACATTTGGCAAAGCTCAAGGCCTTATTGCAGTTCCCACATCCTAGGCCTACCAACTTTACAGTCTGCCTTTGTTTTCCCCATTAGGGCTCTGTACTGACTTCCTTATCATCAAGGATACACCCGAAAGCTTCCCCAGTCAATATCTTCATCCTGAGAGCCAACAGACCCGCTGTTAACCCCTTCAGAAGGGCCTGTGAGGTCCCTTCTCTCAGCAGGAGCTGATGGCTCAGCCCGTGACTCATGGCTGGGCCCGGGACTCTCCAGCTGCCCCTGCCCTGGCCTGTGACAGCCCAGCACAAGCCCCTTTGGTTCAAAGAGACCCTGCAGTTACAATGGCCTCTGGATTCCGTGAGGTTCTGCAGTGTCCCAGGGCTCCCCTGATTCCATGAGGCCCCGTGTGTCACAATGGCCACTTGCTTCCATGTGTTTCTGCAGTTGCCCAGGATTCCTTTTGTTCCATGAGGCCCCACATGTCACAAAGGCCCCTTGATTCCAGGAGGTTCCACAGTGTCCCAAGGGTCCCTTTAGCTCCGTGGGGCTCTTTGACATCCCGTGACCTCCTGGCTCTTTAGGAGCCCTGAGAACTTCAACAGGGGGAAGTGCCGGATTCTGCCCTGGGATGGGGCAACCCCGCAGGGACGGACAGACTGGGAAGGAGAGGCTGGAAAGCAGTGCTGGGAAAGGGCCCTGGGGGTGCTGGTGGGTGGCCAGTTGGCCCTGAGTCAGCAGTGCCCTGGCAGCCAGGAGGGCCAAGCCTGTCCTGGGGGCATCAGGCCCAGCATGGCCGGCCGGGCCAGGGAGGGGATTGTCCCGCTCTGCTCTGCCCTGGGGCGGCCTCACCTGCACCATTGGGGCAGTTTGGGGGGACACAATGGAAGGGAGAGATTGAGCCATTAGAGAGTGTCCAAAGGAGGGCAAGGAAGAGGGGGAAGGGCCTTGGGGGGAAGGTGTGTGAGGACACTGAGGGCACTTGGTGTGTTCAGCTGGAGAAGAGGAGACTGAGGGGAGACCTCAGTGCAGGTCCAACTTCCTGGGGAGGGGCAGAGGAGGGGCAGGCCCTGAGCTCTGCTCTGGGGGGACCAGGGACAGGACTGAGGGAATGACCTGGAGATGTGTCAGGGCAGGGTTAGGTTGGGTCTTAGAAAAAGATTCTTCCCCCAGAGGGTGGTTGGGCACTGACCAGGCTCCCCAGGGCAGTGGGCACAGCACCAAACCTGAGAGAGTTAAATAAACTTTTGGATAGTACTCTCAGGATCATGGTGTGACCCTTGGGGATGGTCCTGTGCATGGCTAAGGGTTGGACTGGATGATCCTTGTGGGTCCCTTCCAACTCAGCCTATTCTGTCATTCTGTGATTATCAACCCTGTGTTCAGCACAAAGCCAAAACACAGCCCTGCACTGGCCATGGGGAAGAAATTTAACTGTACTCCCCCTGAAACCAGCACACCCTTTAGGGGCTCTCCCAGAAACATCCCACAGTCCATTTGCCACCTGGAACCAGTGACTCTGAGTTCCTGCTTCCCCAGTCCCAGGGATGGTCTCCTTGTCTGCTCATTCCTCCACACTCTCTTTTCAGTGATGGCCTCAGTGGGGCTTGCTGACATCCTCAGCAACTTGGAGGTTTCCTGATGAATTTGACTTCTCTAGAGGCTTGTTCAGTCTTCAGATCCTCAGTTCAGGAATTCATTGCCAAAGGGTTCCCTGACACTCAAAACATCTTAAGGAGACAAACCTCTGGGAATAATTTACTTTTAAGTCTCCCATTCTTTTGTGGTTTACTAGACAGATTTCACAGCCACATCCCACAGTCCATTTGCCTCCTGCAACCAGTGACTCTGAGTTCCTGCTTTCCCAGCCCCCAGGGATGGTCTCCTTGTCTGCTTATTCCTCCACACTCTCTTTTCAGTGTTGGCATCTTAACCAGATAAGCCCCTTGGAGATAGTTTACTTGTAAGTCTTCATTTCTTTTGTGGTTAATTAGATCTCAGAATCTCAGAGGTGCATTCAAAGTGAATATATTGTATTAAAGAAGCAATGAGAAAATATTTCCTTTTTTGTGGCCTGTTTCCTTTTTTCCTGTTTATACATTGACATCAGCAATCCCCAGTTGATATTGATCCCAGGCACCTCCTAATTCAGTCTGAATAGATATGAAAATCAACACCATTTATGTCTGACAATCCATCAGACTTTGTCCCTATCCCCATCCCACCATTCCCTCATCAAACCCCTGGCACTCAAAGCAGCCTTGGGCAAATCTGAGCTCCCTCCACTCAAGGCTGGACCTGCAGGTTTCAGCTCCTTGGCACCAACTCCCACCTGCTTGGCTTGAAGAAAGAGCTGCCTGAGACACAGAGGGATGTTCATTTATTGCCAGCAAAAGAAACCAAAGGAAGGCACAGCTCAATAAAAAACAAAAGTCCTTCCCCTGTTATATTAAGTCCACACTGCCTCCACTGAAGTCCACTTTGCACAGTAGATAGTCTCATCTCTTCCAGCTCCAGGCAGAAGGGCAGTCCCTAAGCTGGGGCAGCCAGAAAGCTGTTCTCATTTCCTGATCAGTCCTGCTCTGCTCAGGAAAGGAATCTCACACAAAAGGTTATTGCAGATTCATTTCTGTCACTCAAATCCAATAGGAGACTCCTCAGTTAGACTAAGTCTCTGGGACACACAAGATGGGGGCTACTGAAGAAGGAGGGAATGGAAACAGGACTTTCTTTTAAGAAAACATCAAAAACATAGAAAATAAAAAAATGTGCATAAGGAAAGACCTCATTGTTCAGGGGAGTTCTGGCACACAGTGGGAGCGTCATTCAGCAAACAATATTCTACAATTCAACCTCACGGACTGTTCTGACCCAAAAATCAAATCCCCTGGAGGTCCACAGAGTGTTTTCCCATCCCTCTGCATCATCCACCAAGTGCACCCGAGTCCTTGAGCAGAAACAATTCCATGGGTGGCTTTGCCTTTGCTTAAGGCAGGACTAACCCAAACTCTCCTCCCTAACATGTTTGTCATATGGACCACAGGGATTTTTTCCAGTTCAATGGTACAGAGAGGTTCTTTTAGAGCAGAGCCAGTTCAGCTGGTAGAGTTAACTAACTAGGATTGTGTGATGCCTAAAAGCTTTCTGGATATTTTTTTATTATTATTTTAAAAGTAGTTGTGTGGTAAATGTTGATGTTAATGTAGCTGTATTATATGCCACCCTTTAGCAGAGTAGTTTATACAGACCCAACCCTATTACCCCATTTGATATCAAACTTTCTAAATTCCTTTAGTGTGTTTACACTTCTTTTCAAGGTAGAATTGTAGAAAAACACCTCTATTGAACAACATCACACCCTAGGCCTGGACAACAAGATCCCACAAGAGACAAAGAAACCTTCAAGCCCAGAACTTTGGAGGCTCTCCAAGGACTGTACGAGCTTGAAGAAGAGAAAGATGAGGAAGAAGGGGTCCCAAAGGCCCCAAACCCAATTCCCCAAGGGCCTGTCAGGGGCCAGAACTGGGCAGAACTGGGGGGTGGAGAGTTCTGGCATTGGATGGACCATCTTCTAAAACTGTAGAACCATTGCCTGGGAGGGCGCGTCGTGTGTGTTCCCCTGGGCCTGTGGGCCTGATTAAAGGACCTGCTCTTTTGAGCTGATCTTAGACACTGAACTGGCCTGGAGTTTTCTCTCTTGAGCTTACAGGATTAACAAACTGTGTGGCTTTTGCTAAAGGCACATCCCAAGGTTTGAAGGTCCCACTGCCCATTGCTTTCCAGGTGGTTTTGAACAGTCCACTCTACCATTCAACTTTCCCAGAGGCTGGTGCCTGACAGGGAATATGATCCATCCACTCCATGCCGAGCTCTCTGGGCCAGGTGTGCACAAGGTTGTTTTGGAAAAGAGTCCTGCTGTCCAACCCCAGTGTTTCTGGAGGGCTGTGTCTTCACAGGACTTGCTTTTCCAGGCCCAGGATGGTGTTCTGGGCAGTGGTGGGAGGCACAGGGGGTGTCTCCTGCCATCCAGGGGTTGTGTCCACCATTGTCAGCACGTAGAGCTTGCCTTGGTGGGTTTGGGGAGTGTGCTGGGATCAATCTGCCAGGCCTGCCCACATCTCTATCTCAGTCATCATCCCCCACCCCACAGGGGCTTTAACTTCTTGGCCTCTTTGATGGCAGCACATGTTTCCCAGTTCTGGAGAACCTGGCAGTTGGTGTCCATGGTTAAATGCAGCCCTGGATCACAAGCCCAGCTGGATGTTGCAGCTCTTCCCTGAGGCCCTGAGGTGTCCTGGGCCCAGCGAGCCAGGAATAATTCCCCCTTGTGTTGCCAGTCCAGCTCTACCTGAGACACTTTCATCTGGTCAGTCCCATCCCCCTGTCCATTGCTGGATGTCACTCAGGAGCCCAACTCTTGGCTCCCTGTGCATCTCCAGGATGGACTTTCACAGCCAACCTCTCGACCCAGGTGGCAGGAGGGCCTACCCTGAGAAGGCCTAAAATGCCATCAGACAATGCCAACAGTGCCAGCTCTCATGCAAGCTGTCTGTGAGATCTGCCAGTTACCGGTGGCTCCATGGGAATGGTTTTGGTGTTGAATGATGCTCAAACCAGCCTGGTTCACCCAACTCCAAACACACATCCTGCTTTTGGAACTTGGATGGGACAGAGAAGCTGCTCACTGGCCTGTCCATTTGTGAGGAGCAGTCAATCCCTTCCTACTAGAGAAGTCCAGTCCCCTTTCATCCAGGCAGGTTCTTCTAACACAGCCCTTCTTGGGGTAGATGTGTGGAGATTCCTGCCTTGGGTGGTGACGCCCTCCAAGGACACTCCTCAAGGCTGAGCAAAAGAAATCTCCCCACGACCGTTGGTCTGGGTGAGTTCCATCAGATCTCTACGTAATAATTATTTCTTTGGGTTATCTTTAGTATAATTGTTTCAATATAGCGAACTATTTTATCTTATACTGTACTGCTAGTAGTTATAGGATTAAGATCTTTTGTCTGATCATTTGTAAGAATAAATGATTCATTTTATAGAAATATTCTCATTTGACCAATCATTAAAACCTGTGGGAAAAAACTGGTGCAATCCCACTTCTGTAATTCCTTACATATAATTTGTTGACAAAATCTGAGGCAAAGATTGGATCCCTTATTCCTTGAGGCTCCGCAGTGGGACAATGGCTCCTTGATTCCATGAGGTTGCACTGTTTCCCAGTGTTCTTTGGCTCCATCAGGCCCCGCAGTGTGACAATGGCCCACTAAATCCATCATTTTCCTCACTGTCACCATGGACCCTTGATTCCATGAGGTTCCCCAGTGTCACAATGGTCCCTTTGACTCCAGAAGGCCTTGCAGAATCTGAATGACCCCTGGATTCTGTGAGGTTCCACAAGGTCACAATGGACCTTTGATTCCATGAGATTCCACAATGTCCCATTGGTTCCCTTTGGTTCCAAAAGGTTCTGGGATGTCACACTGGCCCCTTGATTCCCTGACATTCCACAAAGTCCCGGGGTCCTTTTGATTCCATGAGGTTCCACAGTGTCCCATGTTCCCTTTGGTTCCAGGAGGCCCCAGTGTATTCCAATGGCCCCTGGATTCCAGGAGATTCCACAGTGTCCTGGGGTTCCCTTCTCTCCCTGACTTTTGGCAGTGTCCAGGGTCCCTTTGTTCCCAGGAGGTTCCTTTGTTTCCATCAGGCCCTGCCACCTCCCAGACTCCCTTTGGTTCCATGAGGTGCTGCAGGGTCACAATGTCCCCTTGATTCCAGGAGGTTCCACCATGTCCCAGGGTTCCTTTGGTTCCATGGGGTTCCACAGGGCCAACACTCCCTGGTTCTTCTCCTTCCAAAATTTGTGGGCCCATTCTCTCCCTGCCTGGGATGGAGCCCCATTGTGTTCCTGCAGGAATGGATCCATGGCCATCCTGCCACTGCCCCAATTGAATGCTGCACAAATGTCACTGCAGGCCCCACCCTGGATGCAGGAACAGTCTGGGAACTCCAGGCCTGCTGACATTCAGCAGAGGCAGGCGGGGTCCCAAAGAGCACAAGGGATTGACTGCAACCCCTGCAGGTCTCTGGCATTGCTGGGGACAAATGCAGGAACTGCCAGGAGCTCTGCAGAGCCCTGACAGTGCCACTGCAATCCCAAGCTGCATTGCCCGGGGCAACCCTCAGCACAGCCAAGGCCACAACCCTTCCTGAAAGGTGTCCCTTCTGGGCAGGGCCAGGGGGACAAACCCCTCCATCTGTCCCTGCACATGTTGGGTCCAATTCTCATCCCCCACTTAGGGACAAAGTCAGGCTACATTGGGTGTTTAGCTTTGCATTTGCTTCACTCTTTTATGCTTCCAACACACACACCCCCCAGTGTGGGCAGAGTCTGTCCCCCCAAAGAACACAAGACCTGACTAGTTGTGGCTCCTGCTGCAGTGGCTGGAACTTGGGCCACAATCTGTGCCAGGAGCAGAGAGGTCCCTCCCCACAGAAACTTCTTGGCAATGGAGTTATTAGGAAAACAGGACAGGCTGTGGGGATCAGTGTCAGGGCATGGCCTGGGAAGTGTCTTGACCAGCCTCCTGTTTAACATGACCAGCTTTTTCAGCCTCTTTGCTCTCTGTTTTCTCATGCTTGTTCTTCCAGAAACCACTGGGATCCTGCCCTTGCTTTGGTTCTTTCCTAGACATCCCAGGACAAGTCTTGCCCACTCCCCAAATCCCCTTTCTGGCTGCCCATCATGAGTCTCAGAGCCCGAGGCTGAATCCCCCATCCTCAGCTGCAAGGTCACCCTGAGAGGTTCTGCCATTGACCCACTTGGTTACAGTTTCCTACAGATACCTTGGAACTTCCTCGGAATTAATTTGTTACCTTTTGAGCTTAGAAGGGTTTCTCCATAAACATGGCATTTCATGTCCTCAACATGAAAATTCTTTGGAGAAGGAGTTTGGGACTTCAGACTCAAAAGAATCACAGAATTATTTGGTTTGGAAAGGAACTAAACGGTCATCTGGTCCAAGTCTCTGCACATGCACAGTGACATCTTTCATTAATTCAGGTTACTCACACTCCCTGACCTTGGACAAATGCAGGGATGGGACATCCACTTCTCTGGAAACCTCTTCCAGTTCTTACCACCCTGATTGTTAAATCTTTCCTCATATTATCCAATATAAAATTCTACTCTTTCACTTCAAAGCCACTGCCCCCTGTTCTGCTACTACAGGCCTTGGTAGAAAGTATCCCTGGGATTTCCTTAGACTATGAGCATGACATTTTCATCTGCAAAAACATCTGTGAGTGCCCAGAGATCTCCCAAGATGGGCTTGAAAGGTCTCAAGCACATGAGCACTAGAGAGGGGCTAAGGAGCTGTGGCCTCACTGGTGTGGAGACTGAGGACAGTACAGGACAACCCTCAGAGGGCTTGAAGGGAGGATTTAGAGATGGTGGATCCTTTTGTCAGAGCAGAAAAGAGCATGAGAAAGAAAGAATTAATGCCAAGTGCAGCTGGGGAGGTCCTGAGTGGACATGAGGAAAAAGGAATTTCACTCCATGGAAAACGCTGCAACACGTCAGCCAGGAGGAGTGTGGATGAGGCCAAGGCTTTGTGTGTGCAGGAAGAGCCAGGGAGGACGCAGAGATGTCAGTGCAGGAAGGTGCCAGCCAGGTGGGGCAGCCGGGGGGATGACGACAGCCTGCAGGGAAAGGGGCAGGGCATGGACACCGTAGGACAGCCTGGGCTGGAGAGGAGACAGGGAGGGGGAGAAGCTGAAAGGCCCTGACACAGCCACCTTCTGCAGGCCTTTGGCCATGGCTGCTGTCTGTGCCCCTGAGGCCAGGAGGAGGGGAGTGCCCCTTGCAGCCCTGGGGCCTCATGGCCTCCTTGTCCCTGCTCAGCAGCCTGGCAGGTGCCACCCCATGGGCCTGCCCTTGGCATTGCACATCCCACATCCCAGTGCCCCAGGAAGAGCCCTGAGGAATGAGGCAGGGACAGGATCTGCCTTCCCAGGGGCTGGGGGTCAGGGCTTTGCCCAGTGGATTAAGGAAAGAAGTCAAGGTTTCTTCAGCATCAGAGCCACCTTTGCCTTGCTTGTCCATCCTTGGCATCACTGTCTGCAGATTTCTGCTCTAACTGGAACCTGGGGACATGTTCTCAGTTGTGTCCTTCAGTGAGACTCATTAGCACTACAAGAAACTTCAGTGTTTCAATCTCACTTTGACTTGTTGAAAAGTTGTTTGAACTTCCTCTCAGGGACTGAGTCTCATGTAAACAACATCAACTCCCCTGAGGGTCATGAAATGCCTGGGGCTGTTGCTGTGCTGCTGAGCTGGGCCGGGCTCCTGGCACACAGGGAGCTCCTGGCAAGCAAGAAGAGCTTCAAAGAGACAGCACTGCCCAGGAGCAGCTCCTCTGCACAGCCCAGCAGGGCTGAGGGCACTGCCTGCAGCACCCAGGGCACAGGAGAGAAGGCAGAGAGATGAGAGGCAGCCTGGGCTGGGAGGTGACTGAGCTCTCACCACAGGAGAAACCTTCCCAGGATTTGAAGGAAGAATTCTCTGGCTGTAGTAAAGTTCAACTTGCCTTCCTGGAGGCATCTCCTAAAGCTGGCACATCCCACAGCTTCCAGGATCTTTCAGCAGGACTCTCCCAGTTGCTGCAGTGCAGGGGAAGTGGCCACATGGCAGAGCAGGGCAGGAGCTGCAGGCAGCAAGGGCAGAGAGGAGAAGGGAGCAGGAGGTTCAAGGGATCCTGGGCTGGGAGGACAGGGCAGAGCTGCTCAGGGCAGGAACCTTGCCAGCCCTTTGCCACGGTCAGGCTGTGGCTGCAGAGCAGTGCAGGGGAGTTCCTGCAAGTGCCTCTGCCAGCTGCCAAATGGCAGCAGTGGCAGGAGCTGTCAGGATGGCTCTGCTGGATTTGCTGGGGTGCAGCAGGAGAAGCTGCTGCAGAGCAGGACTTGCTGCTGCCCCATCAGAGGCCCAGGGCAAGAAGGTTCCCTGTGCCAGGGTTGGCTGTGGGGTGGGAAGGTGGGGGTGCAGCCAGGGGTGCCCAGGGCTGTGGTGCAGAGCAGGGTCCTGCCCCCAGGGCTCTGTGTGCTGGGGCAGAGACTCTGCTGCCTGCCAGGGGCAGCTCTCAGCCCGGCCAAGGAGCTGCCACGGGGCTGGGGGAGAAGGGCTGTGGGGAAGGAACAACTCCTGGGAGGGCAGAGCAGGGCAGAGTCCTTCTGATCTCCACAGTGGGCTGCAGGGATGAGGGCTGGTCACAGCTCCAGATCAAAGCAGGAAATTTCCCAGAAGGTATTTGCAAGAAGCACAGACAGACAGGGGGTACCTTCAAGGGAATGAACCTGTTCTTTCAGTGTTATACTCTGGGTTGTCTGGGTGCTGACTGAGACAGAGCAAGGCCTGGGGGAGGGAGCGTTCAGGCGGCTCTGGGGGCCCTTCCCTGCAGCTCTGCTGGGCACTGTGTGCTGGGCCATAGAAATGAGGATTCCTGCAGTGGAAAAGAACTTTCCCAGGCGTGATGGCAAAAATGGAAAACACGGGTACTATTATTTTAATCTCAGACTAAGCTTCTGCTCTGCAGCCTCAGCTCTACTGAGTTATTAGAGGAGAGATGGAACTTTTGTATTCAAGGTCTGTTACATCTGACATTCCTTGTGTGTGTGACAGCTCTACCAAAAAAGTTCCATGTCCCATTAAGCAGAGCAAACCTGAGTCCTTTGCAGTGCATTTGGTGACATTTGACACATGGATTTCTTTTAGAAATGGAGTTGCTTTTTTACAGAAGTCTGTCTTAACTGTTCCCTGTCCTTTCCTTTTTTGAATAGTCCCTGTGCTAAGAAGCAGCAAATGTCCAACAGCAGCTCCATGGCCCAGTTCCTCCTCCTGGCATTGGCAGACAGGCGGGAGCTGCAGCTCCTGCACTTCTGGCTCTTCCTGGCCATCTCCCTGGCTGCCCTCCTGGCCAACGGCCTCATCCTCAGCGCCGTAGCCTGTGACCACCACCTGCACACCCCCATGGGCTTCTTCCTGCTCAACCTCTCCCTCACAGACCTGGGCTGCATCTGCACCACTGTCCCCAAAGCCATGCACAATTCCCTCCAGAACACCACTACCATCTCCTACATGGGATGTGCTGCACAGCTCTTTTTCTTTCTGTTCTTCATCTCAGCAGAGTATTTCCTCCTCACCATCATGTGCTACGACCGCTACGTTGCCATCTGCAAACCCCTGCACTACGGGACCCTCCTGGGCAGCAGAGCTTGTGCCCACATGGCAGCAGCTGCCTGGGCCACTGGCTTTCTCAGTGCTCTGCTGCACACAGCCAATACATTTTCCCTGCCCCTGTGCCAGGGCAATGCCCTGGGCCAGTTCTTCTGTGAACTCCCACACATCCTCAAGCTCTCCTGCTCACACTCAGGCTATTTCAGGGAACTTGGGCTTCTTGGGGTTAGTATCTGGTTTTGTTTTGGTTGTTTCATTTTCATTGTTTTCTCCTATGTGCAGATCTTCAGGGCTGTGCTGAGGATCCCCTCTGAGCAGGGACAGCACAAAGCCTTTTCCACGTGCCTCCCTCACCTGGCCGTGCTCTCCCTGTTTCTCAGCACTGCCATATTTGCCTACCTGAAGCCCCCCTCCATCTCCTCCCCATCCCTGGATCTGACCCTGTCAGTTCTGTACTCGGTGGTGCCTCCAGCACTGAACCCCCTCATCTACAGCCTGAGGAACCAGGAGCTCAAGGATGCCCTCAGGAAACTGATGGCTGGATTTAGAGGCAATAATAAAGTGTGTCTTTTCTTCTGCAGAACATTCCAAATGTAACTCATTGCAATCTAAGCCTTTTTTCTCCTATATGTCCCTTTTATCGTCAATACATTTCCTTACTCTTTTTCTACTTTTATAGTGTTATCCACAAATCAATGGCGTTGCTCATAGGATTTCTACATCAATATCTACCATCCTTCTGTAATTCAAAGACTTTCATAAGGTTTCTTCTCTGTACATTTGAGTAGAATAAAGTTCTCCACCCTGACCTGAGTGTCCACGATGCTTCCTCAGCCCTTCTCTGAAGCTGCAGGGGCAGTGCCTGTGTGCAGAGCTGGAGGGAAGAGACTCCCAGCACAGCAGCACAGCCAGGGACAAGGGCACTTGCTCCTTCCACATCTGCTCTTTCCATCTCCACTCTCTCCTTCCCAGCCCTGCTGTGGGTGCAAGGCCTGAGTGCTCTGGCAGCTTGGGCACAGTCCTGCTGTGTGTCCGTGCTGGGATCACAGGCAGGGACAGGCCCTGGCACTGCTGGCACAGAGCTGGGCTCCAAACCAGCACCTCCATCAGCCAAGGGCATCTCCTGAGGGCAGGGCAGGAAGGCTTCAGGCTCTCCCTCCACAGTCCCTGTCAGCAATGTGCTCCAGGAATGCCCTGGCAAAGCAAATGCCAGTGCCCAGCTGAGAGTGGGGGTGTGCAGGGTGGGGGCACACAGCAGTGTCCTGGCACAGCCAGAGCTCCTGGCACAGACCCGAGGGAGCAGCAGAGCAGGGGCTGGGCTGTGTCTTTGTTCCAGGGACAGCCTGGGAAGGTGCCCCAGGGCCACTGTCACAGAGCAGCCCCTGCCACCCCCATTCCCAGCCCTGGGCTCTCACCCCACCTGCAAGAGGATGGTTGTCTCTCCACAGAGAGATATCAAGTGACCAGGTCAAAAATCCATGTTTGCTTTGTACTGAGGAGACTTCAGCATGGGCACTATGTGTGTGTGGGGAGATGAACCCCAGTGAGCACAAACATCAGCTGTTCCTGGGGGGCCATAAATCCAGAGGGACAAGCTCTCACTTGGAGAGTCACATGCCCTGGGAAAGCCTCTGGATGCAGCCCTGGGATGTGCTGCTGTGCACAGAGCTCCTTGTGTCCATCCCTCAGGCCGTGGGGCATCTCAGACAGGGGCAGAGCAGTTGACACCCCCAGGGCTGAGGGGCTTCCAGCCCCTGGCAGTGGCAGCAGGAGCCCAGGGAGACACTGCCCTGCTGCCAGGAACTGTGTGCAAGGGAAGGACTCTTGTCTCTGAACAGCCCTGGGGGAGGGGGTGAGCAGGGCGTGACCAAGCTCAGGTGTGGACACCTGACATTTCTGGGCGTGCCTGTAAGAGAAGGTTTGGGCAAGGTGATTGTGGTTAAACCTGTCTGGCCATCCAGTGACAACCAAGTTGTTCCCTCACTTCCCCTCCTCAGTCAGACAACAGGGGGAAAGCAGGGGAAAAAATCACTGGTCAACATAAAGGGAGATTAACTGGGGAGGGGGAAGGAAAAAGCAGAGGCCACATGCAGAAACAAAGAAAACCCCTGGGAGACAAGAACTCAGTCCATGGAGAGGTTTCTTTGGAAGACAAATGTATTAATAAAGAGCATCCACGTCTCCTCCCCTCCTCCCTGCCCTTTCTCCCTTCCTTTCTCTCAGTTATTGCTGATCATGCCATCCCATGGAATGGAATATCCCTTGGGTCAGTCCAGCCCAGCTGTCCCAGCCATGTCCCCTGTGAAACACTTGCCCAGCCCAGCCCATTGGGTGGGGGTGGTTGCAGAGACGCTTCCTGTGGGGCCAGCACTGCCCAGGGACAGCCAAAGCCTTGGGCTGGGACCACCAGCACTGCAGCCACGAGCACCAACCCAGCAGGACAGGGGCTGCTCTGGGCAAAGGGAACTGCAGCCCAGCCACAGCCAGGGCAGGGCTGCTCAGGGGGCTCTGCCAGCCCCTGCTATTCTACAGTTCAAGGAATCTTTTCCTTGGAGAGTTCTTTGAAGAGACAATAGACAGAGAGGCAGAAGTAGAGCTGTCAAATGCACCAGGACAAACACAGCAGTTCCTGTGAGGAACATCTCCCTATGGAAATCCTGGGAATCTACTGGACAAATTTGAGGAAACAAGTTTATGTGTGTGTGGTCCTCCACAAGGAGGGGGATGGTTGGGTACAGTATCAAGGGGTCAGTTGTGCCTCAGGAGCTCATCACCCAGTAGGAAGCTGATGGCTGTGAAGGGGCTGTGAGGTCACTTCTGCCCCTGGAGGGGACAGGCCAAGAGCAGGAAGGTGGCTGGGGAAGGGCCTGTGAGGTCCCTTCTCTCAGCAGGAGCTGATGGCTCAGCCCGTGACTCAAGGCTGGGCCAGGGGCTCTCCAGCTGCCCCTACCCTGGCCTGTGACAGCCCAGCACAAGGCCCCTGGCTGGCACAGGCCCTGGGAGATCCCCTCTGCCCGAGGGCCTGGGCTCCCTCCAGCAACGGGGCTTCTCTTTGGGCTGCCCCGTCCCTCGTGCTGAGCGCAGGATGGGACAGCAGCAGGCACAGCTGGGCCCTGTCTGTGCCCGCAGCTGAGAGGAGCAGCCTGGGCACAGCACGGGGAGGCTGCTGCTGGCAGGGCACAGCAAAGGGCCCGGGAAGGCTGGGCACTGGCACCCCCTTGTCCTTCCCTCAGCGTCACCCCCCAAGGCAGTGCCCCCGGCAGAGCCCTGAGCGAGGTGTGAGGGACAGGATCTGCCTTCCCCGGGCTGGGGGTCAGGGCTGGGCCTTTCTGCTGCCTCCAACCAAGCCAGGCTGTGCTCAACATCTCAGCTGCCTGCACAGAGCCTTTGCCTCCCTGCACTCACGGCCCCCAAGGATCTGCTGGAGAGTCCCTGGGGAGGCTTTGTCAGGAATGGCCCTTGGGGGCTCCTGAAGGCTTCAAGGGACTGCAGGGTTTTCAAAGGCCTTTGGGTTTTTCTTTGGAATCTCAAGAGAAGTTTGTGCAATCCTGACCTCCAGTTCTCTGCTCTAATGAGTCCCTGAAGAGTCTTGGTCAGGAAGGGCCCTCAGTGGGGCTCGTTAATGCTTGAAGGGACTAAAGGTTTATTAAGGTCCTTTGCCTTTCCTTTTGACTCTGAATCTAGGAGAGGTTTGTTCAATCATGTTCTCCAATTATGTGCTTTAATTAGTCCCTTGAGAGGCTCTGTCAGTAGGTACTCCAGGTTTTTTAAGGAGCTTTGGTACTTCCTTTGGAAACTGAGCCTTTGAGAGCTTTGTGCAATCATGGCCTTCAATTCTCTCTTCCAGCGAGTCCATGAGGAGCCTGTATTGGGAATGGCCCTCAGTGGGACCCATTAATGCTTTGAGATATTTTGGGTTCTCCTTCTGACTCTGACTAATGGAAAAGTTTGTGCAATCTCCCCTCAGTACCTGAGGTTCAAGGACTCAGCACCAAAAGCCCCACGGGGCTCATTCAGACAAAGCAAGTCCTAACAAACCACGGCCCTTCCTGTGATTTTCCTCTAGTCTAGACAGTACATTAGGAATGTTGTCCCATGGAATCAGGGGACCATTGTGACACTGCAGGGCCCCAGGGAACTGTTTTGCCCACGACGAGGGTCAGCACAAGAGACACCAACTTTGGAGAACAAGTGTGTAATTTTACTGCAGTGCAAAGCAGCAAAGAATGACAAAAGGCTGAGCTCAGTAATGCACCTCATCGTTCCTACCAAGAGTGCCTGGAGTGAGTAGAAAAGTCCCTGCCCAGTTGCCCTCATCTGTTCCCCTCAGCCAGGCCCGCACGGCCGCGGGGGAGCCCCGGTCGCAGCCAAGGGTTGGAGAACCCCTCCTGGGGAAGGGAAATCCTACCCAGGGCGTCCACTCGTAGGGGAGGGCTCCAGCTCTGCTGGGAGGGGTCCAGCTTTTCTGGGCTTGGATAAACAAGCTCACAGAGCTACGAGTGGGCAAAACCATCTGGCTCCCTTCTCCTCCTGGGTTCCACCCAGAACCTGGCCAGGGTTTAAGGGGAAAACCAAGGCAGTCAACCTGCCCCATGTCCTGCCAAACAAGGCCACACATCCACTGCCATGGCCTTGACCACTCTCTAAAGACAGAAAGATAAAGATCACATTTTGCTCACAATCAGACATAAGATTTGATTAATGAACACATACAAATATCGTTCACTAATGAGCTGAGACTCACAGATCTTACTAATAAGCACATTTATTTTGTTCATGGGCAGATACACGGGGAGTCTTTGCACACAGTACATCTTTGACCAACAAACATACACAGTTTTAGCTAAGGAGCAAATACATGGATAAATAGACCAGTAGGTTGGAAGGTTCATCTAGAGCTCAGCTTTGGCTCAGGGGCTGTTGTTCAGCCTCAGCACTTCAGGGACAGCCAGACAGGGCTTTATACCACACACACAGTTTCTCTATTCCTTAGATATTCTCCCTTACTTTGCTTTACATAGTCACACCCCCTATTGCAAGTCCTTAGTTGGTCCTTTGGGGTCTTCTGCAGGGGTCTCTGGTGGGGTTTTTTTGGCATCTGGTGCCCCCAAAGTTGAAGTGTCCACTTCTTGACCTCGGTTCTGAGCAGACACAGTGTCATTACCTCTCACCACAAAGACTGTAACGTTTGGGTTTGATCTTCTCTGGGTGCACAGAGCTCAGCTTCCATCCTGTTTGCTTAGTTACATCCCCGATCCAATTCTCCAGGACCTCTCCAAGATTATGCTTTTCCTTCCTTGGCCATAGAGAAATGTTGGGAGCAGTGTTCTATATCCCACATCAAATCCCTCCTTTTCTTCAGACTAAGCTCCTGAAGGGATGGAGTGCCTTAGGAGCTTTATTTCATTTTACAGCTCGAGGCATTAGAACAGCTACAGCACTGAGTCATGATGCAAGCTGAAATACAAATGCCCTTCCAGCTTTGGGGCAACCCTTCACAGGTGTTATTTCCACACAGCCAACACCACCCTGTTCCATTGGGGACCGGCCAAGGATCAGTCATTTCCCCAGCAGGAAGGGTTTGAGGACATTGGGGGTGATTTCCCACAAACGTGCCCCTTTCATTAACACAATCCAGGTCTCCTGTCCCTTTAGTGGGGGTCACAGCTTTGGACACAGGCAGGATTGTCAGAGATGGGGGGGTACTTGCACAATAACTGCTGGGTCTACTTTTTGGTGAACACAAGTGCTCACCCAGTGACCAGGAATCATTTCTACCAGAATAGGGGAGGCAGAAATGGTGAATGGCTTCTTGTCTTTTCAGGTAAATGAGTGCACACCCAGCAATCCCTTGGAGGCAACACTTGGGTCACATTTGAGACTAAAAGGAGATGTAAATTTTGCTCCCAAGTCAAGACCCAATTAACTATTGTCAGGAGAGCAAAACAAGACTAAAGCATTTTGTTTCTTCTCAGACGACCTCTCAATTACCCAAGGGGCTCTGGCCTTTGGAATTCTGGAATAATGCATCCATGATTTGACTTCTTGTACCACTTCTACAATCAAGTGGGAACCTCTGTCTGATGACATTCCCAAATGTACCTCAAATCCAGGGATTCTTGGATATTCCACTCACTTCCCTAGCCCAGCTGGTGTCACGAGGGAAAAACCTCTGGCCACTCAGAGAAGGTATCCCCAAAGACTAGGAGATCTTTACACCCCCCTTTTCTGGGCAGTTCAGTCAAATCCATCTGCCAACATTCACCTGGAACATTTCCACACTGTACATCACCTATTCCCACTGCACTGGCAGGGGTTGGATCATTTCTCTCACACACCACACTGCTGACTCACTGCTTGTACAACTGGGTCAGTTTTGCACCCCTAACCCACCTGTGCAAATGTTACAGTACAGAGACAAATACAAACACAAAACAATGATCAGTGGATAAAACAAAGCCAGAGACCAAATTGTGGAATACCAAATAACCCACCCAAAGTGCTGGAAGATCCACACATCTTACATGAGCAGGATTCCCCAAAAGAATGCCTTATTATCCAGTGGGATCTCCCCCACATCCCAGACTGGGCCAGGGATCTGTGCTCTTCTCCAGGAAAGTCCTGGTGCTGGGGTGAAGATCCAGAGATCCCTCAGACCCACGGGAGATCAGGCACAGGGCCCCACCTGGGGGCCAGAAATGATCCCCACAAGCAGCAGAACCCAAGCCCTTCACCCCAGTTTGGGGTGTTCAGAAGCAGGCATTCTTTAGGGCAGCATGCTGGACGCCTGCAGGAGAGTTCTTCTAATCCAGCCTGCTCAGGGACACAGGCAGGGTTTGGGATTACACACACTGATTCCAGAGCATTGGATATTCCCCCTTACTTAACACATGTCCATTACTTTGCTTTACACAGTCACATCCCTTATTGCAAGTACCTATTTGGTCATTTGGGGTCTTCTTTGGGGGTCTCTGGTGGGTTTTTTGGCATCTGGTGCCCCCCCAAAGTCAGGTGTCCCCTTCTTGACCTCGGTTCTCAGCATCCCTGCTTTTCCCCACAGAGACCAGCATGTTTGGTTTGATCTTCTCTGGGTCCCCAGAGCTCAGCTCACATCCTGTTTGCTTGAATTACAGCCCTGATCCAATTCTCCAGGACTTCTCTAAGATTCTATTGTTCCTTATTTGGCCAGAGCAGAATATTGGGAACAATGTTCTACTTCTCCCAAACCAAGGCTCCCCCTGCCCCATCTGCTGCCAAACAAGGCCAGACATCGACTGCCATGGCCTTGACCACTCTCCAGATACAGAAGGATAAAGATCACATTTTGCTGACAATCAGACATATTTCATTAATGAACAGATACAAACAGGATTCACTAATGAGCCCAGACTAACAGATCTGACTAATAAGCACACCTGTTTGGTTCAGGAGCAGATACACAGGTGGAGTCCCATCACACCACATTTTTACCAACAAACAGACCCAGTTTGAGCTGATGAGCAGATACATGGAGACACAGCCCATTAGGTTGGAAGGTTCATCTAGAGCTCAGCTTTGGCTCAGGGGCTGTTGTTCAGCCTCAGCACTTCAGGGACAGCCAGACAGGGCTTTACATTACACACACAGTTTACAGATTCATTACAGAGTCTTGCTTACTTAATACATACACTTTTAGGCAACACTTGGATCACATTTGACACTAAAAAGAGATGTAAATTTTCCTCCCATGTCAACAGTGTTTGAACTGTGTTCAGAAGAGCAAAACAAGAGTGAAGCATTTTGTTTCTGCAGTCAAGTGGGAACCTCTGTCTGATGACATTCCCAAAGGCATCCCAAATACAGGGAGGATTGCATTGAACAGCATTGCAGTCTCTTTCCAAACCTTCTTAGTGCAACAAGGAAAAGCCTCTGGCCACCCAGAGAAGGTATCCCCCAAGACTAGGAGATCTTTACAGCCCCCTTTTCTGGGCAATTCAGTCAAATCCATCTGCCAACATTCACCTGGAACATTTCCACACTGTACATCACCTATTCCCACTGCATTGGCAGGGGTTGGATCATTTCTCTTACACACACCACACTGCTGACTCACTGCTTCTACAATTGGGGGCAGTTTTGGACTTATAACCCACTTGTGCAGATGTTTCAATGATTTGCTTCACTCCAAGGAATACCCTCATGTTCCCCATCCACCAGGTCACACCAGATTGGTTCAGGGACTATTGTTTGCCCACCTGGGGTAACTGCCCAGCCTCCTGGAGCAAATTTTGCTCTAAGGTTTCAGTGAGTTGACAATCCTTAGCACTAGACTAATGTTTTTCTACTGGGAGAGGAATCTCTGTCAGGGTTATTAAAGACAAAACTTTACTCTCTAAAGTGCCTTTTTCTGCAGCCTCTTTGGCAGCCTTTTGGGCCAAATGATTCCCCAGTTCTGCTTTGGCCTTCCCCTCTTGGTGCACTCTGCAATGCAGGACAGCAGCCTCTGTTGGTTTCTGGAGATCTTCAAGCAAGTCCAAGGATTACCTTGTTCTCCTTGACTCAATCCCCAAGCTGGAGTGAGCACAATTGGTTCTGCTTTCTGGGCTGAGGCACTGCAGAGGAGTGCCCCCAGTTCCATGACCTGCTGGGGGGAGTTCCTGTGCATCCAGAGAATTGTTTTCCATGCTGGACAAAGCTGCCCCCACTGGGAAACAATTCCCAACCAGGACTTTCCCAGGGGCTGTCTCCTAAGTCAGCTCTGCCCGAACACACTTCTCCTCTAGTCTGGAAGCAATCCTTCTCTGGGCTTCCTTTGCTGGGGCTGGGGCAGTTGACAAGTTGCTTCTTTTGTTCCTGGCCCAGCCTCCATTGTCCTTGGAGAATTCCAAAGCCCAGGGAGGCTCCTGGGGTCTGGACTACTTGCACATTGTGTTTGGGACACCCCATATCCACCCAGTCCAAGGAAATCCCACAGTGTCTGATCCCAACATTGCTGCTCAGCATCAGTGGCTACCAAAATATCCACACACTGGAATAAGGCTCCAAGAGGGTTTTGACTTTTCCATTCCTCCAGTTCCTTTGCCAATTGAGTTCCAAATACTGGGGGGATATTTTTAAATCCCTGCAAGAGGACCACCAAAGTCAGTTGGGTTTTCCTCCCTGTCTTTGGATTTTCCCATTTGAAAGCAAAAAGCTCTTGACTTTCACAACTCAAAGGGAGACAGAAAAAGGCAGCTTTCAAATCTAACACTGTGAAACATATTAAACTTTCATTTAGGGGAGTCAGCAAAGTGTAAGGATTCCCTACAACTGCTTGTATATCTTCTACTCTATTATTTATAGCTCTGAGGTCTTGGACTAACTGGCATAGCCTTCCATTTGCCTGCTTGACTGGCAAAATTGGAGCATTCCATTTAGATTCACATTCTTTTAATAACCATAATTTCATCAGTTTTTCTACAAAGAGTGAGAATCCCTCACAACTTTCCATTTTCAAAGGCTATTGCTTTGGCCTGACCAACCCTGCTCCAGGTTTCACTGCAATTCTCATGGGTTCTGCTCTTTTGGATCATGGAGGCACCTCTCCAGCCCATCCTATTGGAATCACTGCATCCCCAAGTGATGTTGGCAGATGGATTAGTTCTGCTTTTGGAGACTCTCATGCAAAATTAGAATCTTCCACAGAATTAGGCTCTGCAATAATAACCTATATTTGACCATTTTTCAATTGGATTGTGGCATTTAATTTTTCCAAGAGATCTCTCCCAGGCAGAGGCTTTGGGGAATTGGGGAAATACAAACACTGGGGAGCCAACCACTGTTTTCCCAATTTCAAATCCACAGCATTAAAAATGGCCCAGTTTCCCACTTCCCTGGCACACCAGACAATTGTTCCAGAATTGTGACTTGAGTTTCATTTTCCCTTATTTAAGACAGGGGAACAAGTTCCCACAGCCACAACCAATTGTACTTAGCTTGGCTGGAACCAGATGTTCTGATGGGGGAGAATCCTCTGGTGCCCCCTCAGTCGTCTTCAGTGATGCCAGGAGAGGGTTGGGAGGGTTCTGAAGTTTCAGTTGTGGACAATCCCATTTCCAGTGTCCATCTTTCTTACAGGATGCACAGGGATTGATCCCAAGTCTCCTGGGGGGGATGTTTGAAGCAGGCTGCCCATGCTCTCATCCTCTTCCTCTCCCTGGGGGCACCATTTCCTCTGGGATTTCTTCCAGAACTGCAACTCCTTCCTGCTGAGTTGATTCCTGCTGATTCTCCCAACCTCCAACAATGTCCCTAAATTATCTTGATCTCGTCCCTCAGCTTTTTGTCATTTCCTCCTAACCACATCTGAGGACTGCCCCACAAATATGGGGGCCAGTTGAGTCCTTCCCCCTGTGTTTCAGGATGGATATTAGTATATTTTTGTGCTGTTTCTTCCAGATGATTTAAAAATTCAGTAGGCTATTCCCTGTGATCCTGCTTCATTGCAAAGGATTTTGATGTGTTCACTGCCTTTGGCCTGGCATGTTTCATTCCAGACAACATCCACTGCAGGTATCTATTGAACCTTTCTCTAAAAACAGGGATGTTAGGATCCCATTCAGGATCTGCAGTGGGAAAGGGAATGTCCAATGTACTCTGTATATTCCCCACCAAAATCTGCTCTTCCAAGAACCTCTGACTGGTTTTAACAACCATTGCTTTCTCCCTACTACCAAACAACACTTCTAACATAGGATCCTTCTAGCCCGGATCCTGGGTTTGAATCATCATTTTGAAGGCTTTTGCCATTTAGTCTGGGTTCTATCACACAGGGGGGCCACTCCCACCCCTCCTTGTTTAGCTCTAGTTCTTCCTGCAGCTGTACTGAAGCTCTCTGCTCTCTCTCTGACACATTCTCTCTCCCTTTTCTTCTGGACATGCTAAATCTGCCTCTTCACATGCCAGTTCCCCTGCAAGATTGGTTTCTGCATCTTGATTATCTGTTCCCCCACTCAACCTGCCCGTGGGGCCAACCAGAAGATCTGAGTCCTCCTCCTTATCGGGGAGACGATGAGAACAAAGTTCTCCTGTGCTCCACACTGAACAACAAGGCTTTAACCATTTCCCTTGATTTTCCTTTCTGGGCTCACACCGAGGGCTCTGAGGGCGCTGCATTCACACCACAATCCTTCTGCCACTTCAGAGGGTTCTGCAAAGTGAAAAACACATCACCAGACATAACCTCCTTCCACTTCTGTTCCCCTTCTGAAACAGCATCAACTGTAACAGTGGATTAGAATTCAATGTTCCAGAACAGCCACCCATTGATTACAACACTTCATTAAATTCTCCCTGGGAGCTGTTCCTCTGGGGGGGCTGCCAAACTTCATCCAAAATTGCAAAATGCAACAAAGTGGGGACTTCTTCACAATTCCCCCTTCAGATTGCCCACTCCCCATCTCTAAACAGTAGACCCAAAATGTTACAATACAGAAACAAATAAGAACACAACAATATTGATTGATAAAACAAACCAAATACCAAATTCCAAAATACCAAATAACCCACCCAAAGGGCTGGAAGATCCACAGGTCTCAGGTGAGCAGGATTCCCAAAATACCAAAGAACCCCCCAGTGCGCTGAAAGATCCACACGTTTGACATGGGCAGGATTCCCAAAGAGATATCCTTATTATCCAGTGGGATCTTACCTGTGTCCCAGACTGGGCTGGGGATCTGTGCTCTTCTGCAGCAAAGTCCTGGTGCTGGTATGAAGATCCAGAGATCCCTCAGATCTGTGGGAGATCAGGCAGAGTTGCCCTGTCTGGGGGGCCAAAAATTACACCCAAAAGCAGCAGAAACAAACTTCTTAACCCCAATTTGGAGATGTTAAAAAGGGCATTCTTCTTTGTTCAGCATGCTGGACACTCAGAGGAAAGTTCCTCTAATCCAACATGCCAAATGACAGACAGGGCTTTTTATTACACACACTGTTTACATGTGCATTTGATAGCCTTGCTTACTTAATACATATTCATTACTCTGCTTTACATAGTCACACCCCTATTGGAAGTCCTTTTCTGGTCCTTCTGGGCCTTCTCTGTCATCTGTGCTGCTCAGTTCTTGAGCAGCACAGCACCATTGTGTTTCCTTTATCTGGGTACACAGGGCTTAGTTTACATCCTGCTGGTTTGGGACATCCCTTATCTAATTCTCTAGGACTTCTCCAGGATTACATTGTTCCTCATTTGGGCACTCTGGGGTACTGGGAGTAGAGTTTCTATTTCTTCTATCAATGGTTTGATGGAGACCATGACAAGCCGGGAACTCATTGCAGGGAAAAGAGGGAGCAGTTGGGAAGTAACAGGCAGGTGGAGGAGAGAACTGTTCAGAGAACAGCTGAGATACAGCTCGAGCAAGCTGAAAACTAAACTGTCACTTGGGGTCATCCCAGATCGATTGGATTTCAGAAATTACTCAACACAGGTGCCACCTCCTCCAGCCAAGCCCAGGAGATCAACCTGCTCAGCAGCTGCAAGAGCGAGATGTTCATGTGCCTGCTGCCATCTCCCCAAAGCCATTATCCCACTCCTGCTGAGAAGATGGGCAAGATGAGCATCTACCTCACAAGATCTGCTGCTGGAAGAAGAGCGTGTCCCAAAGGATGTCCTCAGCCTTCTCAGAGGGGACGTCAGATCCTCTCCAGGGATGGTCCCAGCCCTTCCCAATCCGGACTGGGCACCAGCTCCAACTCTTCCCTCAAAAACAAACAACAAATTCATGACAAGAGATTACAAACCAAAAGTGGAAACAAGAAAAAAGGTAAAATGTTAACATTCAGTCAGGGTTCTGAGGAAGGCCCAACCCCTCTAGGCCAAAGAAAAACCCCACCTCCTCCAGCTCAGGAAAACCCAGGCCTTCTCCCTGCCCTGCTGCAGTGCCCCCAGAAAGGCTCCTAAGCCAAGGCAGCCCAAGCCTTTCCTGGCCTGCAGCCCAAAGCAGCTGGTGTTCTGCAGCCCCACCTTTGCTCCCCCACGGGGGTTTGTTTTTGGCAGGCTGGCTGCCCCTGCCCCAGCCCTGCCCAGCAAAGGGGCAGTGGCAGAGGCTGGTGGCAGAGCCGGGCTCCCATTTCACACCCAGCCCAGAGCACCCGCCCGCCCTCCTGCCAAGAAGCAGCTTGGCAGCCGGCTGAAGAATTCATCGGGTTCCCCGCCAGCAAAGGGGGAACCTTCGGTGCCCAGCCAGGCTGAGCAATGCCCGCGGCCGGGAGCACCCCCGGGTGTGGACTCATCTGCAAACGGCGTGTGGAGCACGGCTTGGAGGAAGGGGCCACAATCAAAGTCCATCATCTTCAGCTCCCCAGTGTCCAGGTCAACAACAAAGAGCTGGTCATCCCTGACGTCGTCCTCGATGTCTCCAGCAGCAGCCCCACCCGGCACAGCTTCTCCAGAGGCCCCTTCTCCTTCCCTGGGGGCCAGACCAGGCTGTCAGTGTTCTGCCGAGGGCCCAGCTGTCTGTGAAGCAGGATGAGCAAAACCAGGTTGGATGGTGGCCACCAGCACTTGGAAGACCGGGTCTGCAGCCCAGCTCCAGCACAAAGAGGTGCATGTTCCCATGTGATGACCCCCCCTCAGTGCTACAGGCTGACAAAAAAGTCTGGTTTTCTTTGCTTCTTATTGCCAAGAGATGTGTGGAGGTGTTACTTGCCAGGCCCCTGGATCAAAGTGAGCACATGGATTTCTCCTGTCTTCTAGAGCAGGTGAATGCCCTGCACCCAAGGATGGCACAAAAGGTCTTCCAATGATGGCCTGTCCGAGGGGCGGATGGACAAACACCACCTGATAAGGTGCTGGCACCCTGGGGGGAAAATGGCCGGTCAGTTGGAGAAGGATCCTGTCCCCTCTGTCCCACTGTCCATGTGCCCAGGCTGTGCTGGCTGTGCTCAGAGCTGTGCCCAAACTTCTCCATCGATTCTCCCTTTTGGAGGAGAGCAGGATGGCAGGACACAGGCCACCTCCTCCAGCCACCCATGGGACACAAACAGCTTCAAGAGCGGCGTCCTCGTGAGGCCGCTGCCCTCTCCCAACACCGTTATTCCCCCCGTGCCACAAAGATTGGTATCCACCTCGAGAGACCCGTGGTGGGAACGGGAGCTGGTCCCAGATGGTGTTGGTGCCTCTGCAGAACGGGTGCTTCCCGCAGACCATCTGGTAGAGCAGGATGCCCAGGGACCAGATCGTGGCCGCCTCGCCGCGGTAGCGTTTGAAGCAGATCCACTCTGGCGGGCTGTATGACGGTGTTCCTACGGAATACAGATGGAGTTCATCAGGTGGATGCTGCCTGCTCCCAGAGCCTCACCCCAGCATCCCTGGCAATGTGGGGCCTGCCCCAGTGGCACACGCTGTGACCCACTGCCTTCTCACCGGCCCCTGACCCTTGGTTACAAACTTGGGGTTGCAGAAGAAGCCACTGGTGTCCAAGAGGGCAGCAGAAGCTCTGGCAAGGCCCAACCATTACATGCAAGGGAAAAACCCAGCCAGTGGTGGGGAAAAGCCATGCCTTCTCCCCGCCCCACTGCACTGCCCCCAACAATTCATCATAAGCCAAGGTAAACAAGGCGAGAGGAGCAGCCCAAGCCCCTCCTCGCCTGCACACCAAGCCAGCTGGTGCACAGTTCTGACCCCCTTCTCTGCTACCCTCATGATGGTTTTGGTCAGGCTGGCTCCCCCCTGCCCCAGACCCAGCCCAGGACAGGGTGGGTGGCACAGGCTATCACCAAGGCCAGGGCCCGTCTCACAATAACCCCCCAGCCCCATCCAAAAGCAACTCGGCTGAAGAACTAATCCTATTCCCCCTCAGCAAAAGGGGCAATCTCCGGTGCCACACCCGGGCATGGCCATGCGATGCCCGGCACCAGGAGCATCCCCCGGCTGTGGGCTCACCTGCAAACTGGGTGTAGACCGTGTCCTGCAGGAAGGTGGCACATCCAAAGTCAAGGAGCTTCGCTTCGCCGGTGGCCAGGTCGAGGAGGATGTTGTGGGGCTTGATGTCCCGGTGCAGGACGCCGCAGCTGGTGCAGTGCCGCACGGCCTGCAGCACCTGGCGGAACAGCCCCCACGCCATCTCCTCCGGCAGGAACCTCCACGCCGTGATTAAGCGAGAGAGGTCCCGAGAGCGCTCCGGATGCTCCATCACCAGCAAGAAACTGTTGGGGAGCTCGAACCACTCCAGGAGCTGGATGACACCACGAAAGCCATTGGACACCTTGTCCAGCAGCACGATCTCCAGGGGTGCCAGGGTGCCGTCGGGCTGCGGGGGGACCACGGGGTCGTCAGTGGGGCTGACGCCGTGCCTGTCTGCCTGCTACCCCTCTGCCAGCCCTGGATGCTCCCCGTCCCCCACCGAGCCCACAGGCCCACTCTCCCTCCAGGTGTCCCGGCGGCTTCCACCCTCCCGGGCCTCGGCTCGTCCCCGCCCGTCCCGCCCCGCTTTCTCCCGCTGGCCCCGCTCGCTCACCAGCTCGCCCCACCGCCGGATGAGATCCCGGGGCACGGCTTTGATGGCCACCTGCAAGCCAAGGGGGACGGCGGGTTGAGCTCGCCGCCCGTCCCGCTCTCCTCCTCCTCCTCCTCCTCCTCCTCCTCCTCCTGCACTCACCGGGGCTCCGTCCGCCAGACGGGTCCCCGCGTAGACGCGGCCGAAGCCGCCGCTGCCCAGCAGCGAACCCAGCCGGTAGCGCTTCTGCAGGGGCCCCTTCGCCTTCCGTGCGGGCGAGACGTGGCCGTCAGCGTTCGGGCCGGGGCCCGGCACGGCCCCCGAGCGCCCCTCGAGCGGCCCGGGCCGGGCTTCCCCACCCGCAGCGGGCAGCGGCGGCGGAGCTCTGCCCGGGGAACCCGCCGAGGAGGCGGCAGCGGCCGCGGCGCCCGCGTTCCCCGCCGGCCCCGGCAGGCGCCGGGCTCGAGCCGGGCGGAGCCAAGGGGCGGCGAGGCCGAGCCCGCCCCACAGCCCGTCCCACAGCCCGTCCCACAGCCCGGCCCACAGCCCGCCCCACAGGAGCGCCCAGCAGCGCCACAGCCCGTCCCACAGCCCGCCCCACAGGAGCCCCCAGCAGCGCCACAGCCGGCGCGCCGGGAGCCGGGCGAGGGCGGGACCGCCCAGGGCCGCCCAGGGCCGGGGACGGGGCGGCCCCGCCCGGCAGAGGGGAACGGCCGGGGCCATGGCCCGGGCCGGCAAGGGGAGGGGGGACCGAGAACGGGACAGGGACACCAGGACAGCGGGACACCGGGAGAGGGACACCGGGACAGGGACACCGGGACAGCGGGACACCGGGACAGGGACACCGGGACAGGGAGAGGAGGAAGAAGAGCAGGAGGAAGAGCGAGAGCGCGTCGCTAAGAGTCGCTGCTGCTGCTGCCGCTGCTGCTGCCGAAGCGCCGGGGCCGTTGGTCCGTTCGTCCGTTTGTCCGTTCCCCGTTGGCCCCCGCGCGCCCCGGGGGCAGCCCCGGCTGGAGTCACGGAGCTCCCCTTCCTCCCGCACCCATGCCGAGACCACGGGCTTTTTTAGCTGCTTCACTTTATTTTGACTTCTTTGCTGGCAATCTTGCAACTTCCCGCCGCTGCTCGGACCCCATCCCGCCCGCTCGGCCCGCGCTGCTGTCGCTTCCTCCCAGGCCAGCCGGGGGCTGGACTTGCCCCTGAAGTTTGGGAGGGTGTTTGCTCGGTGAGGAGCCCCGGCACGTCCGGCCAGCGCCAGGCAGAGCCAGCCCCGGGGGAGGGCAGAGCAGGACGATCGGCAGGGGAAATGCAGCCCTTTGGGGTCAGCGCTGCTCCCCGACCACACCAGGGCTGTTCCTGTTTTCCTGCCCGCTTAGAGGGGAAAGCCGGCGACTGCAGAGAGGATTAAAAAGAAGAGAATTAGAAGACTCTTCTTGCTGCCATTTGGATGCCAGTCCATGCTAATAAATGCAGGCTTAATTTGGAATGGACACGATGTAGCAGCTTTTTCAGCACCCGTTATTTAACAGCTCCCTTTCAGGGGACAGTGGAAAAAGGGAGGGGAGAACGGGAGAAAAGGGGGGGCTGGGACCTCCAAACTGAGCAGGGAAGGGGCTGAGACTCTGAAACCGAGCAGGGCAGAGGGGAAGAAACAGCCCCAAACCGAGCCGGGGAGGGAGCTGAGGACTGTGGGGTTGATGAGAAAGGGGTGGGAGAGGGGAGAAAAGGGGTGTTGGGCAGTGGGCAGGGGGACAGAGGGAGGGGGGTTCCCATATGGGTCCCCCCTGTCCCCCATCAGTTGGGCCCTGGAGCGGTTCCCTGGGGCTCTGGGAGGGGGCAGGTCCGCACTGGGAATGTCCACTGCTTCTGTAACCCTCTCTGTGCTTGCTCTGGTCACGATTCTCCACGGGTCCCCAACCCTGGGGGCTGATGGGGGGACTCCCCCCACCCAGCAGCTGGTGCTGCAGCAGCTGTGGGGCAGAGGGGGGTGGGAAAGGGGGGTCCGGGGTGGCCCCCTGAGCTCCCAACCTGCTGTGGGGACAGAGGGCTGCTGGGGGAGCACCCCCTGACCTGTGTCCCTGCACACACAGGACCGTTCCAGTTCCTGGGAAATCAGCTCATCCATATTCATTGCACATTTTTACATCTTCACGAGCTACCCGAGAGTGGGCGGTGTTCCATGTAAATCTCGGGACGCGCCTTCTGGCTCCTGCGCACTTCTCTCTGGAGCTCCTCTCGGGTGGTCGCAGGGGATGAAGGCTCAAAGTCTTCCTCTCCCGCTCGCCCGATGCCTGGGCGGGGGGCGAGACCGCACGCTGATTGACTGCGGGGGTCTCTCTGGAGGCGGGGAGCGCGCAGAGCGCCATGTTGGCTGTGGGGAAGTGATGGAGGAGGCGGCGGCGGGTGCACTGCACTGAGAGTGGAAAGGCTGGAGGGCTCGGGAGGGTTTAGCGGAGGGGTTCGGGGGTTCCCGAGGGGCAGAGCGCGGGGCCTTGGAGCCCTCTCGGGGGCTGCGGGGCTCGGGGGCTTTTCCAACGGCCTGGCTGCACTGCGCAGGCGCGCCGGCGGAGAGCTCATAAAAGAACTACAACTCCCATGAGGCTCCGCGTCACGTGCTGGACCCGCCATTTCTTTTTGAGCCACAGCGCCCCTGCCGGCCCGGCGGACCGACCCCAGGGAAAGGGGATCCTGATACTCGCCCCGAACCCCAGAGACCGCAAAACTCAGCACACAGAGATCCTACAGGGAGGGCTCAGCAGTGGGGTTCAGGGGGTCCCCCAGCCCCCAGGGGAGGGGGCCTGGTGGTGCCCCCCAAAGTCCAGGGATGAGATGTACCACATCCGGGTAAGGGGATCCCAATGTCCCCAGTACAGCCCAATGACCTCCCAGTGACTCTCAGTACAGCCCAGTAACCCCCTCAGTGACCACCCAGTGCATCCCAGTGACCTCCCACTGCCTCCCAGTGTGGCCCAATGATCCTCCAGTGAGCACCCAGTAACCCCCGGTGTGGCCCAGTAACCTCCCAGTGTCCCCCCGTGTGTCCTGGTAATCCCCCAGGAACTCCTCAGTCATCTGCCAGTGTCCCTCAGTGTGCCCCAGTTCCCCCCCAGTCCCTCCCAGTGCCCCCTGGTTCCTCCCAGTGTGTCCCAGTATCCCCCAGTAATGACCCAGTGCCCCCCAAAGCCCCCCAACTGTCCCCAACACGTCCCCAGATGCCCTTGGGCTTTCTATGAGCGTGGGGGGAAGGAGGGGTGTTTTTGTGGTCAGAGGGTCCAGGGGGGGCTCCTGGGATGAGATGGAGGGTTGGGGACATCAGGGATGGGGTTTGGGGACAGGGGGGACAGTGGGGAGGGGTTTGGGGACAGTGGAATTGGGGGTGTCAAGGGGGGATTGGGGCCATGGGGAGGCCCTGGGGACACTGGAGACACCAGGGGGGTCTCGGGGTGTCAAGGAGGGGGTGGGGACACCAAGATGGTCTTGGGGACACCAGGGGGGTCTCAGGACTCACCTGCTCATGGTGCTGCCCCTCCTCTCCCCCCCAGCCCCATTAACCCCCCCTTCCCCAGGTGGTTCCTTTGCCCATGGGCAGCAAAGCCCCCACTGCTTCTGCAACTGGAGAGTGTTGGAGCTGTGGACCATTAACATTCCAGTCTCTCCCAGCTCTGCATCCCAAAAGTCGAGAGGGATCAGTCTGTCACCTCAAAGTGAATCAATCCCATTGAAAATGGCTCGATCCCATTCCAAAACCTCTGTGTTTCTTATTTTCCCTATGTAATTCTGGGGCAGCTGGTGCCACTCCTCAGCTCTCAGCAGGCTGAGGCTTGGCCTTGCACTTTTGCCTTTGCTGGATTTCTTCATCAAATATTTCTCTCTCCCTGAAAAGAAACATATGGAAGGTTTTTGATAATCTGGACATCTTTAGACCATCTGGACAAATGACAGTTTGCAGTGTTGGAACAGCTCAGCCACAACGTTTTCCATGTTTAATCATTTATTCCCATCCCTCCCAGGAGGGAGGACACTGAACTCTTCCACAGAAACAGAAAACTAGTAACAAAAATTCAGAGACTACTGAAAATGAAAAATACCTTTTGCTCTCAGGTGGCCCTTTCACGTCCTTCTCTTCTGCCTTCCTGCAATCCACGTTATCCACGGCAGCAGTTGCCTGGATCATGGCCCAAAAAAGCTTTTTAATTCATTTATAATCATTCCAGAAAACTGAATCACAGCTGGGGGGTGGGAGACCAAGCAGGTGTTCAGGCTGGAGAGCCAGAGGCAGCTCCCCAGAGAGAGGCCTCAGAGACAGCGATGGAATCCATCAGACGGCCTTGGGCACTCTGTGAGAGGGAGAGAAGAAGCTGCTGACTTCAGGGGAAGGACACCTGCGGTGAACACCTGCTACCAGAGTTAAAAATGAGAAGGAAGAGACTGCTTTAGTTCACCCCACTTATGAAATATGAATTAATTTATAATTAAGAATGACAGTGTGTTGTTAGAAAAATTTGACTAGTGTGGATAGGTTAGAAAAAGTGTGTGACAGTATGTTAAATAGGTCCATGGGTGCCTCCTTCCCTGTAGCCTAGAAATTCCTGCGCTAGGTGGGATAAAAAAGCTTTACTGTAAACATTGCATGCCTCTTCTGCCATTTTGGGGTGGACGAGGAGGATGGAAGAATAAAACTTCTATTTTTAGTGACACAGTCAGATTGTCTTTACAAACAGCCAAGAATAGTAAAAGAGTTTAAAACTGTGTCAGGACAGATTTTAGGCATCGGCAGTTCTCCACAATTCCTTTAGTTCCATGAGGCTCTGCAGTGTCACAACTGGCCCTTGACTCCATGAGGATCCAAAAAGTCCCAGGGTTCCTTTGGCTCCATGAGGCCCTGCAGTGTCACAATGGCCTCTTGATTCCTTGAGGTTCCACAGTGTCCCAGAATTCATTTTTTCCATGAGGCCCTGGACTTTTACTCTGGAGCCCTGATTCCCTGCAGCCATGCTGTGTCACAGTGGCACCTTGGTTCCATGAGATCCTACAGTGTGCCAGGGTTCCTTCTGGAGCATGAGACCCTGCAGTGTCACAGGTGCCCCTTGATTCCATGATATTCCACAGGGTTCCTCTGATTCCATGAGGCCCCACATGTCACAAAGGTCCCTTGATTCCAGGAGGTTCCACAGTGTCCCAAGGGTCCCTTTAGCTCCGTGGGGCTCTTTGACATCCCGTGACCTCCCAGCTCTTTAGGAGCCCTGAGAACTTCAACAGGGGGAAGTGCCGGATTCTGCCCTGGGATGGGGCAACCCCGCAGGGACGGACAGACTGGGAAGGAGAGGCTGGAAAGCAGTGCTGGGAAAGGGCCCTGGGGGTGCTGGTGGGTGGCCAGTTGGCCCTGAGTCAGCAGTGCCCTGGCAGCCAGGAGGGCCAAGCCTGTCCTGGGGGCATCAGGCCCAGCATGGCTGGCCGGGCCAGGGAGGGGATTGTCCCGCTCTGCTCTGCCCTGGGGCGGCCTCACCTGCACCATTGGGGCAGTTTGGGGGGACACAACGGAAGGAAGAGATTGAGCCATTAGAGAGTGTCCAAAGGAGGGCAAGGAAGATGGGGAAGGGCCTTGGGGGGAAGGCGTGTGAGGACACTGAGGGCACTTGGTGTGTTCAGCTGGAGAAGAGGAGACTGAGGGGAGACCTCAGTGCAGGTCCAACTTCCTGGGGAGGGGCAGAGGAGGGGCAGACCCTGAGCTCTGCTCTGGGGGGACCAGGGACAGGACTGAGGGAATGGTCTGAAGTTGTGTCAGGGTTGGATCTTAGAAAAAGATTGTTCCCCCAGAGGGTGGTTGGGCACTGACCAGGCTCCCCAGGGCAGTGGGCACAGCACCAAGGCTGACAGAGCTCAAGAAGTGTTTGGATGATCCTCTCAGGATCATGGTGTGACTCTTGCGGATGGTCCTGTGCAGGGTAGGAATTGGACTGGATGATCCTTGTGGGTCCCTTCCAACTCATCCTATTCTGTCATTCTGTGATTATCAACCCTGTGTTCAGCACAAATCCAAAACACAGCCCTGCACCAGCCACAGGGAAGAAATTTAACTCTACTCCCCGTGAAACCAGCACACCCTTTATGGGCTCTCCCAGAAACATCCCCCAGTCCATTTGCCACCTGGAACCAGTGACTCTGAGTTCCTGCTTCCCCAGCCCCAGGGATGGTCTCCTTGTCTGCTCATTCCTCCACACTCTCTGTTCAGTGTTGGCATCTTAACCAGACAAGCCCCTTGGAGATAATTTACTTGTAAGTCTGCATTTCTTTTGTAGTTAATTAGATCTCAGAATCTCAGAAGTACATTCAAAGTGAATATATTGTATTAAAGAAGAAATGAGAAAATATTTCCTTTTATGTGGCCTGTTTACTTTTTTCCTGTTTTTACTTTGATATCAGAAATCCCCAGTTGATATTGATCCCAAGCACCTCATAATTCAGTCTGAATAGATAAGAAAATCAAGACCCTTTTATATCTGACAATCCATCAGACTTTATCCCTATCCCCACCCCACCATTCCCTCATCAAAGCCCTGGCACTCAAAGCAGCCTTGGGCAAATCGGAGCTCCCTCCACTCAAGGCTGGACCTGCAGGTTTCAGCTCCTTGGCACCAACTCCCACCTGTTTGGCTTGGAGAAAGAGCTGCCTGAGACACAGAGGGATGTTCATTTATTGCCAGCAAACAAAACCAGAGGAAGGTACAGCTCAATAAAAAACAAAAGTCCTTCCTCTATTGTATATTAAGTCCACATTGCCTCCACTGAAGTCCACTTTCTGCAGTAGATAGTCTGAGACCAATGACAAACACCTTCTCTATCAAGCACAGATCCCAAGATCCCCCCAACACTCCCTGCCCTGAATTCTGTCCATATTTGCCCTTTGCACACAGTGAGTCACACACTGAAGTCACAAGTTCCCTCCATCCACAGAAGGAGGAAAAGAGAAAAAAAATGAATTTCTGTGTTGTACAGAATTAAATCTACATTTATTTCAATATTCTGGGGTTACAGAAACGTTATCAAACATCCTCTGTAGTATCTGTTCACTGGGGAAACATCTGTGTGGATGGCCAGGCCCAAGGAGTGGTCAGATCTACCTGAGACACTTTCATCTGGTCAGTCCCATCCCCCTGTCCACTGTTGGATGTCACTCAGGAGCCCAACTCTTGGCTCCCTGTGCATCTCCAGGATGGACTTTCACAGCCAACCTCTCGACCCGGGTGGCAGGAGGGCCTACCCTGAGAAGGCCTAAAATGCCATCAGACAATGCCAACAGTGCCAGCTCTCATGCAAGCTGTCTGTGAGATCTGCCAGTTACCGGTGGTACCATGGGAATGGTTTTGGTGTTGAATGATGCTCAAACCAGCCTGGTTCACCCAACTCCAAACACACATCCTGCTTTTGGAAGTTGGATGGGACAGAGAAGCTGCTCACTGGCCTGTCCATTTGTGAGGAGCAGTCAATCCCTTCCTACTAGAGAAGTCCAGTCCCCTTTCATCCAGGCAGGTTCTTCTAACACAACCCTTCTTGGGGGAGATGTGTGGAGATTCCTGCCTTGGCTGGGGACGCCCTCCAAGGACACTCCTCAAGGTTGAGCAAAAGAAATCTCCCCACGACTGTTGGCCTGGGTGAGTTCCATCAGATCTCTATGTAAAAATTATTTCTTTTGGCTAGCTTTAATATAATTGTTTCAATAATTGCTTCAATATAGTGCATTATCTTATCTTATACTGTACTACTGGCAGTTTTAACATTCATATTGTGTAGTAAATTATTGTGATTTAGATCTTTTGTTTGATCATTTGTAAGAATAAAGGATTCATTTTATAGAAATATTCTCATTTTGCCAATCATTAAAACCAGTGGGACAAAAGTGGTTCAATCTCAGTTCTGTAATTCCTTAAATTTAATTTGTTGACAAAATCTGAGGCAAAGATTGGATCCCTTGTTTCTTGAGGCTCCGTAGTGCAACAATGGCTCTGAGATTCCATGAGGTTGGTCTGTTTCCCAGTGTTCTTTGGCTCTGTACGGCCCTGCAGTGTGACAATAGCCCACTGATTCCAGCATTTTCCCCAATGTCACACTAGACCATTGATTCCATGAGATTCCACAATGTCCCATTGGTTCCCTTTGGTTCCAAAAGGTTCTGGGATGTCACACTGGCCCCTTGATTCCCTGATGTTCCACAAAGTCCCGGGGTCCTTTTGATTCCATGAGGTTCCACAGTGTCCCATGTTCCCTTTGGTTCCAGGAGGCCCCAGTGGATTCCAATGGCCCCTGGATTCCAGGAGATTCCACAGTGTCCTGGGGTTCCCTTGTCTCCCTGACTTTTGGCAGTGTCCAGGGTCCCTTTGTTCCCAGGAGGTTCCTTTGTTTCCATCAGGCCCTGCCACGTCCCAGACTCCCTTTGGTTCCATGAGGTGCTGCAGGGTCACAATGTCCCCTTGATTCCAGGAGGTTCCACCATGTCCCAGGGTTCCTTTGGTTCCATGGGGTTCCACAGTGCCAAAACTCCCTGGTTCTTATCCTTCCAACATTTGTGGGCCCATTCTCTCCCTGCCTGGGATGGAGCACCATTGTGTTTGTGCAGGAATGGATCCATGGCCATCCTGCCACTGCACCAATTGAATGCTGCACAAACGTCACTGCAGGCCCGACCCTGGATGCAGGAACAGTCTGGGAACTCCAGGCCTGCTGACATTCAGCAGAGCCAGTTGGGGACTGGCCTGTCTGCAGCCCTTTCCAAAGTTCCAGCGAGTCCCTTTGAGGTGTGATCTTTCCTACAAGAGGGAAGGCAACGGAACCCCATTCTTCCAAGTTTAAGGAGCACTTCCAGTGCCTTTATCAATGACAGTACTGTTGCAATAAGATTTATATAGTAATTAGAACCGATTTTAACCATGGGGATCTCCTTTACCAAACCTTCGATGTCAAAATTAAAGGATGGAAGCAATTCGTTCCATCCATCCTCAAGGTCTGGACGTCTCCCTATACGGTAGCCTAACACAGGTGTAAAGGTGGCTAGAATTATAAGACAAATTAATGAAATAGCCATTGTTTTTTGTTATTATTTCTTCTTGATCCCAAAACAAACCTTTGTTTCTATAAACAAAGTTTCCTTGGCTGCTTTCCCAGACTCTGGCAGTGTTCCCAGACCTGTTCCCAAAACAATAGATTGGTTTGCAAAACAACACCGAGCTTGGCTGTCTTCCTGGAAAAATGTTTATCAAAACAAGCCAAACTTAACCAAAATATCCCACTTCTGACACCAAAAATGTTGTGCAAGTTTCGAGCTGGCTTCCCGTCAAGTCCCCCGAAACTTGACAACAAGGACCCGCCTCCCAGAGAGGGAAAAGAAAAGAAAACCAAGCAGCCAAAACTATAGCAAATATATATGTATATATATATATATATATATATGTATGTATTTTACATATGAGACAGATACACAAAAGGAGAATACCACACACCGGGGGGGGGGGGGAAGGGGAAGGGAGAAGGACAAAAAGGGGCAAGGACCGAACAAGCCAACCAGCCAACCGAAGGCAAACTAGCAAAAATCTCACCACTTCCCTTCGAACAGGCAGGATGGCTGGACACGGCCCAGGGCTCTCCCCTCACGCGTGGCAGATAACGGTAGTCACTGTAGGCCTCGGCTCCAGATAAACCAGACTGAGACAGGGACCCACCGTTCTCGAACCTCGCCGGAAAGGAAGAGAGCGAGGTCCCTCCTGCTGGTTTTATTTATACCTCAAGTTACGCAAAGGAATAGCATGGAATACTTCCGTGATCACTTTTCTAGTTCCTTCCTGGTTACAAGTTGGTCTCCAGGAAGGCCTAGAGTGAAACCACCACACCCTGACAACAGGAGAATTTTGGAGAGGGACCTTTCCACACTCAGCTATTGATGTGTCCACACATCTCTGCCTGGGTGTGGGTGTGAATTGACTGTGGTGGGAATGTTGTTGTTGTGAATCTCTAATTCAGTCACTGTTAAAATTTTAACAAATGCTATTGAATCCCTTGAAAACCGTTCAACTGGTCAATGATTAAATGCTACTAATCTCTTTTGCCCCCTTGTGTTTGGATCCAAATCCTTTGCACCCTGACCCTCTTGCATCCCAAGGCTCTGTGGAAATCATTCTCTTCCACAAAAAATATATGTATTTTTCATGACTTCCACTTTAAAATCTTCCTCCTTAGCTAAACTACAAAACAACTCCAATTCGCTGCTCAAGTCTTGAAGACTTGAAGACAATTAAAGAAAGGAAAATAATTTGTTTTTCAGTATTTTAATGGGTCCCACAGTGTGTTTGGAGCTGCATCAGCTGTCAGTCCAAGATGGGCCATGTCAGAACTGGTGAGGTTGGGGGGTGAGGAGCAAGGTTGATCATCCAGGGTCAGTGTGGATCTACTGAGGAGACACTCAGCATCAAGATCACTTGGAGAACACCTCTATCACCTCTCCTCTGAACTAAAAAAGAGCCATCATTGAATTAAAACAAAAAAAAAACAAACTTGGAAGACTTGTTTTGAAATTGCCTTGAAGACAATTAAAGGAAGACAAAGAGATCCTGAGGGATTTCTGGATTTTAATGAGCCCCACAGTGTGTTTGCAGCCCAACCCATGATCCTGAGGTACTGAGAGAAGATTGAAGCAGCTGCTGAAGAAGTCAGAAGCCAAACTGCAAGTGCCTTGAAGCATTGCTGGGCCCCACTGAGGGCAGGCACTGCCAAAGCCTCCCCAGGGACTCCTTGGAGCAGCTCCTTGGAGGCCAGGAGTGCAGGCAGACAAAGGCTCTGGGCAGGCCCCTGCAATGCTGAGCAAAGCCTGCCTTGGTTTTGTGGAGCACAAAGGCCAAGGGCTGAGCCCCAGGCCCTGGCCCAGCAGATCCTGTCCCTCCCGGCTGGCTCAGGGCTGTTTGGGGGGCACTGGGATGGGAGGGGGAGGAACAACAAAGGCCCAAAACTGGGCAACCCCTGCCAGGCTGCTGAGGGAGGGGCGAGGCAGAACCCAAGTGCAGAACCTGCCAGGAAAGTGGCTTGTGGTGGCCTGAGTGGCAGAGGCAGCTGCCAGAGGCAAGGGGACAAAGGCCTGGGTGCCTTTGGGCCTTGCAGCCCTGCCAGAGCCCTTGGCCATCTCTCCTGCAGGCTGTCCTGCCCTGGCCCTGCTGCTGCTCTGGCCTTGCAGGCTGCACACACCCCTCCTGCTTTCCCACCCCCTCCCAGCAGCATTTCTAGACCCTCCCTGATGGCTCTGCACCAGCTCTGGCTCTTGCCATGTGCACTTGGCCTTCTTACCTTGGATCCTGAGCCCCTGTGCCACAGGACATCCCTGCCAGAGCCCAGGCCCTTCTCCTGGGGGTCACTGCAGAGCTGAGCAGATCCAGGTCACCTCCCATTCCTCTGCCAACCCCCTGGGCCTGCTCTGGGCCCTGCAGGTCCTTGCCCTGCTCCCAAGAGCTGTGGGGGTGCTTAATGGTCAGGGCTTGGGGTTTAGAGCTCAGGGTGGGGATTAGGCAGAACTTTGGGAGGTTTGTTGTTCTGCTGGCAGTGTCTGGTTCATGATTAGGGGAAGAGCTTTTTGGGTTGGGTCAGGATTAAAGCTTGACTTTTCATACTGGTAATATATTTTTGGAATGGGGTGGGCATTAAAGTACAAATAAGAGTTTGGAGTTCTGGGTTTGGTCTTTGCCTTCGAGGTCCAGTTGAGGTTGGGATTAGAGCAGTGGATTCCTATCAGTGAGAGGAGCAGCGATTTTAGGTACTGTTGGGACTTGAGGTTACAAAGACAGTAAAGGTCTATCAGGAATGTTTGCACAGTCAGTGTTTCAGCACTCTCAGCATTTCCTGAACCTGGTTTTACCTCATCAAAATCTTTCCTCTCTGTTGGCCAAGCCCCTCTTTCCTTCCCCAAATATCCAATCCTTTTTGTCCCAGTTCCTCCTAATCTCCCCCAAACTGTCATCTTGCTGGGTTCAGCTCTGTGATGACACTGTGCAGCCTCATGGAATCAAGGGACCATTGTGGAACTGCAGGGCCTCATGGAAACCAAGGAACACAGGGACACTGTGAAATCTTGTGGAACCAGGGGACCATTTACCATTTGGGGCCTCATGGAAAAAAAGGAACCCTGAAACCTTTTGGAACCTCATGGAACCAGGGAGCCATTGTGTCACTGTGGAACCTCATGGAAACAAAGAAACTCTGGGACACAGTGGAACCTCATAAAATCAAGGGGCCACTGTGGCACTACAGGACCTTTTTGGAGCCAAATGGACCTTGGGACACTGGGGAGCCCTATGGAATCAAGGGGTCATTGTGACACTGGGGAAACTCAGGGAAAAATGGAACCTATGGACAGTGTGCAACTTCATGGAATCAAGGAGTCATTGTGACACTGAGGACACCTCATGGACTGAAGGGACCACCGTGACACTACAGGGCATTCTGGAGCCAAAGGAACCTGGGGACACTGTGCAGCCCCATGGAATCAAGGGGTCATTTTGACACTGCAGGGCCTCATGGAAACAAAACAAAATCCAGGCTTGTCCAGGTCCTGAGGGTGATTCAGAAGGGAGGCAGCAGTGATTTCTCCCTACAGACCCACCACTCCAGTGGTCTCTCCCTGCAGTCCATGGGTGTCCTGAGCATTTTCCCCAGTGCCTCCCTGCCCTGAAGGTTTGTGGCCATCAGGCTGGAGCTGAGGGGGTTGGGCAGGTGCCTGAGGAGGGGGTAGAACAAGGGCTGTGTCCAACTGTGCCAGGAGGGCTGTGCTGGGCAAGGATGAGGAGGCTGCAGAAAACAGTGGCACTGGGGAGGGGAGAGGAGCAGCTGGAGAGACCTTGTGCCTGCCCACGCTGGGCAGGAGCTGCCCCAGGATGGCAGCTCTGAAGCACTCCCAGGATGTCCCTGGGAACAGGAGGGGAAGACTGGATCTGAAAATGGAACCTGGAAAGCAGAGAGCAGGAGTGTCATGATGACACTGCAGGAGAGTCCCAGCCCTGGAGCAAGGGGACAGAAGAAGTGACCCAGTCCATGCAGTTGCCCTCTCAATAGGATCCCACAGAATCCTGGGGATGCTGGAAGGGAGCCCAGCTCTGCTTCACAAGTTCCCAGGACCTGTCCCTGCCCCTGTGCTCCAAGGGCTTCCACCCCCCAGGACTGTGCTCAGAGAGCACTCAGACCTTACAGCGAGAAAGGGGCTCAGGAGGACAGTGTGGGAGTGGCAAGAGAGCAGCTCTGCAAAGACCAAGCACTGCTGCTACCTGGCAGTGCTGCTGGGCTGGGATTATTGTCCCCTTCCCGTTTGCAAATACACCCTGTCCTGCAGTGTGCTGTCCTTTAGGAACATCTGAGAAGAAGGGTCTTGGAGAAAGAAGGCACTGCAGGTCCTTTATTTTGTTTAAATCCTCAGAGAGAACAATACATCTTTTTTACAGCTCTGGGTAAAATTCAGTGGGTAGACACTAAATTAGAAGGTAGATTCAAAATAATATTTCATTGTAGAGAATATTATTGCAAGAAGAACCCGATGACCTCCACGAAAACCTGAGCAGGAAGGCTGGGCCATTTAGGAGTCTCATTCTGAATGCTACACACCAGAAAACAGGCACTTTATTGCTCTTGAAAAGCATCCAGTCATCATTTTTCTCAGGGCATCCTTGAGCTCCTGGTTCCTCAGGCTGTAGATGAGGGGGTTCAGTGCTGGAGGCACCACCGAGTACAGAACTGAAAGGGCCAGATCCAGGGATGGGGAGGAGATGGAGGGGGGCTTCAGGTAGGCAAATGATGCAGTGCTGAGGAACAGGGAGACCACGACCAGGTGAGGGAGGCACGTGGAAAAGGCTTTGTGCTGTCCCTGCTCAGAGGGGATCCTCAGCACAGCCCTGAAGATCTGCACATAGGAGAAAACAATGAAAATGAAACAACCAAACCCTGAACAGGCACCAACCACAATAAGCCCAAGTTCCCTGAGTTTGGAGTGTGAGCAGGAGAGCTTAAGGATCTCTGGGAGTTCACAGAAGAACTGGCCCAGGGCATTGCCCTGGCACAGGGGCAGGGAAAATGTATTGGCTGTGTGCAGCAGAGCATTGAGAAAGCCAGTGGCCCAGGCAGCTGCTGCCATGTGGGCACAAGCTCTGCTGCCCAGGAGGGTCCCGTAGTGCAGGGGTTTGCAGATGGCAACGTAGCGGTCGTAGCACATGATGGTGAGGAGGAAATACTCTGCTGAGATGAAGAACAGAAAGAAAAAGGCCTGTGCAGCACATCCCATGTAGGAGATGGTTGTGGTGTTCTGGAGGGAATTGTGCATGGCTTTGGGGACAGTGGTGCAGATGCAGCCCAGGTCTGTGAGGGAGAGGTTGAGCAGGAAGAAGCCCATGGGGGTGTGCAGGTGGTGGTCACAGGCTACGGCGCTGAGGATGAGGCCGTTGGCCAGGAGGGCAGCCAGGGAGATGGCCAGGAAGAGCCAGAAGTGCAGGAGCTGCAGCTCCCGCCTGTCTGCCAATGCCAGGAGGAGGAACTGGGCCATGGAGCTGCTGTTGGACATTTGTTGTTTCTTAGCATAGGGTCTGTTCAGGAAAGGAAAACAGGGAACAGTTAAGGCAGACCTCTGTGGAAAAGCCACTCCATTTCTAAGAGAAATTGATGTGTCAAATGTCACCAAATGCACTCCCAAGGAGTCAGTTTTGCTCTGCTTAATGGGACATGGAACTTTTTGGGTAGAGCTCTCACACACACAAGGAATGTCAGATGTAACACACCTTGAATATAAAAGTTCCATCTCTACACTCATGACTCAGAAGAGCTGGGGCTGCAGAGCAGAAGCTTAGTCTGAGCTTAGAATAAATGTTACTGTGGTTTTTATTTTTACAGTCACACTTGGGGAAGGTTCTTTTCCACTGCATGAATCCTCATTTCTATACTCCAGCACACAGTGCCCAGCAGAGCTGCAAGGAAGGGCCCCCAGAACTGCCCCCAAGCCTTGGGGACACTTCCCCCCACTCCCTGCCCAGGGCTCTGCTGCCTGGAGCTGTCCCTGCCAGCAGCTGCTTCCCTGGGCCCAGGGCTGGGCCCTGCCAGCGCTGCCAGAGCCCATCCCAGCCCTGGGGACTCAGCTCTGCCCTGCAGAGCTCTCCCAGCAGCACTGGGCAGTGCCCAGGGGCATCTCTGCCTGGGCAGGCTCTGATAGCAATGTCAGAGCAACCCTGGGGAGGCTGGAAAAGTGACACTGCTGCTGTCTATAAGACAGTTTTGATGTCTGATACTCTCAGGTTCAATGCCCTCTAATCTAACAGAGTTTAAGTTGCAGTGTCCCCTCCTGTGCTCTGAGATTGATTTCCCTGTCTCAGTCAGCACCCAGACAGCCCAGGGTAGAACACTGAAAGAACTGGTTCATTCCCTTGAAGGTACCCCCTGTCTGTCTGTGCTTCTTGCAAATACCTTCTGGGAAATTTCCTGCTTCGATCTGGAGCTGTGACCAGCCCTCATCCCTGCAGCCCACTGTGGAGATCAGAAGGACTCTGCCCTGCTCTGCCCTCCCAGGAGTTGTTCCTTCCCCACAGCCCTTCTCCCCCAGCCCCGTGGCAGCTCCTTGGCCGGGCTGAGAGCTGACCCTGGCAGGCAGCAGAGTCCCTGCCCCAGCACACAGAGCCCTGGGGGCAGGACCCTGCTCTGCCCCACAGCCCTGGGCACCCCTGGCTGCACCCCCACCTTCCCACCCCACAGCCAGCCCTGGCACAGGGAACCTTCTTGCCCTGGGCCTCTGATGGGGCAGCAGCAAGTCCTGCTCTGCAGCAGCTTCTCCTGCTGCACCCCAGCAAATCCAGCAGAGCCATCCTGACAGCTCCTGCCACTGCTGCCATTTGGCAGCTGGCAGAGGCACTTGCAGGAACTCACCTGCACTGCTCTGCAGCCACAGCCTGACCGTGGCAAAGGGCTGGCAAGGTTCCTGCCCTGAGCAGCTCTGCCCTGTCCTCCCAGCCCAGGATCCCTTGAACCTCCTGCTCCCTTCTCCTCTCTGCCCTTGCTGCCTGCAGCTCCTGCCCTGCTCTGCCATGTGGCCACTTCCCCTGCACTGCAGCAACTGGGAGAGTCCTGCTGAGAGATCCTGGAAGCTGTGGGATGTGCCAGCTTTAGGAGATGCCTCCAGGAAGGCAAGTTGAACTTTACTACAGCCAGAGAATTCTTCCTTCAAATCCTGGGAAGGTTTCTCCTGTGGTGAGAGCTCAGTCACCTCCCAGCCCAGGCTGCCTCTCATCTCTCTGCCTTCTCTCCTGTGCTCTGGGTGCTGCAGGCAGTGCCCTCAGCCCTGCTGGGCTGTGCAGAGGAGCTGCTCCTGGGCAGAGCTGTCTCTTTGAAGCTCTTCTTGCTTGCCAGGAGCTCCCTGTGTGCCAGGAGCCCGGCCCAGCTCAGCAGCACAGCAACAGCCCCAGGCAGCCCTTTCTCTGCCCCTCTGGGCTCCTCCAGCTGTCCCTGGGGCTCCAGGGGAACCTGCTGGCACACAGCTGAAGGAAATAATGATGTTCCTTCTCTCAGCTGGGCACAGACACTTCTTTCAGCACTGTCATTTCTCCAAACAGACACAGAGTTTAGTTCAAGAGGCCCCTTTTCATGTCCCGTCATTAGACAGGAAACCCAGACAGTGCCCAGGAGGAATCTCCTTCACCTGCACTGAGGGAAGGGACTCAGCTGAGTCAACAGAGGTGTCTCCTTGTGGCTCTGCAGACCTGGGGCCAGAAGGACACTCAGCTCCCTCCACAACCCCCATGGGCTGGGATTCCTCCTGCCCCACTTCAGTGGGCCCAAAACAGGCCCCTGCAGGTGACTCCTTGTCCCAGCTCCCATGGGAATGAAGGAAGAACAAAGCCAGGAGTGACCTGCTGGGACACAAAGCCCTGGTTCCTTCTGAGGGGCCAGAGGTGACCGAGATTCCTGCTGGGAACTGCAGGCTCCAGTGGAGCAGTTCCTAGGGACAGGGCAGCAGCTGTGGGATCTTCTTGGAGGCTGCTGGGACATTGCTTTGGCCAACTTCAGTGGCAGAAGGGGCCCACATGTAGGACAGGGGAACCTGTCACTGTTCCTTCTGTCCAGGGCAGCCCCTAGAGGTGCTCAGGTGACCAAATGGAGTCAGGTGGCACAGGGAGAGAGGTCTCTCTCCTGTTCTTTATCAGGGTATTTTCTACATGTCCTCAGAGTACAATGGCAGTTGGCTCCTGGACATCCCTTCAAAGGTGAACCTAATTGAGGGCAGCTGAGCCTGGACTGAACAGCCAAAGAGGGGCCTGTAGTGCCAGGGGAGGTGCCAGGGCTCTGCAGCACAAGTGCAGCAGCTGCCATGGGCAGCACAGGGCCTGTGCAGGGACCCCGTCCCCATTCCCAGCAGTTGTGTGACAGGCACCACCCAGGGCTTCTCAGACACACTGGGGGCCTTTGGGGCAGGGAGTGAATCCCAGCCCTGCAGGGACACAAAGGCTGTCCCTTCTCTGCCCAGCCAAGGCCGGGCCAGGCACGAGTCCACATCCCATCAGCCCAGGCTGTCCACACTTGTTTCCTCCCTCTGCTGGCTCTTCTCTCCCCCAGCATTTCAGCAGCATGTGCTGATCTCCTCAGGGATCAGGCCTGGGATTTTCCCCCTGGGCCTGAGTCCCAGCACATCCACCCCCAAGGCCATTGTCAGCAAAGCCTCTGCCCACCCCAGCTCTCGGGGCTTTCAGAGCAGCTTTCCCCACTGCAAGTCTGTTCTTACCCCGATGCCCCCACTGAGGGGCTGCAGCCAGACAGGCCCCAATGCCCTGCGTGTGGGGCACAGGCAGGAGGAGCTGCAGCCCCAAGTCTCTCTTCATTCCACTTGCAGGCAATAACAGCCCAGGCCTGCTGAGACAGATCCCAGGTTTTGGTGCTGTGATGGGTTGGGAGAGAAGGCCAAGGAGACCCAGGACAGAACGAGCAGGAGAGAGGTGTCCTCAGTGGGAAGGAGCTTCTGGGACCTGTGGAGCTGCTCTGGGGGATGAAGGAATTGGGTGAACTTTTGTGGGTGAGGGTCAGAGGAGAGACTGGTTTGGGTGACACAGTGGAGTGAGACAAAGAGCCCATTCCAGCTGGCTTTGATAACCCTGGAATTCACTGGAAAGGCACCAGGACAGGATGCAAAGAGTCCCAGAGGTTTGTGCAGGTTCTTGGTGAAAAGACCCCTTGGGACACAGGCCTTTAGAGCACAGCTGGCAGGTTGGTGGGCAACAGGGAGGCTCATCTGCATCTGCTGCTCTCCAAGAGGAACCAAGAGGTTACCATAGAAACTGACCATAGTGATGGGAATGTAGAATGTGTGGTGGTTGCCATGGTAACTGACCATAGCAATGGGACTGTACGATGGTTGCCATGGTAACCGACCATAGCGATGGAAACGTATGATGGTTGCCATGGCAACCGACTGTGGCAATGGGAATGTATGATGGTTGCCATGGTAACTGACCGCAGAAACAGGAATTTCTGATGTTTGACATGGTAACTGACCATAGCAATTGGAATGTAGAACGGTTGTCATGGTAACTGATCGTAGCAACGGGAATGGATGATGGTTGCCATGGTAACTGACTGTACCAGTGGGAAGTGTGACAGTTGCCATGGTAACTGACCGTACCACTGGGAGTCATGCTGTTTGCCATGGTAACTGACCATATAAACAGGAATATATGATGGTTGCCATGGTAACCAACCATGGCGATGAGCATGTATGCTGGTTGCCATGGTAACCGACCGTAGCAATGGGAATGTGTGATGGTTGCCTTGGTAACTGACCATAGGAATGGGAATGTTTGAGGGTTACCATGGTAACCATCTATACTAATGGGAATGAATGATGTTGCCATGGTAACTGACTGTAGCAATGGGGATGTTTGATGGTTGCCATAGTAACTGACCGTAGGAATGGGAATGTATGCCGTTTGCCACGCTAACTGATTGTAGCAGTGGGAAGTACAATGGTTGCCATGGTAACTGATCATAGCAATGGGAATTTGTGATGGTTGTCATGGTAACCAACCGTAGCAATGGGAACGTGTGATGGTTTCCATGGTAACCGACTGTACCGTGGGAATGTATGATGGTTACCATGGTAACTGAGCATAGCAATGGGAATGTGTGCTGTTTGCCATGGGAACTGATTGTAGTAGTGGGAAGTATGATGGTTGCCTTGGTGACCGACTATAGGAATGGGAACGTATGATGGTTGCCATGGTAACTGACTGTAGTAAAGGGAATGTATGATGGTTGCCATGGTAACTGACTCTACCATCGGGAGGTATGATCGTTGCCATGGTAACTCAGCATAGGAACAGGAATGTATACTGCTGTCATGGTAAACAACTGTAGTGAGGGGAATTTATGATGGTTGCCATGGTAACTGACCATAGAAATTGGAATATATGATGGTTACCATGGTAACTGACCGTAGCAGTGGGAGGTATGATGGTTGCCATGGTAACTGACTGTAGCAACGGGAATGGATGATGGTTGCCATGATAACCAACAGTAGCAATGGGAATGTGTGATCATTGCCGTGGTAAGTGACCATTGCAGTGGGAATGTGTGCTGGTTGCCATGGTAACTGACCATAGCAATGGGGCTTTATGAGGGTTGCCATGGTAACCAACTGTTGCAATGAGAATGTATTATGGTTGCCATGGTAACTGACCAAAGCAATGGGAATGTATGATGGTTACCATGGTAACCAACCATAGAAATAAGAATATGAGCTGGTTGCCATGGTTACTGACCATAGCAGTGGGAGTGTATAATGGTTGCCATGGTAACCGACCATAGAAAAGAGACTGGACGATGGTTGCCATGGTAACTGACTTTAGCAACACAACTGTATGATGGTTGCCATGGTAACCGACCCAAGCAATGGGAATGTGTGAGGTTTCCATGGTAACTGACTGTGGCAAGGGGGCTCAGTGGCGTTGCCCAAGGCTTCCACTTCTGCAAATTGGCTTCTCCTTCAGCAGCCTCAGCCACTCGTCGTGGGGGCCCCACACAGCAGCTTCCCACCTCCGTGAGGTTCTGCAGCAGCCCAGGGTTCCTTTGGCCCCACAAGGTCCTGCAGTGTCCCCATGGCCCCTTGATTCCGGGAGGCTCCACAGTGTCCCAGGGTCTCCCTGCTTCCATGAGTTTCCCCAGTGTCCCAGGTTTCCTTTGATTCCCTGAGACCCAGATGTGAAGCCGTGGCCCCTCGATTCCACGAGGTTTTGCAGTGTCACGAGGGCTCCTTTCTGCCCTCAGGTTCTGCACAGTCTCAGGGTTCCTCTGCTTTCAGGAGTTCCCACAGTGTCCCGATGGCCCCTCAATTCCAGGACCATCCCAAACGTCCCAGGCTTTCTTTGGTTCTAGGAAGCCCTGCATGTCCAAATGGCCCCTTGATGCCATGAGTTTTCACAGTGTCCCCATTTTCCCTTGGTTCCATGAGGACCTGCATTGTCACAATGGTCCCTTGATTCCACGAGGTTCCAGTCTCCCAGGGCTTCTTCATCTCCAAGAGACTCCGCAGGGTCACAATGGTCCCTTGATTCTGTCAGATTCCAGAGTGTCCCAGGATTCCTTTGCTTCCCTGGGCCCTGCAGAGTCACAATGGACTGTTGATTCCATGAGGTTCCACGGTGTCAAAATGACCCCTTGATTCCATGAGGTTCCACAGCATCCCAAGATTCCTTTGGATCCACAAGGCCCAGGAGTGTCACAATGGCCTCTTGATTCCATGAGGTTCTTCAGTGTCACAATGGCCTTTGTTTCTATGAGGTTCCACAGTGTCCAAGGATTCCTTTGGCTCCGTGAAGCCCTGCAGTGTCACAATGGGTTGTTGATTCCGTGCAATTCTGCAGGGTCACAAAGGCCACTTGGTTCCACGAGTTTCCTCAGTGTCCCAGGCTTCCCTTGGTTCCATCAGGTCCTGCATGGTCACAAGCACCCTTCGATCCCACGTGGTTTCCCAGTGTCCCAGGTTTCATTTTATTCCAGGAGGCCCTGCAATGTCACAATGGCCACACAATTCCATCAGGTTCCCCAGTGTCACAATGGCCCATTGATTCCAGGAAGTTCCAAAATGTCCCAGGGTTTCTTTGCTTCCGGGAGACCCCCTGTCACACTGACCACTTGATTCCATGAGATTCTGCAGACTCCCAGGTTTCCTTCAGATCCAGGAGGCCCTCCAGTGTCACAATGACCCTTTGATTCCATGAAGTTCCACACTCTCCCAGAATTCCTCTGAGCTTTGCAGTGTCTCAACAGGCCCTTGACTCCATGAGGTTCCAAACTGTCCCAGGGTTCCTTTGGTTCCATGAGACCCTGAAGTGTCACAACAGCTCATTGATTCCCTGACTTTCTCTGGTGTCACAATGACCCCCTTGATTCCAACAAAGTCACCGTATCTAAATTTGTTCTTTGCAAACTGTCTTTGCTGTCATCTCCTGGCAGTGACTTCATGGCCCCTGTCAGAGCCAGCCCTGTCCCTGCACTGACCCAGCTCTGCTGCCCCACAGATGCTGGATCAGGAGGGGAAGGCCCACGGTGGAGGGCAGTGCACTGGGACTCATCCTGGAAGGGACCTCAGGAGGTTTCTGGGCCAAAACAAAGAACAACCAGTGGAGAAAGGAACACAGGGATGGGCAGTTTGCGTGCTCTGCCACATCAGGGGGAGATGTAGAGCTACAGAGACAACCAGCCAATGTGGATTCTGTCCATATTTGCCCTTTGCACACAGTGAGTCACACACTGAAGTCACAAGTTCCCTCCATCCACAGAGGGAGGAAAAGAGAAAGTGAATGAAGTTCTGTGTTGTGCAGAGCTAAATCTGCACTAATCCCAATATTCTGGGTTTATAGGACCTTTATCAAACACCTTCTGCAGCATCTGTTCACTGGGCAAACATGTGTGTGGATGGCCAGGCCCAAGGAGTGGTGGGCAATGGAGTTCCATCCAGGGGTGTTCCCAGGGCTCAGCACTGGGCTCAGGGCACTTCAATCTCTTTCTCAATGATCTGCACAAGGGCATCGAGTGCAGCCTCAGGCAGTTCCCAGGGCACACCAAGCTGGGGGGAGTGTTGATGTGCTGGAGGGCAGGAAGGCTCTGCAGAGGGATCTGCACAGGCTGGATCCATGGGCCCAGGCCACTTGGAGGAGGTTCAACAAGGCCAAGTGCTGGGTCCTGCCCTGGGCTCACAACCACCCCAAAGCCCTGACCATGCCCTGCAACTGGTCCCCACAGCCTGTCCTGTGTCCTTAATCCCTCCATTTCCAAGGACTCTGTGGCACAAGGGAACTCTGTGCTCTGGGTAGAGGAGGAGCTCCAAGTGCCACTGGAGTGGGAACCCCAACTCCTCAGGTTTGTGTTCTTTGGGAGGGCTGGAACTGATGAGACTTAGAGCCACAGAAAGTTTCTCTTCATGGCCAATATAAAAAAAATGTAAAGATGATACATGTTAATAAACATCAAAACTCTTCTCTCAGCTCTGTGAGATGTCCTGACAGCATCTGACGTGTCACCAATTCACAAGGGATTTCCATAGAGGAAGAGTTTTAAGCACAGACATAAGAAAAGGGTGTTCTATGACAGATATAAACACAATTCAGATGTTGACTAATGTGCTATTTAATCTTCTGAAAGATTGGGCAGCTCCCTGAAGCTCAAAGCATGAAACCAGTCAATTGAGAAGCACTGAATGACCAGAGAGCAACTGCAGGAGGAAACCAGGGATCAACAGGAAGGACACACATCCAGCAAGTCTACTGAAGAGATGTCCTTAGACATGGTCATTTAAACAGGAGAGGTGGAAACACCTGAAGTGAGAGGGAGATGAAGTTATAGATGGAATAGTGGTAATACAGGTAGAGGGGCAGATCAGTATTTCTTCTCCTGCCATCAGTACACGTCCAGGAAATTCTTGTTCTGCCATGGTGGGAAAACTTTACCATTTCTTAAAAGTACTCCAATGACCCAGTAATGAAAATGTACTTCAATACTATTTAATGTAAAAGTATTAAAACTGTGCCTTTTTCCACATAGACATTACTTGTCTGGCCATGACCAGGCAGCACCACAGGCTGTGCTGGATTATGGGGTGTCTCCAGTGGCACAAAGGAATCAAGGGGCCATTGTGACACTGCAGGGCCTCATGGAACCAAAGGATCCTGGGACACTGCACGATGAAAAAGGGAATAGAAACAGAGATGGAAAATGTCATGGTTTCAGGAGTTTTAGTATTTTAGGTCATTTTTCCAACACTGTTTTGCAGGGACTGTCTCTATAAGAAGGAATGCCTGCCCCAAGCTGGGGCTGGGCAGGGAGGGGAAGAAAGAAGGAAAATGCCAGGCAGCAAATGGAACTTTTTCTCCTCCCTGGACCCCGGGGGTGGTGCCTGGAGAGTCCCCACAGCGCCGTCCTGCCCCGGGGCCCTGCTGCTGCCGCCCCGAGCGCTGAGCTCGCTCAGCACCACGGCCGGGGAGAGCCCCAGAGTGACCCTGAGCCCAGGAACGTGCTTCTGCTTGTGCCCCCATTTCCCAGAGTTTCTTTGGCTTGATGGGGCAGAGGGGGGTGGTTATCAGGCAGGACCCTCCACCATTTCCCCCCTTTATTCCAGGGGTGCCACGTGGGCGAAGAATTCCCCTCTTTGTGGGTCAGCTGTTCCCTGTATATCTTTGTGGTTTCTGCTATTTCCTTGTTAGTAAACTCTTAATTTTAAGAGTTTTATCTCTCTGTATTAGTAAGAAATAAAAAGGGAGGGATTCAGTTCCTTGGAGTTCCCACCCCAATTTTTGTCTTTAACCAGTTGCATCAGGTTGTGCAAAGTCATAAATGCCCAATCATTCCATAACGTTCCACAGTGTCCCTGGATTCCTTGGGTTCCCTGAGGTCCTAGACTGTCACAATGGACATTTGATTCCATGAGGCCCTGCAGTGTCACAGTGGCCCCCTGATTCCATGAGGTTCTGCAGAATCCCAGGGTTCCATTGGTTCCATGAGGCCCTGCAAGATCACAGTTGTCCCTTGATTCCATGAGGTTCCACAGTGTGCAAGGCTTCCTTGGGCTTTGTAAGGCCCTGCAGAGGAACAATGGCTCCTTGATTCCATGAGGTTGCACTGTTTCCCAGAGTTCTTTGGCTCCATATGGCCCTGCAGGGCTCCATAATGGCCCACTGATTCCATCTTTCTCCCCAGTGTCACAATGGACCCTTCATTCCATGAGTTTCCACAATGTCCCGTTGGTTCCCTTTGGTTCCAAAAGGTTCTGGGATCTCACACTGGCCCCTTGATTCCCTGATGTTCCACAAAGTCCCGGGGTCATTTTGATTCCATGAGGTTCCACAGTGTCCCATGTTCCCTTTGGTTCCAGGAGGCCCCAGTGTATTCCAATGGCCCCTGGATTCCAGGAGATTCCACAGTGTCCTGGGGTTCCCTTGTCTCCCTGACTTTTGGCAGTGTCCAGGGGTCCCTTTGTTCCCAGGAGGTTCCTTTGTTTCCATCAGGCCCTGCCACGTCCCAGACTCCCTTTGGTTCCATGAGGTGCTGTAGGGTCACAATGTCCCCTTTATTCCATGAGGTTCTGCCATGTCCCAGGGTTCCTTTGGTTCCATGGGGTTCCACAGTGCCAAAAATCCCTGCTTCTTATCTTTCCAACATTTGTGGGCCCATTCTCTCCCTGCCTGGGCTGGAGCCCCATTGTGTTTGTGCAGGAATGGATCCATGGCCATCCTGCCACTGCCCCAATTGAATGCTGCACAAATGTCACTGCAGGCCCCACCCTGGATGCAGGAACAGTCTGGGAACTCCAGGCCTGCTGACATTCAGCAGAGCCAGGCGGGGTCCCAAAGAGCACAAGGGATTGACTGCAACCCCTGCAGGTCTCTGGCATTGCTGGGGACAAATGCAGGAACTGCCAGGAGCTCTGCAGAGCCCTGACAGTGCCACTGCAATCCCAAGCTGCATTGCCCGGGGCAACCCTCAGCACAGCCAAGGCCACAACCCTTCCTGAAAGGTGTCCCTTCTGGGCAGGGCCAGGGGGACAAACCCCTCCCTCTGTCCCTGCACATGTTGGGTCCAATTCTCATCCCCCACTTAGGGACAAAGTCAGGCTACATTGGGTGTTTAGCTTTGCATTTCCTTCACTCTTTTGTGCTTCCAACACACACCCCCCAGTCTGGGCAGAGTCTGTCCCCCCAAAGAACACAAGACCTGACTATTTGTGGCTCCTGCTGCAGTGGCTGGAACTTGGGCCACAATCTGTGCCAGGAGCAGAGAGGTCCCTCCCCACAGAAACTTCTTGGCAATGGAGTTCTTAAGAAAAGGGGACAGGCTGTGGGGATCACTTGCAGGGCACAGCCAGGGACGTGTCTTGTCCAACCTCCTGTTTAACATGACCAGCTTTTTCAGTCTCTTTTCTCTCTCTTTTCTCATGCTTGTTCGTCCAGTGACCATTGTGATGCTACCCTTGCTTTGGTTCTTCCCTAGACATCCCATGACAAGTCTTGCCCAGTCCCCCAATCCCCTTTCTGTCTGCCCATCATGAGTCTCAGAGCCCGAGGCCGAATCCCCCATGCTCAGCTGCAAGGTCACCCTGAGAGGTTCTGCCATTGACCCACTTGGTTACAGTTTCATACAGATACCTTGGAACTTCTTTGTTGCCTTTTGGGCTTAGAATGGCTTCATCAAAAACATGGTAATTCATGTCCTAGCAATGGAAATTCTTCTAAAAAGGAGTTTGGGACTTTAAACTCAAAGAATGACAGAATGCTTTGGGTTGGAAGGGATATAAAAGCTTATGTGGTCCAACTCCTGGACGTGGACAGTGACATCTTCACTAATTGAGGCTGCTCAAAGTTCCTGACTTTGGACAAATCCAGGGAGGGCACATCCTCTTCTCTGGGAACCTGTTGCAGTTCTTGCCAGCCCCACTGGTAAATATTTCTTCATTTTATCCAATATAAAGCTCCCCTATTTCAGTTTAAAGCCATTACCCCATATTGTGCCACTACAGGTAAAACGAATCACTGTGATAGGCTATCTGAGACTATGAACACAATGTTTTCATCTGCAAACACCTTGGAGAGTGCTCAATGTCCCTACAAAAAGTTTGTCCCCATCTTTCTTAGAAGCCTCTGTGGTGGTGCATCCTCCCCCCATTCTCCTCAGGCCTGGTCAATGATCTCAGGAGCTCCTGACAAGCCTTGACCAAACCAGCTGAGCAATGAAGAGCCCCTGGACTGGACCAGGGCTGTGGGAAAGTGTCCCTGGACTGGACCAGGTGCTCCTGGATGATACAGGTGGGAACAATCCGGAGTGGAACATTTTGGGAACACAGGATAATCAGTCATCCCAGGAAAGCCTTGGAACATTCCCTGCCTGAATCACAGCCCAAATGGAGCAGTTTGGATACAATTCCCCAATAGTTTGGAAACTCCAGTCATTCCTGACCCCAGGATGGCAATTCAGCAGATAACTAAAGCCAGTCCCCTTGGGAGCCCACACCCAGCGGGGCTGAGGGAGGCCCTGGCAGCTCCCCAGCACCTCCCTCTCAGTGAGACACCTCTGGCAGCCTCTCCCAGCTCGGGAACCCTCCAGTTTGCAACACTGCAAAGAGCGGCGCTGATGCCCAGGACAATTCTGATCCCCCTCCACAAACACTCCTCCAGCTGGGACCCTTGTCTGGTGGGAAACACAAAGGGATTGGTGGGAGTGTTTCCCTGACAACAGGAGAATTTGGGAGAGGGACCTTTCCACAGCCAGCTCTTGATGTGTGCACACATCTCTGCCTGGGTGTGGGTGTGAATTGACTGTGGGGTGAATGTTGTTGTGAATCTCTAATTCAGTCACTCTTAAAATTGTAGTAAATGCTATTGAACCACTTGATAACCATTCAACAGGTCAATAATTAAATGCTGCTAAACTCTTTTGCCCCCTTATCTTTGGATCCAAATCCTTTGCCCCCTGACCCTCTTGCATCCCAACGCTCTGTGTAAATCATGCCCTTTCATCAAAAAATATATATTTTTCGTGACGTCCACTGTAAACTCTTCTTCACTAGCTGAACTACAAAACAACTCTAATTACTTGTTGATGTCTTGAAGACATGAAGACAATTAAAGGAAGACAAAGAAATTGTTTTTCCGTGTTTTAATGAGTCCCACAGTGTGTTTGGAGCTGCATCAGCTGTCAGTCCAAGATGGGCCATGTCAGAACTGGTGAGGTTGGGGGATGAGGAGCAAGGCTGATCATCCAGGGTCAGTGTGGATCTCCTGAGGAGACACTCAGCATCAAGATCACTTGGAGAACACCTCTATCACCTCTCCTCTGAACTGAAAAAGAGCCATCATTGAATTAAAACAAAAAAAGTACAAATTTTGGAGACTTTTTTTGAAATTGCCTTGAAGACAATTAAAGGAAGACAAAGAGATCCTGAGGGATTTCTGCATTTTAATGAGCCCCACAGTGTGTTTGCAGCCCAACCCATGATCCTGAGGTACTGAGAGAAGATTGAAGCAGCTGCTGAAGAAGTCAGAAGCCAAAGTGCAAGTGCCTTGAAGCATTGCTGGGCCCCACTGAGGGCAGGCACTGCCAAAGCCTCCCCAGGGACTCCTTGGAGCAGCTCCTTGGAGGCCAGGAGTGCAGGCAGACCAAGGCTCTGGGCAGGCCCCTGCAATGCTGAGCAAAGCCTGCCTTGGTTTTGTGGAGCACAAAGGCCAAGGGCTGAGCCCCAGGCCCTGGCCCAGCAGATCCTGTCCCTCCCGGCTGGCTCAGGGCTGTTTGGGGGGCACTGGGATGGGAGGGGGAGGAACAACAAAGGCCCAAAACTGGGCAACCCCTGCCAGGCTGCTGAGGGAGGGGCGAGGCAGAACCCAAGTGCAGAACCTGCCAGGAAAGTTGCTTGTGGTGTCCTGAGTGGCAGAGGCAGCTGCCAGAGGCAAGGGGACAAAGGCCTGGGTGCCTTTGGGCCTTGCAGCCCTGCCAGAGCCCTTGGCCATCTCTCCTGCAGGCTGTCCTGCCCTGGCCCTGCTGCTGCTCTGGCCTTGCAGGCTGCACACACCCCTCCTGCTTTCCCACCCCCTCCCAGCAGCATTTCTAGACCCTCCCTGATGGCTCTGCACCAGCTCTGGCTGTTCCCTGGAACACAAAGCCATGGGCTGATCCTGACTCCCTGTGGGTGACCTCTTGCACCACAAGGGTCCCCGTTGAGTGACATTTGTTTTTCCTCACCTTCAGTCTGAACATTCCATGGTACTCTTTGTGCAGATCTCATTCTATTTCCAATATGGAGAAAAGCTCCATCCTGTCAGATCTCCTCTAGACCCTCTCCAGTTCTTCCTCATTCCTCCAGAATGGGGAACCTCACAGACAGACAGACCAGTCCAGATGTGGTGAGCCCAGGGCTGAGTCCATGGGGGTGACAACTCCCTTATCTGGGTGCCCACACTCCCCCTAAGGCAGCCCCATGTGCAGTTGGCCTTAAATGAAGGGGCCATTCGGATTCTTTGTAATGTCACAGAATCAAGTGGCCCTGTGACACTGCAGGGCCTCCTGGAACCAAAGCAATGCAGGGACACTGTGGAATCTCATGGAACCAAGGGACCATTGTGACATGGGGGGTCTCTTTGGAACAAAAGGAACCCTGAGACATCTCAGACCCTCCTGGAACCAAGGGGCCACTGTGCCTGCCCAGAACTCCATGGAATCAAGCAGAGCCGCTGCCTCCCCCCCGCCGCCGCACGGACCGGAGTCGCCGGCTCTGCCCCGCTTGGACACCTCTGGGGTCAGCGTGTTCTTGGGCAGCACAACTGATCTCAGACCAGAGAGTTTCCCACATTTTGCTTTGTCCCCTCTTTCCTGTGGTTTAATTTTTGTTCTTTGTTCATTCAGGGGGAAAAGGGGGAAGGGAGGCACGTGTTGATCCCTGTTTTTATCTGTTTACAAAAGGGAGTTGGGGTGGGGGGGAGAGAGGAGGCAATTTCTCTGTCTGCTGTTGCTTTGAACTGTTCTGTTGGTATTGCTGGTTTTGCTGCTATATTTCTTGTCAGTAAATTGCTATTTTTTCACTTATACTATCCTTGTATTTTATCTCCCTGTACTGGTGGGGAATAAAAGAGGAGTGAATTCATTTTATTGGAGTACCTGCCCCAATATGTGTCTTTAAACCAGGACAGGTTACTCAAGGGTTCCCTGGAATTTGGCATCATCCACAAAGGACTTGAAAATACATTTTGTCCCATTGTACAGAGAGATAATAAAGATGTTCTATAGTGGTGTTCAAGGGCTGGTCACTGAGGGATTTCACCAGGAAGTTGCTGCCAAGAGGACTTTGTACCATGGATTTTATTGGACACTCTTCATTCAGCCAACTTCCCACCCACCACATCTTCCACTTCTTCAGCCCAGCTCTCACCAGTCTGGCCGTAAGGAGACCACAGGAGACCATGTCAAGGGCCTTGATAAAGTCTGGGCACACAACATCCCCTTCTTTTCCCTCCCACAGGGGTTCTGCAATCCCTGCCTTGTCCTTCCCATGCCTGGCAATGGCTGCAGCAGGACTTGCCCTCTCCCCTTCCCTGCTGAGCCTGAGCAGTCTGGAACTCTGCCAACCCTCCTTGCTGCCCTGTTTGCAGACTGGTTCCATGTCTGCCTTTGCCAAGGCCCCAGGAAGCTCTGGGCTGGCTCTGGCCTTTCCAAGGGTTTGGGAGAGGTCTCCCAGTGACACTGCCCAGCCTTCTCAATATCCCTGGATCCAAAAGCCTTTTCTGTTATCCCACAGTTCCAGTTTAGTTCTCAGGACACAACACATATTCTTATGGTTCTTCAGGAGAAAATTAGAAGTGGTTTCATTAGAGAGGTCAACTGGTGGAGCAGCCCAGTCTGGTCTGGCCCCACAGCAGTGCCCAGCCCAGGGTGCTGCAGAGCTCTGGGCACTCCCCCCCCAGCCCCAGCCCCTCTGAAGGGCACAGCAGCTCCTGGGGCACAGAGAGGAGTCTCAGCATCCCCATCAGCTCAGGGGCTGAACACTCAGCATGGCAGGAGGAAATGGAGGTCAGGGAAACTGCAGGAGCCCTGGTGTCACCACGTCCAGGGTCTTGCTGAAGTCTGGGCACACAACATCATCTTTTCCCTCCCACAGGGGTTCTGCAATCCCTGCCTTGTCCTTCCCATGCCTGGCAATGGCTGCAGCAGGACTTGCCCTCTCCCCTTCCCTGCTGAGCCTGAGCAGTCTGGAACTCTGCCAACCCTCCTTGCTGCCCTGTTTGCAGACTGGTTCCAGGTCTGCCTTTGCCAAGGCCCCGGGAAGCTCTGGGCTGGCTCTGGCCTTTCCAAGGGTTTGGGAGAGGTCTCCCAGTGACACTGCCCAGCCTTCCCAATATCCCTGACACCAAAACCTTTTCCATAGCCCACACTGCCAGAGGAGTGCCCAGGACACAACTCAGGTTGTCCTGGTGTTTGTGGAGAATGAGAAGGGATTTCTTCCTCGAGGCCAACCCCTCCAATTGGATTTGAGTGCAGCTGAAAGGTTTCCTCAGCATTTTGCCCAGTGCCTCCCTGCCCTGAAGGTTTGTGACCATCAGGCTGGAGCTGAGGGGGTTGGGCAGGTGCCTGAGGAGGGGTAGAACATGGGCTGTGTCCAACTGTGCCAGGAGGGCTGTGCTGGGCAAGGATGAGGAGGCTGCTGAAAACAGTGGCACTGGGGAGGGGAGAGGAGCAGGGGGAGAGACCTTGTGCCTGCCCACGCTGGGCAGGAGCTGCCCCAGGATGGCAGCTCTGAAGCACTCCCAGGATGTCCCTGGGAACAGAAGGGGAAGACTGGATCTGAAAATGGAACCTGGAAAGCAGAGAGCAGGAGTGTCATGGTTACACTGCAGGAGAGTCCCAGCCCTGGAGCAAGGTGACAGAAGAAGTGACCCAGTCCATGCAGTGGCCTCAGAAGATCCCAGAGCATCCTGGAGATGCTGGAAGGGAGCCCAGCTCTGCTTCACAAGTTCCCAGGGCCTGTCCCTGCCTGTGCTCCAAGAGCTTCCACCCCCCAGGACTGTGCTCAGAGAGCACTCAGGCCTTACCCTGAGAAAGGGGTTCAGGAGGACAGTGTGGAAGTGGCAAGAGAGCAGCTCTGCAAATACCAAGCCCTGCTGCTCCCTGGCAGTGCTGCTGGGCTGGGATTATTGTCCCCTTCCCATTTGCAAATACACCCTGTCCTGCAGTGTGCTGTCCTTTAGGAACATCTGAGAAGAAGGGTCTTGGACAAAGAAGGCACTGCAGGGTCCTTTATTTTGTTTAAATACTCAGAGAGCACAATTCATCATTTATACATCTCTGTGTCAAATTCAATGGGTAGACATTAAATTAGAAGGCAGATGCATAATAATATATCGTTGAACAGAAAATTATTGCAAGAAGAATCCAATGACATCCAAGAAAAACCTGAGCAGGAAAGTTGGGCCATTAAGGAGTCCCATTCTGAATGCTACACACCAGAAAACTGGCACTTTATTGCTCCTGAAAAGCATCCAGTCATTATTCTACTTATGGCATCCTTGAGCTCCTGGTTCCTCAGGCTGTAGATGAAGGGGTTCAGTGCTGGAGGCACCACGGAGTACAGAACTGACAGGGCCAGATCCAGGGATGGGGAGGAGATGGAGGGGGGCTTCAGGTAGCCAAATGTGCCAGTGCTGACAAACAGGGAGACCACAGTCAGGTGAGGGAGGCACGTGGAAAAGGCTTTGTGCCGTCCCTGCTGAGAGGGGATCCTCAGCACAGCCCTGAAGATCTGCACATAGGAGAAAACAATGAAAATGAAACAACTAAATGATAAAGAGATGGAAAACAAGAGAAGCCAGAGTTCCCTGATGTAAGAGTGTGAGCAGGAGAGCTTGAGGATGGGGGGAACCTCACAGAAGAACTGGCCCAGGGCATTGCCCTGGCACAGGGGCAGGGAAAATGTACTGGCTGTGTGCAGCAGAGCATTGAGAAAGCCAGTGGCCCAGGCAGCTGCTGCCATGTGGGCACAAGCTCTGCTGCCCAGGAGGGTCCCGTAGTGCAGGGGTTTGCAGATGGCAACGTAGCGGTCGTAGCACATGATGGTGAGGAGATAAAACTCTGCTAAGATGAAGAACAGAAAGAAAAAGAGCTGTGCAGCACATCCCATGTAGGAGATGGTTGTGGTGTCCCAGAGGGAATTGTGCATGGCTTTGGGGACAGTGGTGCAGATGCAGCCCAGGTCTGTGAGGGAGAGGTTGAGCAGGAAGAAGCCCATGGGGGTGTGCAGGTGGTGGTCACAGGCTACGGCGCTGAGGATGAGGCCGTTGGCCAGGAGGGCAGCCAGGGAGATGGCCAGGAAGAGCCAGAAGTGCAGGAGCTGCAGCTCCCGCCTGTCTGCAAATGCCAGGAGGAGGAACTGGGCCATGGAGCTGCTGTTGGACATTTGCTGTTCCTTAGCACGGGGTCTGTTCAGAAAAGCAAAGCACAGGGAACAATTAAGACAGCCCCCTCTCAGCAAAGCCAGTGCAGCTCTCAGGGAAATCCCCTCCAAGTCAAGGCATTTCTTTTCTCTAGTTTGTGCTCTCTGAGGGTGCTGTGAGGAGCAGGAGCTCTGCCCATGTGCTGCCAAGGACTCAGCTTTGCTCTACTGCAGTGCAGACATGGAGCTGGTTTGGGACAGCTCTCATGATCCCAGGGGATGTCACATGGAACCCAGCTTTGATGGAAAAGTTCAATTCCTGTGCTGTTGTCTTGGAGCAATTTGGGCTGCAGGAGAGAGGCACAGTGTATCCTTAAAATAATTTCGACTGGATTTTTTGTTTACAATCATAACCCCTGGGAGTGCTTTTTTAGGGGCAAACTTTTCTGATGACAAATCTGAAGAGTGTTGAGCCAGGACAGGCAGAAGGGCTGAGCTCTCCATTGCTTATTGCAGAGCCAGGAGAGCTGCAGTGCCTCTCAGCCTGTTTCCCACCTGCCCTGCACTTTCCCTCTTGCTGCCTTGAAGAGGACTTCACACACAGATTCCTCTTTAAAACCCCACCAAGATCTGTGCTGAGAGCAGGGCAGCCCTGCTGGAAAGGGCAGCTCTGGGAAGTGTCCCCTGTGCCAGCCCAGAGGTGCAGCTGTGCTGGACAGAGCAGGACAGGAGCCCTCCCACAGGGAAGCCAAGGGCTGGCACAGGAGAGTGCCCACCCCCAAGGGAAGGCTCAGCACTGCCCAGGATCCTGTGCTCATTTCTGAGACTGCCTGAAATATTCATCTCCCAGAGGAAAACAGTTTGAATTTCAGTGCAGCCTCCTGACCTGAGAGAACAATGTCTGTGCTACAGTGCCTGAGCAGGAAACACACCTCAGCACTAATTCCTTTCCTGTAGCCCCTGTCTTTCCTTACCTTTGCAAAACATCCTCCATTCAATATGGTGTAGTGGTGTGGAGCTGTGAGCAGGTCTGACCCTGCAAACACCAAGACATGGAAAAGATCCTCCCTCAGCTGCCAGGTTTGCTCCTTGCCCACAGCCCTTGTGCCCCAGCCCTGGGAGCAGCTCCCCAGGCTGACTGAGAGCTGCCCCTGGCAGGCAGCAGAGTCCCTGCCCAGCACAGCGCCCTGGGTTGCAGGACCCTGCTCTGCCTCACAGCCCTGGACACCCCTGGCTGCACCCCCGGCTGAACAGCTCTTCCAAAGGGCCCCAAAACAGCCCCTGCTCCCCCATCCCATCAGCTGGGGCTGGGCCAGCTTTAGGAGATGCCTCCAGGAGCTGCCCCTGCACTGCCCTGCAGCCACAGACTCACCATGTGCAGCCCTGCCAAGGTTCCTCCTGCAGGGAGCTCTCAGCCATCCTGCCAGTGCTGAGCCCCTTGAAGCTCTGTCTGTGCCCTGCTGGTGTCCCTGAGCTGGCCTGGCAGTGCCCTCAGCCCTGCTGGGCTGTGCAGAGGAGCTGCTCCTGGGCAGAGCTGTCTCTTTGAAGCTCTTCTTGCTTGCCAGGAGCTCCCCGTGTGCCAGGAGCCCGGCCCAGCTCAGCAGCACAGCAACAGCCCCAGGCATTTCATGACCCTCAGGGGGGTTGATGTTGTTTACATGAGACTCAGTCCCTGAGAGGAAGTTCAAACAACTTTTCAACAAGTCAAAGTGAGATTGAAACACTGAAGTTTCTTGTAGTGCTAATGAGTCTCACTGAGGGACACAACTGAGAACATGTCCCCAGGTTCCAGTTAGAGCAGAAATCTGCAGACAGTGATGCCAAGGATGGACAAGCAAGGGAAAGGTGGCTCTGATGCTGAAGAAACCTTGACTTGTTTCCTTAATCCAAGGGGCCAAGCCCTGACCCCCAGCCCCTGGGAAGGCAGATCCTGTCCCTGCCTCATTCCTCAGGGCTCTTCCTGGGGCACTGGGATGTGGGATGTGCAATGCCAAGGGCAGGCCCATGGGGTGGCACCTGCCAGGCTGCTGAGCAGGGACAAGGAGGCCATGAGGCCCCAGGGCTGCAAGGGGCACTCCCCTCCTCCTGGCCTCAGGGGCACAGACAGCAGCCCTGGCCAAAGGCCTGCAGAAGGTGGCTCTGGCAGGGCCTTTCAGCTTCTCCCCCTCCCTGTCTCCTCTCCAGCCCAGGCTGTCCTACGGTGTCCATGCCCTGCCCCTTTCCCTGCAGGCTGTCGTCATCCCCCCGGCTGCCCCACCTGGCTGGCACCTTCCTGCACTGACATCTCTGCGTCCTCCCTGGCTCTTCCTGCACACACAAAGCCTTGGCCTCATCCAGACTCCTCCTGGCTGACGTGTTGCAGCACAGCACTGCCCTTGGAGGGAAATCCTTTTCTCCTCGTGCCAGCCTAGACCTCCCCAGCTGCACATTCTTTCTTTCTCATGCTGTTTTCTGCTACAACAAAAATATCCACCCTCTCTGAAGCGACTCTTCAAGCACTCCCAGGGTTCTTCTCTGCTGTCCTCTGTCTGAACCCACCACTCCTTTGCCCCTACAGAGTGGTCATGTTTGAGACCTCCAAACGCCTTCCTGGGACATCTCTGAGCACTCTCCAAGGTGTCTGCAGATGAAAACATGGTCTAAGATAGGCACAGGGATAAGTTTTACCAAGGCCTGTAGTGGCAGAACATGGGGCAGTGGCTTTGAACTGAAATAGGGGAGCTTTCTATTGGATAAAATGAAGAAACACTTACCAGTGGGGCTGGCAAGAACTCCAACAGAAGAGGATGTCCCATCCCTGGATTTGTCCAAGGTCAGGAACTTTGAGCAGCCACAATTAATGAAGATGTCACTCTCCATGTCCATGAGCTGGACCACCTCAGCTTTTATGTCCCTTCCAGCCAAACCATTCTGTGGTTCTTTGAGTCCCAAACTCCTTCTCCAAAGAACTTTTGTTGCTAGGACATGAATTGCCATGTTTTTGGAGAACCCATTGTAAACCCAAAAGGTAAAAAATCAATTCAAATAAAGTTCCAACATCTCTGTGTGAAAGTTTCACCAAATGGGTCAATGGCAGAGCCTCCCAGGATGACCTTGCCAGTTGAAGATGGGGGATTCTGTTTGGGGTGTGAGTCTTATGATGGGCAACAAGAAAGCACATTTGGGGACTGTGCAAGACTTGTCGTGGGATCTCTAGGGAAGAACCACAGAAAGGGAAATGGTGGGATCATGGGGGTTTGTGAAGGAACAGGTATGAGAAAACAGAGAGAAAAGGGATGAAAAGGCTGGTCATGGTAAACAGGAGGATGCTCAAGACACTTCCCAGGCCATGCCCTGACACTGATCCCCACAGCCTGTCCCATTTTCCTATTAACTCCATGGCCAAGAAGTTTCTGTGGGGAGGGACCTCTCTGCTCCTGGCACAGATTGTGGCCCAAGTTCCAGCCCCTGCAGTGGGACCCACAAATAGTCAGGTCTTGTGTTCTATGGGGGGCCAGACTCTGCCCAGACTGGGGGGTGTGTGTGTTGGAAGCACAAAAGAGTGAAGCAAATGCAAAGCTCAACATGCAATGGGGCCTGTGGGGATCAGAACAGACACAGAAATCAGAGGAAAGTCCTGTGGTGTGTTGTAGTAGTTTAGCCTAAGCCTTCCTGGTATCCAGGAAGGAACTAGGGAAGTAACCAGGGAAGTATTCCACCCTATTCCTTTACGTAAACAGACATATAAATATGAGGGGAGGAGAGACTGAGGCTCTCTTCTCTTCCAGCGAGGTTCAGGACAGCGGAGTCCTGCGGCTGATCCTGCTCGTGTGGGGGAGGCCTGGTGAGGCCTGGTTGGGCCTCTGGGGCCTCTCGTTTCTTTCCGATCCGGGAAGTGGTCTGGTGGCAGCGCATGATCCTGTTTTCCCAAGGGAAGTGTGGAGATTTTGTTTTGCTCGTTCTTTATAGATTGTGTATATCTGTTTTGGTTTTCTTTTTGTCCCTTTTCCCTTTCCCCTTTCCCTTTCCCTTCAGGGGGTGTTTGGGGTTCCTTTTTATATGTACATAGTATTTTAACTGTATATAACTATTATAAATGTAAAAATATATATATATTTTGATATAATTCTGCATAAACAGAATTGTGGTACATCCCAGGCAGGGAGAGAATGGGCCACAAATTTTGGAATAATTAGAACCAGGGAGTTTTGGCACTGTGGAACCCCATGGAACAAAGGGAACATGACAGAACCTGATGGAATAAAGGGGACACTCTGACCCTGCAGCACCTCATGGAACCAAAGGGAGTCTGGGACGTGGCAGGGCCTGATGGAAACAAAGGAACCTCCTGGGAACAAAGGGACCCTGGACACTGCCAAAAGTCAGGGAGACAAGGGAACCCCAGGACACTGTGGAATCTCCTGGAATCCAGGGGCCATTGGAATACACTGGGGCCTCCTGGAACTAAAGGGAACATGGGACACTGTGGAACCTCATGGAATCAAAAGGACCCCTGGACTTTGTGGAACATCAGGGAATCCAGGGGCCAGTGTGACATCCCAGAACCTTTTGGAACCAAAGGGAACCAATGGGACATTGTGGAATCTGATGGAATCAAGGGTCCATTGTGACCCTGTTGAACCTCACAGAATCCAGGGGCCATTCTGATTCTGCAAGGCCTTCTGGAGTCAAAGGGACCATTGTGACACTGGGGAACCTCATGGAATCAAGGGTCCATTGTGACAGTGAGGAAAATGATGGAATCAGTGGGCCATTGTCACACTGCGGGGCCTGATGGAGCCAAAGAACACTGGGAAACAGTGCAACCTCATGGAATCAAGGAGCCATTGTCCCACTGCGGAGCCTCAAGGAATAAGGGATCCAATCTTTGCCTCAGATTTTGTCAACAAATTATATGTAAGGAATTACAGAAGTGGGATTGCACCAGTTTTGTCCCACAGGTTTTAATGATTGGTCAAATGAGGACATTTCTATAAAATGAATCATTTATTCTTACAAATGATCAGACAAAATATCTTAATCCTATAACTACTAGTAGTACAGTATAAGATAAAATAGTTCGCTATATTGAAACAATTATACTAAAGATAACCCAAAGAAATAATTATTACGTAGAGATCTGATGGAACTCACCCAGACTAATGGTTGTGGGGAGATTTCTTTTGCTCAGCCTTGAGGAGTGTCCTTGGAGGGCGTCCCCACCCAAGGCAGGAATCTCCACACATCTACCCCAAGAAGGGCTGTGTTAGAAGAACCTGCCTGGGTGAAAGGGGACTGGACTTCTCTAGTAGGAAGGGATTGACTGCTCCTCACAAATGGACAGGCCAGTGAGCAGCTTCTCTGTCCCATCCAAGTTCCAAAAGCAGGATGTGTGTTTGGAGTTGGGTGAACCAGGCTGGTTTGAGCATCATCCAACACCAAAACCATTCCCATGGAGCCACCGGTAACTGGCAGATCTCACAGACAGCTTGCATGAGAGCTGGCACTGTTGGCATTGTCTGATGGCATTTTAGGCCCAATCAGGGTAGGCCCTCCTGCCACCCGGGTCGAGAGGTTGGCTGTGAAAGTCCATCCTGGAGATGCACAGGGAGCCAAGAGTTGGGCTCCTGAGTGACATCCAACAATGGACAGGGGGATGGGACTGACCAGATGAAAGTGTCTCAGGTAGAGCTGGACTGGCAACACAAGGGGGAATTATTCCTGGCTCGCTGGGCCCAGGACACCTCAGGGCCTCAGGGAAGAGGTGCAACATCCAGTTGGGCTTGTGATCCAGGGTTGCATTTAACCATGGACACCAACTGCCAGGCCCAGGGGAACACACACGACGCGCCCTCCCAGGCAATGGTTCTACAGTTTTAGAAGATGGTCCCTCCAATGCCAGAACTCTCCACCCGCCGGTTCTGCCCATTTCTGCCCCCAACATGCCTCTTGGGGAATTGGGTTTGGGGTCTTTGGGACCCCTTCCTCCTCATCTTTGTCTTCTTCACAGCATGTACAGTCCTTGGAGCGCCTCCAAAGTTCTGGGCTGGAAGGTTGCTTTGTCTCTCGTGAAATCTTGTCCAGGCCTAGGGTGGGATGTTGTTCAATAGAGGAGCTTTTCTATAATTCTACCTTGAAAAGAAGTCTAAACACACTAAAGAAATTCAGAAAGTTTTATATAAAACAGGGTCATAGGGTTGGGTCTGTATAAACTACTATGCTAAAGGGGGGCATATAATACAGCTACATTAACATCGACATTTACTACACAACTATTTTAAAATCTTCAAAAAGTTAAAAAAAAATCCAGAAATCTTTAAGGCATCACACAAACCTTAGAGTTACCTGTTAGTTAACTGTACCATTTGAACTGGCCCTGGCCAAAAGAACCTCTCTGTACCATTGAAGGGGATAAAATCCCTGTGGATTCCAGCAATATGTTAGGGAGGACAGTTTGGATGAGTCCTGCCTTAAGCAAAGGCACACTGGGAACCTCCTTTCCCATTTTGCCAAGCATGTTCCCCCCGGCTGGGGCTGAGTCCTCTCGGAGCTCCAGCTCTGCTGTGCCCAGAGGGGCTGGAGTTGTGGTGCCACTGCCCAGAGCAGCCTGCCCTGGGCAAGGCTGTGGGGCCAGAGCCGCCTGGGCTGTGCTGGGGAGAGGCCTTTGGGGGTGGAGAGAGCTCAGGGCAGGTGGAAGAGCTTGGAGGGAGCTGGGCTGGGCTGGAAAGGAGCTGGCAGAGAAAGCCCTGGGTGTGTCTGTGACACTGTGTGAGCGTGCAGGGGGAGGACTCAGCCCAGGGGGGTTGTGGTGCAGAGCCAGGGCCTGTGGAAAGGATTGAAAACATGCAAGTGCCAGTGAGAGGAGGCTGCTCTGTGCCCTTGGTGGCACCAACAGACAAGGGATTGCTGGGCATGGCCTGGGCTGTGCAGGGGCACTGTGGGAAAGGCAAAGCTCCCCTGCAGTTGGGGCTGCAGGAAAAGTCCAGAGCCCAAAGAGCCTCAAGGGCTGTGTTGGACACCAAGGCTGCAGGAGGGAAATGCAGGGCTGCTGTGCAATGGGGAGGGGGTTGAATTCCAGCAGACACTGATGTGGTGCTCAGGGACTCCATGGCTTCTCTGCCTGAGGCTTTCCTGGAAAGGTCTCTCAGGCCTCTGTGCTCAGGGAAGGGCTTCAGGGAGGAGGAGAGCACGTCTGGGCAGGAACCTGCTGAAATCCCCGAGGGACAAATGGCAGTGTCTGCCCCTGCAGGGGACTCAGCCTGGCCTTGACATGGGCTGGAGCTGTGGGGATAGGGATAAAGTCTGATGGATTCTCAGATACAAATGGTGTTGATTTTCTTATCTATTCAGACTGAATTAGGAAGTGGTTGGGATCAATATTGACTGGGGATTGTTGATATCAGTGTAAAAACAGGAAAAAAAGTAAACAGGACACAAAAAACAGGACATCTTTTCTAAGGGTTATATTAATACAATATATTCACTTGGAATGCACTTCTGAGATCTGTCTAATTAACCACAAAGGAAATGAAGACTTAGAAGTCAACTATTCCCATGGGCTTGCCTTGTTAAGATGCCATCACTGAGAAGAGAGTGTGGAGGAATGAGCAGACAAGGAGACCATCCCTGGGACTGGGGAAGCAGGAACTCAGAGTCACTGGTTCCAGGTGGCAAATGGACTGGGGGATGTTTCTGGGAGAGCCCCTAAAGGGTGTACTGGTTTCAGGGGGAGTACAGTTAAATTTCTTCCCCATGGTTGGTTCAGGGCTGTGTTTTGGTTCGTGCTGAACACAGGGTTGATAATCACAGAATGACAGAATATGCTGAGTTGGAAGGGACCCACAAGGATCATCCAGTCCAACCCTTAGCCCTGCACGGGACCATCCCCAAGAGTCACACCATGATCCTGAGAGGATCATCCAAACACTTCTTGAGCTCTGTCAGCCTTGGTGCTGTGCCCACTGCCCTGGGGAGCCTGGTCAGTGCCCAACCACCCTCTGAGGGGATGAATCTTTGTCTAAGATCCAGCCTAACACAACTTCAGGCCATTCCCTGGGGTTCAGTCCTTGGTCCCCCCAGAGCAGAGCTCAGGGCCTGCCCCTCCTCTGCCCCTCCCCAGGAAGTTGTGGCTGCAGTGAGGTCTCCCCTCAGTCTCCTCTTCTACAGCTGAACACACCAAGTGCCCTCAGTGTCCTCACACGCCTTCCCCCCAAGGCCCTTCCCCATCTTCCTTGCCCTCCTTTGGACACTCTCTAATGGCTCAATCTCTCCCTTCCATTGTGTCCCCCCAAACTGCCCCAATGTTGCCTGTCAGGTCCCTTCTCTCAGCAGGAGCTGATGGCTCAGCCCGTGACTCATGGCTGGACCAGGTGCTCTCCAGCTGCCCCTGCCCTGGCCTGTGACAGCCCAGCACAAGCCCCTTTGGTTCAAAGAGACCCTGCAGTGTCACAATGGCCACTTGATTCCATGAGGCCCCATGTGTCCCAGTGGTCACTTGCTTCCATGTGTTTCTGTAGTTGCCCAGGATTCCTTTTGTTCCATGAGGCCCCACATGCCACAATGGCCCTTTGATTCCAGGAGGTTCTGCCCTGTTCCAGGTTTCCTTCAGTTCCATGTGACCCTGACATGTCACAATGGACCCCTGACACCGTGAGGTTCCACAGTCTCCAAGGGCATTTTTGTTCCACGAGGCCCTGCAGTGTCCCAAGGGCCACTTGATTCCAGGGGGTTGCTCGGTGTCACAAAGGCCCCTTGTTTCCACAAGGTTCTGCAGTGTCTCCTTGTTCCCACTGTTCCATGAGGTTCTGCAGTGTCACATTGGCCCCTTCATTCCATGAGGTTCCACAGTGTCCCTGGATTCCTTTGGCTCCATGAGGCCCTGCACTGTCAGACTGGGCCCTTGATTCTCTGAGGTTCCACAGTGTGACAATGGTCCCTTGGTTCCCTGAGCTTCCAAAATGTTTCTGGGTTCCTGTGCTTTCATGAGGGCCCACGTATCAAATGGCCCCTTGGTTCCACGAGTATCCACAGTGTCCCAGTTTTCCTTTGCTTCCATGAGGCCCTGGAGTGTCACAATGACCCCTTGGTTCCATGAATTCCAGAATGTCTTGGAGCTCCTTTCGTTCCACAGGGAGCTGCATGTCCCAGTGTTCCCTCGTTACCAGGATGTTCTCCACAATTCCTTTAGTTCCATGAGGCTCTGCAGTGTCACAACTGGCCCTTGACTCCATAAGGATCCAAAAAGTCCCAGAGTTTCTTTTGGCTCTGTGAGGCCCTGCACTGTCACAATGGCCCCTTGTTCCCATGAAGTTCCACAGTGTCCCAGAATTCATTTTTTCCATGAGGCCATGGACTTTTACTCTGGAGCCCTGATTCCCTGCAGCCATGCTGTGTCACAAGGGCACCTTGGTTCCATGAGGTTGCAGACCTTCAAAAAGGTCCCTTGATTCCATGAGGTTCCACAGTGTCCCAAGGGTCCCTTTAGCTCCGTGGGGCTCTTTGACATCCCGTGACCTCCCGGCTCTTTAGGAGCCCTGAGAACTTCAACAGGGGGAAGTGCCGGATTCTGCCCTGGGCTGGGGCAACCCCGCAGGGACGGACAGACTGGGAAGGAGAGGCTGGAAAGCAGGGCCGGGAAAGGGCCCTGAGGGGGCTGGTGGGTGGCCAGTTGGCCCTGAGTCAGCAGTGCCCTGGCAGCCAGGAGGGCCAAGCCTGTCCTGGGGGCATCAGGCCCAGCATGGCCGACCAGGCCAGGGAGGGGATTGTCCCGCTCTGCTCTGCCCTGGGGCGGCCTCACCTGCACCATTGGGGCAGTTTGGGGGGACACAATGGAAGGGAGAGATTGAGCCATTAGAGAGTGTCCAAAGGAGGGCAAGGAAGATGGGGAAGGGCCTTGGGGGGAAGGTGTGTGAGGACACTGAGGGCACTTGGTGTGTTCAGCTTGAGAAGAGGAGACTGAGGGGAGACCTCAGTGCAGGTCCAACTTCCTGGGGAGGGGCAGAGGAGGGGCAGGCCCTGAGCTCTGCTCTGGGGGGACCAGGGACAGGACTGAGGGAATGGCCTGGAGTTGTGTCGGGGGAGGGTCCCTTCCAACTCAACATATTCTGTCATTTTTTGATTATCAACCCTGTGTTCGGCACAAATCCAAAACACAGCCCTGCACCAGCCATGGGGAAGAAATTTAACTGTACTCCCCCTGAAACCAGCACACCCTTTAGGGGCTCTCCCAGAAACATCCCAAAGTCCATTTGCCACCTGGAACCAGTGACTCTGAGTTCCTGCTTCCCCAGCCCCAGGGATGGTCTCCCTGTCTGCTCATTCCTCTACACTCTCTTCTCACTGATGGTATCTTAAGGAGACAAGCCCCTTGGGAATAATTGACTTCTAAGTCTTCATTTCCTTTGTGGTTAATTAGATCTCAGAAGTGTATTCCAAGTCAATATATTGTATTAAAAAAAACCATGAGAAAAGATGGGTTTTTTGTGGCCTGTTTCCTTTTTTCCTGTTTTTACACTGATATCAGCAATCTCCAGTCAATATTGATCCCGAGCACCTCCTAATTCAGTCTGAATAGATAAGAAAATCAACACCCTCTATGTCTGACAATCCATCAGACTTTATCCCTATCCATACCCCACCATTCCCTCATCAAAGCCCTGGCACTCAAAGCAACCTTGGGCAAATCTGAGCTTCCTCCACTCAAGGCTGGGCCTGCAGGTTTCAGCTCCTTGACACCAACTCCCACCTGCTTGGCTTGGAGAAGGAGCTGCCTGAGACACAGAGGGATGTTCGTTTATTGCCAGCAAACAAAACCAGAGGAAGGCACAGCTCAATAAGAAACAAAAGTCTTTCCCCTGCTGTATATGAAGTCCAAATGGCCTGTCCTGGGCCACCTTCCTACTCTGTTGGTGCCACCAAGGGCACAGACCAGTCTCCTCTCACTGGCACTTGCATGTTTTCAATCCCTTCCACAGGCAATCACTTGTGCTCTTTGGGACCCCGCCTGGCTCTGCTGAATGTCAGCAGGCCTGGAGTTCCCAGACTGTTCCTGCATCCAGGGTTGGGCCTGCAGTGACGTTTGTGCAGCATTCAATTGGGGCAGTGGCAGGATGGCCATGGATCCATTCCTGCACAAACACAATGGGGCTCCATCCCAGGCAGGGAGAGAATGGGCCTAGAAATTTTGGAAGGATACGAAGCAGGGAGTTTTGGCACTGTGGAACCCCATGGAACCAAAGGAAACATGGGACACTGTGGAACCTCATGGAATCAAAAGGACCTCAGAACTTTGTCAGGGAATCCAGGGGCCAGTGTGACATCCCAGAACCTTTTGGAACCAAAGGGAACCAATGGGATATTGTGGAATCTCATGGAATCAAGGGTCCATTGTGACCTTGTGGAACCTCACAGAATCCAGGGGCCATTCTGATTCTGCAAGGCCTTCTGGAGTCAAAGGGACCATTGTGACACTGGGGAACCTTGTGGAATCAAGGGTCCATTGTGACACTGGGGAAAATGATGGAATCATTGGGCCATTGTCACACTGCAGGAGCCCAAGAATGCTGGGAAACAGTGCAACCTCATGGAATCAAGGAGCCATTGTCCCACTGCACAGCCTCAAGGAATAAGGGATCAAATCTTGGCCTCAGATTTTGTCAAAAAATTAAATTTAAGGAATTACAGAAGTGTGACTGAACCACTTTTGTCCCACAGGTTTTAATGATAGGCCAAAGAGAATATTTATTTAAAATCAGTCTTTTATTCTCACAAATGATCAGAAAAAAGATCTTAATCAGAATTATTTACTACACAGTAAAAGGCTAAAACTACTAGTAGTACAGTATAAGATATGATAGTGCATTGTACTGAAGCAATTATTGAAACCATTAAATTAAAGCTAGCCAAAAGAAATAATTATTACATAGAGATCTGATGGAACTCACCCAGACCAACTGGTTTCAGTGATTGGCCCAATGAGAATATTTCTATAAAATGAATCATTTATTCTTACAAATGATCAGACAAAAGACCTTAATCAGAATTATTTACTACACAGTAAAAAGGCTAAAACTACTAGTAGTACAGTGTAAGATATGATAGTGCATTGTATTGAAGCAATTATTGAAACAATTATATTAAAGCTAGCCAAAAGAAATAATTATTACATAGAGATCTGATGGAACTCACCCAGACCAATGGTTGTGGGGAGATTTCTTTTGCTCAACCTTGAGGAGTGTCCTTGGAGGGCGTCCCCACCCAAGGCAGGAATCTCCACACATCTACCCCAAGAAGGGCTGTGTTAGAAGAACCTGCCTGGATGAAAGGGGACTGGACTTCTCTAGTAGGAAGGGATTGACTGCTCCTCACAAATGGACAGGCCAGTGAGCAGCTTCTCTGTCCCATCCAACTTCCAAAAGCAGGATGTGTGTTTGGAGTTGGGTGAACCAGGCTGGTTTGAGCATCATTCAACACCAAAACCATTCCCAGGGTGCCACCGGTAACTGGCAGATCTCACAGACAGCTTGCATGAGAGCTGGCACTGTTGGCATTGTCTGATGGCATTTTAGGCCTTCTCAGGGCAGGCCCTCCTGCCACCCGGGTCGAGAGGTTGGCTGTGAAAGTCCATCCTGGAGATGCACAGGGAGCCAAGAGTTGGGCTCCTGAGTGACATCCAACAATGGACAGGGGGATGGGACTGACCAGATGAAAGTGTCTCAGGTAGAGTTGGACTGGCAACACAAGGGGGAATTATTCCTGGCTCGCTGGGCCCAGGACACCTCAGGACCTCAGGGAAGAGGGGCAACATCCAGCTGGGCTTGTGATCCAGGGCTGCATTAAACCATGGACACCAACTGCCAGGTTCTCCAGAACTGGGAAACATGTGCTGCCATCAAAGAGGCCAAGAGGGTAAAGCCCCTGTGGGGTGGGGGATGATGGCTGAGATAGAGATTTGGGCAGGTCTGGCAGATTGATCCCAGAACACTCCCCAAACCCACCAAGGCAAGCTCTACGTGCTGACAATGGTGGACACAACCCCTGGATGGCAGGAGACACCCCCTGTGCCTCCCACCACTGCCCAGAACACCATCCTGGGCCTGGAAAAGCAAGTCCTGTGGAGACACGGCCCTCCAGAAACACTGGAGTTGGACAGCAGGACTCTTTTCCAAAACAACCTTGTGCACACCTGGACCAGAGAGCTCGGCATGGAGTGGATGGATCCTATTCCCTGTCAGGCACCAGCCTCTGGGAAAGTTGAATGGTAGAGTGGACTGTTCAAACCACCTGGAAAGCAATGGGCAGTGGGACCTTCAAACCTTGGGATGTGCATTTAGCAAAAGCCAACTAGTTAGTTAATCCTGTAAGCTCAAGAGAGAAAACTCCAGGCCAGTTCAGTGTCTAAGATCAGCTCAAAAGAGCAGGTCCTTTAATCAGGCCCACAGGCCCAGGGGAACACACACAACGCGCCCTCCCAGGCAATGGTTCTACAGTTTTAGAAGATGGTCCATCCAATGCCAGAACTCTCCACCCCTCGGTTCTGCCCATTTCTGCCCCCAAGATGCCTCTTGGGGAATTGGGTCTGGGGTCTTTGGGACCCCTTCTTCCTCATCTTTGTCTTCTTCACAGCACGTACAATCCTTGGAGCACCTCCAAAGTTCTGGGTTGGAAGGTTGCTTTGTCTCTCGTGAAATCTTGTCCAGGCCTAGGGTGGGATGTTGTTCAATAGAGGAGTTTTTCTACAATTCTACCTTGAAAAGAAGTCTAAACACACTAAAGAAATTCAGAAAGTTTTATATAAAACAGGGTCATAGGGTTGGGTCTGTATAAACTACTATGCTAAAGGGGGGCATATAATACAGCTACATTAACGTCGACATTTACTACACAACTATTTTAAAATCTTCAAAAAGCTAAAAAAAAAATCCAGAAATCTTTAAGGCATCACAGAAACCTTAGAGTTACCTGTTAGTTAACTGTACCATTTGAACTGGCCCTGGCCAAAAGAACCTCTACATACCATTGAAGGGGATAAAATCCCTGTGGATTCCAGCAATATGTTGGGGAGGACAGTTTGGATGAGTCCTGCCTTAAGCAAAGGCACACGGGAGCCTCCTTTCCCTTTTGCCAAGCACGTTCCCCCCGGCTGGGGCTGAGTCCTCTCGGAGCTCCAGCTCTGCTGTGCCCAGAGGGGCTGGGGCTGTGGTGCCACTGCCCAGAGCAGCCTGCCCTGGGCAAGGCTGTGGGGCCAGAGCCGCCTGGGCTGTGCTGGGGAGAGGCCCTTGGGGGTGGAGAGAGCTCAGGGCAGGTGGGAGAGCTTGGAGGGAGCTGGTCTGGGCTGGAAAGGAGCTGGCAGAGAAAGCCCTGGGTGTGTCTGTGACACTGTGTGAGCGTGCAGGGGGAGGACTCAGCCCAGGGGGGTTGTGGTGCAGAGCCAGGGCCTGTGGAAAGGATTGAAAACATGCAAGTGCCAGTGAGAGGAGGCTGCTCTGTGCCCTTGGTGGCACCAACAGACAAGGGATTGCTGGGCATGGCCTGGGCTGTGCAGGGGCACTGTGGGAAAGGCAAAGCTCCCCTGCAGTTGGGGCTGCAGGAAAAGTCCAGAGCCCAAAGAGCCTCAAGGGCTGTGTTGGACACCAAGGCTGCAGGAGGGAAATGCAGGGCTGCTGTGCAATGGGGAGGGGGGTTAACTCCAGCAGACACTGATGTGGTGCTCAGGGACTCCATGGCTTCTCTGCCTGAGGCTTTCCTGGAAAGGTCTCTCAGGTCTCTGTGCTCAGGGAAGGGCTTCAGGGAGGAGGAGAGCACGTCTGGGCAGGAACCTGCTGAAATCCCCGAGGGACAAATGGCAGGGTCTGCCCCTGCAGGGGACTCAGCCTGGCCTTGACATGGGCTGGAGCTGCGGGGATAGGGATAAAGTCTGATGGATTCTCAGACACAAATGGTGTTGATTTTCTTATCGATTCAGACTGAATTAGGAAGTGGTTGGGATCAATATTGACTGGGGATTGTTGATATCAGTGTAAAAACAGGAAAAAAAGTAAACAGGACACAAAAAAACAGGACATCTTTTCTAAGGGTTATATTAATACAATATATTCACTTGGAATGCACTTCTGAGATCTGTCTAATTTACCACAAAGGAAATGAAGACTTAAAAGTCAATTATTCCCATGGGCTTGCCTTGTTAAGATGCCATCACTGAGAAGAGAGTGTGGAGGAATGAGCAGACAAGGAGACCATCCCTGGGGCTGGGGAAGCAGGAACTCAGAGTCACTGGTTCCAGGTGGCAAATGGACTGGGGATGTTTCTGGGAGAGCCCCTAAAGGGTGTGCTGGTTTCAGAGGGAGTACAGTTAAATTTCTTCCCCATGGCTGGTGCAGGGCTGTGTTTTGTTTTGTGCTGAACACAGGGTTGATAATCACAGAATGACAGAATATGCTGAGTTGGAAGGGACCCACAAGGATCATCCAGTCCAACCCTTAGCCCTGCACAGGACTATCCCCAAGAGTCACACCATGGGCCTGAGAGGATCATCCAAACACTTCTTGAGCTCTGTCAGCCTTGGTGCTGTGCCCACTGTCCTGGGGAGCCTGGTCAGTGCCCAACCACCCTCTGAGGGGATGAATCTTTGTCTAAGATCCAGCCTAACACAACTCCAGGCCATTCCCTGGGGTTCAGTCCTTGGTCCCCCCAGAGCAGAGCTCAGGGCCTGCCCCTCCTCTGCCCCTCCCCAGGAAGTTGGACCTGCACTGAGGTCTCCCCTCAGTCTCCTCTTCTCCAGCTGATCACACCAAGTGCCCTCAGTGTCCTCACACGCCTTCCCCTCAAGACCCTTCCCCATCTTCCTTGCCCTCCTTTGGACACTCTCTAATGGCTCAATCTCTCCCTTCCATTGTTTCCCCCCAAATTGCCCCAATGTTGCCTGTCAGGTCCCTTCTCTCTGCAGGAGCTGATGGCTCAGCCCGTGACTCATGGCTGGACCAGGGGCTCTCCAACTGCCCCTGCCCTGGCCTGTGACAGCCCAGCACAAGCCCCTTTGGTTCAAAGAGGCCCTGCAGTGTCACAATGGCCTCTTGATTCCATGAGACCCCATGTGTCCCAGTGGTCACTTGCTTCCATGTGTTTCTGTAGTTTCCCAGGATTCCTTTTGTTCCATGAGGTCCCCCATGTCACAATGGCCCTTTGATTCCAGGAGGTTCTGCCCTGTTCCAGGTTTCCTTCAGTTCCATGTGGCCCTGACATGTCACAATGGACCCTTGACACCATGAGGTTCCACAGTCTCCAAGGGCATTTTTGTTCCACAAGGCCCTGCAGTGTCCCAAGGGCCACTTGATTCCAGGTGGTTGCTCAGTGTCAAAATGGCCCCTTGTTTCCACAAGGTTCTGCAGTGTCTCCTTGTTCCCACTGTTCCATGAGGTTCTGCAGTGTCACACTGGCCCCTTCATTCCATGAGGTTCCACAGTGTCCCTGGATTCCTTTGGTTCCATGAGGCCCTGCACTGTCAGACTGGGCCCTTGATTCTCTGAGGTTCCACAGTGCAACAATGGCCCCTTGGTTCCCTGAGCTTCCAAAATGTTTCTGGGTTCCTGTGCTTTCATGAGGGCCCATGTGTCAAATGGCCCCTTGGTTCCACGAGTATCCACAGTGTCCCAGTTTTCCTTTGCTTCCATGAGGCCCTGCAGTGTCACAATGAGCCCTTGGTTCCATGAATTCCAGAATGTCTTGGAGCTCCTTTGGTTCCACGGGGAGCTGCATGTCCCAGTGTTCCCTGGTTACTGGGATGTTCTCCACAATTCCTTTAGTTCCATGAGGCTCTGCAGTGTCACAACTGGCCCTTGACTCCATAAGGATCCAAAAAGTCCCAGGGTTCCTTTGGCTCCCTGAGGCCCTGCAGTGTCACAATGGCCTCTTGTTTCCATGAAGTTCCACAGTGTCCCAGAATTCATTTTTTCCATGAGGCCCTGGACTTTTACTCTGGAGCCCTGATTCCCTGCAGCCATGCTGTGTCACAGTGGCACCTTGGTTCCATGAGATCCTACAGTGTGCCAGGGTTCCTTCTGGAGCATGAGACCCTGCAGTGTCACAGGTGCCCCTTGATTCCATGATATTCCATAGGGATCCTCTGATTCCCTAAGGCCCCACATGTCACAAAGGCCCCTTGATTCCAGGAGGTTCCACAGTGTCCCAAGGGTCCCTTTAGCTCCGTGGGGCTCTTTGACATCCCGTGACCTCCCGGCTCTTTAGGAGCCCTGAGAACTTCAACAGGGGGAAGTGCCGGATTCTGCCCTGGGATGGGGCAACCCCGCAGGGACGGACAGACTGGGAAGGAGAGGCTGGAAAGCAGTGCTGGGAAAGGGCCCTGGGGGTGCTGGTGGGTGGCCAGTTGGCCCTGAGTCAGCAGTGCCCTGGCAGCCAGGAGGGCCAAGCCTGTCCTGGGGGCATCAGGCCCAGCATGGCCGGCCGGGCCAGGGAGGGGATTGTCCCGCTCTGCTCTGCCCTGGGGGGGCCTCACCTGCACCATTGGGGCAGTTTGGGGGGACACAATGGAAGGGAGAGATTGAGCCATTAGAGAGTGTCCAAAGGAGGGCAAGGAAGATGGGGAAGGGCCTTGGGGGGAAGGCGTGTGAGGACACTGAGGGCACTTGGTGTGTTCAGCTGGAGAAGAGGAGACTGAGGGGAGACCTCAGTGCAGGTCCAGCTTCCTGGGGAGGGGCAGAGGAGGGACAGGCCCTGAGCTCTGCTCTGGGGGGACCAGGGACAGGACTGAGGGAATGGCCTGGAGTTGTGTCAGGGCAGGGTTAGGATGGATCTTAGATAAAGATTCTTCCCCCAGAGGGTGGTTGGGCACTGACCAGGCTCCCCAGGGCAGTGGGCACAGCTCCAAAGCTGAAAGAGCTCAAGAAGTGTTTGGATGATCCTCTCAGGCTCATGGTGTGAGGGCCTCAATGAAAATAAGTCTTTCCCCTGCTATGTATTAAGTCCACATTGCCTCCACTGAAGTCCACTTTGCACAGTAGATAGTCTTAGCTCTTCCAGTTCTAGGAACAGGGCCAGTCCCTAAGCTGGGGCAGCCAGAAAGTTGTTGTCATTTCCTCATCAGTCCTGCTCTGCTCAGGAAAGGAATCTCACACAAAAGGTTATTGCAGGTTCATTTCTGTCACTCAAATCCAATAGGAGACTCCCCAGTTAGACGAAGTCTCTGGGACACACAAGATGGGGGTTACTGAAGAAGGAGGGAATGGAAACAGGACTTTTTTTTTTTTAAGAAAACATCAAAAGCATAGAAAATAAAAAACTGTACCTAAGGAAAGACCTCATTGTTCATGGGAGTTCTGGCACACAGTGGGAGCGTCGTTCAGCAAACAATATTCTACAATTCAACCTCACGGACTGTTCTGACCCAAAAATCAAATCTCCTGGAGGTACACAGAGTGTTTCCCCATCCCTCTGCATCATCCACCAAGTGCACCCAAGTTCTTGAGCAGAAACAATCCCAAGGGTGGCTTTGCCTTTGCTTAAGGCAGGACTGATCCCAACTGTCCTCCCCAACATATCCCTCATATGGACCACAGGGATTTTATCCCCTTCAATGGTACGGAGAGGTTCTTTTTGGGCAGGGTCAGTTCAACTGGTGGAGTTAACTAACTAGATTTGAGTGATACCTTAAAGCTTTCTGGATATTTTTTTTGTTAATGTAGCTGTATTATATGCCACCACTTGGCATAGCAGTTTACAGAGATTCAGTACTATGACCCCATTTGATATCAAACTTTCTAAATTCCTTTAGTGTTTTTAGACTTCTTTTCAAGGTAGAATTGTAGAAAAACACCTCTATTGAACAACATCCCACCCTAGGCCTGGACAACAAGATCCCACAAGAGACAAAGAAACCTTCCAGCCCAGAACTTTGGAGGTGCTCCAAGGACTGTACATGGTGTGAAGAAGAAAAAGATGAGAAAGAAGGGGCCCCAAAGACCCCAAACCCAATTCCCCAAAGGCCTGTCAGGGGGCAGAACTGGGCAGAACCGGGGGGTGGAGAGTTCTGGCATTGGATGGACCATCTTCTAAAACTGTAGAACCATTGCCTGGGAGGGCGCGTCGTGTGTGTTCCCCTGGGCCTGTGGGCCTGATTAAAGGACCTGCTCTTCTGAGCTGATCTTAGACACTGAATTGGCCTGGAGTTTTCTCTCTTGAGCTTACAGGATTAACTAACTGGGTGGCTTTTGCTAAATGCACATCCCAAGGTTTGAAGGTCCCACTGCCCATTGCTTTCCAGGTGGTTTTGAACAGTCCACTCTACCATTCAACTTTCCCAGAGGCTGGTGCAGGACAGGGAATAGGATCCATCCACTCCCTGCCGAGCTCTCTGGTCCAGGTGTGCACAAGGTTGTTTTGGAAAAGAGTCCTGCTGTCCAACTCCAGTGTTTCTGGAGGGCTGTGTCTCCCCAGGACTTGCTTTTCCAGGCCCAGGATGGTGTTCTGGGCAGTGGTGGGAGGCACAGGGGTTGTCTCCTGCCATCCAGGGGTTGTGTCCACCACTGTCAGCACATAGAGCTTGCCTTGGTGGGTTTGGGGAGTGTGCTGGGATCAATCTGCCAGGCCTGCCCACATCTCTATCTCAGCCATCATCCCCCACCCCACAGGGGCTTTACCCTCTTGGCCTCTTTGATGGCAGCACATGTTTCCCAGGTCTGGAGAACCTGGTAGTTGGTGTCCATGGTTTAATGCAGCCCTGGATCACAAGCCCAGCTGGATGTTGCACCTCTTCCCTCAGGCCCTGAGGTGTCCTGGGCCCAGCGAGCCAGGAATAATTCCCCCTTGTGTTGCCAGTCCAGCTCTACCTGAGACACTTTCATCTGGTCAGTCCCATCCCCCTGTCCATTGTTGGATGTCACTCAGGAGCCCAGCTCTTGGCTCCCTGTGCATCTCCAGGATGGACTTTCACAGCCAACCTCTCGACCCGGGTGGCAGGAGGGCCTACCCTGAGAAGGCCTAAAATGCCATCAGACAATGCCAACAGTGCCAGCTCTCATGCAAGCTGTCTGTGAGATCTGCCAGTTACCGGTGGCACCATGGGAATGGTTTTGGTGTTGAATGATGCTCAAACCAGCCTGGTTCACCCAACTCCAAACACACATCCTGCTTTTGGAAGTTGGATGGGACAGAGAAGCTGCTCACTGGCCTGTCCATTTGTAAGGAGCAGTCAGTCACTTCCTACTAGAGAAGTCCAGTCCCCTTCCATCCAGGCAGGTTCTTCTAACACAGCCCTTCTTGGGGTAGATGTGTGGAGATTCCTGCCTTGGCTGAGGACGCCCTCCAAGGACCCTCCTCAAGGCTGAGCAAAAGAAATCTCCCCACGACCGTTGGTCTGGGTGAGTTCCATCAGATCTCTATGTAATAATTATTTCTTTTGGCTAGCTTTAATATAATTGTTTCAATAATTGCTTCAATATAGTGCATTATCCTATCTTATACTGTACTACTAGTAGTTTTAGCCTTTTTACTGTCTAGTAAATAATTCCGATTAAGATCTTTTGTCTGATTATTTGTAAGAATAAATAATTCATTTTATATAAATATTCTCATTTTGCCAATCATTAAAATCCGTGGGACAAAAGTGGTTCAATCTCACATCTGTAATTCCTTAAATTTAATGTGTTGACAAAATCTGAGGCAAAGATTGGATCCCTTATTCCTTGAGGCTCCACAGTGGGACGATGGATCCTTGGTTCCATGAGATTGCACTGTTTCCCAGCATTCTTGGGCTCCATCAGGCCCTGCAGTGTGACAATGGCCCACTAATTCCATCATTTTCCCCAGGGTCACAATGGACCCTTGATTCCATGAGGTTCCACACTGTCACAATGGTCCCTTTGACTCCAAAAGGCCTTGCAGAATCAGAATGGCCCCTGGATTCTGTGAGGTTCCACAGGGTCACAATGGACCCCTGATTCCATACGATTCCACAAAGTCCCATTGGTTCCCTTTGGTTCCAAATGGTTCTGGGATCTCACATTGGCCCCTTGATTCCCTGATGTTCCACAAAGTCCTGGGGTCCTTTTGATTCCATGAGGTTCCACAGTGTCCCATGTTCCCTTTGGTTCCAGGAGGCCCCAGTGGATTCCAATGGCCCCTGGATTCCAGGAGATTCCACAGTGTCCTGGGGTTCCCTTGTCTCCCTGACTTTTGGCAGTGTCCAGGGTCCCTTTGTTCCCAGGAGGTTCCTTTGTTTCCATCAGGCCCTGCCACGTCCCAGACTCCCTTTGGTTCCATGAGGTGCTGCAGGGTCACAATGTCCCCTTGATTCCAGGAGGTTCCACCATGTCCCAGGGTTCCTTTGGTTCCATGGGGTTCCACAGGGCCAAAACTCCCTGCTTCTTCCCCTTCCAACATTTGGGGGCCCATTCTCTCCCTGCCTGGGATGGAGCCCCATTGTGTTCCTGCAGGAATGGATCCATGGCCATCCTGCCACTGCACCAATTGAATGCTGCACAAACGTCACTGCAGGCCCGACCCTGGATGCAGGAACAGTCTGGGAACTCCAGGCCTGCTGACATTCAGCAGAGCCAGGCGGGGTCCCAAAGAGCACAAGGGATTGACTGCAACCCCTGCAGGTCTCTGGCATTGCTGGGGACAAATGCAGGAACTGCCAGGAGCTCTGCAGAGCCCTGACAGTGCCACTGCAATCCCAAGCTGCATTGCCCGGGGCAACCCTCAGCACAGCCAAGGCCACAACCCTTCCTGAAAGGTGTCCCTTCTGGGCAGGGCCAGGGGGACAAACCCCTCCATCTGTCCCTGCACATGTTGGGTCCAATTCTCATCCCCCACTTAGGGACAAAGTCAGCCTACATTGGGTGTTTAGCTTTGCATTTCCTTCACTCTTTTGTGCTTCCAACACACACACACCCCAGTCTGGGCAGAGTCTGGCCCCCCAAAGAACACAAGACCTGACTAGTTGTGGCTCCTGCTGCAGTGACTGGAACTTGGGCCACAATCTGTGCCAGGAGCAGAGAGGTCCCTCCCCACAGAAACTTCTTGGCAATGGAGTTCTTAAGAAAACGGGACAGGCTGTGGGGATCACTTGCAGGGCATGGCCTGGGACATGTCTTGGTCAGCCTCCTGTTTAACATGACCAGCTTTTTCAGCCTCTTTTCTCTCTCTTTTCTCATGCTTGTTCCTCCACAAACCACTGTGATTCTACCCTTGCTTTGGTTCTTTCCTTGACATCCCATGACACCTCTTGCCCAGTCCCCAAATCCCCTTTCTGGCTGCCCATCAGAAGTCTCAGAGTCTTTGGCTGAATCCCCCATCCTCAGCTGCAAGGTCACCCTGAGAGCTTCTGCCATTGACCCACTTGGTTACAGTTTCCTACAGATACCTTGGAACTTTCTTGGAATCAATGTTTTACCTTTTGGACTTAGAATGGCTTCTTCAAAAATATGGTATTTCATGTCCTAGCAATAGAAATTCTTTGGAGGAGGAGTTTGGGACTTTAGACACAAAGAATCAGAGAATGATTTGGACTGGAAGGGACATAAAACCTCATGTGGTCCAAACTCCTGCACATGGACAGTGACATCTTTTCTTAATTCATGTTACTCACATTCCCTGACCTTGGACAAATGCAGGGATGGGACATCCACCTCTCTGGGAACCTGTTGCAGTTCTTTCCAGCCCCACTGGTAAATATTTCTTCATTTTATCCAATATAAAGTTCCTCTATTTCAGTTTAAAATCATTGCCCTGTGTTCTGCCAATAGGTCTTGATAAAATATATCACTGTGACTGTCTTAGACTATGAACACAACGTTCTCATATGCAAACATCCTGGAGAGTGCTCAAAAATGTTCCTAAAAAAAGTTTGTTCCCATCTTTCTAGGAAGGTTCTGTGGTGGTGCATCCTCCCCTCATTGTCCTCAGACCTGGTCGATGATCTCAGGAGCTCCTGACAAGCCTTGACCAAACCAGCTGAGCAATGAAGAGCCCCTGGACTGGATCAGGGTGTGGGGAAGTGTCCCTGGACTGGACCAGGTGCTCCCGGATGATACAGGTGGGAACAATCTGGAGTGGAACAGTTGGGGAACACAGGGTAATCAGTCATCCCTTGGAACATTCCCTGCCTGAACTGTAGCCCAAATGGAGCAGTTTGGATACAATTCCCAAATCTTTTGGAAACTCCAGTCATTTCTGACCCCAGGATGGCAATTCAGCAGATAACTAAAGCCAGTCCCCTTGGGAGCCCACACCCAGCGGGGCTGAGGGAGGCCCTGGCAGCTCCCCAGCCCCTCCCTCTCAGTGGGACACCTCTGGCAGCCTCTCCCAGCTCGGGAACCCTCCAGTTTGCAACACTGCAAAGAGCGGCGCTGATGCCCAGGACAATTCTGATCCCCCTCCACAAACACTCCTCCAGCTGGGACCCTTGTCTGGTGGCAAACACAAAGGGATTTGGGGGAGTGTTTCCCTGACAACAGGAGAATTTTGGAGAAGGACCTTTCCACACCCAGCTCTTGATGTGTGCACACATCTCTGCCTGGGTGTGGCTGTGAATTGATTGTGGTGGGAATGTTGTTGTGAATCTCTAATTCAGTCACTGTTAAAATTGTGGCAAATGCTATTGAACCACTTGATAACTGTTCAATTGGTCAAGGATTAAGTGCTACTAATGTCTTTTGCCCCCTTGTCTTTGGATCCAAATCCTTTGTGCCCTGATCTTCTTGCATCCCAAGGCATTGTGGAAATCATTCCCTTCCATCAAAAAAAATATATTTTTTGTGACTTCCACTTTAAAATCTTCCTCCTTAGCTAAACTACAAAAAAATTCTAATTAGCTGTAGAAGACTTTAAGACTTGAAGACAATCAACGGAAGGGAAATAATTTGTTTTTCAGTGTTTAAAATAATTTGTTTTTCAGTATTTTAATGGGTCCCACAGTGTGTTTGCAGCTGCATCAGCTGTCAGTCCAAGATAGGCCATGTCAGAATTGTTGAGGAGGGGGGTGAGGAGCAAGGTTGATCATCCAGGGTCAGTGTGGATCTCCTGAGGAGACACTCAGCATCAAGATCACCTCTCCTCTGAACTAAAAATATCCATTATTAAATTAAAAAAAAAAAAGTACAAAATTTGAAGACTTGTTTTGAAATTGCCTTGAAGACAATTAAAGGAAGACAAAGAGATCCTGAGGGATTTCTGGATTTTAATGAGCCCCACGGTGTGTTTGCAGCCCAGTCCATGATGCTGAGGTACTGAGAGAAGATGGAAGAAACTGCTCAAGAAGTCAGAAGCCAAACTGCAAGTGCCTTGAAGCATTGCTGGGCCCCACTGAGGGCAGGCACTGCCAAAGCCTCCCCAGGGACTCCTTGGAGCAGCTCCTTGGAGGCCAGGAGTGCAGGCAGACAAAGGCTCTGGGCAGGCCCCTGCAATGCTGAGCAAAGCCTGCCTTGGTTTTGTGGAGCACAAAGGCCAAGGGCTGAGCCCCAGGCCCTGGCCCAGCAGATCCTGTCCCTCCCGGCTGGCTCAGGGCTGTTTGGGGGGCACTGGGATGGGAGGGGGAGGAACAACAAAGGCCCAAAACTGGGCAACCCCTGCCAGGCTGCTGAGGGAGGGGCGAGGCAGAACCCAAGTGCAGAACCTGCCAGGAAAGTTGCTTGTGGTGTCCTGAGTGGCAGAGGCAGCTGCCAGAGGCAAGGGGACAAAGGCCTGGGTGCCTTTGGGCCTTGCAGCCCTGCCAGAGCCCTTGGCCATCTCTCCTGCAGGCTGTCCTGCCCTGGCCCTGCTGCTGCTCTGGCCTTGCAGGCTGCACACACCCCTCCTGCTTTCCCACCCCCTCCCAGCAGCATTTCTAGACCCTCCCTGATGGCTCTGCACCAGCTCTGGCTGTTCCCTGGAACACAAAGCCATGGGCTGATCCTGACTCCCTGTGGGTGACCTTTTGCACCACAAGGGTCCCCGTTGAGTGACATTTGTTTTTCCTCACCTTCAGTCTGAACATTCCATGGTACTCTTTGTGCAGATCTCATTCTATTTCCAATATGGAGAAAAGCTCCATCCTGTCAGATCTCCTCTAGACCCTCTCCAGTTCTTCCTCATTCCTCCAGAATGGGGAACCTCACAGACAGACAGACCAGTCCAGATGTGGTGAGCCCAGGGCTGAGTCCATGGGGGTGACAACTCCCTTATCTGGGTGCCCACACTCCCCCTAAGGCAGCCCCATGTGCAGTTGGCCTTAAATGAAGGGGCCATTCGGATTCTTTGTAATGTCACAGAATCAAGTGGCCCTGTGACACTGCAGGGCCTCCTGGAACCAAAGCAATGCAGGGACACTGTGGAATCTCATGGAACCAAGGGACCATTGTGACATGGGGGGTCTCTTTGGAACAAAAGGAACCCTGAGACATCTCAGACCCTCCTGGAACCAAGGGGCCACTGTGCCTGCCCAGAACTCCATGGAATCAAGCAGAGCCGCTGCCTCCCCCCCGCCGCCGCACGGACCGGAGTCGCCGGCTCTGCCCCGCTTGGACACCTCTGGGGTCAGCGTGTTCTTGGGCAGCACAACTGATCTCAGACCAGAGAGTTTCCCACATTTTGCTTTGTCCCCTCTTTCCTGTGGTTTAATTTTTGTTCTTTGTTCATTCAGGGGGAAAAGGGGGAAGGGAGGCACGTGTTGATCCCTGTTTTTATCTGTTTACAAAAGGGAGTTGGGGTGGGGGGGAGAGAGGAGGCAATTTCTCTGTCTGCTGTTGCTTTGAACTGTTCTGTTGGTATTGCTGGTTTTGCTGCTATATTTCTTGTCAGTAAATTGCTATTTTTTCACTTATACTATCCTTGTATTTTATCTCCCTGTACTGGTGGGGAATAAAAGAGGAGTGAATTCATTTTATTGGAGTACCTGCCCCAATATGTGTCTTTAAACCAGGACAGGTTACTCAAGGGTTCCCTGGAATTTGGCATCATCCACAAAGGACTTGAAAATACATTTTGTCCCATTGTACAGAGAGATAATAAAGATGTTCTATAGTGGTGTTCAAGGGCTGGTCACTGAGGGATTTCACCAGGAAGTTGCTGCCAAGAGGACTTTGTACCATGGATTTTATTGGACACTCTTCATTCAGCCAACTTCCCACCCACCACATCTTCCACTTCTTCAGCCCAGCTCTCACCAGTCTGGCCGTAAGGAGACCACAGGAGACCATGTCAAGGGCCTTGATAAAGTCTGGGCACACAACATCCCCTTCTTTTCCCTCCCACAGGGGTTCTGCAATCCCTGCCTTGTCCTTCCCATGCCTGGCAATGGCTGCAGCAGGACTTGCCCTCTCCCCTTCCCTGCTGAGCCTGAGCAGTCTGGAACTCTGCCAACCCTCCTTGCTGCCCTGTTTGCAGACTGGTTCCATGTCTGCCTTTGCCAAGGCCCCAGGAAGCTCTGGGCTGGCTCTGGCCTTTCCAAGGGTTTGGGAGAGGTCTCCCAGTGACACTGCCCAGCCTTCTCAATATCCCTGGATCCAAAAGCCTTTTCTGTTATCCCACAGTTCCAGTTTAGTTCTCAGGACACAACACATATTCTTATGGTTCTTCAGGAGAAAATTAGAAGTGGTTTCATTAGAGAGGTCAACTGGTGGAGCAGCCCAGTCTGGTCTGGCCCCACAGCAGTGCCCAGCCCAGGGTGCTGCAGAGCTCTGGGCACTCCCCCCCCAGCCCCAGCCCCTCTGAAGGGCACAGCAGCTCCTGGGGCACAGAGAGGAGTCTCAGCATCCCCATCAGCTCAGGGGCTGAACACTCAGCATGGCAGGAGGAAATGGAGGTCAGGGAAACTGCAGGAGCCCTGGTGTCACCTGCAGGAGATGCCCAGCACAGCCTGACTGTGCCCCTCAGTGCCAGCCCCTCTGCCCAGCCCAGCCCAGAGTCCTGGCCCAGGGACAGAGCAGCCTGTCCCCAGGGGGGCTGCAGAAAGAGGTGTCTCTGTGTCAGGGATTCCTCTCTGCAGGCTCAGAAATGCTGCCTTGCTCTTCTGTAGGGACATCCCTTTGCCAGGTCAGTGTGTCCAGGCTGCCTTGGCCAGTGTCAGATCCCAGCCTGGGATCCCTGCAGGGCCCTGAGCTGGAGGTGCTGCTCTGCACAGGGAGGGGCTGTGGCACCCTGGGCTGAGCCTGCACTGGCCATGCTGGTCAGGGTGGGGAGCAGACCCAGCAGGATGGGGATCACTCCTCTCCACCCTCTGCCATAGTCCTGGAAGGCTCAGTAGCCAAGAACAAGGCTGGGCAGGACCATGGGCTGTTTCCAATGGCACAGAGGGCAGGGCAGGGCTCCACTCCATGCAGCCTGTGGGCTGGAGAGTTCTTCAGGACACCCTCCTGGAAAGCCACCCCTGGCTCTGGTACAGCCCTCCCTGAGCTGGGGAGGCACAAGGGGAGTTCACTGTGGGTCAGACGAGTCACTGGCCAGAGTCCTTTCTCTGCTCCTGCTGCATCCCCTGGGGCTGCAGAACTCTCCTTTACCAGTTAACAGGGACATTTAGTACTTGATCTCTGGTGACTCCACCCTGGGCAGGATTCTGCTCCAGGGCTCCATTCCCTGCTGACTGGATGGGACGGGCTGTCCCTGCAGATCCTCTGTGCTCTCCTGCACTTCCTGAGTTCCTACAGACAAGTCCTCACCTCCATCAGAGCCCTCACAAGCTGCAGAGCCCCAGGCAGGTGACTTGGAGACCCTTTGCCACTGGCCACCAGCACAGAACATCTGACCCAGCCCTCAGTGCCTCAAGTACCCCAGTGAGTCACTTCTCTCACTGCAGGGACTGAATGGGGAAACAAGCAAAGCAATGAGACTGTGGAGAGTGTTCCTTGGCCTTGTTCTTTACACCAACCTTTCAAAAAGAACAAAGTCTTCAGGACCTGCCCAGGGGGATCCCCTTTCCTGATGGAAATGATTTTAGGGAGCCCAGTTCTGTGCCAGCAGTGCCCAGGGCCTGTCCCTGCCCATGGTCACAGGACTGACACAGCAGTGACTGAGCTGCCAGAGCACTCAGGCCTTGGGCAAGGAGCAGAAAGGAGAGGGAGGCAGTGGAAAAAGAGCATCTCTGAAAAGCCCAAGAGCTGCTGCGCCCTGGCAGTGCTCCTGTACCAGGACTCTTTTCCCCTTCTCCTCTGCACACAGGCACTGCCCTCCAGCTTCAGGGAACTTCTTGGAGGGGGAATCTGGAAAAAAGAATTCAAATCCTTTATTCTGCACAGAGACTGTGTTTTCTCATGTACAGAATAATACAGGCAGGATGTTTGAGAAAGAAGTTGCTGCAGGAACTTTTATTTTGTTTAAATGCACACAGAGAATGATTCCTCATTTACACAATTGTGGGTCAAAATAAAGAGGTTGAGAATGAATTAGGTGTGAGATGAAGAATAAATTTCTGTGTTAACAACATTAAAAGCATAAAAAATGCAGGAAACCACTACTACTCTCAAAAGTTTTAGAAGGCAGCCTGGAACAGTAAAGGGTTACACAATGAGTGTTCTGCAGAAGAAGAGAGGAAGGTTGTTGCTCCTGAAAAGCATCCAGTCATCATTTTCCTTATGGCATCCTTGAGCTCCTGGTTCCTCAGGCTGTAGATGAAGGGGTTCAGTGATGGAGGAACCACCAAGTACAGAACTGATAGTGCCAGATCCAGGGATGGGGAGGAGATGGAGGGGGGCTTAAGGTTGGAAAATGTGGCAGTGCTGAGGAACAGGGAGAGCACGGCCAGGTGAGGGAGGCACGTGGAAAAGGCTTTGTGCCGTCCCTGCTGAGAGGGGATCCTCAGCACAGCCCTGAAGATCTGCACATAGGAGAAAACAATGAAAATGAAACAACCAAGTGATAAACAGGCACCAAACCCACTGAGACCAAGTTTCCTGAGGTAGCCTGAGTGTGAGCAGGAGAGCTTGAGGATGTGTGGGAGTTCACAGAAGAACTGGTCCAGGGCATTGCCCTGGCATAGGGGCAGGGAAAATGTATTGGCTGTGTGCAGCAGAGCAGTGAGAAAGCCAGTGGCCCAGGCAGCTGCTGCCATGTGGGCACAAGCTCTGCTGCCCAGGAGGGTCCCGTAGTGCAGGGGTTTGCAGATGGCAATGTAGCGGTCGTAGCACATGATGGTGAGGAGGGAAAACTCTGCTGTGATGAAGAAGGCAAAGAAAAAGGCCTGTGCAGCACATCCTGTGTAGGATATGGTTGTGGTGTCCCAGAGGGAATTGTGCATGGCTTTGGGGACAGTGGTGCAGATGCAGCCCAGGTCTGTGAGGGAGAGGTTGAGCAGGAAGAAGCCCATGGGGGTGTGCAGGTGGTGGTCACAGGCTACGGCGCTGAGGATGAGGCCGTTGGCCAGGAGGGCAGCCAGGGAGATGGCCAGGAAGAGCCAGAAGTGCAGGAGCTGCAGCTCCCGCCTGTCTGCCAATGCCAGGAGGAGGAACTGGGCCATGGAGCTGCTGTTGGACATTTGTTATTTCTTAGCACAGGGTCTGTTTCAGGAAAGGAAAAGACAGGGAACATTTAAGACAGACCTCTGTGAAAAAGCAACTCCATTTCTAAAAGAAATCCATGTGTCAAATGTCACCAAATGCACTGCAAAGGACTCAGGTTTGCTCTGCTTAATGGGACATGGAACTTTTTTGGTAGAGCTCTCACACACACAAGGAATGTCAGATGTAACACACCTTGAATACAAAAGTTCCATCTCTCCTCTAATAACTCAGTAGAGCTGAGGCTGCAGAGCAGAAGCTTAGTCTGAGATTAAAATAATACTACCCGTGTTTTCCATTTTTACCATCACACCTGGGAAAGTTCTTTTCCACTGCAGGAATCCTCATTTCTATGGCCCAGCACACAGTGCCCAGCAGAGCTGCAGGGAAGGGCCCCCAGAGCCGCCTGAACGCTCCCTCCCCCAGGCCTTGCTCTGTCTCAGTCAGCACCCAGACAACCCAGAGTATAACACTGAAAGAACTGGTTCATTCCCTTGAAGGTACCCCCTGTCTGTCTGTGCTTCTTGCAAATACCTTCTGGGAAATTTCCTGCTTTGATCTGGAGCTGTGACCAGCCCTCATCCCTGCAGCACACTGTGGAGATCAGAAGGACTCTGCCCTGCTCTGCCCTCCCAGGAGTTGTTCCTTCCCCACAGCCCTTCTCCCCCAGCCCCGTGGCAGCTCCTTGGCCGGGCTGAGAGCTGCCCCTGGCAGGCAGCAGAGTCCCTGCCCCAGCACACAGAGCCCTGGGGGCAGGACCCTGCTCTGCCCCACAGCCCTGGGCACCCCTGGCTGCATCCCCACCTTCCCACCCCACAGCCAGCCCTGGCACAGGGAACCTTCTGGCCCTGGGCCTCTGATGGGGCAGCAGCAAGTCCTGCTCTGCAGCAGCTTCTCCTGCTGCACCCCAGCAAATCCAGCAGAGCCATCCTGACAGCTCCTGCCACTGCTGCCATTTGGCAGCTGGCAGAGGCACTTGCAGGAACTCACCTGCACTGCTCTGCAGCCACAGCCTGACCGTGGCAAAGGGCTGGCAAGGTTCCTGCCCTGAGCAGCTCTGCCCTGTCCTCCCAGCCCAGGATCCCTTGAACCTCCTGCTCCCTTCTCCTCTCTGCCCTTGCTGCCTGCAGCTCCTGCCCTGCTCTGCCATGTGGCCACTTCCCCTGCACTGCAGCAACTGGGAGAGTCCTGCTGAAAGATCCTGGAAGCTGTGGGATGTGCCAGCTTGAGGAGATGCCTCCAGGAAGGCAAGTTGAATTTTCCTACAGCCAGAGAATTCTTCCTTCAAATCCTGGGAAGGTTTCTCCTGTGGTGAGAGCTCAGTCACCTCCCAGCCCAGGCTGTCTCTCATCTCTCTGCCTTCTCTCCTGTGCCCTGGGTGCTGCAGGCAGTGCCCTCAGCCCTGCTGGGCTGTGCAGAGGAGCTGCTCACCAGCAGAGCTGTCTCTTTGAAGCTCTTCTTGCTTGCCAGGAGCTCCCTGTGTGCCAGGAGCCCGGCCCAGCTCAGCAGCACAGCAACAGCCCCAGGCATTTCATGACCCTCAGGGGGGTTGATGCTGTTTACATGAGACTCAGTCCCTGAGAGGAAGTTCAAACAACTTCTCAAGAAGTCAAAGTGAGATTGAAACACTGAAGTTTCTTGTAGTGCTAATGAGTCTCACTGAGGGACACAACTGAGAACGTGTGCCCAGGTTCCAGTTAGAGCAGAAATCTGCAGACAGTGATGCCAAGGATGGACAAGCAAGGAAAAGGTGGCTCTGATGCTGAAGAAACCTTGACTTGTTTCCTTAATCCACTGGGCAAAGCCCTGACCCCCAGCCCCTGGGAAGGCAGATCCTGTCCCTGCCTCATTCCTCAGGGCTCTTCCTGGGGCACTGGGATGTGGGATGTGCAATGCCAAGGGCAGGCCCATGGGGTGGCACCTGCCAGGCTGCTGAGCAGGGACAAGGAGGCCATGAGGCCCCAGGGCTGCAAGGGGCACTCCCCTCCTCCTGGCCTCAGGGGCACAGACAGCAGCCATGGCCAAAGGCCTGCAGAAGGTGGCTCTGGCAGGGCCTTTCAGCTTCTCCCCCTCCCTGTCTCCTCTCCAGCCCAGGCTGTCCTACGGTGTCCATGCCCTGCCCCTTTCCCTGCAGGCTGTCGTCATCCCCCCGGCTGCCCCACCTGGCTGGCACCTTCCTGCACTGACATCTCTGCGTCCTCCCTGGCTCTTCCTGCACACACAAAGCCTTGGCCTCATCCAGACTCTTTTTGGGTGATGTGTTGCATCACACCATTGCCCTCAGAGTGAAACTTCTTTCTCTTTGTTTCCAGACTGGACATCTCCAGCTGAACTTTGCACTAGTTCTTTCTTTCTCATGCTCTTTTCTGCTCTGAAAGAAGGTTCCACCATCTCTAAATCCTCCCTTCAAGCCCTCTCAGGGCTGTCCTGTGCTGTCCTCAGTCTCCACACCACTGAGGCCACAGCTCCTCAGCCCCTCTCTAGTGCTCATGTGCTTGAGACCTTTCAAGCCCATCTTGGGAGATCTCTGGGCACTCACAGATGTTTTTGCAGATGAAAATGTCATGCTCATAGTCTAAGGAAATCACAGGGATACTTTTTACCAAGGCCTGTAGTGACAGAACACGGGGCAATGGTTTTGAAGTGAAAGAACAGAGTGTTATATTAGATAATAGGAGGAAAGATTTACCAATCAAGGTGGCAAAAACTGGAACAGGTTTCCAGAGAAGTGGATGCCCAAACCCTGCATTTGTCCAAGGTCAGGGACTGTGAGAAACCTGAATTAATAAAAGATATCACTGTCCATGTGCAGGCACTTGGACCAGATGACCTTTTATCTCCCTTCCAAGTCAAATCATTCTGGGATTCTTTTGAGTCCAAAGTCCCAAACTCCTTCTCCAAAGAATTTCCATGTTAAGGACCTGAATTGCCATGTTTATGGAGAAACACTTCTAAGCCCAAAAGGTAACAATTTAATTCCGACGAAGTTCCAAGTTATCTGTATGAAACTGTAACCAAGTGGGTCAATGGCAGAACCTCTCAGGGTGACCTTGCAGCTGAGGATGGGGGATTTGGCCTCGGGCTCTGAAACTCATGATGGGCAGCCAGAAAGGGGATTTGGGGACTGGGCAAGACTTGTCATGGGATGTCTTGGAAAGAACCAAAGTAAGGGTAGAATCCCAGTGGTCACTGGAGGAACCAACATGAGAAAACAGAGAGCAAAGAGCTGGTCATGTCAAAAAAGCTTGTCATGTTAAACAGGAGGCTGGTCAAGACACGTCCCTGGCTGTGCCCTGCAAGTGATCCCCACAGCCTGTCCCGTTTTCCTAATAAATGCATTGCCAAGAAGTTTCTGTGGGGAGAGACCTCTCTGCTCCTGGCACAGATTGTGGCCCAAGTTCCAGCCACTGCAGCAGGAGCCACAACTAGTCAGGTCTTGTCTTCTTTGGGGGACCAGACTCTGCCCACACTGGGGTGTGTGTGTGTTGGAAGCACAAAAGAGTGAAGGAAATGCAAAGCTAAACACACAGTGTAACCTGACTTTGTCCCTAAGTGGGGGATGAGAATTGGACCCAACATGTACAGGGACAGATGGAGGGGTTTGTCCCCCTGGCCCTGCCCAGAAGGGACACCTTTCAGGAAGGGTTGTGGCCTTGGCTGTGCTGAGGGTTGCCCCGGGCAATGCAGCTTGGGATTGCAGTGGCACTGTCAGGGCTCTGCAGAGCTCCTGGCAGTTCCTGCATTTGTCCCCAGCAATGCCAGAGACCTGCAGGGGTTGCAGTCAATCCCTTGTGCTCTTTGGGACCCCGACTGGCTCTGCTGAATGTCAGCAGGCCTGGAGTTCCCAGACTGTTCCTGCATCCAGGGTCGGGCCTGCAGTGACGTTTGTGCAGCATTCAATTGGTGCAGTGGCAGGATGGCCATGGATCCATTCCTGCACAAACACAATGGGGCTCCATCCCAGGCATGGACAGAATGGGCCCACAAATTTTGGATAGATAAAAAGCAGGGAGTTTTGTCACTGTGGAACCCCATGGAACCAAAGGAACCCTAGGACATGGTGGAACCTCCTGGAATCAAGGGGACATTGTGACCCTGCAGCACCTCATGGAACCAAAGGGAGTCTGGGAGGTGGCAGGGCCTGATGGAAACAAAGGAACCTCCTGGGAACAAAGGGACCCTGGACACTGCCAAAAGTCAGGGAGACAAGGGAACCCCATTCCACTGTGGAATCTCCTGGAATCCAGGGGCCATTGGAATACACTGGGGCCTCCTGGAACCAAAGGGAACATGGGACACTGTGGAACCTCATGGAATCAAAAGGACCCCAGGACTTTGTGGAACGTCAGGGAATCAAGGGGCCAATGTGAGATCCCAGAACCTTTTGGAACCAAAGGGAACCAATGGGACATTGTGGAATCTCATGGAATCAAGGGTCCATTGTGACAGTGGGGAAAATGATGGAATCAGTGGGCCGTTGTGACACTGCAGGGCCTTACAGAGCCAAAGAACACTGGGAAACAGACCAACCCCATGGAATCACGGAGCCATTGTTGCACTACGGAGCCTCAAGGAATAAGGGATCCAATCTTTGCCTCAGATTTTGTCAACAAATTAAATTTAAGGAATTACAGAACCAAGATTGAACCACTTTTGTCCCACAGGTTTTAATGATTGGTCAAAAGATCTAAATCACAATAATTTACTACACAATACGAATGTTAAAACTGCCAGTAGTACAGTATAATATAGGATAATGCACTATATTGAAGCAATTATTGAAACAATTATATTAAAGCTAGCCAAAAGAAATAATTATTACATAGAGATCTGATGGAACTCACCCAGACCAACAGTCGTGGGGAGATTTCTTTTGCTCAGCCTTAAGGAGTGTCCTTGGAGGGCATCCCCACCCAAGGCAGGAATCTCCACACATCTACCCCAAGAAGGGTTGTGTTAGAAGAACCTGCCTGGATGAAAGGGGACTGGACTTCTCTAGTAGGAAGGGATTGACTGCTCCTCACAAATGGACAGGCCAGTGAGCAGCTTCTCTGTCCCATCCAACTTCCAAAAGCAGGATGTGTGTTTGGAGTTGGGTGAACCAGGCTGGTTTGAGCATCATTCAACACCAAAACCATTCCCATGGTGCCACCGGTAACTGGCAGATCTCACAGACAGCTTGCATGAGAGCTGGCACTGTTGGCATTGTCTGATGGCATTTTAGGCCTTCTCAGGGTAGGCCCTCCTGCCACCCGGGTCGAGAGGTTGGCTGTGAAAGTCCATCCTGGAGATGCACAGGGAGCCAAGAGTTGGGCTCCTGAGTGACACCCAACAATGGACAGGGGGATGGGACTGACCAGATGAAAGTGTCTCAGGTAGAGCTGGACTGGCAACACAAGAGGGAATTATTCCTGGCTCGCTGGGCCCAGGACACCTCAGGGCCTCAGGGAAGAGGTGCAACATCCAGCTGGGCTTGTGATCCAGGGCTGCATTTAACCATGGACACCAACTGCCAGGTTCTCCAGAACTGGGAAACATGTGCTGCCATCAAAGAGGCCAAGAGGGTAAAGCCCCTGTGGGGTGGGGGATGATGACTGAGATAGAGATGTGGGCAGGCCTGGCAGATTGATCCCAGCACACTCCCCAAACCCACCAAGGCAAGCTCTACGTGCTGACCATGGTGGACACAACCCCTGGATGGCAGGAGACACCCCCTGTGCCTCCCACCACTGCCCAGAACACCATCCTGGGCCTGGAAAAGCAAGTCCTGTGGAGACACGGCCCTCCAGAAACACTGGAGCTGGACAACAGGACTCTTTTCCAAAACAACCTTGTACACACCTGGAGCAGAGAGCTCGGCAGGGAGTGGATGGATCATATTCCCTGTCCTGCACCAGCCTCTGGGAAAGTTGAATGGCAGAGTGGACTGTTCAAAACCACCTGGAAAGCAATGGGCAGTGGGACCTTCAAACCTTGGGATGTGCATTTAGCAAAAGCCACCCAGTTAGTTAATCCTGTAAGCTCAAGAGAGAAAACTCCAGGCCAATTCAGTGTCTAAGATCAGCTCAAAAGAGCAGGTCCTTTAATCAGGCCCACAGGCCCAGGGGAACACACACAACGCGCCCTCCCAGGCAATGGTTCTACAGTTTTAGAAGATGGTCCATCCAATGCCAGAACTCTCCATCCCCTGGTTCTGCCCAGTTCTGGCCCCTGACATGGTCCTTGGGGAATTGGGTTTGGGGTCTTTGGGACTCCTTCTTCCTCATCTT